>NC_044323.1:279422558-280099868 GCF_007399415.2 Gopherus evgoodei | reverse complement strand
TAAAAACCCCTCAGACCAGGGCCAGCTCCAGGCACCAGCCGAGCAAGCTCGTGCTTGGGGCAGCAGATCCTAAGAGAAGGCAGTGCCCCCAATCCTAGGGTGGCACGACCACCTTTTTTTGTTTGGTTCGCCACTCCGGCCACTCTGCGCCCTGGTATTTTTTGTTGGTTTGTTTGTTTGTTTTTTGTTTCATCAATGACTTTCAGTGCACCACTGTTGGGGGCGGTGGCATGGAGGAGGAGAGTGTCCTGCTGAGAGCAGGCTGCCCACTCCGTCTGCCCCAACCAGTGCGAGGTCTGCAGCAAGCCCGACAGCCCGCATCCTTCCCTCCCCGCCAACCGATGACTTTCAATTCACCTGCAGGCAGGAGCAGCACGAAGCCCTCCCGGCAGGCAGCGAGACGGGAGGGGCCGGGTGGTGAGCGCCCCGGCTGAAGGAAGCCCTGGACGTTCCCCTTCTCTCTCTCCCCCCACTCCCTCCCCCTATTAGCCGGGGCACTCACTCCACTGCCTGGCACATGTGTCTGCAGAGCAGGGAGTCCTGCTAGCCAGAGTGCAGCTGGTGCCCGCCCGGAGGCTCACCAGAGTGTTTGTACCCTGTTGTTGTTTTTTTGCTTTGGGTGGCAAAAAAGCCAGAGCCGGCCCTGCCTCAGAGGAAAGTGATGGCTTACATGATGTGACTGTGACACATAAGATCCAACTTCTGACTTAGAGAACAAACTTGAGGGAGAACAAACTGCCAGGGAGATGCAGTGCCTCTCAGTGCTGTGGAGTAGTGATGGCATTGGGGAAGTCATAGCCACCTTGGCTCTTGATAGCACAGTACAAGGGGGTACTGCAGTATTCCGAGGTGCCCACAGTACTCAGGGCTGAACTCTGGTCACCAGCAAATCCACACAAGTGTCCATCAGTTCCAGGCAAGACATTTCTTGAATGACTGGGGAGATCATCACTGAGGCCATGTCTACATCTAAAATTTTGCAGCGCTGGTTGTTACAGTTGTATTAATACAGCTGTATAGGGCCAGCGCTGCAGAGTGGCCACACTTACAGCAACCAGCGCTGCAAGTGGTGTTAGATGTGGCCATACTGCAGCGCTGTTGGGCGGCTTCAAGGGGGGTTCGGGGAACGCGAGAGCAAACCGGGGAGGGAGACCAGCTTCGCCACGGTTTGCTCTCGCGTTCCCTGAACCACCCTGCAAACCGCAGGGAAGGAGACCTGCTTGTTCGGGGAACGCGAGAGCAAACCGCGGCGAAGCTGGTCTCCTTTCCCGGTTTGCTCTCGCGTTCCCCGAACCACCCTGCAAACCGCAGGGAAGGAGACCTGCTTGTTCGGGGAACGCAAGAGCAAACCGCGGTGAAGCTGGTCTCCTTTCCCGGTTTGCTCTCGCGTTCCCCGAACCACCCTGCAAACCGCAGGGAAGGAGACCTGCTTGCTCGGGGGTTCGGGGAACGAGAGAGCAAACCGGGAAAGGAGACCAGCTTCGCCGCGGTTTGCTCTCGCGTTCCCCGAACCACCCTGCAAACCGCAGGGAAGGAGACCTGCTTGCTCGGGGAACGCGAGAGCAAACCGGGAAAGGAGACCAGCTTCGCCGCGGTTTGCTCTCGCGTTCCCGGAACCACCCAGCAAACCTCAGGGAAGGAGACCTGCTTGCTCGGGGTTCGGGGAACACGAGAGCAAACCGGGAAAGGAGACCAGCTTGATTACCAGAGGCTTCCTCAGGTATGCTGGGATACCTGCTTATTCCACGGAGGTCAAGAAAAGCGCTGGTAAGTGTCTATACTTGATTACCAGCGCTGGATCACCAGCGCTGGATCCTCTACACCCGAGACAAAACGGGAGTACGGCCAGTGCTGCAAACAGGGAGTTGCAGCGCTGGTGGTGCCCTGCAGATGTGTACACCTCCTAAGTTGCAGCGCTGTAACTCCCTCACCAGCGCTGCAACTTTCTGATGTAGACAAGCCCTGAGATACTCAGCAGATAACGTGCCACAGCATATGCCTCAGGCACTGGTGCACACTGGGAGAGTCTTTTGTTGCTGTCGCTGAGCCAAATGTGATGGCACTGCTGAACAGGATGGTGGTCTCCAATCAAAAGTGACCATGTGAACGCACTCGACTGGATCGGATCCAACAGCAGCTCTTTTAAGAATGTGCATTTTGTATTATTAATCCAACAGATGGGAAGAGTCACATTACTGAGATGCAGCATCAAGAGCCTATCCCTGAAGACATTTCACTATTGAGGTAGGAAAGCACTTCAGGGCAGGGATCATGATTTTTTCCCAATTTCTACAGCGCTGTACATACTGCCAGCACTCAGTAAATAACAATCTTTCACTTAAGGACTAACTAAGTGCTCAATTCCAATCCCATTAAAATCAAAAATGACTCTTTCCACGGCTTGATTGGGTCCTATATGAATGGCAATAAACAGATTGAGGTTAAGGCTTAACAGTTGTAGTTATTGTGTCTAAACATCTCATATGAAACCACATGCATGCACCTCTAAAAAGGTTAACAAATCCCACTTTGAATCCTGTGGACCTGCTTCGCTACTGTGTTGTGCTACTCCAGATTTACACTGGTGAAGCTCTACTGATTTCAGTGGAGTTACACCCAATTCTCATTGGGGTAAGTGAGAACAGAAGTTAACCCACTATGTACCTATTTGCTTCTATATGAGCTAAAAACCCTGCTGACCTTTACCCAGGTTCACAGAGGGGGAAGGAGCCCATAAGGAGCCTTCCTGCAACCCCATGCATGGCTTGTGAAAGACTCAGACACAATTGCAACTCCTGAGCTCTGGAGAATGCACCAGCTGCTGCCTCCCTTCTTCCTTTGCAGGACATTGCAGAGGCACGGATCCACCCCCCTACACACTGGCTGGCAGAACCAGTCTGCACAGACAGGAAAGCAGGTTGCAATCTCCAAGGGGTGTGGTAGTGGGTGCATGGTGTCTATGTCCACGAGCTCCAAGAGGCATTCTGGTCCCCTTGGGCCAGGGCAGTTCTGCATTGACCTCTGTGCAGGGCAGTGCTTAAATGGCACATTCAAGCCCCATATTATAACTGTCCATAATATATAGTCGTATTATCTTCAAGATTTGCCTTTTCCCTCCTACAGCATTTGTTTAATTTCAGAGCTAGCGTTAATGCATTTCCTTTATTAAAATTGTCACCTCTTTTTGGTTTTATTAACACTCTGCTTCAGAGTCAAACAAGAGCCAGTTATGCAGGTCCATCAGCAGAACGTCATGCAGTAAATTGAATTCTGGCTCCTGCAAAAAATTCATCTCCCATTGTCCTACATTCACATCATAATTTTCCACCTTTGATAAGAAAAGGTGCAAAATCAGGTTTAAAAACATCCCATTCCGCAGGCTACAATTTCTGTCCTCTGTAGAGAAGGGGGTATTTGAGTTTCATTTTATTCAGCAAACCCTCTGTAAAGAACAAAACCTGTATGAATATACTGGAAAAGGAGACTTCACCTTAAAGATGGGTTCACTGTTGTTTCTATGAAGCCAAAGCTGGGAGTGGGGCCCTATTGTGTTAGGTGCTGTACACACTTATAGTAAGAGATGGTCCCAAAGAGCTTACTTGTGAAATAGACAAGATGCAGGGTGGGAGAAAGAGTATTACATCCCAAGGTTACAGTTGGTGATCTAAGGCATAGAGAGGTTCAGTGACACTTGCAAGAGGATGGCTATAGCAGAAGCAGCAAATGAACCCAGCCTCCTGAGTCACAGGCCAGCGTTTTAACCACAGAACCATTTTTCTTCTCAGGCCTTGTCATAAACAGATAGCTAAGGGTTAATGTTCTTTTACCTGTAAAGGGGTAACACCAGTAACCTGAAACACCTGACCAGAGGACCAATCAGGAAACAAGACTTTTTCAAATCTGGGTGGAGGGAAGTTTTGGGTGTGAGTTCTTTGTTCTTTGTCTTGGGTCTGTACCCTCTCAGCTCTGAGAGTGATCTTTCTGTCTCCTGGCTTTCTAATCTTCTGTTTCCAAGTTGTAAGTACAAGGATAGTAAGACAATAAGTTTATATTGTTTTTTTTGTATTTACATGTGTGTAGTTGCTGGAATATTTAAATTTATTCTTTTTGGATAAGGCTGGTTATTCATTTTTTCTTTTAAATAAATGACCCTGTATTTGTCACCTTAATACAGAGAGACCATTTTTATGTCCTTTTCTTTCTTTTTATATAAAGCTTTCTTTTTGAGACCCGTTGGAGTTTTTCTTTAGTGGGGACTCCAGGGAATTGAGTCTGCAGCTCACCAGGGAATTGGTGGGAGGAAGAAGTA
Source organism: Gopherus evgoodei (assembly GCF_007399415.2). Lineage (NCBI taxonomy): Eukaryota > Metazoa > Chordata > Testudines > Testudinidae > Gopherus > Gopherus evgoodei. Next base: position 280,095,559 of record NC_044323.1, on the reverse strand, counting down.
AGGGGGAAAATCTCTTTGTGTTAGATTTACTAGCCTGACTTTGCATACCCTCTGGGTGAAGAGGGGGGAAGAGAGATTAGCCCTCTCGGTACTTGTGTTTTCCAGGACTGGAAACAGGGAGGGTGGAGTCCCTTTGTTTAGATACACGGAGCTTGCTTCTGTATATCTCTCCAGGAACCCAGGGAGGGAACACCTGGAGGGGAGGAGGGGAAAGGGAAATGGTTTATTCCCCTTTGTTGTGAGACTCAAGGAATCTGAGTCTTGGGGTCCCCCAGGGAAGGTTTTGGGGAGACCACAGTGAGCTAGGCACTGTATAAATCCCTGGCTGGTGGCAGCTTTACCAGGTCCAAGCTGGTAACTAAGCTTGGAGGTTTTCATGCTAACACCCATATTTTGGATGCTAAGGTCCAGATCTGGGAAAAATGTTATGACAGGTCTTACTTAAGGAAAACTCCCATTGATTTCCTACTACAGCAATCTGGACTTGGTCAAGGAGAGCTGGCTCGTGAGCCCCCCACTCCCTTCTAGATCAGCTGAAGTGGTTGCTTTCCCTTTCTGGCTCCTAAAGGCTGAGTGGTCCCCTACTGCTAGTGTTTGCGAACTGAGCCTGGTTCTCCTGAATGGCAACCCAGGACCACTTAACAACACTCTTTAATTGCATTACACACATTGTTATAGGTACAGTATGAAAAAAAATAACATATGTTGTCATTATAACTTTAACATCTATACCTCACTTAAAGTGCAAAAGATCCAAGAAGTGTTAAACCCCACGTTGTTACCTCCATCACCACCATTTGTTAGTCAGCAATCAGCAGAGACATCTCATTTGAACAGCAGTTATGCTCCTTCCCATCTGATCAACTGGGATTGACATTGCTGCTGCTTCAGATGGAATAGATTTTATTTCCCTCTCATGTTAATTGCTGAAGACGTAATGCTTTACTCAGCCTCACAACAGAACCCCTCCCCATACATCACAGGAAGGAAAGCACCTGCCATTTGCTTTGTCAGGTTTCCTTAAAATAGAAAGGCTGGTTTTAGGTGAACACCTTAGCAATCCAATGGAACGTAATATTTTATGCAGAGAATGGAGAATTGGAAGGACCAATTTTGGGAGCAATTTTACTCACTGTGATAAGCTAATGATAAGGTCTGTTATCTGATAAAAGAGCAAATACAATTAATGCAGTTACTGAGCCGAACAATTTAACACAGGCTGAGCAACAAGGAGGAATGGGAAACACCAATTAAAATGGGAGAAGGGATTGTATTTCTAGAGAAGTGGCTCTGACCTGTGGTCTGTCCAATGGTTGAGGTTCTTCAGATAGATGCTGTCTAATATTATAATGTTAAAAACTAACAGACTACAGTATGAGGGAGACAAGGTGGGAGAGGTAATTTTACTGGACCAACTTCTGTTGGTGGAAGGAAATCTGAAGAAGAGCTCTGCGTAGCTCAAAAACCTGTACCTTCCTATTGCCACCCAGACCATGAGCAGTCAGGCCTAGTGGTAAAGGCGAGAGTTCAGCCTACTGGTTAGAGCTGGGTCAAGAGCACATGGGCACCAGGAAATGAGCTGAGGGTCAGCAACGGATGGGTAGAAGCAAAATGCCAGAAACGGAGGTGTGGGGGGTGGCCACTCTGAGAGTTCTCTGGCAGTGCAGCTGGCTCATTGGTTGCCTAGCAGCACAGTTAGTCAGGGTTCAGGCCAGCAGCCTTTCCTCACTGGTATAGTCCCTGACATTTCCACCAACAAAAGTTACTTTACCTACCTTGTCTCTCATATCCAGCAAGGTTACAGTAGTGCATTTTTTAATCTAGGTATCTATCCATTTATCTAATCTAACCTATTTTATGTATATTTAGAGTGCCATCTCTATAGATCTGAGTCACAGATTTACAGCTCAGTTGTGATTTTCCTAAAAACAGCTGCACCAGGACGTGGAAGTGAGTAAGATGCCCACCATGTGCTTATAGAAAATAGATCCTTTCAAACTAACTTTATCTTTTTTGGATGAGTTTACAAGTTGGGCTGATAAAGGTAATTGTATTGACGTAATATATTTAAGCTGCTATAAAGCATTTGAGTTGATGCAAGACATTTTGATTAAAAAACTATATATAAAAGCTGCTGAATAATTGATCTCAAAATGTATTGCAAACAAGGAATCATCATCAAGCAGCTGAGTTTCTAATAGGGTCAGAGAGGGATCTTTTCTTGGGCTTATGCTATTTAATATTTTTATCAATGACCTGGAAGAACACATAAAATCATCACTGATATAGTCTGCAGATGACACAAAAATTGGGAGAGTGGTTAATAATGAAGAGGATGGTCATTGATCCAGAGCAATCTGGATCAGTTAGTAAACTGAGGCAAGCAAACACTACATGTTGCCATAATTACACAACAAGGGAGTCTATCCTGGAATCAGTGACTCTGAAGAAATGTTTTGGGATCATAGTAGATAATGAGCTGAACATGAGCTCATGGTATGACTTTGTGGCCAAAAGTGCTAATGTGATCCTTGGATACATACACGAGGGAAACTCAAGTAGGACTGTATGTCTACATCTACAATTTTGCAGCGCTGGTTGTTACAGCTGTATTAGTACAGCTGTATAGGGCCAGCGCTGCAGAGTGGCCACACTTACAGCAACCAGCGCTGCAAGTGGTGTTAGATGTGGCCACACTGCAGCGCTGTTGGACGGCTTCAAGGGGGGTTCGGGGAAGGCGAGAGCAAACCGGGGAAGGAGACCAGCTTCGCCGCGGTTTGCTCTCGCGTTCCCCGAACCCCCCTGCAAACCGCAGGGAAGGAGACCTGCTTGCACGGGGGTTCGGGGAACGTGAGAGCAAACCGGGGAAGGAGACCAGCTTCGCTGCGGTTTGCTCTCGCATTCCCCGAACCCCCCTGCAAACTGCAGGGAAGGAGACCTGCTTGCTCGGGGGTTCGGGGAACGCGAGAGCAAACCGGGGAAGGAGACCAGCTTCGCCGCGGTTTGCTCTCGCGTTCCCCGAACCCCCCTGCAAACCGCAGGGAAGGAGACCTGCTTGCTTGGGGGTTCGGGGAACGCGAGAGCAAACAGGGGAAGGAGACCTGCTTGATTACCAGAGGCTTCCTCAGGTATGCTGGGATACCTGCTTATTCCACGGAGGTCAAGAAAAGTGCTGGTAAGTGTCTACACTTGATTACCAGCGCTGGATCCTCTACACCCGAGACAAAACGGGAGTACGGCCAGCGCTGCAAATAGGGAGTTGCAGCGCTGGTGATGCCCTGCAGATGTGTACACCTCCTAAGTTGCAGCGCTGTAACCCCCTCACCAGCGCTGCAACTTTGTGATGTAGACAAGCCCTCTTTTACCTCTGTATTTGGCACTGGTGAAACCATTGTGTTCAGATCTGGTGTATGCAATTCAAGATGGATGTTGATAAATGGGAGAGAATTCAAAGAGGTGCCATAATAATGATTAAATGATTAGAAAACGTGCCTTATAGTGATATACTCATGGAGCTCAATCTATTTAACTTAACAAAGAGAAGGTTAAGGGTTGACTTGATTACAATCTATACTTTCTTGGGAGAACAAATATTTTATAATGGGCTTGTCAGTGTATCAGAGAAAGGTACAATAATGGCTAGAATTTGTCAAGGTTCAGGACAACTACACCTGTATTTCCCTTTCATGCACAAAGTGCACCCCTCTATGCTCCAAACTCCTCCGCTGTCACTGCTATTGGGCAGACACCATCTGTCTTTCTCCATCCTGGCCAGGAGTTTTTCAGACTGCATAGCTTCCTGCTTACACTGTGATATTCCCATCAATCCAGACTGCCTAAACTGGCCAGTGTCTGTGTTTTGCTTTCTATCCGGAGGCTATGTGGGTGGAGCCAAGGCTATGTTCCCCATAACCATCAGCCATCACAGCAGAGCTGACAGAGGGGGAAAGAAGATGCACAGGGTAAAGGATGGTGTAACTTACTTCCTACTCAGAGTAAGAGGGGTGCAGAGGAGCAGCTTTGGTCTTCTCACATAGAACAGAAGTGACTTGCTCAAGGTCACCCATCCTGCCAGTGGCAGAACCGGGAACTGTATCCATCAATGTCAATGGGACCTCTTGCATGAGTAAAGCAAATAGGATTTTCATATTCATTGCCACCCACTATAGGCAGTGTGTAGCAGACATGAGCTTCACATCACACACTTCAACATATCTGTAGGTTTTGAACAATTTTATTTGGAGGTAAAGTGCCCAAAACTGCATATCTGATCGTTCTTCTAATCCATCTTCAAATCTGTTTCCTATAACCAGTCACTATAAATGCAAGAATTAACAGCACAAGGACAATATACCTGAAACTAGAGATGGCACGACAATTTCTGAAGGTTAAACGTGGGTTGGGTTCAGGTAAGTAAACAGAAGTTGGGAGGCTTACTTGAAACTCTACCAAACTCTCCAACCATTGAATTTGCTAAACTGGCTAAGAATACGTGAAAGATCTGACTCTTGTGGGATTTCCTGAACATTAAAATAAATAAATAAATTTCAGAACCTTAATAAAAGTTTGGTTTGCTTTGCTTTGCTTGAATTAGTATAAGCCACAGGCAGAAGAAAAGCTATTTAGGCCAAAAGATTCAGGCTATGATAACAGAATCCACTGTTCAACAGCCAAAGAACTGCATCACAACTAAGAATAAGCATTTCTCTAAGATACAGCTACTACATAGTAAGATAAAACAAAAATTGTATTATTAGTACCAATATAATTTAGTATCTGAGGGGTAGCCGTGTTAGTCTGGATATGTAAAAGCATCAAAGAATCCTGTGGCACCTTATAGACTAACAGATGTTTTGGAGCATGAGCTTTCATGGGTGAATACCCACTTCGTCAGATGCATGTCAGTATCATTTAGTGACAACTTATAATACTACAAGTTCAAGGTTGATTTTACAAATAGACTGCGAGTCAGATGGGATTTCTCGCTTTTTCTGAACCTGTCTGCCCATCTCTACTTGAACCCAGGACCAGTAATCAATCCTATTTTAATATATAAATAATAAATTAATTGATTAGAAATATTCATAGGACCATTTCAGTAAGAAGATCTACATTTTATCTGTTTGCTTATTGGCTCCAGCGTCATCAGTAATTTTCCAAAGAGCTGTAGCAAAAATGATTGTTATTAAAGTACCTTTAGCAAGCTGAGTTATATGCTTCCTACTCAGAGGAAAAGTTTTGTCGAGGTGTCTAAATACAAGATCTCTGCCACATAAGGTGAAAGTCTGCCTTCAGTTATACCTAGTCATCCCCACTAAAATCAGTTAGGTTGCACTGGTGTAGCTGAAAGCAGAATTTGGCTCATAAGCCTCCCTTGACCTGAGTTCTGCCCCCTCGAAAATTGCTGAGAGTAATGTTTCAACTTGTCTTGAGTGTCCAAGCACAGGAGTAAAGAGGCATAAAGTGTCTCCCTATTCCTCTAATCTGGCTACCCCATCACAAGTGGCAGAGTGGGATGTAGAATGGCTTATGGATGGCCACTGTTTTCCCTCCCATGCAGGCTAGTGGGTGTGGAGTCTTGCCTCCTCCCACACACACTGTTCAGGCTAGCACAGCTGAGCAGGCATAGATGGAGATTTACAGTGCACCAGGTGTAGAATCCCTGAACAGGACGGGAGCCAGATTGTTATCCTGAGTCATGCCATCTAATTCTTGGGGCAGGAGAACTGTTCAGTGCAGAGTCACAATTGAGCCCTTAGAGTACTCAGGCATAAAGGAGAGCAGATCCTGTCCCCCTACCTTAGACAAAACATATAAAACATGCACTGTAGCAAAGATCTGAATATATTGGATCCTCAAAGTATCAGATCAGTTATTTTTCATATTAATTAGATTAGCATATTCTGTTAGTTATGTTGGATTAGTTAACTAAAAAACCTATCTTTTAATTCCTGCAATCGCTGCTCAGTGCCTGCAGGGTGGCACAATTGTCTTTTTTCATATGCACTGCACAACATAAAGTTAATATGCAAATTGCAAAAGGCACAGTCAGTTATCTGGCATGGGATGTTAGAATGCCCTCTAGAGCCTTACTGAGTGCAATGTGTTCAGATCTTTTCAACTAAGGAAGAAGGCCTTTAGGGGTAAATATGAATAAGGTGTGCTAGGGTTTAGCTTCACCACTCCAATTAACTTTAATGGGAGTCACACAGCTGAGATTTAGTGGATTGTGTTACAAATTTAGCCCTTGATGTTCAATATTTAAAAAAAAGTTTAGTGTGTGAACATCAGACAGTCTTCCTTTAATGTTAAGTCAGTATCAAAGCAAGAGAGAGCAGATTTCCAAACTCTGACATTGGGTTCCTATACGGACAGCGTTACAAATGAAGCCACTATTCAGCCAAAGGGCAGCGCGCAGCAAAGGGCTCAGAAATGCCTATTTTAATTACGTCACAGTTTCAGAACACACATCCAGGGAATATTAAAATTCCTCAGCCAGTTCTGAGCATCAAAAGAGGCTAGTGAACAAGACAAAGGCACTTTTAAATTCCTTGTGCTTGCAGCTCAAATCAAAGTAGCAGCTCACGGAGGAAGCTTCTATACTCAGGGCCACTGATCACTGGTTGCCAGAAATGGAAAATCTACACAATTGGAATTTTGATCTTTTCTGTATGTTGATCCTTCTTATCACTTACTGTGAAACAAATAAACAGGTGACATTTACTTGCAGTGCATTAGATCGCCACTATTATGTTTTAGTGCAGTGTATGTGTAGTGCAGTGAAACGGATGGGCTTTTGTTGTCTGTTGCATCATCTGGGTCAAATCATGCAGTCAATGGGAGCTTTGCCTGAGTAAGTGTTACAGGATCTGTCCCTCTAAGTGACAATATATGTACTCTGTCCCATGAATCTAACCCCAGCCCATCACTTTCACAGCCACGGAGGGCGCAGTGCAGAACTACTGCACAGAGAGACTATGATACCAGCAGGCCCAGGAAAGCATGCTAGGGGGAGCTTGCAGGAGGAGATGGAGCACAAGGCTGCCATGACAACTGTGGAGTGTCTGGTTCCATTACCACAGCGTGATAGGAGTACTCTGCCCCCCTGCCGTGGCTCAAGCCCTCCTTGGCATCAAGGGGAAGACTGCCACCAGATAAGATTTTCTTTACTGTTGATCCTCATTCAGAATCCTGGGCTGAGCAATGGGGGCTGCTTACCAGGCTGAGGCTGCCACACAAATTCCCAAGGTGTCAAGAGGGGCTGCTGATTCACAAGCAATGCTGCTCAGCAAGTCTCCAGCCAACCATGTCCTTCCCCAGCTGCTGCCTCCCAGTCCCGGCTTCCTGGGTGGCCACTTGTAGCAGCACCTGGCCTGCCACAGTCACTGATCTCAGGGGAACAGGAGTGGGTTCCACTCCTTCCTGCATAGCTGGAATGTACAAAAACAGAGCACAGCACAGATCAGCCACCATGGGCCTAGACTGGAGCCTGGTCTCTCTTCCAACTGTGCAGATGGTGTGGGTCAGTCAGACATAGCCAGAGGTTGCTAACAGAGATGGAGAACTGAGGGGCACTGTGGTATCCTGAGTAAAGAGCAACACATAGTTGTGCACAGCCCAGAAACCAGATTGTGATTCACAACCCAGCTCCCACTCTGCTTCGGGGAAAGGGGGAGAAAGATGATGAGTGGAGTAGAAAGACAGAAAAGAAAATGAAAGGAAAGAGCTGGGTAGGCAGGATGGAGCAGGGGCAGTGATGATAAAACGGAGGGAGAGGAGAGAACCTGAGGAAAGGGAGAAATCCAACAAAGAAGGAAAAGGGGAGAAAAATATTATGAGTAAGGATAAAATTATGTCACGGATTCTGTGACTTTCAGAGACCTCCGTGACATTTTCTGCTTCAGCCCTGGGTCAGTGGGGCCAGAGCTGTTAGCTGGTGGGGACCTGGATCTTCCAGTCCTGAGGCGCAGGTTGTGATGCAGGGACCCTGGAGCTCTGAGGTGCTGCAGATAGTCAGGGGGACCCCAGAGTCCCAAGGCACTACAGGTAGTGGGGGAACCCCAGAGCTCTGAGGTGATACAGGCAGCAGGGAGGAGAAGGGGGATGATCCTGGAGCCCAAGCCACAGTGGACAGCGGGGGACCCCAGAGCTCCCAGCAGCATGAGGGGACCACGGAGCTCTTATCCACTGCAGTTGAGCAGCCCGCTGCTGCTGGGATGCAGAGGGAGTCTGAGCTACCGGCGGCAGTGGCAGCATGCAGCCCAGGGTGTCCCCTGGGTCAGTGCACCACCATGGCAGCTGGCAGCCCAGGGGGTGCCCCAGGTCAGTGTGCCGCCGCGGCAGCCTGCAGCCCAGGGTGTCCCCTGGGTCAGCGCACTGCTGCCGGCAGCCCAGGGGTTCCCCTGGGTCAGCGTGCTGCCGCTGGCAACCCAGGGGTTCCCTTGAGTCAGCACGCCGCCGCTGGCAGCCGGCAGCCCAGGGGTTCCCCTGGGTCAGCACGCAACTGCCAGCAGCCCAGGGGTTCCTCCGGGTCAGCGCACCACCACTGGCAGCCGGTAGCCCAGGGGTTCTCCTGGGTCAGCGCGCCGCCACCAGCAGCCCAGGGGTTCCCCTAGGTCAGCACGCCGCCACCGGCAGCCCAGGGATTCCACTGTGCAGTCGCTGCTTCACTTCTCTGGCCTCCTAGGCTTGCAGTGCCAATCAGCTGTTTGGCGCCACAAGCCTGGGAGGAGAATTAGAGCAGGACTGCGTGCTTGGGGAGGACGCAGAGCAGAGGTGAGCTGGGGTGGGGAGGTACTGCAGGGGTCCTCGGGCCGCAGGGAGCTGCCAAGGGAGCAGGCGGCACACTTCAGGGTGGGGGGGGGCGGGAGCTGCTGCAGGGCTGGGGAGGCGCAAGGTGGAAGTTTCACCTACGACGCTAAACTTCCTTGCACAGGCCCTGGGTGGGGCCCCTGAGCTGTCAGTCACTGCAGATGCGGGTGCTGGACACCTCTCACTCCCCACTGCATCAGGACTCTGGTTCTCTGTCCCTGTCCCAGCTCAGGCTTCAGTCATCCCCTGGCAATACCCCCACCCACCAGATTATTTTTAGTAAAAGTCACAGACAGGTCATGGCTTCAGCGAATTTTTGTTTGTTGCCCGCGACCTGTCTGTGACATTTACTAAAAATAACTGTGACAAAATCTTAACCTTAATTATGAGAATAAGGAAGAGGATGAGAGAGAGAGAGAGGAAAAAGCAAGCAAAAGGCCCAGCTCAGAGGGTAATGAGCTGTGTTTTATCTATTGCTATATGTCTCTTTTCTGCAAATTGCATCCTGGGGAGAATGCAGATTGACACTAAAATGAATGTAAATTTATGAAAACATATGTGCAATTTAGCTGCATCCTTGGGGCTCCTGGAAAGTTATCAACACAGAGCTTAGCACTGCCAAAAGTGTCTGATCTAGTCAGTACAGTTCAAAGGCATAGAGCTCATACTGGTCTCTGATGAAGGTAATCAAGAAAGTCAGCAGTGGACCTGTTTTCCTCTGTAACTTGATCAGACTTTGACTACTTCACATTGCCTTGTGGTCCTATATGTAGTCAGTAGTCTCTTTTCTCTTGTCTACTGGATAAAAATCAGCCACAGACAAGGGCTGTGTTCTTTTCTTCACCTCTGATGCAATAGTTTGAAAGCTGAAGTCCATCAGGTTACTGGATAGCAAGTGAGCTTGCATATTTCCTGCATGGACAGAAGTGTGATTGATTAATCAGAGCGCAGAACTGGGAGTCAGGAGATCAGGCTTTCGTTCTGAGCTCCACCGCTGATACATTGTGTGACTTTTCCCAAGTGTGACCTTTCCCCGCCCCTCTGCCTACCCTCGGGATTGCCCTCTGCGGCGTTGCGAGCCCCACGCCACTGTCTGAAGCAGCTGGCAGCACGCCCCTTTGGGCCGGGGAGGGAGGCAGAGGGCTCCTGCATGGCCTCCTTCCAGGCACAGCCCCCTGCAGCTCCCATTGGACGGGAACCGCTGACAATGGGAGCTTTGCGGGAGGTACCGAGAGGAGCAGCAAAAGCAGCGCATGTACAGAACCCCGAGCCCCTCCCCCAGGGGCTGCAGGGACACAGTTCCAGCTGCTTCCTGGAACGGAGCAGCACGGGGCCGGGGGCCAGGGGCCAGGGCAGGCAGGCAGGGAGCCTGCCCTGGCCCCGGTGCACATCACTGCCACCCCGGAACCACTCTAGGTAAGCGGTGCCGGGCTGGTGCCCGCACCCTGCACCCCAACTCCTGAGCCCCCTGCCGCACCCCTCACCTTCTTGCACCCCACCCACCAATGCCCTGCCCTGAGCCCCCGCCACACCCTGCACACCACCTGCACCCCCAGGGGGCAGCGCTGGGGTGGGGACTTCGGGGAAGAGGTTGGATTGGGGCAGGGAAGGGATGGAAAGATGTGGGGCAAGGGCAGGGCCAAATGGAAGGGGTGGAGTGGGGGCAGGGCCAGAGGCAGCGAGATGGGGTGTCAGTGATGCGGCCCTCGGTTCAATGCACTAGTCCTCATGTGGCCCTCGTGGTCATTTGGGTTTGAGACCCCTGAGCTAGCCACTGTTGGAAGTGGGTGAGTCTGGCCCCGATTCTGTAATCAGCCTGTGCAGAGATCCACTGACTTCAGCAGTGAATGTTCAAGGTCTCACTGACATCAGTTGGGCAGCCTCAGCCCCTTTCAGAAATCATACAGATTCCCCTCTAGGGGGAGCCTTTGCTCTACTGTCAGGTCAGTCAGTCTTATCACTGTATAGCCATTGCTTCTGGAGTTGAGCTCTCATCCAGCCCAATGGACAGGGAATTTGTGCTGCAGGTCCTCTTGAACACCTCTAACAGTGGTAAAACTTTTTTGTGCCATGTTCCTTGGCCTCCTAAGGGTATGTCTACACAGCAATGTAAGCCCACAGTTAACAAAACTCAAGTAAGCAGAGCCTTGGTTTTTTTAACTTAGGGCTTGAGAGGATACACTTATTTGAAACCCCAGGTTAGAAATTGTTGAACCATGGGTCCCAACCTGGGGCTCCATTGTCTATGCTGCATTATGGGGGCCTAAGTCCAACCACCCATATCCCAGACTTCCTAGCATCCTCCCAAAATGTGGCTGCTCTATCCCTTTGTCCACAGTGTGGGAAAAGTTGATTGTCCAAAGAAAGTTTTAATGGACTCCCAGAGCAGAAGTCCAGTGTGGCTATGTTTATACTGAAAAGCAAGTGGCCTTGAACCTGGGGTCCAAGCTTGACTCAGGCTCAGACCCTCCACCCTATGAGGTCATAGGACCCTGGGTCTGAGCCTGGGTTAGTGTGTAGACAGGAGGTGGGTTACTGATAACCAACAGCCACATTTTGAAGATGTCTATTGCCTGGCCTAAATTCTGCTTCTCTTCAAGTGAGCCCTCTGGCATAAGGGGTGTCATAACATTTTTCCCAGATCCGGACCTTAGCATCCAAAATATGGGTGTTAGCATGAAAACCTCCAAGCTTAGTTACCAGCTTGGACCTGGTAAAGCTGCCACCAGCCAGGAATCTATACAGTGCCTGGTGCACTGTGGTCTCCCCAAAACCTTCCCTGGGGGACCCCCAGACTCAGATTCCTTGAGTTTCACAACAAAGGGGAATAAACCATTTCCCTTCCCCCTCCTTCCCTCCAGGTGTTCCCTCCCTGGGTTCCTGGAGAGATATACAGAAACAAGCTCTGTGAATCTAAACAGAGGGACTCCACCCTCCCTGTTTCCAGTCCTGGAAAACACAAGTACCGAGATAGCTAATCTCCCTTCCCCCTTACCCAGAGGGTATGCAAAGTCAGGCTTAGTAAATCTAACACAAAGAGATTTGCCCCCTGACTTCTTCCTCCCACCAATTCCCCGGTGAGCTGCAGACTCAATTCCCTGGAGTCCCCACTAAAGAAAAACTCCAACAAGTCTTAAAAAGAAAGCTTTATAAAAGAAAGAAAAATACATAAAAATGGTCTCTCTGTATTAAGGTGACAAATACAGGGTCATTTGCTTAAAAGAAAAAAATGAATAAACAGCCTTATCCAAAAAGAATACAATTTAAACATTCCAGCAACTACACACATGTAAATACAAAAGAAAACAATATAAACCTATTATTGTCTTACTATTTTTGTACTTAAAACTTGGAAACAGAGATTAGAAAGCCAGGAGACAGAAAAATCACTCTCATAGCAGAGAAGGCACAGACACAAGACAAAGAACTCACACACAAACTTCCCTCCACCCAGATTTGAAAAACTCTTGTTTCCTGATTGGTCCTCTGGTCAGGTGTTTCAGGTTACTGGTGTTACCCCTTAACAGGTAAAAGAACATTTACCCTTAGCTATCTGTTTATGACAAGGGGACTCTGAAGTTCAATGATTACTGCCACTGCTTCCCAAATTAGCTGTGTACCAACTAACATAATTTATTACTTATTGATATTAATAGTTTACTTTTGGGTTAATTAAGGTTCTCTTTGTTCATAGATGTCACCTTATTTAACAATGAAACCTCATCAAAATGAAAGATTAATTTTGACCTGAGTGATCATAGAAATGTAGTGCTGGAAGGCTCATTAAGAGGTCATGTAGTTCAGCCCTTTGTGTTGAGGCAGGATCTAGACCTTCTCTTACACACGTTTGACTAATCTATTCTTAAACCTGTTCCATTTGTGGGAATTTCACATCAGTGCATTAAGGTTTATGCATTTGCAATCTTAGTTAGTCACACATATTGCACTATTGAATCTACTGAGTACCAACCAAATCTGCTAGAGAGCACTTGTAGGTTGGGGCTGTAAAACCTGCAAACTGAAAAGCACAAAAGATGTTGTTGTACCCAGAGTAACACCAAAATGACCACAGGGCATTTATAATACTTAGCAATTTACATAACAAGCAGGCCACTTGATTATTGTCAAATGCTGGGAAAATGAAACAGAATTTCAAGTACACTTATTATTAGTCTGGTGTTCAGTGCAAACTTTTCTACCTTTCCTCTGAACTCCAGTACCCTGAACAAGTCCAGCAAATAGCGCCTAGGCTCCAGCAACAATTGGAAGCAGTGCCAGCTCTGTAGGCAGCAACAATGTGTCCCTCTAATATCCTGTAACAGAGGTCCCCTCCTTCACATTGCTTCAGTTGGCACTTTTGACATGAGCACAGATGTTTAACACCAGGGTCCTGGCTGAATTCTAGAGTAAATACCTATCTGAATTCTGCCTACAGTTTCAAGTGACTGAGGAATTCTGCTTCATTGCCTGCCCTAAACTGTTGTTCATTGTCACAAATTCACATTTCATCCTGGATTGTGGATTGGACAGTGGAATTTTACCCAGAAAAGATTTGCTTGCAAGAGGAAATGGCCATTTTTCAACTGGATCGCAATCTCAAATGTGCAGAAAACGTCAGTTTGCACATGCTCTTAAAACAAAACTCGGTAGCTTTGCACCCCACCTTCCTCCAAGATTGCAGCAACAGAGGTGTCTCTGAGCCAAGATACTTCATCCTTCCTACCCATTTAAACTCTTGCTTTCTAAAATACTCACACTCAGATTTCTTACATCTCCACAAACTCAGGCCATATTCTTCTTTCATGTCACTCGTGGATGTCATTGGGAGTTCTGCACAAAAATTCATGAGAATGGGACTGTTGCGGGAGAGGGGGATGTCTCGTTACTTGCAAAAGAAACATGTTGCTTTTTCAGTATTCTGAGTTATATGTAGAGCAGAGTATTTCTATATTTTGCAGCTCACATGTTAGTATAGCCAAAGATTCTTAGTTTGGCATCTGAGGAGGGCTGAATATGGCAAATGGGTGTGCTATCGGGGAAGTGCGATGGGAAAATCATAACTTTCATCTATGAAAAAGTGTAAAAGAAAATAACTATAAAAAATGTAAGTGAGTAGCTTATATTATGGGAATGCATAAAGGCCTCAACTGAGAATGGGGCCCCATTATATTAAGTGCTGTATGTACACATGATGAGAGAGAGCCCCCGCCTCAGCAAGTTTACATTCTAAATATACAAGACAGGCAAAGGGTAGGATTAGAAACAGAGGCACAGAGAAGGAAGTGATTTGCCCAAGGTCACACAGTGGGTTAGTGGCAGTTCTAGGATTTAAAAATGGCTAACCGATAGATCTCATAAAGGAATTGTAAACAGGAAATCGTCATCCAGTGGGAGATTTTCTAGTAGGGTTCCAAGGGATCTGTTCTTATATCTTTATCAATGATCTGGAAGAAAATATACCATCATTATTAGTAAAGATTTTAGATGACACAAAAATTGCTGAAGTGGTGTTACATGGGAAACTGAGCTCACTTGAACAACATGCATTTTAATGCAGCTAAGTGCAAGGTCATAGGAATCAAAATGTGTAAGCAGAGTCAGGATGAGCTCTGCCCTGACATCTGGTGGTGAATTATGGGGCGTGTGGAAAGGAATTTTAGGTATTTGCATTGGCACATCCACCCAATCTAGCATAGCCCATGGCAGCCTGGGATGGTTATTTTGACAGCTCTGGGATCCCCAATTTCTTTGTTATTGGGGCAGGAGGAATGAAGTGTTGTCACCCTGATTATGTGAATGAGGAACTACGAGACTGCTTTATGACAGAGATGTCTAGCAAGTGCTACTTAATTGATATTGAGACAAGGGACATGGGTGCCAAAACCCATTGAAATGAGAGAGGTTGGGGACTGGCGTGTGTACCTGATGGTATGGGCCCCCTTTTGAGGGCCTGGAACACCCATTGAACATCCTCCTCTCTCCACTGTTGAAGAGTAGAGCTAATTTTGATTCCATTAGGAGTCCATCTAGAGGCTGCTGAGCTGAATTCACGTTGGGCCAATGGTGCACTAGCACTGGGGCTCCTCTACTACAAGCTGAAATCACTAAAAGAGCTAAGCTTACTGAGCTGAGATCACCGAGTGCTGTGTTAACTAGTGGGGGAGCCTGAAGATCTATTGCTAAGCGGCTGGCAGAGCAAAGCAGTTTGCAGTATGTTGGAGCAGCCCATGGAACAGTGAGTGGAGTGGAGTGGTTTGCGGGGACGGCCGGACTGGCTCACGGGTCAGCTGGAGGAGTGGCACAGCTGGTGTAGTGGAGCTGGTCATGGTGAAGGCTGCAGCAGAACTCCACGGAGAGGCAGAGCAGTTGGCCATGGCCCACGTAAGGTGCCCCTTAACACCGTGTGTGTGCACCCCCCCTTTCCACCCACACTGGGGGGGTAAAACTCTGCAGATGAACTTTTGAACTCTGGGGTGGCACTGACCAGAGACTTTCAGGTTGTTGGACTTTGGGGTGATTGGACTTAAGACCCTAGGGGGGAAAGGACATTGCCAAACATACTTGGAGGTGGGTTTTTGCTTATAGGCTGTGTTATAATCCTGTTTGTGGTGTTTCTCCAACGTGATGCCACATTGTTTCCCTCCTTTATTAAAAGGATTTTGCTACACTCAGACTCATGCTTGTGAGTGGGGAAGTATTGCCTCCTAGAGGTGCCCGGGGGGGGTGGTATGTAATTGCCCCAGGTCACTGAGTGGGGGCTCGAGCTGGTTTTGCATTGTGTTATTGAAACGGAACCCCTGGATACTGAACCCGGCCCTTGTTGCTGCCAACTCAGAGGGGCAGAAGGGTTACAAATGTATTTTTAGGATGAGCGACAGTGTTTTGGAAAGCGGTGGCTCAGAAAAGGTTTAAGATTTAGGAGTCATTGTGGGTAACCAGCTACTCATGAATTCACACTGAGATGCTGCGGCTAACAGAGCAAATGCAAAAGTAGAAGCAGGAAACTGACATTATCACCATGTGTGGCATTAGACTATTCCTAGAATACTGAGTCCACCTATGATGTTGACATTTAAAAAATAATGGGTTCCACAAACTGGAAAGAGTTCAGAAAAGAGCTATAGGAATTATTTTAGGTCTGGAAAATGTGCTACAGCGAGAATCTGAAGAAGCTCAACATAGTTGGCTTAACAAATAAAAGGTTAAGAGGAGACTTGCTCATAGTCTATAACTACCGTGACAGACCCAGGCTAGTGGGGTGCAGAAGTCTGGTCCTATTGCCATGTAGCGGGGGTGGGCGGACAAGGCCAGCCCACTTCTAAAGGGCCTTCCCCCAGCCTAAGGGGAGGACCCACAGGTCTAGGACACCAAGTAATTACGTGGGACAACTAATGAAAAAACAGGATAGGGAGTGAGGTCATAGGGAAGACCAGCAGCCCGGAAAGGTCTCACGGAAGACCTCTCGGATGGAGGGAAAAGAGCTGCCGGTCATATTGGAGCCCTCGGAAGCGGCAGAGGAAGGCGTGCGCCAATACGCTCCACGCCGGACTACCCACACCAAACAGGAGCCTCTGCAGGGCCTGGAGGCGGAAGACATGGACCTGAGCGCGTAAGCACTTCAGGCCCTGCCCCCCCTCCTCCAGGGGCAGGTAGAGGACCCCTGCAGAGACCCAGTGCGTCCCTGGCCAAAAGAACTCCAGAATCGCCGTCCGGAGGTTGGCCAGGAAATACGGGGCCGGGACCAGGGTGTTGAGCCGGTACCAGAGCATGGACAGGACCAGTTGATTAAGCACCAGTGCCCTCCCCCGAAGGGAGAGGCACTGGAGTAGTCCTGTCCATTTCCGGAGCCGCTCCGTCACCCTGCCCTGCAAATCCTGCCAGTTCTCCGGCGGAGACGGATGCGTGGCAGAAAGGTAAACGCCGAGATAGAGCAGCGGACCCGCGCTCCACCGGATGGCCTGAATCGTGGGTGGGAGGGAGCTCGCCTGCCACCCGTCCCCGACCATCAGACCAGAGCTCTTGACCCAGTTGACCCGGGCGGAGGAGGCCGCCGAGTACACAGCCTGGCAAGCCTCCACCCGCGCCAAGTCGCCCGGGTCCTGGACCACGAGGAGCACATCGTCAGCGTATGCCGACAGGACCAGCCACAGCCCCAGCTCCCGAAGCACCAACCCCGTCAACCTCTTGCGGAGGAGACAGAGGAAGGGCTCGATCGCCAGAGCGTACGGCTGGCCCGAGAGGGGGCACCCCTGCCGCACTCCCCGCCCGAAGCTGACCGGCTCGGTCAGGGTCCAGTTGAGCCTGACCAGACACTCCGCTGAAGCGTACAGCACCTGGAGAAAACCCACAAACAGGGGTCCGAAGCCGAACGCTCGCAGAGTGCCCAGGAGATACCCGTGATCCATCCGGTCGAATGCCTTCTCCTGATCCAGGGACAAGAGGGCGAACGACAGACCATCCCTACACCCCAATTCCAGAAGGTCCCGGACTAGATACAAGTTATCAAAGATGGTGCGGCCCAGGACGGTGTAGGTCTGGTCTGGATGGACCATGTCCGCCAGCACGGACCCTAGCCGCATCGAGATGGCCTTCGCAACAATTTTGTAGTCCGTGCTGAGGAGCGAGACGGGACGCCAATTCCGTAAGTCGCGGAGGTCCCCCCTCTTCGGCAATAAGGCCAGCACGGCTCACCTGCACGAGAGAGGGAGGACCCCGCTCTGCAAAGACTCGGCCCAGACGGTGACCAGGTCTGGGACGAGAACATCCCAGAACACGCGGTAGAACTCCACGGTCAGCCCGTCCAAGCCCGGAGATTTATTGGTGGGCATGCGACGGAGGGCCTCCGAGAACTCGTCCAGAGTGAGAGGCAGCTCTAGCCGGTCCCGGTCGCCCGTGCTGACCGTCGGGAGCCCGTCCCAGAGCACTCTGCAAGCGTTAGGATCGGTCGGATCCGGGGAGAAAAAGAGTAGCGTAGAAGGCCCTGGCCCTCTGGCACATCTCCACCGGATCTGTGAGGGGGGTGCCGTCCTCCGCCAGGAGGCAGGTGACATGCTTCTTGGCCCCCCTCCTTTTCTCCAGGGCGTAGAAGAAGCGGGAGCCGCGATCCATCTCCCGAAGGAGGTGGATGCGGGATCGAACAAAAGCACCCCGGGCCTGATGGTCTTCGAGGGCCCGGAGCTCCTCCCGCTTCTCCCGGCACGCTCCGCAGAGGGATGGAGCCTCGGGGTTGGCGGCCAGATGCCTCTCCAGCTCCAAGACCTCCCACTCCAACTGCCCTATCGCCGCATCCCGCCGTCGGCTGGCACCCCGAGTGTAGCCAGGGCAGAAGAGCCGGGCGCGCACCTTCCCCAGATCCCACCACCGCCGCACCGAGGAAAAGGCGCGCCTCTGCCCCCACCAGGCCAGCCAGAACTCCCGGAAGGACGCCACGAAGCCCGCATCCTCCAGCAAACTATTATTAAAGTGCCAATAGGCCTGCCCCGGCCTCTCCGCGCAGAGAGAGGCCGTCACGGTGGCAAGGTGGTGATCCAAAAAGGGGGCCGGCCGAACGCTGGAGGAGTGGGCCCGTGAAAGGTGGAAACGTGACAGGTAAATACGGTCCAGCTGGGAGTGGCGCGACCGATGGGCCTCCACCCGGACGAAGGTAAACGTCGAGACATCGTCGGGGTGGTGGTCGTGCCAGACGTCCACCAGGGAGTGGCGGTCGACAATCTCCCGGAAGACGTCCGCAGCTGCTGGGCACTGCTCGGTCCCCGAGCAGTCCCGTTCCTCGAGGGTGGTGTTAAAATTCCCTCCCAGGACCAGGCACTCATGAGGATCCAGGGAGCCGAGGAAGGCGGACGCCTGTTGATAAAAACGTAGCCTCTCCGGGCCCGATGTCGGGGCGAAAACATTGACGAGATTAACCACAAGCCTCTCCATGCGGACCCGGAGGTGCAGCAGGCGACCCGGCACAGCCTCGGCGACCCCTAGCACCTCGGGCCGTAGGTCGGGGGAGAACAGGGTCGCCACTCCAGCCGCGCAGACTGAAAAGTGGCTAAAGTAGGCCCCGTCCCCCCACTCCAGCCGCCAGTAGCTTCAGCGGCCGGATCCGTATGGGTCTCCTGCAGGAAAACCACAGAGTACCCCCCCTCCCGGAGAAAGGAGAGCACCTGGCTCCTGCGGAAACCCATCCTACAGCCTTGGGTGTTTAAGGTGGCAAGGACGATCGGCGCCATGAGGAGGGCTGGGGGGGATCCTCGCCGGCAGACACGCCCACGGCCTCCGGCAGGCCGCACAGCAATCTGTGACCAACCCCGAAGGTGAGTAAGGAGTCACGGAAGACACGGACCCGCCGATAGGCCGCGGCGGCCTGCTTCCCGGTCCTCTTACCTTCCCCCTTGAGGGCCCTCGCAGCCCGGAGGACCTGATGGAAATCCCCCCACCGCTGGAGCGCAAGATGGACTTTGTTCCGGGAGCCACGGACGTCCTCGAGGAACTCCCGCAGCTCCTCCCTCAGCGCATGGGGGGGTGGGGTCACTGATTGATGACTGGCCCCCAGTGGGGCGCCCGTCACAGCCCCATGGCCCACCGAGGCGGGTAGGCAGGGGGCAGATCCCCAACGTGGCAGCAGATGGACCGACGCCACATGACCCGCCCCGCTCCCAGATTCAAGAAGGGGCGGTGGAAGGAGAACAGCAGCCCCTGGGGGGTCGGGACAGGAAAGAACTAGTGAATCCGCTCCCTGGGAGGTATTCCCAGGGGCGGCACTGGCATCACAGGAAGTGGGGGGAACAAGGACAGAGCCAACAGGAGTAGGGCGGGGATCAGGGAGAGAATCCGGTAAGGAGGTAGAGGCAGGATCCGGAGCCTCTATAGTTGAGACGCCAGACAGTGGCTCCTCCTGGCCAGGCTCAAGGATCTGGGAAGTGGGCAGGGGCCCCTAACAATGCCGGGCTCAGCCTCTGTGGCATGTGCGGCAGCCTCGGCATCCAGAGAGAGATGGTGGTCAATGGGGTCCCCGCTAAGGAAGGAGGGCGGGTCCTCCACACCCAAGAGGGACACCCCCTGGGAAGTGGGTCTCGGCAGCGGGGCACTGGCCGTCGCTCCAAGGAGCTCGGCGGCCGTCAACAGAGTGCCACCCGCAGCCAGGTCGATGGAAGATTCCAGGGGACCCTCAAAGGTGGGAGCAGAAACAGCGGGTAGGGGAAGGGAACCCAGGGACAGGGGGGATGTAGTGAGGTCGCCCAGATCGAGGCCCACCGGCAGAGGGTCGTCCTCCCCCTGCGTGACCGGGGTCAAACCCAGGGCCTCGATCTCCACGTAGATGGGAGGGAGATCACCGTCCACCACCCCAGGGCCCTCCCCGCCAGCACCAGAGGTGATACCCACTGCGGCACTCGCAGAGGCGTCAAGTGGGAAGGGGGCGAGAGAAGCTTCCTCAGGGGCTTCCACGGGAAGGGACCCCGGAGGAGGGGCGGTGTCACCTTCCGGTGCTGCCACGGCGTCCCCAGCCGGCACCACAAAACGGGAGTCATCAGGGGGCAAGGCGGAAGACTCGTCATCGGTGCCCACCTTCCTGCTCTTCCGGGGGGCCTCCGAATCCGAAGGATGTAAGGAGACTCGAGCCTTCCGCTTGCCCCGCTTCCCCTGCACTAAGGACCAGCCCTCCATGGCATCATCCAGGGGCTGGCTAACAGGGGTTGGCTCGGGGGGCAAGGGCAATGGCTCAGGGACTCGGGGAGGCAGTGGTGGGATAGAAGAAACCGGGGAGGACTCCCCCTGGGACGAGCCCTCTCCCACATCCGGCGGTAGCCCCGCCACACCCTCCCCCACAGAGGTGGACCAAGAAGGAGGAGGAGGGGCAGCTTCGGGTGCCGGGCAGCCAGGGGGACTGGCGATGACAGGGCCGGCGCCTTGCCGGGGCTCAGGGGTCCCAGACGCTCCTCCGTGCTGGGCCAAGGGACAGTCCCTCCGGACGTGCCCCATCGCCCGGCGGAGGTAGCACCGGGCCTCCCCCGTTGAATAATGCACCCGGTAGTGGGCTCCCTGGTAAGGGACCAGAAAGGACCCCTCGAGCGCCTCTCCGCCACGCGCCGCCGGTGGCAGTTGAAGCTGCACTTGCCGGCGGAACGAGAGAACATGACGGAGGGCGGGATCCTTGCAGCCCAAGGGGAGAGGGCTGATGACGGAGATAGGGCGTCCCAGGGCAGAAAGGGCAGGCAGCAGGGCGGCATTGGGCAGGAAGTGAGGGACGGAGGTCAAGATTAAGCGGACCCCCAGGTCTTCCAAAGGCTCCAGGGGGACGAACACACCCTCCACCGCCAGGCCCGTGTCTACCGCCTCCTGGGCGGCGGTTTCTGATGCCAGGAAGAAGACCACCTTTCTGTACATTGTGGAGGCCGCCACGATGGCCGTGGGCCCCACCACCCTCGCCAACGCCCGCACGTAGGTCTCCACGTGGGGCGAGGCGGGCACCAGGAGGCAACAGACACCGTGCTTCCTGGTCAAAGTGGGAAAGGGGTCCCGGCCGCTGTAGATGTTGGCAGAAGCGGCGGTCGGAGGAGCAGCAGCAGGCGGGGGGGCCGCCGCCACCTGGGCGTACGCCCTGGGGGCCGGGGGAGGGACACCTGCAGAGCTGGTGGAGGGAACAGCGGGGAGGATTGCCACAGCCGGTAGTGGGGCTGCGGCAGCGGGGGCAGTCTCCACCATGGAGGGTCCGGTCTTTTTAGCAGGGCCCTTACCCTTCTTCCCACCCCGACCCTTCCCACGGGCTGGGGGGACTCCCCCCGAATCAGAAGGGGCGAGATACATGGCAGCAATGGAGGTCTCCCCAGTACTCGCCGCCGCCAGTGCCCCAGCAGGGGCGGTGGTAGGTGGATTGGCAGCGGCGGTCGAGGTAGAGGCTTGGGCAGTGGACAAGGGGGCAGGTTGAGGAGGGGCAGTGGGAACATCGCGAGGGGTCTCCCCCGCCGCGTCCCCCGCCATAACGAGAGCGGGAGGGGGACAAACAGCGAGGGGAGGGGAAGGAGAGGAGGCGGCCACCCCTCCCCACTAGGCTGCAGGCAGGGGAGGAGGGCACCAGAAGGGGAAGTCTAAAGGGGCGTGGGGAGCAACCAAGGACCTAAGGGTGGGATTGTTTCAGGGCACCAACGCAGAGGGGGGTTCCAGCACCTCCCGTTGCACTAGGGAAGCGGGGGGGCAACAGCAGAGGGGGGAGTGCAGTGAACAAGGGGAAACCAAATGGGGAAGGGCACAAGCGCCTGGGAGGGGGCGTGGGTGCATGGGGGGGACCGATCAGGGCTGGGGGAGCACAGGGTGGGGGGAAAGGGCGAGCTGAGATTGGGGTAGAGGGACCACGGGGACAGCTACAGGGCCGGAGCAGAACTATCAGGCAGCAGAGGGAAATAAGTGGGGTGGACAAATGTGGCAAAGGGGAGGGGGTTAATCCAGGAGGAGGGGGGGAGGTGGTGCACCCCCAGGCACTTGTGCCAAAAAGTCAATGGTTGGCTGCTGCTGCTGCAGGCCCAAATGGTGGAAGTGGGCGTGGTGAGCCAGGCGAGCAGCTCAGACCCAGAGGCAGGAGTCCAAAGCAGAAGGAAAACAGCCAGCGGGGGCGGTGGAGGGGGCAACGATGGTGGTGGGGGCAAAGGGGGACACGGATGGACCGGGGGGAGGCTCCACGCCACACCCCCGGTGCCCCAGCAAACACAGTCCAAATCCCCACCACAAGAGCACCGTTCAAAAAAGACTCAGTCCAGAAAAGCCCCCTCCACAGTGGTCTTCACACAGTCTCCAGCAGCAGGTGGTTCTCTTCTACTCCTCCTCCTCCTCCTCCTCCAGGCACCAACAGCTCCCCAGCAACAGCCACAGTAGGCCCAGCAGCTCCAGGTGGTGGTGGTCTGGCGTCCAGGCAGGAGGGACCCCACTCAGAGGGTGTCCTCAGCAACAAGAGCCGGGGTCCCTCATTCCCCTCCTCTCTGGGAAGCAAGCCAGCAGCCCCCCCCAAGGGGCTGTAGGTGGAATAATAGCAGTAACAGGTGGGGGGGAACCACCAGCCAGCCAGCAAACAGACAGCAGAGAGAGGGGTGGGTGGTCCTATTGGCATCCAGCGGGGGTGGGCGGGCGAAGCCCGCCCACTTCTAAAGGGCCTCCCCCAGCCTAAGGGGAGGACCCACAGGTCTGGGACACCAAATAATTACGGGGGACAACTAATGAAAAAAACAGGATCGGGAGTGAGGTCATAGGGCTAAACGAAGGGAACCCGATGGGGACACCGAGCAGAGAACCCTGGACAACGCCCACTGCTCCTCGAAGGCGTCAAGGGAGCCAGTGGACGCCGCCCAGAGGAACTCAGCCCGGATGCGTGAGCAGACGGAGGAACGGAAATAGGCCCTACAGTCGCAGGAAATCCCGTCGGCCAACCTTCTCTCCCTGGTGTTGTAGATGTCCAGTTTGGCCAGGGCCAAGAGGAGGTTGAGAAGGAGATCCCGCGACTTCGTGGGGCCACGGATGGGGAGCGTGTAGATAAAAAGGTGAGGGGAAAAGTGCAACCAAAAACGCAGGAAAATATTCAGGAGGAGCTGGAACAGGGGCTGCAACCTGGCGCACTCCAAATAAACGTGCGCCAAGGTCTCCTTCTCCCCACAGAAAGGGCAGGTGCTAGGGACAGATGTGAACCGCGCCAAGTACACACCCGTGCTCACGGCTCCGTGAAGGAGCCTCCAATGATATCCCCGGCGGGCCTCGGGACCAGGGCAGAGTACAAGCTGGCCCACCGGGGCTCCTCACCCTCGAGAGGCGGCAGGAGGTCCCGCCATTTGGTATCGGGGCGGGATGCGAGGGTGAGGTAGTGAAGGGTATGGAGCACGAGCGAGTACAGATGTTTCCGTGGCGCGGTCTGGAACAAAACCAGCTGCAGATCATGCAGCCGGCTGGCAGTGAAAGGGTGAGGGGGCCGATTGGGTCCACGGGGCAGGGGCCCGATAAAAATGTCCACGGGGCCTGGGGTGGAGGGTGGGCGGGGCGTGCCCTCTCGCAGGACCCTGTCGAGGTAAGCCCGAGCAGCGGGCAGTAAAGCGGCCTTCACCTCCTGAAGTACGCGCTGGGGAGTACGAGGTCTGGAGAGCCCCATGCGCTGAGCGAGCGTCAGGGGATCCAGCCAGTCTCCCCGGTCGTAGTCCAGGAGGTCTCCGACCCTGGTGACTCCCGCCGAGACCAACGTCTGGCACTCCGTGGGGGACTCCGCCACCTGCACACGAAGCTGGGGATTGTGTAGCAGGGGCTCCGCGAGGAGGTCAACCCCCACGGTGGCCGCCACGGACCTGGTCGTTGAAAAGAGCTTCCAGGTCCGGAGGAGGTCTTGGTAGAAGACCGGCAGCCCGGAGAGGTCTCGCGGAAGACCTCTCGGATGGAGGTAAAAGAGCTGCCGGTCGTATCGGAGCCCTCGAAAGCGGCGGAGGAAGGCGTGCGCCAATACGCTCCACGCTGGACTACCCGCACCAAACAGGAGCCTCTGCAGGGCCTGGAGGCGGAAGACATGGACCTGAGCGCGTAAGCACTTCAGGCCCTGCCCCCCCTCCTCCAGGGGCAGGTGGAGGACCCCTGCAGAGACCCAGTGCGTCCCTGGCCAAAAGAACTCCAGAATCACAGTCCGGAGGTTGGCCAGGAAACCCGGGGCCGGGACCAGGGTGTTGAGTCGGTACCAGAGCATGGACAGGACCAGTTGATTAAGTACCAGTGCCCTCCCCCGAAGGGAGAGGCACCGGAGTAGTCCTGTCCATTTCCGGAGCCGCTCCGTCACCCTGCCCTGCAAATCCTGCCAGTTCTCCGGCGGAGACGGATGCGTGGCAGAAAGGTAAACGCCGAGATAGAGCAGCGGACCCGCGCTCCACCTGATGGCCTGAAGCGCAGGTGGGAGGGAGCTCGCCTGCCACCCGTCCCCGACCACCAGGCCAGAGCTCTTGACCCAGTTGACCCGGGCGGAGGAGGCTGCCGAGTACACAGCCTGGCAAGACTCCACCCGCGCCAAGTCGCCCGGGTCCTGGACCACGAGGAGCACATCGTCGGCGTATGCCGACAGGACCAGCCGCAGCCCCAGCTCCCGAAGCACCAACCCCGTCAACCTCTTGTGGAGGAGACAGAGGAAGGGCTCGATCGCCAGAGTGTACAACTGGCCCGAGAGGGGGCACCCCTGCCGCACTCCCCGCCCGAAGCTGACCGGCTCGGTCAGGGTCCAGTTGAGCCTGACCAGACACTCCGCTGAAGCGTACAGCACCTGGAGAAAACCCACAAACAGGGGTCCGAAGCCGAACGCTCGCAGAGTGCCCAGGAGATACCCGTGATCCATCCGGTCGAACGCCTTCTCCTGATCCAGGGACAAGAGGGCGAACGACAGACCATCCCTACACCCCAATTCCAGAAGGTCCCGGACCAGAGACAAGTTATCAAAGATGGTGCGGCCCGGGACGGTGTAGGTCTGGTCTGGATGGACCACGTCCGCCAGCACGGACCCTAGCCGCATCGAGATGGCCTTCGCAACAATTTTGTAGTCCGTGCTGAGGAGCGAGACGGGACGCCAATTCCGTAAGTCGCGGAGGTCCCCCCCTCTTCGGCAATAAGGCCAGCACGGCTCGCCTGCACAGGAGAGGGAGGACCCCGCTCTGCAAAGCCTCGGCCCAGACGGTGACCAAGTCTGGGCCGAGGACATCCCAGAACACGCGGTAGAACTCCACGGTCAGCCCGTCCAAGCCCGGAGATTTATTGGTGGGCATGCGACGGAGGGCCTCCGAGAACTCGGCCAGAGTGAGAGGCAGCTCTAGCCGGTCCCGGTCGCCCGTGCTGACCGTCCGGAGCCCGTCCCAGAGCACTCTGCAAGCGTTACGATCGGTCGGATCCGGGGAGAAAAGAGTGGCGTAGAAGGCCCTGGCCCTCTGGCACATCTCCGCCGGATCCGTGAGGGGGGTGCCGTCCTCCGCCAGGAGGCAGGTGACGTGCTTCTTGGCCCCCCTCCTTTTCTCCAGGGCGTAGAAGAAGCGGGAGCCGCGATCCATCTCCCGAAGGAGGTGGATGCGGGATCGAACAAAAGCACCCCGGGCCCGATGGTCTTCGAGGGCTCGGAGCTCCTCCCGCTTCTCCCGGCACGCTCCGCAGAGGGATGGATCCTCGGGGTTGACGGCCAGACGCCTCTCCAGCTCCAAGACCTCCCGCTCCAACTGCCCTATCGCCGCATCCCGCCGTCGGCTGGCACCCCGAGTGTAGTCACGGCAGAAGAGCCGGGCGCGCACCTTCCCCAGATCCCACCACCGCCGCACCGAGGAAAAGGCGCGCCTCTGCCCTCGCCAGGCCAGCCAGAACTCCCGGAAGGACGCCACAAAGCCCGCATCCTCCAGCAAACTATTATTAAAGTGCCAATAGGCCGGCCCCGGCCTCTCCGCGCAGAGAGAGGCCGTCACGGTGGCAAGGTGGTGATCCGAAAAGGGGGCCGGCCGAACGCTGGAGGAGTGGGCCCGTGAAAGATGGAAACGTGACAGGTAAATACGGTCCAGCCGGGAGTGGCACGACCGATGGGCCTCCACCCGGACGAAGGTGAACGTCGAGACGTCGTCTGGGTGGTGGTCGCGCCAGACGTCCACCAGGGAGTGGCGGTCGACAATCTCCCGGAGGACATCCGCAGCTGCCGGGCACTGCTCGGTCCCCGAGCGGTCCCGTTCCTCGAGGGTGGTGTTAAAATCCCCTCCCAGGACCAGGCACTCACGAGGATCCAGGGAGCCAAGGAAGGCGGACGCCTGCTGATAAAAATGTAGCCTCTCCGGGGCCGATGTCGGGGCGTAAACGTTGACGAGATTAACCACAAGCCCCTCCACACGGACCCGGAGGTGCAGCAGGCGACCCGGCACAGCCTCGGCGACCCCTAGCACCTCGGGCCGTAGGTCGGGGGAGAACAGGGTCGCCACTCCAGCCGCGCAGACAGAGAAGTGGCTAAAGTAGGCCCCGTCCCCCCACTCCAGCCGCCAGCTAGCTTCAGCGGCAGGATCCGTATGGGTCTCCTGCAGGAAAACCACAGAGTACCCCTCCTCCCGGAGGAAGGAGAGCACCTGGCTCCTGCGGAGACCCATCCTACAGCCTCGGGTGTTTAAGGTGGCAAGGATGATCGGCGGCATGAGGAGGGCAGGGGGTGATCCTCGCTGGCAGACACGCCCACGGCCTCCAGCAGGCCGCGCAGCAATCCGTGACCAACCCCGAAGGTGAGTAAGGAGTCACGGAAGACACGGACCCGCCGGTAGGCCGCGGCGGTCTGCTTCCCGGTCCTCCTACCCTCCCCCATGAGGGCCCTCGCGGCCCGGAGGACCTGATGGAAATCCCCCCACCGCTGGAGCGCAAGATGGACTTTGTTCCGGGAGCCACGGACGTCCTCGAGGAACTCCCGCAGCTCCTCTCTCAGCGCATGGGGGGGTGGGGTCACTGATCGATGACTGGCCCCCAGTGGGGCCCCCGTCACAGCCCCGTGGCCCACTGAGGCGGGTAGGCAGGGGGCAGATCCCCAACGTGGCAGCAGATGGACCGACGCCACACGACCCGCCCCGCTCCCAGAATCAAGAAGGGGCGGTGGAAGGGGAACAGCAGCCCCTGGGGGGTCGGGACAGGAAAGAACTAGTGAACCCGCTCCCTGGGAGGGATTGCCAGGGGCGGCACTGACATCACAGGAAGTGGGGGGGATAAGGACAGGGCCAACAGGAGTAGGGCGGGGATCAGGGAGAGAATCCGGGAAGGAGGTAGAAGCAGGATCCGGAGCCTCCATAGGTGAGACGCCGGAAGGTGGCTCCTCCTGGCCAGGCTCAAGGATCTGGGAAGTGGGCAGGGGACCCCTAACGATGCCGGGCTCAGCCACTGTGGCAGGTGCGGCAGCCTCGGCACCCAGAGAGAGATGGTGGTCAATGGGGTCCCCGCTGAGGAAGGAGGGCGGGTCCTCCACACCCAAGAGGGACACCCCCTGGGAAGCGGGTCTCGGCAGCGGGGCACTGGCCGTCGCCCCAAGGGGCTCGGCAGCTGCCAACAGAGTGCCACTCACAGCCGAGTCGAGGGAAGATTCCAGGGGACCCTCAGAGGTGGGAGCAGAAACAGCGGGTAGGGGAAGGGAACCCAGGGACAGGGGGGATGTAGTGAGGTCGCCCAGACCGAGGCCCGCCGGCAGAGGGTCGTCCTCCCCCTGCGTGACCGGGGTCAAACCCAGGGCCTCGATTTCTGCGTAGATGGGAGGGAGATCACAGTCCACCACCCCAGGGCCCTCCCCGCCAGCACCCGAGGCGATACCCACCGCGGCACTCTCAGAGGCGCCAAGTGGGAAGGGGGCGAGAGAGGCTCCCTCGGGGGCATCCACTGGAAGGGACCCCGGAGGAGGGGCGGTGTCACCTTCCGTTGCAGCCACCGCATCCCCAGCCGGCACCACAAACTGGGAGTCATCAGGGGACAAGGCAGAAGACTCGACATCGGCGCCCCCCTTCCTGCTCTTCCGAGGGGCCTCCGAATCCGAAGTATGTAAAGAAACTCGAGCCTTCCGCTTGCCCCGCTTCCCCTGCACTAAGGACCAGCCCTCCATGGCATCATCTGGGGGCTGGCTAACAGGGGTCGGCTCGGGGGGCAAGGGCAATGGCTCAGGGACTTGAGGAGGCAGTGGTGGGACAGAAGAAACCGGGGAGGACTCCCCCTGGGACGAGCCCTCTCCCATGGCTGGCGGTAGCCCCGCCACACCCTCCTCCACAGAGGTGGACCGAGAAGGAGGAGGAGGGGCAGCTTCGGGTGCCGGGCAGCTAGGGGGACCGGCGATGACAGGGCCGGCGCCTTGCCGGGGCTCAGGGGTCCCGAATGCTCCTCCGTGCTGGGCCAAGGGACAGTCCCTCCGGACGTGCCCCATCGCCCGGCAGAGGTAGCACCGGGCCTCCCCCGTTGAATAATGCACCCGGTAGTGGGCTCCCTGGTAAGGGACCAGAAAGGACCCCTCGAGCGCCTCTCCACCACGCGCCGCCGGCGGCAGTTGAAGCTGCACTTGCCGGCGGAACGAGAGAACATGACGGAGGGCGGGGTCCTTGCAGCCCAAGGGGAGAGGGCTGATGACAGAGACGGGGCGTCCCAGGGCAGAAAGGGCGGGCAGCAGGGCGGCATTGGGCAGGAAGGGAGGGACGGAGGTCAAGATCAAGCGGACCCCCAGGTCTTCTAACGGCTCCAGGGGGACGAACACGCCCCCCACCGCCAGGCCCGTCTCTACCGCCTCCTGGGCGGCAGCCTCCGATGCCAGGAAGAAGACCACCTTCCCGTACATTTTGGAGGCTGAGACGATGGCCGTGGGCCCCACTACCCTGGCCAACGCCCGCACGTAGGTCTCCACGTGGGGCGAGGCGGGCACCAGGAGGCAACGGACGCCGTGCTTCCTGGTCAAAGTGGGAAAGGGGCCCCGGCCGCTGTAGATGTTGGCGGAAGCAGCGGTCGGAGGAGCAGCAGCAGGCGGGGGGGGCCGCCGCCACCTGGGCGTACGCCCTGGGGGCCGGGGGAGGGACACCTGCAGAGCTGGTGGAGGGAATAGCGGGGAGGGATGCCGCAGCCGGTAGCGGGGCTGCGGCAGCCGGGGCAGTCTCCGCCATGGAGGGCCTGGCCTTTCTAGTGGGGCCCTTACCCTTCTTCCCACCCCTACCCTTCCCACCGGCTGGGGGGGCTCCCCCCGAATCAGAAGGGGCGAGAGAAGTGGCAGCAACGGAGGTCTCCCCAGTACTCGCCGCCGCCAGTGCCCCAGCAGGGGCGGTGGTAAGTGGATCGGCAGCGGCGGTCGAGGTAGAGGCTTGGGCAGTGGACACGGGGGCAGGTGGAGGAGGGGTAGTGGGAGCATCGCGAGGGGTCTCCCCCGCCTCATCCCCCGCCATAACGAGAGCGGGGAGGGGGACAAACAGCGAGGGGAGGGGAAGGAGAGGAGGCGGCCACCCTTCCCCGCTAGGCTGCAGGCAGGAGAGGAGGGCGCCAGAAGGGGAAGGCTAAAGGGGCGTAGGGAGCAACCAAGGACTAAGGGTGGGATTGTTGCAGGGCACCAACGCAGAGGGGGGTTCCGGCTCCTCCAGTTGCACTAGGGGAGCGGGGGGGCAACGGCAGAGGGGGGAGTGCAGTGAACAAGGGGAAACCAAATGGGGAAGGACACAAGCGCCTGAGAGGGGCCGTGGGCGCATGGGGGGGAACCGATCAGGGCTGGGGGAGCACAGGGTGGGGGGAAAAGGCGAGCTGAGATTGGGGTAGAGGGACCACGGGGACAGCTACAGGGCCGGGGCAGAACTATCAGGCAGCAGAGGGAAATAGGTGGGGTGGACAAATGTGGCAAAGGGGAGGGGGTCAGTCCAGGATGAGGGGGGAGGTGGGGCACCCACAGGCACTTGTGCCAAAAAGTCAATGGTTGGCTGCTGCTGCTGCAGGCCCAAATGGTGGAAGTGGGCGTGGTGAGCCAGGCGAGCAGCTCAGTCCCAGAGGCAGGAGTCCAAAGCAGAAGGAAAACAGCCAGCGGGGGTTGTGGAGGGGGCAACGATGGTGGTGGGGGCGAAAGGGACACGGATGGACCGGGGGGAGGCTCCACGCCACACCCCCGGTGCCCCAGCAAACACAGTCCAAATCCCCACCACAAGAGCACAGTTCAAAAAAGACTCAGTCCAGAAAAGCCCCCTCCACAGTGGTCTTCACACAGTCTCCAGCAGCAGGTGGTTCTCTTCTACTCCTCCTCCTCCTCCTCCTCCAGGCACCAACAGCTCCCCAGCAACAGCCACAGTAGGCCCAGCAGCTCCAGGTGGTGGTGGTCTGGCGTCCAGGCAGGAGGGACCCCACTCAGAGGGTGTCCTCAGCAACAAGAGCCGGGGTCCCTCATTCCCCTCCTCTCTGGGAAGCAAGCCAGCAGCCCCCCCCCAAGGGGCTGTAGGTGGAATAATAGCAGTAACAGGTGGGGGGGAACCACCAGCCAGCCAGCAAACAGACAGCAGAGAGAGGGGTGGGTGGTGGTGTCTAGCCCAGCCAGGGGAGCAGCAGGAGCAGAAACAGCAGCAGCAGCAGCCCTCTCCCTCCTTCCTCTACAGCAGAGCAGTCAAAGGGAGCGCCAGTACTAGCCCCAGGAGAAGCAGGCTTCTGTTCCCTGAGGGACCAGAGCAGGGGCTGCAGTAGAGTAATCAGGAACCTGCTAGAACCAATTAAGGCAGACAGGCTGATTAGAACACCTGCAGCCAATCAAGGCAAGCTAATCAGGGCACCTGGGTTTAAAAAGGAGCTCTCTCCAGTCAGGTGGGGGAGGAGCCAGAGGAGAGAAAGTGTGTGTGAGGAGCTGGGAGCAAGAGACACAAGGAGCTGAGATGGAGAGGGTGTGCTACTGGAGGACTGAGGAGTACAAGCATTATCAGAAACCAGGAGGAAGGTCCTGTGGTGAGGATAAAGAAGGTGTTTGGAGGAGGCCTTGGGGAAGTAGCCCAGGGAGGTGTAGCTGTCATACAACTGTTACAAGAGGCACTATAGACAACTGCAAATCCATAGGGCCCAGGGCTTTAACCTGGAGTAGAGGGTGGGCCTGGGTTCCCCCCAAACCTCCCAACTCCTGATCAGACACAGGAGGAGTTGATCCAGACTGTGGGGGAGATCACTGAGGTGAGCAAATCTGCCTATAAATGCAGGACCCACCGAGGTAGAGGAGGAACTTTGTCACAACACCCACACAAGGAAAAGATCTCTGAGAGGAGAGGGTCCTTTAATCTAGCAGACAAAGACTTAATATGACCCAGTCTGAAGTTAGAAACATTCAGATTAGAAATAAGGCAAGCATTTTTAGTGGGGGTAGTTAGTCACTGGAATACTTTGCCTTCAGATGTGGTGGATTATCCATCACTCAAAGTCTATAAATATGGGTTAGCTGTCTCTTTAAAATGTATGTTCTAGCTCAGCCAGAAGACTTGATGCAAAAACTACTTGGAAATCCTATGGCCTGTGTTACATAAGTGGTCAAACTACATTATCCTAATGGTCCTTTCTGGCCTTGAAATTCATGAGAACCCAATTTTCCTGAGTCCCAGTTCAGGGCCACTACCACTAGCCCACACTGCCTCTCCATTTTAGGCCCTGATTCTGCAATCTGATCTGTATGGGCAGATGCCTGCACCGAGGTGGAGCACAGCTGACTTCTGTGGGGCTATATGTGAGCAAAATGGTCTGCTTGTGCCGATCGAATTGTAGTTTCAGGACCTTAGTTTGCATTTTTGTTGGTACTGTGCTGAGCAAATTAGACCCTAGTCCTGCAATGAGCCTTGCACAGACAGTCCCCAGAGTCTGTGCTGAGCCCCAGTGGCTATGAATGGACTCCATGTGGTGTAGAGATCCACCTGTGCAGAACTCATGTAGATCCTTCGACTGCAGTGAGCTGCGCTATGGTTAGCAGTTTCCTGCGCATCTGCCACTCAAAGATCCTGAAATCAGAAAAAAAAAAAAAGAATGCAGTTGTTTCCCCAATATTTTCACTGTGTATTTTCTGTTTTGATCTCTCTGACAAGTTAACATTTAGAATTTCACCAGTTATCTTCCCGGTTGCTAAGTGATAGCAGAACTGAGGGTGAGGAAATTTACTGTATAGAAAACAATAGGATGCGACTCTCAGAGGTATAGCACTTTAATTGTTACATTGCAACACATGTCAGAGAAAACAACATGCTAAGCGCATCCAAGGAAGGAGATCCTGCAGCAAAGCTGACAGTCTGCTAATCTGAAACAATGTTCAGCAGAAACTGTCAATGCCCACAAAAGGCAGTTCATCACTGTTCGGGATCTAGCCTGATTCTTTTGCGTGATCACATTAAAGGGATGCTGTCAGTTCATGCAGCAGTCAGCATTAAGGCTCTGATTGACCAAGGTATTTAAGCATGTTGTCACAGCTTGACCCAGTACTGAACTGTATGGACACCAGTGTGTTGCCAGTGGACCCAAGCACTGGGTTCCACGTGCTTCTAAGCCCAGTGGGTCTGGGAAGAGCCTCGTCGCTGTTTCTAGCTCTGGGTTTTTAGGCTGCACTCTCAGATCTGAACACTTCTTTGGGACTCCACAGACCAGCCCGTTAGACACTGAAACTGGTGCCTCCGACCTTTTGAGCTACCCAGCCCAGCAACTGCTTGCTCATGCTTCCTCAGAGTATGATCACTCTGGGCTTCTTGCTCAATCCCCTCAGGGACCATGTGACAGGAAAGCAAGGAAACAGAGGCTTAGCACAGGAATTTCTTAATCACAGTCACGTTAACCTTAACAACATGTCATAAACAGATAGCTAAGGGTTAATGTCTCTTACACCTGGAAAGAAGTACCTAAAACACCTGACCAAAGGACCAATCAGGAAACCAGACTTTTTCAGATCTGGGTGGAGGGAAGTTTGTGTATGAGTCCTTTGTTCTTGGGTCTTCGGTCTGTCTCTCTCTCTCGGCTATGAGAGGATTTCTGTTTCCTGCCTTTCTAATCTTCTGTTTCCCAGTTGTAAGTACAAAAGATCAGATAGTGATTTATGTTTTTTGTATTTACATGTCTATAGTTACTGGAGTGTTTTGAATTGTATTCTTTTTGAATAAGGCTGTTTATTCATATTTCTTTTAAGCAATTGACCCTGTATTTGTCACCTTGATACAGAGACCATTTTTATGTATTTTTCTTTCTTTTTACATAAAGCTTACTTTTTAAGACCTGTTGGAGTTTTTCTTTAGTGGGGAACTCCAGGGAATTGAGTCTGTGCTCACCAGGGAATTGGTGGGAGGAAGAAGTCAGGGGGAAATCTGTGTGTGTTAGATTTACTAGCCTGACTTTGCATTCCCTCTGGGTGAGGAGGGAAGAGAGATTAGCTCTCGGTACTTCTGTTTTCCAAGGCTGAAAACGGGGGAGGGTGGAATCCCTCTGTTTAAATTCACGGAGCTTGCTTCTGTGTGTCTCTCCAGGAACACCTGGAGGGGAGGGAAGGGAAAAGATTTATTTCCCTTTGTTGTGAGACTCAAGGGATTTGGGTTTTGGGGTCCCCAGGGAAGGTTTGGGGGGACCAGAGTGCCCCAAAACACTCTATTTTTTTGGGTGGTGGCAGCTTTACCAGGTCCAAGCTGGTAACTAAGCTTGGAGGTTTTCATGCTAACCCCCATATTTTGGACGCTAAGGTCCAGATCTGGGACTAGGTTTATGATACAACACTAGATAGTTGACAAATAGAAAAAGTGCCCTCAGGCCAGGATGCACCCCACCCCTACTCTGATCTCACCCCTTCAGTAGCTCTGGGGCTTGTCAAAGTTTCAGGCTAAGCAGAGGACCTCATGCCTGCTCCCTCTCCAGCTGGCCCTGCTTATATATCTGGGGTAGGCAGCCTATGGCACGTGTGCCAAAGGCAGCACGTGAGTTGATTTTCAGTGGCACTCACTGCCACTGGTCCTGGGAGTTCTGCATTTTAATTTAATTTTAAATGAAGCATCTTAAACATTTTTAAAACCTTATTTGCTTTACATACAACAATAGTTTAGTTATATATTATAGACTTATAGAAAGAGACCTTCTAAAAACGTTAATTATTACTGGCACACGAAACCTTAAATTAGAGTGAATAAATGAAGACAGCACACCACTTCTGAAAGGTTGCTGACCTCCGGTATATGTGGTGATGGTCTTCCCCCCACTAAAAACACCCTCCTCTCCCAAATACAGTCTCTTTCTCCTTTTGCCATGGGCCCAAGCTGTGAACATCTACCAGCAATCCTGGTGCCCCTGTGTAGAAATACAAAGTGACCTACTGTTTCATATCTTAAAACAAAAATTAAGACTGTAATATCAAAATACAATTGCCCAGGTGAGACTTACCACCCCGACTCATGTGTCAGAGTCTAATTTATTTCACTGAGAGAATGAATCCATTTTAAACTACCTGCTGATTTTCTTCACATGGGCATTTACCAGTCTTTGCTTTCCCCCTGCTGATGGCCATTTTATTATTTCACAGTGCAACAAGAAGCTATGGGGTTCTGTGCAGCACAATGGAAACAGCACATGAATCTGCAGTTCTCACCTTCTAATCAGCCACATACTAGGCAGCAGCAGGGAGAGTAAAGTGGTGCTAAGTCTCAGGCTGTTTTCTGTGTGTGAGTGCGTGTGTGTACTTATATAGGTCAGTATATGCATGTATGAATGCACACACAGAAAACAATATTTTGCATTATGGTATAATTCACGTGCTTGCTACAGCAGACTTTGAGTTTTCTACTGGGCGAGCCAGAAGGCTCCGTATAAGCTTAGCTACAAACCCCTCTACACCTTCTTTGCTTGAGCGTTCTCATCTGTAAAATACGTATGAAGATTAATGAGTGGATGTTAGGAAAGTGCATTAAAGTACAATGCAAGTGCCAAATATTGTTTGTATTATTATTTACACTTCAGAGGCTTTGGCTGGGTTCTAAATGTGGTCGAACATCAGACAAGCTGTTTCCATCCTCCTCTGTTTAGCATTTAATAAAAGAGTTTTAACCAGAGCAAGATGGAAATAGCTCTCCTGACACCAAACCCCACATCCTAGACCCTGCCTTTCCTCACCTCAGGCTTCCTGCCTCGTTAACCTTAAACCTGCAGTGAACCTCATTGGACAGATGTATCCTTACTACAGTAACAAACATTGTAAAGCTCCCTAACAATTCACATTTATATCCACTTGCTTTGGGTGCTGTCTGTGATTTGGGGCTCCCAAAATTAGTGTCCACTTTTGAAAATCTTCACCCTCAGGCTTTGCAATGGCGTATACATACCTCACACAGGGGTTAAGGAACTGCTGTGGGCTCAGCCAGCTGGGCCCTGCCACACCTGTAGGAAATGTTTCAACTGGAGGAGGAGTTAAAAGGCAAAGGAGTGGCTCATTTCATGGCAGACCAGGGAAGAGAGCAGCCCTGCCACCTGCAGCTCCAGTGGAGGAGAGCTGAGTAAAGTGAAAGGCAGAATCTCTCTCCACAACAACTACCCAAAGATCCATCTCTGAAGGAAGGGAGGACCTGCTCCCTCTCACATGGACTCTGAATTTTTTAATTCCCCTTTACTTTACTACTCCAGCATGGGAAAGCCCTAAGACTGAGCTGGCAGGAGGGTGGGCCACACTTCAGGAGAAGGCAGTTGCTGCCCAAGAGAGAGAAAGTTACATGTAACTGCCAGATGGTGCCTTATGGTGAGCAAATACCCTTCATGCCACCTAACCCAGATGGTGACTTCAGGACAATCGCAAGGGGGCGGTGATAGGCAGTGGCCTAGGGAGGGCAGTCTTAACCAGCCTTCCACTTTGTGTAGACACGGCACCAGAGTGCCCTGACCAGTGGACTACAGAGCCATTCTCACTCTGTCCCTGGACCAATGAACAATTCATTATTTAATACAAAATGGAACAGCTTCAATAAGAGAGACCCACATCAGAGCATCCCATTGTTCAGTGCTTAGGGCCCTCAGAGAGATGGAAACCCCCAGTTCAAATTCCTCCTTCTCAGCAGGCAGAGTGGAAAATTGAACTGGGATTTCCCACATATGGGATGAGTGCCATAACCATGGGGCTATGGGTTATAAGGGAGGCCACCACCTCCCCTGTTTTGTGTGGAGCTAGGTGTGCTCAGTCAGGGTTTGTCTACACTACCCGCCGGATCAATGGACAGC
Source organism: Gopherus evgoodei (assembly GCF_007399415.2). Classification (NCBI taxonomy): domain Eukaryota; kingdom Metazoa; phylum Chordata; order Testudines; family Testudinidae; genus Gopherus; species Gopherus evgoodei. The sequence goes on along the minus strand of NC_044323.1, from coordinate 280,059,076 downwards.
GTTCAATCCAACAGGAGTCGATTTATCGCATCTAGTATAAGTAGATCTAAGTACGTTGACTTCAGCTATGCTGTTCACATAGGGGAAGTCTTAGATCAACCCCACGCAGTAGTGTAGACAAGCCCTCAGAACACACCTACTGGCTTGGGCCCCCAGGTGAGATAGGAGGGGGAATGCCTATCTCCCCCTAGTTTGAGGAACACACTGGGACTTAGATTCCAGATGCTTCCTGCAGCAGCAGTGTGCTAGACGCTCGATTTTAAGGCGGAAGTGCAGGCACCTAATGAACTTTTACAGCACACATTTAGGCAGTGATTGAGTTTAGGCACCTACAGTGCTAGGGTAGCAACAGAGCAGAGGCTTGTGGATCTCAGTAGTATGTAAATCTGGAATTTAGGTACCTAAATCTGGGGTTTAGGTACCCAGGTCGCTGTGTGGCTATGGGCCATAGCGCTTGGAGAAACGGATTGGGTTCTTTTCCCAACATTGCAGCTGACTAGGTGATTGACTTTGAGGATTTGCATAACTACAGTATGTCTCAGTTTCTCCCATCTATAACATCACACCTCCCAAAAAAGGGGGCTGGGAGTGTTAATTATTGCTTGTAAAATGCTTTGAAATCCTTGGATAGAAGGTTCACATTGAGTCTAGTGTTGCATTGTCACAGTCCTGTACAATGGAAATAAAGGGAGGCAAATACAGGGCATGATAAAGCTGGCATTTGTGTCTATTTCTTCCTTTCTTCCTCATTTTGGGTGAGATTTTCAAAGCGTTCAGTGTTGATCTAATTTTACTACCACTGAAATCAAATAGAAACCTCACTTTGACTTCCATAGGACAGATTTAGACCAATGCCAAGTGATTTTATAAAATCCCACCTTGTAGCTCACAAACTATTTAAACTTTAGTCCTGAAGACAAGTCCAATATTCTTCACATGAAGTCCTGAGTAGCTTGTTATAAAATCATAGTAGGTAGAAGTATGGGAACCTTGGATCCAGTCCATTCCCCTAGGACGGCAGGACATTATCAGTTGACAGAGAAAACAGCTAATACTAAACTGATAACTCATCATGTATTAGAACTTAGTGAAAGGGCAGAGACAAAGATAATGCATATGCAAATGTCTGCATAATATAACATAGAATCATAGAAGATTAGGGTTGAAAGAGACCTCAGGAGGTCATCTAGTCCAATCCCCTGCTTAAAGCAGGACCAACACCAACATCAACACCATCACCAACATACCTCTGTCTATTTTTACTGTCAGGGTCTGCAGGCCAACAGTAGAAGTTCTAAGTTTCAATCCTTAGAATCATAGAACCATAGAATATCAGGGTTGGAAGGGACCTCAGGAGGTCATCTAGTCCAACCCCCTGCTCAAAGCAGGACCAATCCCCAATTAAATCATCCCAGCCAGGGCTTTGTCAAGCCTGACCTTAAAATCCTCTAAGGAAGAAGATTCCACCACTTCCCTAGGTAACCCATTCCAGTGCTTCACCACCCTCCTAGTGAAAATTTTTTCCCCTAATATCCAACCTAAACCTCCCCCACTGCAACTTGAGACCATTACTCCTCGTTCTATCATCTGGTACCACCAAGAACAGTCTAGATCCATCCTCTTTGGAACCCCCTTTCAGGTAGTTGAAAGTAGCTATCAAATCCCCCCCTCAGTATTCTCTTCTGCAGACTAAACAATCCCAGTTCCCTCAGCCTCTCCTCATAAGTCATGTGCTCTCGCCCCCTAATCATTTTTGCTGCCCTCCGCTGGACTCTTTCCAATTTTTCCACATTCTTCTTGTAGTGTGGGGCCCAAAACTGGACATAGTACTCCAGATGAGGCCTTACCAGTGCTGCATAGAGGGAAATGATCATGTCCCTCAATCTGCTGGCAATGTTCTTACTTATACAGCCCAAAATGCTGTTAGCCTTCTTGGCACCAAGGGCACACTGTTGAGCAGGGGCAGCTCTAGGTTTTTTGCCACCCCAAGCATGGCAGGCAGGCTGCCTTTGGCAGTTCGCCCACAGGAGTTCCCCACTCCCTCGGATTCGGCTGCACACCTGTGGGAGGTCTGCCGGTCTCGCGGCTTTGTCATACCCACTGCTAAGTTGCTGCCGAAACCACAGGACCGGTGGACCTCTCGCAGGCAAGCCACCGAAGGCAGCCTGACTGATGCCCTCACAGTGACCGGCAGAGTGTCCGCCGCAGCTTTTCACCCCAGGCATGCGCTTGGAGCGCTGATGCCTGGAGCCGCCACTGCTGTTGACTCATATCCAGCTTCTTGTCCATGCTAACCCCCAGGTCCTTTCCTGCAGAACTGCTGCTTAGCCAATTGGTCCCTAGTCTGTAGCAGTGCATGGGATTCTTCCATCCTAAGTGCAGGACTCTGCACTTGTCCTTGTTGAACCTCATCAGATTTCCTTGGCCCAATCCTCTAATTTGTCTAGATCCTTCTGTATCCTATCCCTACCCTCCAGCGTATCTACCATTCCTCCCAGTTTAGGCTCATCTGCAAACTTGCTGAGGGTGCAATCCATACCATCCTCCAGATCATTAATGAAGATATTGAACAAAACCGGCCCCAGGACCGACCCTTGGGGCACGCTGCTTGATACTGGCTGCCAACTAGACATGGAGCCTTTTATCTCTACCTGATAATCTAGCCAGCTTTCTATCCACATACATATAGTCCATTCACAAAGCCCATACTTCTTTTACTTGCTAGCAAGAATACCGTGGGAGACTGTATCAAAAGCTTTGCTAAAGTCAAGGAATAACATGTCCACTGCTCTCCCCTCATCTACAGAGCCAGTTATCTCCTCATAGAAGGCAATTAGGTTTAAAAAACCTTTTACAGTAAACCTATCGCAGCAAACCCTCTTATAAACAGTATGCCACCTTTCCCCTGACTACTTTCTGTGGTTGTTTTGAATAAGTTTATACTTAGTATCAGCACTTTCCCCTCTTGCAGAGATTACAGATAAATGTAAGGCAAACTGTTTATCTTCCTGCATCATATTTGGCCCCATGCCAATACTGGACCCAGTCCTGCTAAATGGGAAATTTGCCCTGGATTTCAGTGAAAGCACAATTTGCTCCTTCTTATTTCTGTAATACATCTTTAGCCAAATCCTGCTCTCAGTTACACCTGTGTAAATCTGGAGTAGTCCCATTGAAATAACATGATATATGTGAAATCAGAATCTGGCCCATTGCTTGCAAATTTACATTTAAAACCATGTCACTCTTGTGTCATCAAAGTAAAAGAGAGAGATTCGAAATAACTGGAGTGAATAAATACCAGCACTTGCACATAAATTCAGAAACCTGGGGCTGGTTTCTGCTGTTACACTGGAGTAACCATCTAAGTCAAGGAAGTTACACCAGCATATGTAAGATCTGAATCAGGCACATTTAGTCTGCCTTCATCAGATGTCATAGAAGACTAATGCTACCACAATAGCAGTGTCCTGCCAGCTCCCATCACTTCATTTGAGAAGACAGAGGTGCTGTATTTGAAGCAGTGGTACACAATAGCTTTTGAGATGACTTGTTTAGAACACAGATGCATTCAAAAGAGAACAAGCAGGAGGGTTTTTCTTGGGGACTTTAGTTAAAAACATGACTCTGTGATCCTGCCGTTTGCTAGTTCTGGGTTTGAGGTTTAAGAAAGAATTCTGCAGTATTCCTGCAGCACTAAATTAGATGTTTGCTGAGTCCGGAGACACATTTATAAATCCCCCTCTGCTTAACTGTTCACCTGATGAATGTAATCTAGGCACTGCACGTTTGGTTCTCAATTTGAGCAGATTTGCCAGTGAAGGGAAACTGCTGGGTTAAGAGCTCCAGCTGGGAAAGAAACTTGCATGCATGCTGAAACTCATTGGCCCAATTTCTGAAGTGCTGTGAAGTATCAGAGGGGTAGCCGTGTTAGTCTGGATCTGTAAAAGCAGCAAAGAATCCTGTGGCACCTTATAGACTAACAGACGTTTTGGAGCATGAGCTTTCGTGGGTGAATACCCACTTCCTCAGATGCAGTGCTGTGGTGAATACACAATAGAAAGGTGACAAAGGCTCCCTGCGCAATAACAACTGCATGAATTTGGGTCTTCCTGTGTTCTGAGGCACATTTGAGGAAGTTGAAGGTATGGCTGAGGGTCACAGCCCCAGCTCAGAAAAAACGTCTAAGCATGTGCTTAAGGGCATCCTTATTCAGCAGAGCATTTACCAATGGGACTTAAGCACATGCTTCGCTGCATTAGGGCTGATGTGCTCTATCTCGAGGCTCTTTGACACACTCTAACACACACTCAAATTTCATGTGATCTTGGATGAAAAAAGAAATGAAATATATTGAAAACATCATTTTTTTTTTTAGTTTAAAGTAGCTTCATTTGAAGGATTCTTTCTGAATCTCTCATTTTTTCTTGCTCTCTTGAGGCCCAATCCAGTTGACATTCAGTCAATGGGAATTTTTTCCATTGACCTGTACAGAAGTTGGATCAGATCTTGGGTGATGTGGTCAAAAGTAGGTCTGTCAATTAATCACAGTTAACTCACGTGATTAACTTAAAAAATTGATCGTGATTAAAAAAATTAATAGCGATTAATCTCAGTTTTAATCACATGGTTAAACAATAGAATACCAATTGAAATATATTAAATATTTTGGATGTTTTTCTACATTTTTAAATATATTGATTTCAATTACAACAGAGTGTACAATGTTGACAGTGCTCAGTTTATATTATTTTTATTATAAATATTTGCACTGTAAAGATATCAAACAAAAGAAATAGTATTTTTCAATTCACCTCATACAAGTACTGTAATGAAATCTCTTTATCATGTAAGTGCAACTTACAAATTAGATTTTTTTTGTTCCATAACTGCACTCAAAAACAAAACAATGTAGAACTTTAGAGCTTACGAGTCCACTCAGTCCTACTTCTTATTCAGTCAATCACTAAGACAAACAAGTTTGTTTACATTTATGGGAGATAATGCTGCCAGCTTCTTATTTACAATGCCACCTGAAAGTGAGAACAGGCAGTCACATGGCACTTATGTAGCTGGTATTGCAAGGTATTTACCTGCCAGATATGCTAAACATTCATATGCCCCTTCATGCTTCAGCCACCATTCCAGAGGACAGGCTTCCATGCTGATGATGCTCATTTAAAAAAAAATGCATTAATTAAATTTGTGACTGAACTCCTTGGGGGAGAATTCTCCTACTCTGTTTCACTCACATTCTGCCATAGATTTCATGTTATAGCAGTCTTGTATGATGACACAGCACATGTTCATTTTAAGAACACTTTCACTGCAGATTTGACAAAACACAAAGAAGGTACCAATGTGAGATTTCTAAAGATAGCTACAACACTTGACCCAAGGTCTTAGAATCTGAAGTGCCTTCCAAAATCTGAGAGGAATAAAGTGTGGAGCATGTTTTCAGAAGTCTTAAAAGAGCAACACTCCGATGCAGAAACTACAGAACCCGAACCACCAAAAAAGAAAATCAACCTTCTGCTGATGGCATCTGACTCAGATGATGCAAATGAACATGTGTTGGTCCGCACTGCTTTAGATCATTTTCGAGCAGAACCCATCATCAGCATGGACACATGTCCTTTGGAATGATGGTTGAAGCATGAAGGGACATATGAAACTTTAGTACATCTAGCACATAAATATCTTTCAATGCCAGCTACAACAATGCCATGTGAATGCCTGTTCTCACTTTCAAGTGATATTGTAAACAAGAAGTGGAAAGCATTATCTTCTGCAAATGTAAACAAACTTGCTTGTCTGAGCAGTTGGCTGAACAAGAAGTAGGACTGAGTGGACTTGTAGGCTTTAAAGTTTTACATTGTTTTATTTTTGAATGCAGGAATTCTTGCATATAATTCTACTCTTGTTAGTTCAGCTTTCATGATAAAGAGATTTCACTACAATATTTGTATTAGGTGACTGGAAAAATAATAATTTTTTTGTTTTTTACAGTGCAAATATTTGTAATAAAAATAAATATAAAGTAAGCATTGTACACTTTGTATTCCGTGTTGTAACTGAGATCAGTATATTTGAAAATGTAGAGAATATAAAAAACTATTTCAATAATGATAGTCTATTATTGTTTAACAGTGCGATTAATTGTGATTAATTTCTTTAATCATGTGATTAATCGTGATTAATTATTTTAATCGCTTGACAGCCCTAATCAAAAGTTACTCAGTAGTAAAAGAGGATCTTACTTTGTTTTAATTAGGATAGGGCTATAGAAAAGGTGCTAGTGTGAGACATTTCTCTTTCTTTCCTGTTGAATGCCATCTGTTAAAAATAGTCAACGACTGCATCTGTAAATTCAGTCATGTGTCCAGTTCTGTGCTACCGGCTATCTTTGAAGATGTAACCCCACTCAACTTCACTGGGAGGAGCCAGAGAGCTGTTCAAGTCTGGTTCAGCACATGCTGAACTGTGCGTTCCTTTGCTGACTTAGGCTTCTGGCCTTTACCTAGCTGTAATGCAGCTAATCGTGGCATCCTGATTAAAAAAAAAATCTCAGGAGGCAGCTTCCTACACAACAGAGATGCCTATAGCTCTCACTAAGCAAGATCAATGGACACATATGGTGGCTGAGCATGTGAAGGAGCCAGACTCAGGAAGTGCGGGCAGGATCTTACAAGGTCCTCTGTTAAAGTGGGATTTGATCCTGCATTCACCCCAGCTGCCTGCATACTGCCTGCATTGTGATGCTAGACCTGAACTCATACTGCCTACCAGGCAAACAGCTTTTTAGCTTCATCCCAATTTCATGCGAACGACGGAAGTGTGAGAAAAACTATATCTTGATAGCTGTTGTGCTGTAATACCAGAGCAAACCTCTTTCAACAGTAAAACTACCTGTGAGCATTTCATATTGAATTGTGCATCTTCTCTTTGCTTAGCTGGTTGCACTAATTCCTGTGAATTAAGTGTGAACAAAGCATCGGCTCTGTGTCCAGAGTTTTACCCTGTCTTCTTACCCCCAGATTCCTATTCTTGTTTCTTTGGGGAGGGCAATGCTACTGCCAGCCGTTCAAAAGCATGTTCATTGCTGTTTGTGCCTGTGATGTTTCTGCGGGGGATGGATGACTTGATGAAATTATTGTGACACACCAGTCTCTTCCTAAAATCTATGCTTGCACGAGTCACTGCAGATCTTTCACTGAGATATAGCTGACCTGATTTTCAGAGATCCCTGCTGTTCCCCACTGTCTTCATCAGTGGGTAAAGTAGGTTGAATCAGGAGGGGGAGTTATCACAACATCAACCAGAGAGGATGGGGAGATCTCAGTATACCGTGATAAGAGGACGGGGGGGGGGTGTGCTCTGACCTTTACCTTCTCCCTCCCTTAATTTAATCCCTGCATTTCATCTGGACGTGCAAATGCTCTGCATCTTTGAAATTCTGTCCCAGTATGTTGCTTTTTATCAGACTGGTTGATGGCCCTGAGAACAGTGAGTCCGGACCTCCTTAAAACACTATGATAATGTGACAAAGAATAACATACTGTAGGCCTGATCCAAACCCATTGAAGTCCATAGGAAGATTCTCATTGGTTCATTTGGTCTTTCGATCAGATCTTCTCTGGGCAAGAATCATCTCGGACTGCATTGCAGTGTTTTAAAGGATGCTAGCAATGCTGCAATCAAGGAGTTAAAGCAGATAACTAGGAGTCAGGATGCTTTGGTTCTGTTTCTGACTCTGCCACTGGCTCCATGCATGTCTTAGGGTAACTCAGGTCATCCCTCTTGGCCAAATGCTCCCTTTTGTTTCCATGAGCAGAGAGGAGACTGCTTTGTGGATCTTGGCTAGAGGATGACACACACAGGGCTGCCGAGGGGGCCTGGGGCAAAGCAATTTCAGGGGCCCCTTCCATAAAAAAAAAGTTGCAATACTAGAGAATACTATATTTTTGTAGGGGTCCCTGTAGGGCCTGGGGAAAATTTCCCCACTTCCCCCTCTCTCCCCCGGGTGGCCCTGGTCATACAAGGGAGGATGCCAGCCCTGCTTCCCACTCCTCCTAGCCCTGCAGGTTGAGAAGGGATGGGACATAGGGGAAGGGACATGGACTGGTTGAGGAGCTGGCTGAGCAATGTCAGATTCTCCCCTCAGAACCTGCAGGGTAAAGCAGAATGAGTGTGAAGGGAGGTTTCCAGGGGTGGGCAGCAGTCAGGGAAGCCGCAGGTGGCATGGCTCCATCATAAGGAGCTGTGGAGGAAAGCACCATGAAGGTATTCCCTATTCCAAGGATTTGGCCCCACCCCCAGTTCCCAGCAGATTAAGTGATCTGTGGAGTCAATTAACTGACACAAGGAGCCGTAGACCCTTGTTGCCTTTCCCATCTGTCAAGTGAGTGTGATAATACTTTCCTGTTTCATAGAGATGTGGGAGATGTAATTAATATTGGTAAAATGCTTGGAAATTCAAGGCACAGTTTACAGGTACAGTGTCCCTTTTATTTCATTACTCTGCAGTAATGAAAGCTCCTCCTAGAAGCTTGGCAATAGCACCTCACATATGCCAACTTTGCTTTCTGAGGGTTGGCTTTTCCCCTGTTTTTAATGGAGGTGAAATTAACATGCCACCTTTTTGTTTACATCGCTGTCTGCGCTGCTGCAGCAGCATTCATTGCTGTCAGCACAGTTCTGGGAACTGCAGTGCTTAGATAACTACCGGTGCAAAAATCTCCTGTTCTGCTAATGGAATAAGTTAGTCGCTTTTGGTTAGGACTATATATCATGCTGCCCTTTTACTAAATACACATGCACTGCTGTTCACGTCAACAAAATCTCCCGTTTTCTACGCTACTGCACAGTGACAAGGCAGTCATTAGTACACAGAAAAGAAAATAACCTATCTGAAGCAAAGTTAGTCATAAGCCCAAATGCAGAATGCACTGCTTCTTCAAGACCATCTCTGATCCTTGACCTCTGCCTACAGAAATAATTGAGCACAGGTGTGATTGCTAGCTGAGGACATAACATTTGGTAAGTGTAACATACAGGTAATGTATGTGTTATATCCCCTCCTTGTAGCAGGTCCAGGAGAGGAAAACAGACTATTGCTGCAAACCCCATGTTACCAGATGTGCCCGTTACTTTGGGGTATGCTCATTTATTAGGGTTACTCAGGGGGAGGGGGTTCTGTAATTCTACCAATGTACTGCTTGTGTCACTTGTGTGTTCATATGGAGCTCTACTTCGCCCTGCTGCAAGTTCCCTCCCAATGGAGCTATCCTGCAGGACCTAGGTTCCCCAGGGCTAGGTTCCTCCCACCTCAGAATCAAATGAACACATACACACACACTAACAGAGCAAATCTGAGTGGACTGGGTCAATCAGCACTCTCAAACTGACCCCTTATATGCCCCTCGACTCAGCAGACTGGGTCAAGCAGCACTTCTAAGCTGTTACCCTCATATGTCATAGGTTCAGCATGTCCCTATCCCCACTTTCACATTACAATTGTTCTGGGAGTAACCCACAGTAGTTTGGGCAATACAGGGATCTTTAGCTTAGGTAAGAGGTGTGTTGCTACAGAGTAAATGGGGAAGCCAAAACACAAAAGAGTAAAGTTCAGAGAGAGAGCTTAACCATAAAAGTAATGTATTGAATAATTGTGATAACTACACAAGGCGAGCCTAAACTGACATAACAGTTACATTATTAAAGATTACAAAACTGATCAAACAAGTCAGGGTTAAAAAGTTATACCTGAGGTAGGAGAGAGCGAGAGAGAGAAAGAGCTGGGGTCTCACCTACTCCATGAGGCTTGAACTGGTCGTGGTTCCCAGGTGACGGTGGTAGCTCAGGGTCCTGAGTACTGGAGACAGGCAGAACCCCCAGCACGATCAGTCAGGAGAAGATTAAGTCCCAGTGGAACTGATGCAGAATTTGGATCAGGCATCAGAACACTTGCTTGAGTGTGAGTAGGGGTTTTTGTAGGGAAACACAGTGGTTCAAGGGAGAACACTGGATTAAACTCAAAGGTTTTCTTTAGGCTAGACAATAGGAACTGATTATTCCTGGCTATGGGTGGTGTTCCTTTCAAGGAGCTCACAATGCAATTAGGCAGCTTCAGTATTTTGGATTTTAATCAAGAATTCATTACTAGAATTGGTCTGATAACTGCTGAGCTGCGTATGTGCAGGTGTAGGTTCATTAACATCTGGAGCAGAGATCCCCCATGATGCAGTGCTTTCCTGCTTTTCTGGTCCCAGAGTTCAGTGCGGTTCTTGCCTTGAAATCTCTATTCTCCATTCTGTGTGCTAATGGAGATGCTGTCCTGTCCCATCTTTGATGCAGATGAGGCTAGGGGAGTTTCCTTAATCTTGTCACCCTTGTCAGGAGGGGTTTAGGTGTGTCTCCCACCACCTTTTCATTGCTTTCTGTAAGTCTTTCTTCTGACTGGTTTTGATTCAAGCAGAGGTTGGTGGGTGGGGAGAGGTGTCCTTCAGACAGGCTGGATACTGCTCCCTGGTTCCCCAAGAACACAGAGATGATCGGTATCACCCAAAGAGAGTTAGTCCTTTAGCTCAAGGGGTAGCAGTCTATGTAGCGGTCCTGAAAGTTCCAGCTTCAAGCCCTACTAGCTACCAATGCAGGAGGTTGTTATAAAAGGAGCCACACTGGATGGAGCAAAAGCCCAGCACTTATGAGTCTATGGAGGCTTCTAGTTCACACTGCCATGCTCTGAGGTTTAACCTGGGTATTAAAATAGTCACGCCCATACTTATTACTTGATACCTTTCAATCTGGGCACTGGAGTAAACTGTTAAAGTTTATTACAAAGCCCTTTCAATTAAAAAATAATTTCTTTGATGATCTTAAAGAAATTTCCATTCCCCTTCCAGTTTCTCTGGTTTTACAATCATTTCCTTCATGTATTTAAAATGCTCTTTTCTCCCATCCTGTTGTTCAAAAAACTTACATAAAGAATGGCAGCTGTGTGGTGATTGGAGGGAAAACAGTGAAATCACTGATATGCAAAGGCTCAAAAGAAATAAACTATATTAAAACAATAGAAAACTGTGTGTTTTAATAAACTGCTTTCATTGATAGATGTTAATCGGTACAACAAGGGGCCAAATCCTCAGCCAGTGTAAATCAATATAAAACCAATGGGCACAAAACCTGGAAGCATAAGCTGACAGTGTGCCCCTTTTAGCACCAGTTCATTTTTTATATCTACAGTATGCATTAAAAAGCAGGCTTCTGACCAAAGCTAAGAAAAGGGAAAGAAAAACAGTTCACTTGGGCAGTTTTTGAAAGAGAGATGTGAGATCAAAGTTCGCATAAATGAAAGAGGAAACAGGGACTGTGAATCTTGTTTATTCCTTTCATCTACACCCACCTACCGGAAAGAAAACTTATGGCTTCATGTTTTTTATTTGTTTCCATATCTAAATTGCTAGCATTCAGCAAGCTATACAGAGAGGTAACGCTCTGTAGCTTTGAGCTGGGCTCTCCTATGATCTGATTTTATTCTCTTGTGTCCCGCAGAGAAGCTTGCTGTCTTTCAAAGTAGCCTGAAGAGCTGATCTGATATTTTTAGAACCTTTCTGGTGACAATCGGCCTGCATTCCCAAGAACCGCACAGAAACAAACATACTCTCATTGTTATTAAATAGAGAATTGGCTCGGGCCACCTGAGTCTATGCTATACAAGATTGTTTTTTCCTCTTCCCCTTAGAAAAGACAATGACATTCTGAACCATTGGTTCACCTTTTTCTTTCCCCTGTTTCTTGAAAGGATTTTTCTAAATAAATCACTTCTGCTTTCTCAGGGCTGCTGCAGACATGCAGCCCATGCAAAGTATCATTAATTTCAGCACAGAGCCAGTGCAGTTGAACAAAAAGACAAAGCCAGCACAAATATGTACATGGAGGGCAAATGTGCCTCCGTGAACTCTCCCATTAGTGGATACAGTTATTAACCAGCAGCTGTATTTTGATGTATCCTCTCTGACCTTTTGGAAATAAAACATGTCCATATACCAAACTCACTGCTTTGTTACAAGATTATTAAAATGATCAAGAGAATGAACAAACTCTCGTAGGAATAGAGAGACTGAAAAGACAGGGACTGTTTACCTTAGAAAGGAGATGAAATAGGGGAGACATGATAAAAAGTATATAAAATAATGAATGGTCTAGAAAAGCTGGATCAGGAACTTCTGTTCTCCATGTCTCATAACACAAGAACATGGGGACATTCAATTAAGATAAAGGTGTCAAATTGAAAACTGATAAAAGGAAATACTTGTTCACACGATGCATAATTAGAGTGTGGAACTTCTTGCCAGATGAAGTTGTGGCTAGGAATTTAGCGACATTAATAAAGGGATTGAACATTTATATGGTTATCAAGAATATCTAGTGGGATCATAGATAATGCTAGCAAAAAATATGGAAGGGCTATAAAACATACTTCGGGCAGAAAGCCAATCTCTGACCAGTAGAGATCAGGCGATGTAATGTCTCCCACAGATTATCCCAGAGCTGTCTACTGTAGGGGTCTTAGACCTTCCTTTGCAGCATCTGGTGGTGGCCAATATTGGAAACAAGATCGTGAACTAGTTGGCCCTCAGGTCTGAGCCAGTCTGGCAATTCTTATTTTCTATTATAACAAATATGTTTTAAAAGAGAAATTGAACCCCATGTGGCCAAGAGGAGTGAGTAAAGTGCTGGGTCAATGCGCGCCTGGGCTTCTAATCTCGCCTGAGCTACTGACTGGATGAGCCAGATTCCGCCCTCTGTCCAGTGCAGTCCCCTGAGACCCTGCAGAATTCATATAATCCATGATTTGTTCCCCAGATCTAGCTGGCTTGAAAAGGGGTAGAAGTGATATTAATTTATTCAGGGCTTGATTTTCAGAAGCTCTGAGCGCACTTGGCTCAGCTGCCAATGATCAATGGTAGCAAAGAGTCCTGTGGCACCTTATAGCATAACAGAAGTTTTGGAGCATGAGCTTTCGTGGGTGAATATCCACTTCGTCGGATGCATCAAATAAATGCCCTGTATTACAAAGCAAATAAATACCCTGTATTACACTGGGAGCTGCATGCATCCGACGAAGTGGGTATTCACCCACAAAAGCTCATGCTCCAAAACATCTGTTAGTCTATAAGGTGCCACAGGACTCTTTGTTGCTTTTACAGATCCAGACTAACACGGCTACCCCTCTGATACAATGATCAATGGGACATTAGCAGGGCCAGCTTTAGGCACAAGCACTCCAAGCATGTGCTTGGGGCGGCTCCTTCCAAGGGGCGGCACTCCAGTTCCTTTTTTTTTTTTTTGCTTGGGGTGCAAAAAGCCAAGACCTGGCCCTGAGCGGAGGTGAACTGCGGCGGTGAGGGGCATGGGGAGGGCCACAGGAAGTAACCCTGGGAGGCGGCAGAGGAACCGCTCCCCCCCAGCTCACCTCCACTCCACTGATGCCTGCTCCCCCGAGCGCGCCTCCCTCCCAGGCTTGCCACGTGAATCAGCTGTTTTGCAGCAAGCCTGGAAGGGAGGGGGGAGAAGCGAAGCAGCTGCAGCGTGCTCAGGGAAGCAGGTGGAGCAGAGGTGAGCTGCGGCAGTGGGGCGCACACGGAGGGCTGCAGGAAGTAACCCTGGGGGGCACAGAGGAACTGCTCCCTCCCAGCTCACCTCCGCCTCCTCCCCCAAGCGTGCTGCCAATCCGCTTCTCCCCCTCCCTCCCAGGCAAGCCTGGGAGGGAGGGATAGGAGGGGAAATGCAGCATGCCCGGGGCAGGAGGCAGGGCCAGGGATTTGGGGAAGGGGTTGGAATGGGGCGGAGTCGAGGTGGGGCTAGAGGGCCTGCGGGAAATTTTTTTTGCTTGGGGCAGCAAAAAACTTGGAGCTGGCCCTGGACATTAGGGCATCTGGGAATAGCTGAGGCTCAAGAACATCTCAGACACACCTCCTTCTCCCAATCCCAGCAACATCCTTGACTTGCTTCCTCTTCTGGAAGCTCTCACAGAGGTCAGTATTGAGCCAATTGTACTGACTCAGCGCCTGCTGGGGAGCCCCATGGACCCAAGTGGCGCACTTCAATAGGAACTTCACACCAGCAGGGCCATGAATCTGGCCTTTAGCGAAGAGATGCCCTTGAAGGCAGGCCCTATTCCACCAACAGTTCCAAGCTCTGTCAGTCTTTAGGGGGAGCCATTTCCAGAGCAGAGGGACCCTCGTTGATGACAGCCTGCCCACAGCTCCCCTCTCTTCAAACCAGAGCCCTGTGAGCTCAAGTGTCTTTGATGATCACAAAGTGCCATATCTTCACACAGGGAGAAAGCTGATCTGGAAGCCAGGCCACAACCCCTTCAGGATTTTATAGCTCAAAACCAACTTCTTAACCCACACCTGCCCACTGGAAGCTCACTGGAGCTCAGCACATCACTGAGTTCACTTGTAACACGGGAGATACTGCTTGATAAACGTGCACATACACCTGACTGCAGAATACATTCCCCAACATTGGCATTACCTGCCTGAAAAAGAAACAAAGGCAGCATAGGCATGGAATACAGTAATGTCCTCAACTTATTGAAGCAGCCAAGGGTCTCCTGACCTTCCACCTTGGCTTAGGACATCCATATCCATCTTGCTTCCTATGTAAGCAACTCTAGATCATTTTCCTGCTCCATTGTGGAAACATATTCAATACTTTTGTTAGTCAAGGAGGCGTAAACCTTAAAAACCAGAAAACGACTGGACACAACCAGGAGAGCGGACTCATGCTTAACTGGTCTTCACAATGCTGCACAAAGGCAATGCTGCTATGCACTGAATGACCAGATTCTCAGCTACTGTAAATCAGGACAGCTTCACTAAAAACACAGCCTGGGTGCCCTTCTAGCCTGGTTTTGATTTGAATCCCTCTAATTGTAAGCCTTAGCACACTGAAGTAGGATTGCTAAGACCTGGGTTCTATTCCTGGTTCTACCACTAACCTACTGCGTGACACTGAGCAAGTTACTTCACTGTTTTGTGCCTCAGTTTACCCATCTTTAAAATGGATTTAAAAACACACACCCTTCTTTGCAAAGTGCTTTCAGACCCAGAGTTGAAAAGTGCTTTACTAGAACTAAGTATTATTGTGACCCTGAACTACCTTCTAGACAGGGCACATTGTACAAAGTCCAGGATCAGTTCTGGAGAAGTCATCATTGCTGAAATAGGTCAAAATCTTCATATTGTGTAAAATATTTAACTCAGTGCTTAACTCGTCATCTCTGATTTCAATGGGGAGAGAAAAGAAAAATAAAAGACACAAGAGAGAAAAACTAGACACTGTGAAAAGGGAAATGCATTTTATCTGGGTCAATGACAATGATTCTTTCTGAAGCATTTGGCATTGCCTACCAGACAAGTTCAATTCACAGCTGGCCAATTCATTAGAGCCTCTGAAACATTTCAACCAAATAACAGAATGAAAGTAAAACTGTATTTAATAAACAGCACGTTGTCAAGCTGTGGCCCATTTTTCTCTATATAAAGAAAAGCTGATTTGTTCCATTATTATTTCTAATGATTTCCTTCCTTGCTCTCTCTCTCTCTCTCTCTCTTTCCTCGTTGTTACTTTACCATGATAGAATAATCACTGTGCCAGATTAAAGCTGACATTTCAAACCCTTTTTGTAGACTATATCTTCCGGATGTAAAGTATCAGCTGAATGTATCTTCTAAGTACTCCATGCTCTGGAAGCATGAGGTTCCTAGGTATAATATGGGGAGATCAATGGGATAATATATATGAACAAGGAAAAATTTCCTTAAGGGTCTAAGTAAAGCTGGTCAGAAAATTTTCATCAAAACAGTTTTATGTTGGAAAGAGCTGTATTGATTTTAATGAATTTTCCCAAGGAAGGGAAATTCTGAATTTCAACCAGCAATATGCTATTGCACCCAAAATGTGGCCCTTGAGTCTTTAAACTGTGACCCTCAAGGGCAACTGTGTTCAGAACAACCCTGTAATTGGAAGATGAAACACAACTGCCTCTCTGAACCATGCATGGTGATTTTTAAACAGAAGTGTTTGACTCACTCCATTACAGAGCGGGGCTTTGTCTCCCACTGTGGGTGCCTAGGCAGGTGTGATTTGACACTGAGTAGTGCAAAGGAAGGAAAACAGAAACTCTTCCCCTCAAAGTTTGATTGTGGCCCCTTCACCTTTATGAAATAATCTGTCATCCTTGACGCTGAAACGAGTGGGCACGACTGCTCTGAAGAGATTTGTGTATCTGATATATTGCATCTCAACAGTTATTAAGAAACCTTCGTTATTGAAGTGGGTCAGACCTCACACCAAACCTCTGGGGTTAGACAAACATCTAAGAATTCAGGCATTTATCAAAGCTTATCCTAATCATTTTGCCTGGTAACAGACAGTTACAACAGTGTAATAATTAGCAGTCACAGCTCACCAGCAGCCCAGTCATTGATGTCAATGAGTATTGCTTCTGAACATTGAGCTCTACTGAAATACATCTAGGAAAATATTTTGGTCTATTATTTCATAATAATAATAATAGTCCATATTTATCAGCACCTTCTCCCCAAGGATCTCAGAGCCCTTCACATACAATCAGTGAACTGTGCTTTGCAATACTATACGAGAGGTACAGAAGTATTATTAGCCTGATTCCCCCTCTTACAAATTGGCAAACTGATGCATGAGATTTTAAGTGACTTGCCAAAGATCAACTGGGAAGCTAGGACAGAACTAGGATCGCAGTCCTCCCAGTTTTATGCACACAGCATCTTTTGCCTTATAGTTCTGATCCATTCAGAGGCAGAGCACGAGGATTTTTATAACTCCCATAATTCTTTTTATAGCCCTCGTAGCCATCCTGGTGCAGGATGAATTAAATCTCCCTTCTGATGAAGCAATATAGAGCTAAATAAGTTTCAGTACATTTTATATTTCATTAGCTCTAAATGTATTACTGTGCTAATGCCAGGTGCTTTCTTCAAAGGGGACTTAGGCTTCTAGGCCATTTGGGAAAACCACCTTTATTCTGGTCTCGTTAACTCTTGATATTTTGTATAATGAATGTTAGTGTTGGTGAAAGAGGGTGGGCTGAGAGACCTGGGAACAAATGCACTGCAAAGCCAGCTCACGCTCTAATCTCTTAAAAAACAGAGAGAAGATTTAGCCATCACATATGATGTATAAGGGAGGGGAAGGCAGGCTATTAGCAAAAGAGAAATAAATACACATGCAAAATAAAATAAAATAAAACTCACTCTGCAAATATAGATCATTTAAATTACAAAGAAGTAGGTCTGAGATGCAAAATTCAGCCCTGGGTTTCTAACCTCCAGAGTCCTAAGGTGTTTGGCTCTTGGATTTTGAGATAGCACATTAGGGGCTAAATGGTGATAGCCATTCCTTGGCTTTGCAAGGGACTAAGGTGGGGGTGGGGAAGAAGGTGTTCCTTTCTCCCTGTTTAGATTGTTACTACAGCCAGGGAGGAGCAAGTTCTACCTGCCTGATACATGCCATTGTGAGTAAGTGGGCAGGGAAGCGGTGCGGGGACGGAGACTTGGAGGAACCTAAGCTCCGCCACTCCAGCTCGCTGGCCAGATGCACAGTGTAGGAAGGAAGCTCTTCAGTAAAAAGGTGTGAAGTGACTCCTCCATCACTACCCTCAGAGCAACTAGCGAGCTCAGAAGGAAAAGTTGTCTCCGAGTCACAATTTGTTCTCAGGTCTTTTCCTGAGGCAGTGCAGCTACTCAGAGCTGACTGTAGAGTTGCAGTCTAGCCCTAGGTAAATAGTGCCCAGCCATGTCATCCAGTTCCAGATCTGGGCTTAGATTCTGAAATACTCCTCTACCTTCTCCAGAGTTCAGGGGTGTTCAGATCCAGGGGTTGGGTCCAACGAAATATAAATGGATCTCTCCAACAGTCTACTAAGCAGGGTTTGGATCTGTCCCCATAAATAATAATTAGCACTTAGCTCTTTACCAGTTTCGGTAACAGTAGGCAAGTGGTAAAAGGTGCTGCAAAAAGAGATCTGGGGCCAAAGGACTGGGCCAGGTTCTATTTTATCTGAAAAAAAATGACTTATTTTCATCCTCAGCCTTAACTGCCGTGGGAAATTGACCACAGGGGAGGAGTAGCACAAAAAACAGTGAGAGGATCAAACCACTGTTCCATTCGGCAGCATCCTGGGTGCTGTGTAAAACACAGTGGGCCTTCTCCTGGGCCCATCCACAGACAAACTCATCAGCACAGGGCCACTCTGTCTAATCTTTATTCTCTAATCCCAAAGAACAACCTTCCCTTCCTTCAGGGCCTGATCCAGAGGTTTTTATATCAGCTTTCTCTGTCAGTCTCACTCCTTCCAACCCTCATATTTTATTCCCTGCTTTGAAGCTTTTTTAGTTTTTAAATAAACGGGATATCTACAGGGAAGTGACACCGTTGCACTGTGCATATCCCACCTATTATGCCTATTATCAAGACTCAAGATGCAGGACTCTCCAGCTATTTATTATCTCTATAGGCCAGAAAGCAGCCACTTCCTTCCCAAATATAACAACCACATAACATCCACACCCTATTCTTTCCTGCATCATGACATCCTGCCGTGATCTGTAAATTCATGAACTGGCCTGGGGTGAGCAAACTCATTGTGCCTAATTTTGAACAGAGTGGTTAAAAATTGCACTCAAACTTGATATTCTTGCATCCATGCTGTACTTAGGACAGACATTTAAAAAGGAGCAGGGAGGGAAAGGAGGAAGATTTCCAGTGGAAAAAATGGAGCAGAAAGCGGACAGGGCAAGGGAAGGAGCCATGAAGCTGGGAGGAAGAACATCTAATAAAACAACTAGAAATGCAGTATTAGTACACAGGATACCCTTTTTCCAGGGAGATTCTCCTGAAACTAGTTTTAAAGACTTCTGTTCAGCTAGAAAAACAGCTGATTATTTTGAAATTGTTTTAACCTTTAGTGGAAGAAAGGTCTGTGACCTTGAACTGTTTTTGTCCACTAAAAATTCATTCCAGCAATCTGCAAAAAGCACAAACCCCATGAGGTTCACCCATCTCCAGTACCGGCTCCATCTTCCCATACAGAAGCAGGGATCTCTTTCAAAACATGTTTGAGGCTGGCAGTGACCCTCTCAAATCTGCTAAATTTGTTTAGTAGATTTGTTTCTGAAATGCATTTCACAGAGCCAGCAGCACCAGCTGTGCAATGGTTTGTTTCTTAAAGTCCCAAGGCCATAAAAATTGTCCTGTGAAATCCTGGCTACATTCCCATTCCCTTCAGTGGGGGAAGGACTTCATCCCATTTGTCTTTCAGGGGAGAGAAAATGAGACTCTTCTGCACCTGTTATAGTCTATAGAGTCAGAGTTTAAGCCCAGAAGGGACCATCAGATCAGCCAGTCCAACCATCCAAATATCAGAGGCTACCAACACCACCCAGCACCTGCTGCACACTAAGCCCAACGACCAAAATTAGACCAAAGTATTACAGGCCTCAACAGACTAAACTATGATGTGCCTAAGGCAGAGAATAGGAGGGACCAAAGAACTCCAATCCCCAAGGCTACCACAATAGCAGGGGAAAGTTTTAGTGAGATACACTCAGATGAGCCTAACAAGTGACCTGCACTCCATGCTTCGGGAAAGACTAAAATACTCCAAGGACCTTGCAAATCTGACCTGAGGGAAAATTCTTCCCTGACCCCACACATGGCAATCAGTTAGGCCAGGGGTAGGCAACCTATGGCACGGGTGCCGAATGTGGCACGTGAGCTGATTTTCAGTGGCACTCACACTGCCCAGGTCCTGGCCACCAGGCCAGGGAGCTCTTCATTTTAATTTAATTTTAAATGAAGCTTCTCAAACATCTTAAAAGCCTTATTTACTTTACATACAATAGTTTAGTTATAGATTATAGACTTATAAAAAGAGACCTTCTAAAAACGTTAAAATGCATTACTGGCAGGTAAAATCTTAAATAAGAGTGAATAAATGAAGATTCGGCACAGCACTTCTGAAAGGTTGCCGACCCCTGAGTTAGACCCTGAGCACGAACCAGCCAGCCAAGCTGAGAGAGAATATTCAGTGTCACCTCAGAGTCCTGGCCCACCCTGCCAAAAGCCCCATCTCCAGCCATGGCCATCTTGGATGCTTCAGAGGAAGGAGACAAGAAAATAGAGGGGGGGAGCTATCATAACCTAGTCCCAGATTTGGACCTTAGCTTCCAAAATATGGGGGTTAGCATGAAAACCTCCAAGCTTAGTTACCAGCTTGGACCTGGTAAAGCTGCCACCACCCAAAAAATTAGAGTGTTTTGGGGCACTTTGGTCCCCCCAAAAACTTCCCTGGGGACCCCAAGACCCAAATCCCTTGAGTCTCACAACAAAGGGAAATAAACCTTTTCCCTTCCCCCCTCCAGGTGTTCCTGGAGAGAGACACAGAAGTAAACTCCGTGAATCTAAACAGAGGGATTCCACCCTCTTTATTTCCAGTCCTGGAAACACAAGCACTTCCCTCTTCACCCAGAGGGAATGCAAAGTCAGGCTAGTAAATCTAACACACACAGATTTCCCCCTGACTTCTTCCTCCCACCAACTCCCTGGTGAGCTGCAGACTCAATTCCCTGGAGTTCCCCACTAAAGAAAAACTCCAACAGGTCTTAAAAGAAAGCTTTATATAAAAAGAAAGAAAAAATACATTAAAATGGTCTCTCTGTATTAAGGTGACAAATACAGGGTCAATTGCTTAAAGAAATATGAATAAACAGCCTTATTTAAAAAGAATACAATTCAAAGCACTCCAGCAACTATAGACATGTAAATACAAAAAGAAAAACAATAGAAACCTTACTGCCTTACTATATTGTACTTACAACTTGGAAACAGAAGATTAGAAAGCAGGAAACAGAAATCACTTCTCATAGCCGAGAGAGTGCAGGCAGAAGACCCCAGAACAAAGGATTCACACACAAAAAACCCTCCACCCAGATTTGAAAAAGTCTTGTTTCCTGATTGGTCCTCTGGTCAGGTGTTTCAGATTACTTCTTTCCAGAGACATTAACCCTTAGCTATCTGTTTATGACAGGAGCGGGAATCCCTTCTTGATTCTGTTGAGGGAGGGGACAGTTCCACAGGGGTATGTAGCATAGCGGGACCGGAGCAGGGGTAACAATCTCACCCAGGGTGGGTTTTTTCCCCACAGAAGTTCAGCCTTAATTAATTGGCATTTGCCTTGCAGGGTAGACGGAATGTCAAGGCTCCTGGTCTATGATGATCTATTGTTTCTTGAGTGCTATCAAGGGTGCTTGGACCCGTGCAATGCAGAGGTGAATAGATCACTTGATATTACCTGCAAACTAGTTGTCCCTGCAAAATGCAACTGTGGAGGATAGTCTCCAGTCACATGCATGTTTTCCTCCTCCTTAGCATTAATGAGAGGTTCTCTATGCTCACTGATAGAACAGATCCCCATGGCACTTTGTGGAACCTAGCAGACACTTCGTATGCAATATATGCAACCTCTTTTTCAATGGCTTTAAACTCTTTGATCAGACTTGATATTTGGTGTCCGTAACATATTGTTGAATTGTAACTCAGTAGAAGCAATCCTACAGCTCGTGCTTTGCTTATTGCAAGAGTATGGGCTGAGGAAAATGTGAGTCTTTATGGCAGCGGTGGGCAAACTGCAGCCCATGGGCTTCATGAGGCCCATCAGGGTAATCCACTGGCGGGCCACAGGACAGTTTATTTACATTGACCATCTGCAAGCATGCCCCACGCAGCTCCCAATGTAATACAGGGTATTTATTTGATGCATCCGACGAAGTGGGTATTCACCCACGAAAGCTCATGCTCCAATAGGTCTGTTAGTCTACCAGGTGCCACAGGACTCTTTGCTGCTTTTATTTGCTTTGTCTCTCTCTGTGAATGCTACCCTGATTTAGGGCTACAGCATGCTGGATCACACGCACAATTAAGGCTGTTATTAATTATTATAATTAACAATGTGTTTAGGGTGACCAGATATCCCGATTTTATAGAGACAGTCCTAATATTCAGGGCTTTGTCTTATATAGGTACCTATTACCCCCTACTCCCATCCTGATTTTTTACACTTGCTATCTGGTCCCCCTAAATGTGTTAGATGCTTTAGATATGGAGGTGTCAAGGCCCCTGCTCTGTGAAGCTTACAATTTAGATATTAGCAGAGATGAGATGGGGTGGGGACCGGTTAATAGGCCTTGTGGCCTGTAAAGCCTTTATTACACAAGCTGATAACATTTTGGTCCCTAAAAATGCCCTAAGGGGAGCATGACAGGATGTACCAACCTCGCACTGTGTCAACGGGGACAGACCAATCACTGTGGGCCCAGGTGGCCACACTGCCTTTCCCCTGCTGTGGGTGCTCCAGTTGGACAAGCCAGATAAAAGGAGGCAGCCCAGCTCAGTCAGGGCTGGCTGTGGAGGAGGAAGGATGTGAAGGCAGGTTCCTGTAATGGCACCGACGACACTCCGCGCGGTAGAGCCAGAGGACCCAGACTACACTGCGGACAACTCGGTCACTGTAGAGACAGGCAGGGAAGCCAAGCCACAGCCCCCTGAGGAGATGCCCAGAATGCAACTTGTGGTAGAAAGTGACCCTGGGAAGGTAGTAGAAGCTGATGCCTGAACCCCCAGTGGCTATTTCCCTGGCTTCACAGGGCCCTGGGTCGCAACACGTTGGAGATGGAGGGCCAGGTTCCCCTACCACACCCCATCGGCCATCAGACATGGCTGCTGTCAGCTCTACTTCCCAGCCCAGAGGCTTAGCAGCCATCGGCCAGGGATGACCAAACTGTGGCTCACGAGCCACAAGCAGGGCTTTTACCATTAAAGCTCAGCTCGCACAGCCCCCGAACTGGGAGGAGGGAGCTCAGGACTTCTGCCTTGCATCAGGGTGGTGGAGTAGGGGCTTCTGCCCGGCAGTCTCAGGGCTTCTGCCCTGTGAGAGGGGTCGCGGGGCACACCTGCCGGGGCTCAGGGCTTCAGCAGGACTGGGGCTGAAGCCCTGAGCCCCAGGTGCTCCCCAGCTCTCGAACTTCTGAAGATTGTCCTCTGTGGCTCAGAGGGTCAGTACATTTGGCCACCTCTCCCACAGACTTCTTGTTTGTTTTGCCCTGCCCAGGGGCCACAGACTGATTGTTGTTCTGGCCCGTCCCGGGGGCCAGAACTCCAGTTGTGGTTGTTGGTCCCAGCCCCGAGGCTCAGGGGCTACAGACTGTTTGTTTACGTGGCCCCACCAGAGGACTGGAGCCCACCTTGCTGAAACTCCCGGAATTAGCAGGAAATCCCGACGACTGGGTGACGATGTATACCAACCCCACTCTGGGCCAACAAGGGCATCCCGGCTCAGCACACAGAGCCTCGGTCACAGGGAGATCATAGTAATGATGTCACATGGCTGTAATCTACCCTCTAACATCAGGTAGATACATATGGTCTATATGACCGTGGTGATGTTATCACATAAGGCAAATTCCAAGCTTGAAATAAGGCACAGTTTCACACACACACACACACACACACACACACACACACACACACACACACACACACACACACACACACACACAGTATAATTAACCATTGGAACAACTTACCTAGGGCTGCAGTAGATTCTCCATCACTTGAAGTCTTTAAAGCAAGTCTCTCTAAAAGATATGCTCTAGCTCTCCCAAACGTTGTGGGTTTGATGCTGGAATCACTGGGTGAAATTCTCTGGCCTGTGTAATGCAGGAGGTCCGACTGCATGATTATAATGATCTTGGCTGGTCTTAAAAAAAATCTATAAACCTATGAATTTACTAATTTCAGCCCTGATTCAGGAAGGTCTCTCTATCCAGGGCTGCGCTTAAGCACGTGCTTAGCTTTAGGCACATGCATAAGTCCCATTAACATCCGTGGGACATAAGCCCATGCTGAAGTGCTTTGCTAAATGGAGATGGAGTTAAGTAAGTGCTTACAATCTTTGAGAGCTAGGGCCTTTATCTTTATTTCCTTATGCTGCACCATTAAGTGCAGTATTATCATTTAGCTTAATTGCTGGTCTGTGTCAGATACACATGGCAATTCACATTTCTGATTTCAGCTCAGGGCATTTAATCCAGATTCTGTGGATTCTACACAGCTGGACGAGACTTGGATCCTTACATAACCTCAGCCGCTTTGATGTGGTTTTGGTTTATTTATAACAGCTAGGTCTTGTGAATAATAATTCCCGCTTCAAAGCGTTCATAGCTAACGTTTCTGTTCCTCCTCTACTTGCCCTTCAGGAAAATAATGTATTGTTTATCTGTGCACTTTTCTGGAGCCCTGGGGCAGAATAGGCATGATGACAGCTTTTAGTATTATGTTGTTCATTCTATGGGACTCGTCGTCTATTGGTCAGTGCTCAAAAAGATACAGTCCATAGGAGATACCTTCGTTGGATTGAAGGCCTTTCCAGACGTGAATTTCATGACATCCAGGCCGACCCCTTTCTCTTCCATGGTGTATTCTTAATGGCTTTTGCCCTTGGCACCGGAGAAATGTTTACAGATTATTTGACTTTTATTGCTGGGCAAACGCTTCTGGTGCCACTTAAGCCTCATCATGATACAGTGAGGAATCTCAGGAGTCCTTTTGGGTCTGTGGAAATAGGATCCACACCCGGGACCATATTTTTACTTCATTCCTTGCACTGAGTTTTCATTGACACCCATGGGAAGTGGACCCAAAGGGTATGACCATGGCAGAAAATAATAGCCATTTGTGCCAGTATCATGCAAGGACTTTTAAGGCATCTCTTTTCATCACAAGTGAAAGTCATGGGCCAGAGAATGTGGTTAGGGGGAATCAAAGGTTTTTCCATCCCCAGTGTTTGTGGCTGTGTAACCGATTCTTCTATATTGTTGGGTTGATAGGAGAGGCCATCAACGGCTAATGAAGTTCTTTGTTCCTCTTCTTAATCAGATGTTTATGTTACCAGCTTGGACAGGAAGCCCTAGTACTGTGCAAAGGCTCCTAGCTCTCCGCTACTGGGAGGCCAGCTGCCTCTCTGACTTTCAGCTCCCTGTTCATCATCACTGGAAGCCCAGCTGCCTCCTCCCCCAGGCTCTCGTCTCCCTGATTCCCCCACAGCTGGACTCCTGGCAGAAAGACGTGAGCCTCGGGGCAGCCACCGTTCTCCCCATGGGGAGTCGGAAGTCAAGGGTGCAGCCTGGCTGGGAGTGGGGACCCGAGAGCCCAGGGGGCAGCCAGGGTGTCAGGGAGCAGCCAGGGTCCCAGCAGGGAGCTGCACATGGAGCTGAGAGGCTCTCAGCCCTCCACCTTTTCCCTCTTAAATCGGTGAAAGTGTTCCTGATGAGGGCAGTGTGGGCATGCGGTGGTTGTAAGTTGACCTAACACAGGTCGACTTGCATTTGTAGTGTAGACATGCCCTAAACTTGCTGTCCACCATCACCATAATATCTGTATTCAGGATTATTTTCCACCCAATGCATTATGATGGCTTGCGATTTTCCAAAGTGAATCCCATTTTCTCATTTTTGTTTCATATTTCTAACCTGTCCAGATTCCTTTGTATTATTCTTCTGTCGTCACTGGTGTTCACAAATCTTCCATTCTATTTAAGAATTGCACTATGCCCATAGTGAAAGTCAACAGCTTACAGGAAATAAAAGCTGAAGACAGAGTAGCAGAATAAACTGAATCTTTTGGGAAGAAGAATAGATCTTGTGGGAAAGACACTGGACAGGGAATGAGAAAATCTGAATACAGCTCCCAGCTGGGCCATAAAATATGTGTGACTTTAGGCAAGTCATTTAATCTCTCTGTGCCTCAAAATGAGGATACTAACATTTCCTTTCTTTTGATTATCTCGTGTATTTAAATTCTAAGCTCTTTTCAGCAGGGATTGTCTCTTACTATGTGTATGTATAGCACCTAGCACAGTAGGGCCCTGATTTCAGTTAGGACTTCTAGGTACCATTTTAAAACAAATAACACAGTCAATTAGTTTGAAGATAATTCAAATGAGCAGGAACATTGTTAATAGTCATAAATTGTATGATTGACAGATTCACAGCAGGTCATATGGACAATCACATACATCTTTCCTGCAATGAATTCTGAAGAATTAAGTCTGCAATCATTACTGAAGGCCAACTTCAGACTCTAGGGAGCACTGCTTGAATTCTAGGATGAAAAGAAATACCAAGTGCACAGAATGAGTGTGTCTAGCCAATGATGCATACTAATAGGCTATACAGCAAACACTACCAAAGCTGCATACAGCCACTAGCTTATACAAATGCATTTTAATTAAAGAAGGGCCCTGTAACACTCATCTCTCTGTGCCTCGGTCTTCCCATCTGTAAAACAGTAAGAATAGCAGAACTTTACCCTGTTGTGCAAAGCACTTTGAGATGCTCAGATGACAGATGCTATAAGTGTGAAGGGCCATTCTTTTTCACTTCCATTCCCCAAGGCTTTGAGCATCCTTCAGATGCAAATCAGCAAAGGGGCTGACATGAAAATGACCCTGAGGGACCTTCCATTACGAAAATCTGACCTCTCCTAAGTTCAGTGGAATCAGTGAAATTTCACCAACTACACTGAACGCATTAGGATAGAATCAGCATCTCTTCTGAGAGCACAGACCCAGTTCTCAATCTGATACAATGAACCTAGATATACAATGTCAACCTGGCCAGAGTGGAATGTGCTCCTAAAAGGACACACATAAAAATAGCAGACCACGGCTTTTGCGAAGTGCACAATGTGCTGTTTTGACACACATGAAGTTTTCTATAACCTCAGACTCCAGAATCAGCATCGCTCATGTCAGTAACTTACAGTAATAAATAGTGATAGAAAACACCAGGTTTCTATAGGATGCGGGTTAGGGTCTAAAATAACAAACAGCCTCAAAGAGATGGCCGGTCCACTTGTCATTGTTGCCACCCAGTGTGAAAGAACTAGCTTCATCTTCATTTTTCATTCACTTGTCCCACTTCCTGCAACAACACTTTTCAGAACATTAGAAGTCTCTTAAAACAGGGAAATGTAAGTGTGCATTCTTCCCCCTAGACCACCCACCCCTGCCCAGATGTGGTTTTGCAGGGGACTTTGATTCCAACACCCCCTCTGCTAGGTGCTTTCCTCACTATGTCCACCAGTCCCAGCTGACCTCTTTTCTGGGTCTTCTATACCTCAGCCCTCTGGCCAAGTCACCCAACAGTTCGATCCCCTTCCAAGGTTCAGCTCTAAACAGAAGGAACTTTGCCCCTCCTGGCCTAGCCTCCATACAATAAGTCCTTTTCCCCTCCTTGGCTCAACTTCAATCTTTCCCTCTTATCAGAATACTGACAACCCCAGGTGTTTCCCTGCTGGGACTCTAAGTAACTCAAACTGGCTTTCCACCCCTCATGGGTGTCTACCTTATTCCCTGGTCCTCACAGATCCTAACCCAGGTCTTCCCTCCTCTCTAGGGCCCCACCACAGGACTTACCCCTACTCCTGTACCTCTGCCTCCTGCCCATAACCAATTCCAGACTACTGGATCTTCCTTCTGGTCCAGAGGGAACTCTCTATCTACCTCCTCCCTTCTGGGTCTGTCACCTCAGCTAAACTCCTACAGCTCCTTATACAGTCCAGGTCTGCCTCCTCCAGCCAGGAGGCAATTAATCACCTCCCAGGTGCAGAGCATAACTAATTAGGTCCTTTCCCTTTCCTTACATATGATGGGGTTAAGCCTCATCACAGGCAAAGATGTCCATTTGCATTGCTGAGCATTCCAGGAGCCTCTGTACCCCAAATGTATGCAACATAACGTCATCTCAAGGTTAGAGCAGCGGTCTAGGGGAAAAGGACTCCTGGGTTTTATTCACAACTCTACGTCTCACTTGAGCAACTCATTTAACCTCTCTGTGCATCAGTTTATCTACGTAGCGATCTGGGTATAATAACACTTACTAACCTCTGCAAGGTGCTGTGAAGCTTCATTAACTTTGGGATAGAGCATGGAGCTGGTTTAGTTTAGCACTTAGTTAGAGGATCTCATACAAGATTGTGAAATGAGAAACCATTATTTAAAACTTGTGCCTTGCCTGACATCATGATTTTTAATTTTGGGGTGAATGCAAATTCAATAGACTGAGTTGCAACCTCTCCTTAAGGTGTCCACAATGCAAACATTGTCACTTAACCATGCACAGCTACCAGAAGCCTGAATAGTAATAATTATCATCCCTGGGGAGATTAATCAGTGACTGTTTTTAGAGACCAATTTATGAATTTAGAAAACAAAATGAGTACTGCCTGGAGGTTTCACAGCAAACATAATTTTTATGAAAGCTTGTTTGCAAGTAATTGCCAGATTTTCAATAAACTGAGCATTCCAGAATTTGGTTTTTGTGCTGTACAGAAAGACATGACACAATAGTAGGGAGGAGCAATGCAAGACATTTCTGATCACAAAAAATTGCTGTCTTGTGAGTGGAACAGAACTGAATGGGGCATGAACCTTCCCATCACACTGGGTCTTGCAGACTTCAAGGCCAGAAGGGATCATCATGCTCATCTAGTGGGACCTCTTGCCCATTGCAGGCTATAGAACTTCACCTACCCTCCAACAGGTCCAGAACCTCTGGTTGAGTTGCTGAAGTCCTCAGCTCTAGATTTAAAGACTTCAAGGTACAAACAAACCATCGTTTATTCTTGTTCAAATCAGCAAGTGACCCATGTCCCACTCTACAGAAGAAGGTGAACTGCCCCCTGCCCCATGGTATCTGCTAATCTGACTTGGGGGAAATTCCTTCCCTACCCCAAATATGGAGATCAGTTAGACCTTGAGCATGTGGGTGAGACCCACCAGCCAGATGCCTGGGAAAGAATTCTCTGTGATGGGTCACAATGGGCGCTCACAATTACACTTCAGCCTCCGGTGCTCTCAGCTGTGGTCTATACCAAAGCTCTCTTTAAAGGGAAGGAGGATAATCTTGTGGTTCAGAAACTGTCAGGACTACAGTCCCTGACACTATCCTCACCCATGATACTGTAGCCCAGTGGGTTTCCTTACCTCTATTCTCTTCTTTGTATTATATTCTGCTTTATTATAGTCAGCAGTAATGCAAGGAACCTACAGGCTTGTATCATGTAAGACATCGGCTTCAGCAGTTAGCATGAGGCTTGAGGCCTATGAACCTTGGCATAGATAAATGCAGGTAACTCATAAGTTTGGGGAACTGGACTTTAGAGTGCAGGGGGGGATTTTGTCCATAATGACATCAGCTACATAATGACATGGCAACAAATTGACATATATGATAATGGAATGAAATCATAAATACTCTAACCTATAGAAGAAGGCCACCTTAACATTGGTAAGGGGAGGAAATACAAATAAGGAAGAGGGGAGAAACCTCTATTGAATATGCATTAGACATGGTAACATGAGCCTAACCTATTATAAAAGTGGCATCCCAGTCTGTGGGCAATAGGAGAGAGAGATGTAGCCCTTGGGAGGGGCCAGAATAATGACCAGAGGTGAAGATGAGGAAGGTGACAGTGATGAGGAAGATACTAGCTAACATTTCATGTTGTTCTGCAAGGGATGATGTGGGTATGGATGTTCAGATGTACTTTCTGTATTATCTCTATCTACCTTACTGAGTTAGAGTGTGTGTGACTTTGCTAAACATATTTGTAGTGAGGTGACCACCCGCTCCGGCCCTGCAGGGGGTTGGAAAAGCCCTGCAGAGGGCTGGGGCTGGGCAAGGTAAAACTCTGGCTGATTGGGGGAAATGGCTGCAGCTGGGGCCACACCCCAAACTGAGCAACAGGGCCTTATAAGAAGGCCAGGGCAGCCACAAGCAACAGTCTCTCTCTGACTGGAGAGGGAGATAGGCCTGGCTGCTGGGGAACACATGCAGGGGACCTAGAGTGAGGCAGGGCTGGGAAAAGGCCTTAAGAGTTGGGAAGCCCATGGCTAGCAACTCCCCAGGCTGCAGGGCCTAGTTCTAGGCCATCATAGGTATTGGGCTTGCAGGGGGGCAGCCTGAGGGTGGGTAAAGGCAGTCAGTCCAGACCCCTTTGCCTATGATGAGTGGCTGATACTGCAGTCTGCCCCAGTGAATGGGGGCTAGATGGAGACTGGGCAGTAGCCAAAACTGAGGGGAAGTGGGGACAGTGGGTTGGGGGTTTCCTAAGGAGGGGAGATCCAGATTGTTGGGGTACTTCCAGGGGACAGCACCCCAGTTAAAGGGGCACTGGGGTCCAGGGAGGGACACAGGGGGGCCAATGGCAAGTGGATCACCAGCCTGCAGAGGATGCTCTGGAGCTGAGCTAATTCTGAGAGACCAGCAGGAGGCACTGCAGGGGTGAGTCTGTGCCCTGCTACAGTATTAATAAATTATTGATTGATTTGTAAATATAGAAGAATTCCTAGAGTGTTAGTGTTGCACCTGTGCACATCAGGGTTCCCAACTATATAATAATGTTAATAACACTGGGCCTGATCTTGGGGCAAGAACCTGTCAACCCTCAAAAGTGATAACTGAGAATTTTTATTTATAACCTATAGATCAGGCTACAATACCAAATAACTGTGTATCTTCCCTTAGTGCTACTGTTTACCATTGTCATCTCTCTAAACCATCTCAAGGTGGCATTGTTTGGGATATCACTGAAGCAGATAAAACATTAGCAAAAAAAACTGCTATACAAGAAATATCTAGTAAAGTATTTGACGTATTTAGAAAGCATTTGAATCATGTCATTATTTGCTTGGGATTAGATTATGTTAAAAATATTCACGATCACTGAACTCTGCAAGTTAATGAAAAGCACTTATGCTTTTTAAGTTCAGGCTGCTTTATATATATTAATTAAAGTGGTGAACGATCACTGAGAGAAAATGTGTGTCAAAAATCTACGAGTGAGGCTCATAGAGAAGAAATGTTGCTTTTTGCATGGGCAACATGCTTTTCATTCAGGATGCAGTATTTTGGAGTTTTCCCAGTGAAAACAGCTTTTCTAATTCTTGTGTCGAAATCAGAGATGAACCCAAGCTGCAGCATACTGATTGGGAATTGGATCCAAATCCAAAGTTACCAAAGATGGGATTAGTCATTCTCGGTATCCCCTTGTAATGTTGTGATAGGCTTCAAGGCACCTATCTGTAACCCTGGGCTCAAACCTGCTTCAGTGAAACAAATGAGAGCTTTGCCATTGACTTCACTGAAAACCGGACTGAGACCTAGATTTGTATCCTAACTATCCCAAAGGCTTTAGATCTGGTGTTGCCCATTAAGTCTAACTTTTTCTCAAGTGAACAATGGGGATTGAATCCTCATCCCGGCTCCTTTGGACCAAGTTCAAGGTCCAGTGTGGTATAAACAGGCTCCATGAGCACAGTTTGTCTGGAAGAAGATGCCCCTCACATAGGCATTGTGCAGGACGGTCATAATGCTGCCTGCTGAAGACCCTCCACAAGCCCTGACATAGGGGTGACAGGGCTGGGAGCAGCAGGGCTGTTTCAAGGATAGGGCCCTGGGAGACACTGCAGTGATTCAGCAGGCCACAGTATGCACAATGAAGCAGCCTGGGGAGACTGATGTAACTTGGGCCCCCCTGGGTTGTCTGACTTTTGGAAGGGCTACTCCAGATCCTGGAGCAACCCAGGATCAGGAAGGCACAAAAGTAACTTTGAAGACACTTTAGCTCCTCCTCCCACTGTGTTGTGCATGTTCTGTGACGTCTTTAAGAGGCATAGCAGAATCTTGGTGTGAGGATACATCCATTAAAGAGTGCAAGGTGCTCAGATGCTACCATGGGGGGCGGGGCTATGTAAGCAGCAAAGATAGATAGACTTAAATATTTCTGTATCATGAATCAACAGCCACATGCTAGTCCCAGTGATGTCAATAGCCAAACTCCCATTCATTTCAGCAGGCACAGGGTTTGGTTCCAAAACATTAATAGAGGGTCGCGCCAATTGAACAGAGACAAACGGAAGATCAAACTGTTCAAATTTTGGACTTACTGCAAAATGTCTATGCCAGGGACTGAATTGAATACGTGCTGTGTTTGCTTCTCTACAAAACTCAGGCATTTATGGGTACATCTACACTACAGGATAAATTAGAATTAGCTTAAACCAATTTTATAAAACAGATATTATAAAGTCGATTGTGTGCATCCACACTAGGCACATTAATTTGGTGGTGTGCGTCTGTGGTCCGAGGCTAGCTTCGATTTCTGGAGCAGTGCACCGTGTGTAGCTACTGTAAAAGAATGAGGCCAATAACGTCTATTTGCGTCCACACTAACCCTAAATCGATATAGTAATATCGATTTTAGCGTTACTCCTCTCTTTTTGTAGGAGTACAGAAATCGATTTAAAGAGCCCTTTAAATCGATATAAAGAGCAGTGTAGTGTGGATGGGTGCAGCGTTAAATCGATTTAACGCTGTTAAAATCGGTTTAACAGCATAGTGTGGACCAGGCCTATGGCATACAGAGAGGCAAATTACTAAACATTTACTTCAGTTCAACTGAGCTACAGTCTATAGATGAGACGAAGGAGATGAGGCCTTGTATCCCAAGGCTACAATGTACTGACGAATCCTCTAAGGCAAAGTGTGATCCGCGGACCGAGCTTCATTCAGATGGTCTGCAGATAGTTCCCTCAAAGGTGTGCGCCTGGCTGGCCGCATGCAAGAGAACAAAGGGCCACCCCCCTAATTAGTGGAGCCGTGCAGACATGCTCCGCTAATTAGGTACCTGGACCCTGGAGAAGACGCACATGTAAGGTGAGGTGGTGGCCTTGAATTCAAGTGTTCTTTGAATAAGGATGCAAGATTAATAATAGGGGTGCATACAGTAAGAGAAGTGGAATGCCCACAGCTGACTAATGAGTCTCCTGTTCCCATTGTGTACAGTGCATTTCATTAAAACTTCATGAACACAGAGCTGTTCCTCAAATCTGGACACTCTAAAAGCAACGTGGGAGATGCAGAATCTTAGCCCTGCAATTGCAAAGTTTTCAAATGTCAACCAATCTTAGTTTTCTGGGGTGATTAAAACATTCAGCTCTATTGAACACCACAAATAAAACTTTTTCCTTTATTCCAAAGCCCTGAGGCCGTGGCCGTAAACGGTCTTTTCAGCCATTATCAGCTGCATAGCATTTTTTTTCTTTCGGTACAGTTTTTAAAATATTGTAATTGACGCACACTGATTTTCACTCAGTTTATGAAATGCTGGAGAGAGGCAGAAATGAACAGTAATGAGTCTCTTTTTTTCTATCTGTCTGGCTAATTGACTCACCATCTCTTTTCAGACTTCATCTGAAAATATCAGGCTACCTGGCCCTTGCTATGTGTGAGGCCTCCATGCATCTGCATTCCCCTGCCATCTGATGTCAGAAATCCCACTATCACATCTTAGCCCATTGATCCTGCAAGCTCAGATCCATCCCTGTACTCATGTGAGTGCTGGCACACAAGTAGACAGGAGGTGGCTTGCACCGCTCCCTTTCAGAAGTTGATTGAGGGGGTTGGCATGCGAGGGAGGGGAGCTGCTCTAAGTTGCCCCTGTGTTCAAATGGCTTCTACTGGCAACTACCCCCTCCCCCTTGTCCCACTTGCAGTCTGCACTGACATGCCCCCAGCAGAACACGCCTTTGCACCGAGAGCTCTGAAGACCCTGGTGCAGAACTGATGGAGCCCCCTCTGTGGCTGTCATACATGTGCGCTGTCCCGGGGAGGCTTTCTGTCTGCCCTGTGTGTGCCCCCTGTGCACCAGCATAGCAAAGGAGCTGTAGAGCAATAATGAATCCAGCCCTGTTCTCCCAGATGTCTACAGGAATATTCGCAGTACCGAGCATCTGCTGGGTTCAGCCTTAATCAGCCAGTGGCTGTTCCTTTGCTGGGGCAGGCCTGAGGATGGGGAATTCATTCCCCTCTGGAATTCCTCCCTCCTTACCATCAAGGAGTACAATACAATTAGTGTTACAGGCCTCACACTCCCCAAGGAGCTTTTCCGAATGACCCCTGCTAGCCTTTTGCCTCCCATCACTGTGTGCATCGTACTCTTCTCATTCACTTTCCCGTCTGAACTTCAACAGGGCGATGTTTAATTGTGGCTTCATGGGCTTTATTATGTGTACAGCACCAAGCCCCAGGGCTGAGTCTGGATGCAAGGGGAGCTTTATACATAAATGATGATGACCCATCCTCCCTCACCTACCCCCGCAGTTCCTCTCTCCCTCGGTTATTATTTATTAACTCTGAATGTGAATTATTTAACCCTCTGAAGGCCTTTGGGGATACAGCGTGTATGAAAGAAATGAGGGTCCAACACTGCTCCCACTGAACTCAATGGCCCAGCTCCTGTTGATTTCAGGGGGAGCAGGACCAGGCCTTCAGGTTGCTTTAAATGAAAATTAGCTCATTATCATAGGGGCCTATGATATTATTCAAAGACTCAGCTTTAGAGTTCTACATAAATGTGTGAATGGAGCCCTCCAGGCAGCTCATTCCTTAGGGTTGATGAAGAGGGTAAGAATGTGGCTATCCATACTGAGGCAATCCCACCCTTATATAGGGATTCGAGAAGCAGCCCCTGGTAAGGATTATTGGCAAGGAGGAAGAGTCTGTTTGCAGGGTCCAGGCATCTCCTAAAGGGCTGGGGGGGAAAACCCAAATCCCTAGGTCAGGGAACCCAGGAAATCTCTGCAAAGATCCACTGTGGAACCTACTTTCCTCTCAGAGCCCCGTCCCATAGTTATTTCTGTGGGAGGGAGGCAATCTGGCCCACTGTATCATCCTGTCTTCTCCATAGTGTTTCTATGGTAACTTTCAAGTTCTGGGTCTCATCCCATCAAGTTTCATTATTTGCATTGGGTTATACTCTGCATCAGTTACTATGGCTTTTAGCTCATCTTGCTTATTTCCCATTCTCCTCAAATGTGTGTACACATCATTGAGTAATTAACACTCCATTGTATTACTCACCTTTTATGGGAGAACATTACAGTCATCTTTCACATAATGCAGTTTGAAAGTATATAAGTACTTCTCCGATTTTTAGAGGCAAGGGAGAGATTGTTAGGCTAATGATCATTGATTTTAAAATATAATTCTCCTTTCTGTGCTCCTAAGAGCACCACAGTGTAAAAACATGGAAACAATTTCAAGAACATAACTTACTTTTCCTCTTTTATGCTCTCTGTTTACTTTCTATATTTTACTCCACATTGAGGATTAAAAAAAAAAAGCCTTGTCAATTTCACAATGGGGCTCCAATGTGTTAAGAAAATGATACAATGCTCATAAACATTGCAAAGGAATAACTCTAATCAAAAATGTTTTCATCGGAATGTTTAAAAAATGAAACATTTTGACTCATCTGAAACTTGCTTTTACAAAACTTAAATTAGATTCTAAGCCGACCTGATGCTGTCCTCTTGAAAGCTCCCCCTCTCCACACTTCATGCCTGCATTAAAGATAGCGTAACAATCCTTGGGCCACATCATACTATGGGTTTTTAGGTGGAGAACTCCATACTTTCTTTGGAATGATATGGCCTCATATCACTTCTGAACCCAACAATAGATTATCCTTCCTACTATGAAATATATTTAAACAACAAAAATATCTCCAATTATCTGAGAAAACAGGCATTGGAGAAACATGTCTGGAACAGACCTGAGACACTGCAGCCCAGTTTTCTGGTAGCTTTGGTAGGAAGTAGAGTATGAGGTTTTTCAGGTTATTCATTTCTTCTGGGCTTGAGTTAACTTACCTTTGAAGAACTTTAAATCTGCAAAGAAAAAGTCAAAATAAGTCCAAAACTGGCTCTGTAGACTGATTTTCTTAGATTCTATTTCTTTTTTTGTTTCCAAAAATAATAGAAAACACTTCCAAGTATAGCCATATGGATTTAGTGCACGTCCACTGAAAACATGCGTAAATACCCAGTAAGTTTCTTAGCCTATAGGAAAATTCTGTACTCGTCGTGGCCCTGGAGAGCAAGGAAAAAAAGGGTTTCTGGCATTTAGTAGTTGACTGTGGTGGGCAAAGATAAGTAGGAGGCCATGTGAAAGAGATACTAGTTAGTAAAACCATTTCTGCTACACTAGAAGGTTAGTACTGAACTGATAGGAGACAAGCCCTCATTTGCTTGGCAACCAGCTCCATATACCAGATGTCAGATCTGCACTTTGCACTCTCCAATACAGCCATGATGTGAGAATGCTGCTCTCTAATCACTGCTGTGACAGTGTGTGGTGTGTAACCAAAAAAAAAAAAAACCCCACAGAGGCAACAGACAACACTCCCAGGCTTCAAGCAGGTAAGTGGGACCATTGGGTGTAGATGAAGAACAAGAAAATACAATGGTTAAGGCATTAGTCTAGGATTTGGGAGACCAGAGTAAAATCCTTGCTCTGCCACAGACTGTCTATGTGACCTTGGGCAAATCACTTAGCCCTTCTCTACATCAGTTCCCCATGGATAAAATGGAGATAATAGCACTTCCTTAACAAAGTGTTGAGAAGGTAAAAATATTAACAGATTGTGAGGCAGTGAGACACTATGGTAGTGGGGGTCATATAAGTATCTAAGATGGGTAAAGCTTGGGCAGAAGGGAACTCTGTTAGTGCACCACGTTCTTTGTAAAATAGCAATGAGCAAGAATGAGGATTTAATTCTTTGTTCATCTATTGCAAAAAAAATGCAGGATACGCTTTCTATCACATCTAAGGTATTCTATCCCATGTAATTTTGCTTTATTTATTTATCCCAGTTTTACAAGTTGGGAACCAAAGACTACGGAGATTAATTGACTTGCCCTTGGTCACAGTGACTTTGTGGTAGAGCCAGAAGTTGAATCTGGAACACAAGTCCAGATTCATGACCATCCTTCCTTTCAAGTGAAAAGACTGTCTCTGGGAACAGTACCTCTACTTTGCTACACAAGCAGAAAAAATACCACTTAATGCACTAACACTTCTGGAGAATCATTATGCTTCATACTGAATAACAACTTCCAGCCAAGGATCCCAAGATGCTTTAGTCTATAGTGACTCATTTATGATCAAGAGGCTTGAATGGTGGAAACATCCTGTCTCTCTAAGGTAGCAAAAACTGAGCCAATTGTATGGCCAAAGGATGATGAATGACATAAGTTATAGAAGATAAGATGGTCAAGATCAGAGAGAAGATAAGCTCCCTGCTGGGGATCCTTTTCATCTTTACTTTAATTAAAAGTTCTTGTGTCCCATCTTTATGTTTTACTTATTCATTTAGACTCTCCTTCTCAATGTCCACAGATCTGCAGCAGTACAGGCATCCCCTAAACCAGCATTTGATTTTCAAGATGACTGTTTCTTGGCTTGGTGACTGAGATCTTTTATGGGCTAGGATATCACTGCAAGATGGCACATGGGATTATTCACCTTCTATTTCCAGTGTGAAGCTATAGCAGCATGGGGGCCCTGAGGCTAACTGTGGATGTTGTACTGCAATCATGGATACATAATCCAAGAGAGTTCTAATAGCTATGTGTAGGTTGGAGGTGTCCAACTCCTCTGAGGTCAGGGGGCACAGTGAAGATTTGCAAGGGCTCCTCGAGACACATGCAAAATTGGAGCAAATTGCACCAGGCCTCATCTGTAACACAGAGGTTCATCCCTGGGGCAATATAGATCTTAGCATGCATGGTACCATCTTCATCTAAGCATCCTTCCTCTAGGATCAAGGTAGAACATAGCAGAATGAGATGTGGGGCCAAGGATTCTGGAACAATTTGTAAGGTGGGGGTGTTTGAACCAAACTGTAAACCCTATAGATATGGATATAACCCTAGATATAATGGAACCCATTTCAAGCCAGGGGGTGTGGCATCACCCCCAGCACCCCTAGTTCTAGTGCCTCTGTGTAGGACTCACCTCCATGCTCAAGAAGAGGGCAACCTCATTGTAGATTTACATGGGATACCTTTGGTATGCAAGAGGCACTACATCCACCCCTATTATACAAATTCCATGTTCACTCACCCCAAGAGGGAGCTACCAGTCCCTAAGACCCGGAGACTGGCACACAGTCATATTCTCCCGGGGTTCCCTGTGCCGTGTGCTATACAGCTGAAGTTTATCTAAAAGATTAGCAGCTTTTACATTTTAAAATAATCTGTGCAAATATGTCTTCCTGTCCTGAGTACTGTTATTTTTAGATTTTAAAAACTACATGCACACACATCTATATAAATAATCAAGACCATATGGGTTTGGCATTCTAAAATGATCAGTGAAATTAGCTTGCTGGGAGTTTGGTTTTCCTTTTTTTTTTTTTTAAGTTGCATAAGGAATTTAGCACATATGAACTGTAGCAGATCGACAGCTTAAGAGCAGGGTCCTCTAAAGATTTACAGCATGCACAGCAGCTGAGTAAGCTTCTTATCTTTGCCATACTAACCTGCCTCACCACCGATCCAGAAGGACCATCTCTATAAGAAAGGGATAGGTCAGTTTCTATGGCGCATTCTGTCTTGGACCTTTGCTCTGGGACTGACACAATGAAGCCAAGCAGTGCCAGTTGAGGTGGTAATTTGGGAGATTGCCACTGTACCTGCTGAAACAACCTAGCATGCTTCACATAGGCCACCACTCTCTTCTTCTTCCTTGCCACTTCCCTATACCGGGTCAGTATAGCCTTCTTCCAAAATTCGTTATCGTACATCTGGCTGTGGTTCAAACTGGGTCTCTCTGAGATCCACTGATAGTCCATGTGCCCCTGAGTTCATACGAGCATTTTTACTGGATAAGCTTTACTGATTGGCTGTTCAAGCCTGACACCATTGGTTTAAGATTGGAGTTTCCCTTCTCCTAGGCTGCCTACAGAGGCTAATGAACCACACCTACCCTGGCAAGTCATACTTTAAGGCAGCTTTGTCTCACCTGGATGTCTTCATCATAGGGTATTTATAAAAGGTAGCCACATCACCATCTACCCCCAACCCCACCCCTGCTGAGAGATGCTGCCACATGGTTTGTGACTGCTAATTGGATATTTGCAGCTGTTCTGCATTGGCAGGATGGTCCCCTATCCACCACCCAGGGATGCGACTGATAGAAGTCGGTTGCTTCTTCATAGGCCACCTCCCCACCATCACATATTAACAAATTTTGGTCAAGCCAGCCATAGGTTGGGTTTGAATGCATGAGCTAGAGATAAACGGCTCCCTTGTCCATTCCTAAGGCCTGAAGCCATCCAGACCAAATATACGAAGAGCCCGATCCTACGAATACTTAAACAAAGAAGTAACATTACTTATATGAATAGTAACACTGAACTGAGTAAAGTCACTCAAATTATGTTAATAATAATTATTTATTTTATTATGCTTCTAGGAACAAAGAATAGCTAGGTCATACTTACCGGATGGGGGACTCTATCCTGGGAATCAGTGACTCTGAAAAAGATCTGAGGGGCATGATGGATAATCAGCTGAACATGAGCTCCCAATGTGACGCTGAGGCCAAAAGAGCTAATACAGCCCTGGGATGCCTAAACAGGAATCTCAAGTAGGAGTAGAGAAGTTATTTTATCTCTGTATTTGGCACTGGTGCAACCACTATTGGAGAGGGTTCAGAGAAGAGCCATGAGAATGATTAAAGGATTAGAAAATATGCCTTGTAGTGATAGACTCAAAGAGCTCAATTCTATTAGTTATTATTTATTTGTATTACGACAGTGCCTAGAGGCCCAGTCAGGAACTGGTGTCACATTGTGCTTGGCACTGTCCACACATCAAATGAAAAGAGAGTCCTTTTCCCAAAGAACTCGCAGCCTAAATATCACATGTGAAAATATTTACAGGATTGAGCCCTACATTTTCTATTGGTTCTGTTGAAATAAGCTGCAGATTCTCTTTATCTTTAAGGTAATTTAATGGGCTTTCGCTCAGATAATGCCAAATATAGATATTAAAGTTCACCCTATCAGCACCTGGGGGTTTAAAAGACAAGTATTGCAGGTAAGTTTGTATATTACTTCGGCTGAAGAACCCACTCAAAAGCTGTTGAAGAAAATAAAGACAGAGTCCCCTGGTGACAACTAATGCAGTGAGAAACAAGACAGATGCCAGTATGTGCAGAGGAAAGTAGTAGAGGGAGTGTAGCCAAAATTAACCAGTGTATGATTTTCAGGTCATAAAGTGTTTTTAATAGTAGGGTAGGGGCAGACTATATTTCTTTTCTGTTTACTTGTTTGCTTTACTTTTTAATACCAGGTAGTCCTCATTCTAAATGCTTCACATTGTTTATAGGTTCTATGGAAGCTGTTCTTAGTTTGAAAGCTCTGTGCCCAATTCTCTCCCTGAATCCAGCCTCTTTGTGTTGCTCTCATACAGGCTATATCTGGCCAGTTGAGAATTCTCCCCATGTGGGGAGTTCTCGGTGTGAAAAGGCTTTTCTCATCCCACCTTGTCCTGGTTTAGGGGCTGTGCTGAGGGTACAAAAAGACACGGTTGTTGTGTTGCTATGTCCCAACAGTTCTCAGCTGGTCATCCCTGTGGTACTGCTGCTAGCTGGCATATGTTAGAGCAGTTCCAGTAGCTACTTCAACTCCCGCTGGGGTAAGAAAGGCTGTCCCCTTAACCCAGAATATGGTCCCAGTTTCCGCAACACACACCACAAATACATATATCCAGGGGGCAACACAGGGAGCAGGAGCAACCCAACCTCCCGGGGTAAAGGAGAGACAACAGAGCCAAGCTCTGCTAGTAAACCCCCAGCACATGGCCTCAGCAATGCATTTCCCCACCCTCTGGGGGCATCCCATGGAGCAGGTGCTCTCACTTCCCAAAATAGGTAAAAAAGTCAGGTCAGGGTCCCCCAGGCCACTCTCTGAATTCAAATGGCACCAGTGACCCGTTCCTTCTGGGATAAAACCGTCTCCTGGTGCCACCTGTTGTAGTTAGTCCTGTAGCTCAATACTAGTAGTCTATACAATGCTGAAGGCTCAGGGTATAAACCTTGTTGATGATGCATAGGAGGGAGAGTTACAGTTACACATAATGGCTTTTATCTTTGTCCTTAAAACAAACAAATAAAAACAAAACAAATCAAAATAAAAACAAGGCACATTTAGGTTGCAAAGTCAGGCACTCCAAAGTTAGGAAATGCCAGAATTAAGATTGTCTGTGCAACCATAATTCCCCAGCTTGCACATATGCATTATTATGATATGGTCTGTAATTATTACATGATCACATACCATTTTGTCAGCACCTGCCTCATTCAGTGCACAGGTTGGATACACAAGAGCAGCCATAAATCTAGCACTTGCTGACTTTCAGGTGATTGACTTTGTAATCTAAATAACGTTCTTTGAGCCAAGTTTTTATATGTGATATATGCATAAAACTTATGACATTGCTAGTGCACAGAAGAGCAGTGGCTGAGTGGTCAAGGTGGACCTTGGTCTCACTTGACCTCACACTGACAGGCTGCTTCCACTTCACTTAACTGTAAAATGGGTACATGATCCGAAGATGGTTGGACATGATACTAGCTGCTTCACTTGCTTGAATACTGTGAGCTACAGAAACTGATGTACCTTAAACCTCATCTGCCTCGTGAGTTGTCTGTGATTTAGGGCAGACTTTGATACTAGTAGTAACTAGTGAAATATTTACTTTTATGTAAAAGTATTAGGGCTTATAGCCTCTGTAGGCTGCAGCACATAGAGGACAACATGACCATGCCCACTGCAGAGATGACAGTATTGTAGCCTATGTAGTATTTATTAGTAAGGACACACTTTCTCCCTGTCCCTAGTAGTTAGCCATTTGCAAGTAGTGTAGAGCCCTTAGAGGGCAATATGATCTCACACACAATTGAGCATTTTGGCCTCATTCCAACCTGTAGAGGAAAGTGATACATTTTCTATACTCAGACCATCGAGGGAGGAGAGACACAGAAACATCCAGCATACAGTTACAGGGACATTCAATAATCTGAAATATTACTTTGCGGTCCACAACTGCTGTGCTTTCTCGCTTCTCCATAATTTGGTAACGGACCTCTTCTCTTTTCTTCTGCTCTTCTCTGAACTTCTCATTTTTCTTCAAGATAAATAGCCTTCTCTAATTCCCCCACTTTTGGCTGAACCCAGGAGCTGAGGAAATCTATATACTTCTTTCACATAGTTGTTAATTGTCTCAAGCAGGGCCGGCTCCAGGTTTTTTGCTGCCCCAAGCCAGAGTGCTGCCCCTTGAAAAGTGCTGCCCCCAAGGGCCAAAATGCTGCCCCTTGAAAAGTGCCGCCACAAGCACATGCTTGGAACGCTGGTGCCTAGAGCCGGCCCTGGTCTCAAGTCATTTAGAAAATGACAAATACAATTTCTATCAGACTTTCGGTCAACAGAAATGTTTGTCAGTATTCTGGCTTCAGTTGCTCCCTAACAAGCACTGATTTTCTTACTACACAGGCTTTTTCTTTTAAATCACCATTTATCCCCATTACTCATCTATTCATCCATTATTTCTCCATTCACTGATATTTATCCATCCATGTTTGATAAAGCTGAGCTCTTCTTCATGTGCTGCTCACAGTTTCCCAAGCTTTGACTCATCTCCCTAGAGTATCCCAGCTGCTTTTCAGCCTATAAAAATTTCTCTGTAGCATTTTAGTTTTCATTCCATGCATAGTTAGAAGCCGGAGATGACTGAAAGCTCTGACTGTTTACTTTAATAGTCATCCCTTTTTTGTGCCTCTTCTCCCGCATTACTTGCTTTTTGTACATGTGGGATTTCTGTCAGATGGTGTTAATTTCTTCCTCTGATGTGGGTGTCGTAAGTGACAGGAATTATTCAGGTTTGATCAGTGACTTTTTGTTTTATTCAACTGGAGGATTTTTTCCTCTCGCGCTCTTTGCCTCTTTAACACCTTTGCTAGATGGTGCTTTACTGAGCATCAAGGCACAATATAGAAGTATCGTTGATATTTATATACATAGGGTGTACTTCTCTCACAGTTGCTTGGAACTAGGCCTTGAGCTGAAAAGCCTTTAATTTTACACTAGCACATTTTCACCCTTCTAGCTAAGATTAGCTTCCAAGGAAACCCCCATCCATCCCTCCTCAACCTAAATGACATGGTGCCTTGGAGAGAAAATAGCTATTGAGTTAGGCTACTTGGGGCCTGAATAGGTAACCAAAGGACTCCCAGCACTCTTCCCAGCTAAAAAATAGGACAGACAGAGACCTACATTGTAGGTTCAAGTTCACTCTGAGTCATAATGACTCGATGTTGTTACCAGTTACTGGCCTCAGATGAGGGGGTGGTCTTAGTCCACACTCACATGGTTGGGATTTTATGCAGAAAGTGGACATAGAAGACTGCTCCTCCATAGCCCACACCTGGGGAATCCCCATACACCCCAACCTTTCTTGTGTTTTATGTATCGCCCAGACTCCAGCCACAGACATCTTTTGTGACCTGTAGCCTAGCCTACTGCAATGCTCTGTAACTTAATGGGAAAGCACAAACTCATAAAAAATCTTCATTTGATGCAGAGCACAGCAGCCTGCCTCCTCAGCAGTGCAGATCACTGAGAACACATCAAGCTGTGCTGACTTATTTGGCTTCCTACTGAACATCAAGCCAAGTTTAAGTTCACAGCATTTATCCTCACAGCCTCAATGAAATGTGCCCAGGATTCCTACAAGACCACTTCCATCCCTAGGATCTCCATGTCCCTAGACAGCTCCACTCCACAAGAACAATGGATCTGTCCACCTGCACTAGAGTCAGGGCTTTCTCATTGGCTGGACCATGGCTCTAAAACTTACAGGCACAGGAGCTGTGATGAGACTGGCCACAAATCTTGCAGCCTTCTGGTCCCAGTGTATATCTCCCCTCTTCCGCCTTATTTTCCCAACACAGCAACAGCTAACTTAAAATAATTGTAGCAATTAACAAACATAATCCAAAACTATTCCTCACAAGTGGGGAGGGAAAAAAGACCATGGATGACTCACCCTGATTTATTTTCTGCTTTGTAGGATCTGCTAACACTACAGTG
The DNA here is from genome assembly GCF_007399415.2 of Gopherus evgoodei. Taxonomy (NCBI): domain Eukaryota; kingdom Metazoa; phylum Chordata; order Testudines; family Testudinidae; genus Gopherus; species Gopherus evgoodei. The sequence continues at coordinate 280,014,910 of NC_044323.1, read as the reverse complement.
ATGGGTGTAATATAACAACCTAAATAGACTAATCCACTTTCCAATTAGTGAGTCCACACAGCAAAAAGAATCACAATAAGCGGCAGTCATGGCAGAGAGGACAATGAATTTGCATTAACATGGGGCTATCAGGAGGGTGGTCCCTCCACCAGGGGAAAGTCACATTAGCAAGAAGTCTTGAGTGCTGCTGCATCTGTTCCGTAGAGTAATAAATAGAAAGCTTCCATCTCCAGGGCCTATCAATTTAGTAACCACCTTAAAGGCAATAAATGTCACACACAATTTTTAAAGAAATAAAACCCAATAAATCAGGTTAGATAAATTTAATTTGTAGGTGTTTAAATGGAAAAGAGGGGGAGAAAATGGTATTGATATTCATCTAGTGCCTCCTGCATGATTCTTAATATTGCTTATGAGCTGGCACGCACGCTATTAGTCATGCACTACCCGTAAATGAGAATTTGTTCTTAGTGGAATTTCAGTAGGTTAAATGTAGGGTTTGACTGATTTTTTGAGAGGTTTTGTTGCACATGTGTAATGAAGAAAAAAATTACTGAACATAAAAAAGAATCGAACTCTGCAAGCCCCATTCCCTGTTGTCCTGCACGTCGGGTTAGCAGTAGCATCTATCCAAAGCTGGTGTAAACCACAGCCAGATCAGCATTTCCCACCCACTTTCCACTGGTGTAAATGACTACACAAAGTGAAGGGTGACAGAGACTCGGGCCCTTAAAGTACATGCATTATGGAAGCATCACTAGAAGTATTAAAAATGCATGTATTCAAAATGACCAGCATATCTATGAATATGTACAATTTAATTATTCCAAATTAAGCAAGAAGCTACTGCCATTCATGCAATCAAGAATCTACCTTTTAAAGAAGTTCTTTAATGCAGATTAATCTGACTGTAAAGAGACATTATAATATACATTTGAGGGATAAACCATAGCATCTCTGAAAAGCCCTAAAGGTTCTCTTATAGATTAACTGCGTCTGCAGTTGACCAAGAAAAATCCTATTTGAATTCTCTCTTTATTGCCAGGCCAAAAGACAACACAGCTTTATGGACCTGATGCAACACCTACTGAAGTCAGTGTAAGAATTTCCATTGATATCAATGGGCCACTTTGGATCAGATCTATGAACAGAGCCAAAAAGGAGTAATACAACAAACACTCATTTCCAGGGTTGGTAGCAAATCTCCCCTCACTTGACGATCTTTGCCAGTCATGACACTTGAATTAGAGCTCCTCCCAACCAGCAGACAAAGACAGAACTTTGATAGTACCATCTTTGAGCCGTCTTCCTTCTCACAGTGCTCATCCGTGCTAAGGGAGAAAGGGTCCCAACAAAATACCGATCCTGTATGGCTACTTTATTTAAAAGATATTATAATGTAAAACACTGTGATATTCTGCTGTAATATGAACGTATTGAGGGTGCTCAGCATCTCCTCAAGTTGTTGAGTACTGGGTCAAGTCTTGTTGACTTCCATCAGCATTGAGGCCATCAAATACTTTTCAAGGTTATACCCATAATGAACATTTGTTTTTTGGAACCCTAGTGGTGAATGTAATGAATTAGTTACAGACACAAGGATTCTTCTAATGCTCCCAAATTCAGAGATTCGTGTTGGATCTGAGGTTTTGGCCTATCTCTAATATCTAGCACTAGTGAGTGAAACTCAGACCTTTTCAAGGCAAATACATTTTTGGTAGCTGTATTTCCACTCTTTCATGCCTGTAGTGGCAACTGGCCTGTTTGGCAGCTGAGCTGGCAAAAGCAGGTCTTCTTCAGTACCTGCCACCACCGCACTGTACCTAGGGATAGTTGAGTAATTTGCAGTGGGTAATGTTCATGTGGGTAATGTTTGGCATTACTTTCCCACTAAGTAATTATTTGCCATTCTATAAGTCTATGATGCTAATAAGACTCATACAAAGAAATAGCCTGTATCAAGTTTCTCATAGGCTTCTGCATGTATAGGAATTGGCACAAAACAGACAATTTACAGCACCTGAACTGGCTTTGCTTCATAAATGTCTATGTGTGGCAGGAGAAAGCAAATTGTACATTCCAACACTGGGACCATCCTGCTTTCCAAAGCATGTAGAAATGAGAGCAGTTCAAGCACTCTGTCCCTGAACGGAGCCTGAAAAGTGAATAGGCCTTTGGGCTTTGGTCTGCCTACCTGAGAATGGTGGTGGTGAATGTGGGGGACATACAACAACTGAGGGGAAAGGTCTGGGCTCAGAGCAGCCTTCACACATACTTACTATCATCCGCTAAAGTTAAAGACAATATGTCCTTGCAGAGTGGCAGCATTGGGAGCTCAAGTGCTCGTGCAGACATGGTATTCAAAGTGCAGGTACAATATTAAGCTGGAATGTAACAGGAAATGCTCACACTAGATGGAAACAGGAGGCAGAACTTTCCTCCCATACAGGAAGGAGGGGGAGCACTGCTTACCTAAGCCAGGGAGAACAGGGGGAGATAATTGAGTTCTGAACTCAAATACAAAATTGCAGAACTACTAACTGTGGTATACAACCTATCACTTAAATCGACTTCTGAACCAGATGACTGGAGGATAACTAATGTGATGTCTATTTTTTAAAAAGGCTCCAGATGCAATTCTGGCAATTGTAGGCTGGTAACCCAAACTTCAGTGCCAGGCAAATTGGTCGAAACTATAGTAAAAAACAGAATTATCAGACACAGAGATGAACACAATTTGTTGGGGAAGAGTCAGTCCAGCTTTTGTAAAGAGAAATCATGCCTCACCAATCTATTAGAATTCTTCAAGGGGGTTAACAAACATGTGGACAAGGGTGATCCAGTGAATGTAGTATACTTGGCCTTTCAGAAAGCCTTTGACAAGCTCCCTCAAAGGCTATTAAGCAAAGTAAGCAGTAATGAGATAAGAACTGGATCACTAACTGGTTAAAGGACAGGAAACAAAGGATAGGAATAAACCATCAGTTTTCAGAACCGAGAGAAGTAAATAGCAGTGTTCCCCATGGATATGTACTGGGACCAGTTCTGTTCAACTTATTCATAAATGATCTCGAAAAAGGGGTAAGAAGTGAGGTGGCAAAATTTGCAAATGATCCAATATTACTCAGGATAGTCAAGTCCAAAATAAACTGCAAAAAGTTACAAAGAGATCTCGCAAAACTGGGTGACTGGGCAACAAAATGGCAGATGAAATTCAATGTTGATAAATGCAAAGTAATGCACATTGGAAAACATAATCCCAACTATACATACAAAATGATGGGATCTAAATTAGCTGTTACCACTCAAGAAAGAGATCTTGGAATCATTGTGGATAGTTCTCTAAAATATCTGCTCAACGTGCAGCAGCAATCAAACAAGCTAACAGAAGGGTAGGAACTATTAGGAAAGGCATAGATAATAAGACTGTAAATATTATAATACCACTATATAAATCCATGGTATGCCCACATCTTGAATATTGTGCATGTTTTTTGTTGTCCCATCTCAAAAAAGAAATAATAGAATTAGAAAAGGTGCAAAGATGGGAAACAAAAATGATTAAGGGCAGGGGTCGTCAACCTTTCCGAAGTGGTGTGCTGAGTCTTCATTTATTCACTCTAAGGTTTCACATGTCAGTAATACATTTTCATGTTTTTTGAAGGTCTCTTTCTATAAGTCTGTAATATATAACTAAACTATTGCTGTATGTAAAGTAAATAAGGTTTTTAAAATGTTTACGAAGCTTCATTTAAAATTAAATTAAAATGCCGAGCCCCCCAGACCAGTAGCCAGGACCCAGGCAGTGCAAGTGCCACTGAAAATCAGCTCATGTGCTGCCTTTGGCACGCGTGCCATAGGTTGCCTACCCCTGATTAAGGGTATGGAACTGCTTCCATATGAGGAGAGATTAAAAAGACTGGAACTTTTCAGCTTGGAAAAGAAATGACTAAGGGAGCGATGATAGAGGTCTATAAAATAGTGAGAAAGTGAATAGGGAAGTGTTATTTATCCCTTCACATAACAGAAGAACCAGGAGTCATCCAATGAAATTAATAGGACTCAGGTTTAAAATAAACAAAACAAAGTACTTCTTCATACAATGCACAGTCGAACCATGGAATTTGTTGCCAATGGATGTTGTGAAGGCCAAAACTATAACTAGATTCAAAAAATAATGAGATAAGTTCATGAAAGATAGGTCCATCAAAGGTTATTAACTAAGATAGTCAAGAATACAACCCAATGCTTTGGGTATCCATAGCCTCTGACTGCCAGAAGCTGGGAGTGTATGAGAGGGGATGGATCAATCAATAATTGTCGTGTTCTGTTCGTTCCCTCAGAATCATTTGGCGTTGGCCACTGTCAGAAGACACGATACTGGGCTAGATGGACCAATGGTCTGACCCAGTATGGCCATTCTTATGTTCTCTACTTTAACAGCAGGCGGGAAGCTGTGCTTCCAATCTACTTCATTTCCTAGCTACAAACCCACCTATACAAAGACTAAACATCTATACTCATCTGTATTTTCCAGAATTGCAAAAGCCCCTCCACCCCTGGAAAAGTTGTTAATAGTCACTCTTTCATGAATGCAATAGGCAAAACCAGGGCATTGATTACTATTATTTATTTATTTTTATTTATGCAGTGCCATAAGTATACACGCATCTGTTCAAAGGCTTACTGCAAGCAACTGACAGACACTCTCTTGGTGTTGTTGGTGTTGCTAGTGACATCGTATATATATTCCAGCTTTGGAACAAGACACTCCACTTTTAATTCAGCACAGACTGTCTAGATACCAGTGACTTGTACAGAGTAAATGTTAATCTTACAGTCTCTATCTGTACAAGTCACTGGTATCCATGACAATTATCAGTTGATCCATCAACTGTAATCCACTCCCAACTGCTGGCAGTTAGGGGCTAGGGACATATATATCTGTGTGTGTGTGTCTCATATATATTTACATGCATGTGCATATAACCCCATGTAATATAATGAAGGGTTAACCCGAGTTGAATAGATCATTGATTTTTCTTCAGGTAAGCTTAACAGAGGGCAAACAAACAGAACTTTGAAGCTGAAAAGAGTGACAGCTCCAAAACAACCTGGAGATAAAGACTTATCTATCAAGCAACTCACTTTAAGGAATAAGTTCTGGGCAGTCTCTAGAATGTAAAGATTAACATTTACTGTGTACAAGTCCCTGGTATCTAGACAGTCTGTGCTGAATTAAAAATGGAGTGTGTTATTCCACTGTTGTGAAGGATGACTCTTACAGTGCATGAGTCTTAAATCTTTTATCATGACGACAGATTCCTATGTTCTTCCACAATGTTTTTGCCAATTTGCATCCACTTGGCTGGTGCCCAGTCTGAAAATTCAGAAGCTCAATCCTGCAAAGGGCTGGGTGTTCATAACTTCCATTAGCTGAGTTGAGAGATAAGCATGTTCAGCACCTCACAGGATTGGGACCTATAGCACTTGGCCAGTAAGTCGATGTCTTATTTCTGACAATTAAATTCTCTTAGGGCCCAATTCAGAAAAGCATTTAAGCATGTGCTTAAATCCATTCCAGTTCAGGAATGGACATGCTTAAGTCCCACTGATTTAGCGTTAAGCATGTGCTTAAATTCTCTGCTGAATCAGACTGGACTGCTGAATCAAATGGGAGTCGGTCATTGGTTATTAGCTGTACAGTATATTAATCAATATGTATTATTTTTCTTCAGTACAGTGGATCTTTTTCTGTATTCAGCAAATTTCATCCTGGGCATTTTTCCAGCTGGGTTCCCATTTACTTGTCATTAAAAATCACAGTACTAAGAAAGAAGATGCAATTATTTTAACTAAATTATTGAGACACAGCCAAGTGCTGCAGAGAAGGCAACATAATGCCCCAGGCATAAGAGATGAGGGCTGGAAGCTCCTTCCAAACATTTCAGAGGTGATCAGAATGCATACTGTCATTTGGCTCTAGATCAAATGTATCCTCTAGATCAGACAGGGATATTAAAGATGCAAAAATGAGAGACCTTCAGTAAATTTTTATTTATTCATGATTTCCCATTTCCATTAATCGTTATGTTAGTGAGCATAGCACAAGCTGAAACTACAGCAAAACCCTTTCTCTCCCCTTCTCCCAAAATAGACTTGATAGCATGAGCTTTTGAAATAATTAATCACTGAAAAGATTATACAAGAAAGGCCTATAAGGATTTCACTTGCACTAGGATACATCAGGAATTAACTCTATTGTATTCAATGGAGTGATGCTGGGGTAAAACCAGTGTAGGTGAGATGTACCTTATACAGAGATCACTGGCTCCTTTCTAGGACAAATAGATATGACAAATAATTTGCAAATAAATGAATAAATAAATATGCAAGAGAAAAGGTAATAAAACAAATCACTTGAGAAATGAAATAGACATTTTTTTTACTTCCCCTCAAACATTTGATATTGAAATCTTTTTTTATTGTGTTCCTCTCGTCACTTTCCTCTGTCCCAATAGTTTTGGCATTTTATGGTATCTTACACACACACACACACTCAGTATAAGAGTAGGAGTGGGCAGCCGGATCAACTGGATAGGGCACTAGGCTAGGAGGCAGGAGACCCATGTTCCAGCTCCAGTTTTCTCACTGACTTCCTGTGACTCTGTTTCCCTTCCCACCCTTTGTCTGTCTTACCTGTTTTGTTGTAAACCCCTAAGGTCAGGTTTTGTGTCTTCCTGTCTTCCTAGCACAATGGGACCAAGGTGTTGACTGAGGCCTCTAGGCATGCCTATACAAACACTCACCAATGCCTGCATTCTTGGTTATTGCCAGCTTCAACCATCTGGATCCGGAACTGTATTCTGCAGGAAGTGTTAATTGCAGTGGTTTAGTCAGAATAAACCAATGTGTTGTAGTAGCTCTGTGGGGAACTATTGTGTACTCTGAGGGAACTGTGATACTAAAAGGTTCACCATCTATACAGAATAGGCAGGGTCTCAGCCTCACAGTCTCATCTGAATGAATAACACAGAGTAAACTCCATGGAATTCCATTTACCTGCTTTAGAAAGATGAAGAGTTGAGAGAACTCTAATTAATCTCTTTGTAAGGTACTTGGCGCATGTGAAATGTTCTATCAGTGATACCTATGTTGAAATTCAAACTTGTAGTTCCCGGAAGTCTAGGTATTTCCAATTCTTCACTTACAACACCAGTCTGTCCACCATTATTTTTTTAGCTCTCCTTGTATTATTCCCATGAACTGACTTTCTTTGACTACACACAGGCTGTAGGACTGAAGGGGATACTTCTGAAGTGGCTGGATACATATTCCTGGTCATGCAGTGTTAGATTATTTCTATCAGACTCATAAAAATGAAAAAAAAAATGTTGTAGCAGAGACCTGAAGACTCTGAAGTAAAATCTGATATTATGTTTCTGTGCTCACCTCCAACCACAATCCACATACCGCCCAAAAGTCTGCCATGAGAACTCTTTGGCAAGTAGCACCCAAAGCCTCTGCCAGATACTCAGCAGATCAAGTGTCAATGAGAAGAGATCCAAGCACAGGAGTTGTTATCCTTGGAGCAATTCACTTCTGCTGTAATTTTTAAAACATTCATCTCTACAGTTTTCTAGACTCCAGTCCTTAATTTCTCAAGCTTTTCAGTTTCCATTATAAGTCGGATCAATAACTCTGAACTCTGAAATCGAAACCTAAGTTACATTATATAATGTGACCACAGCTAACCCCCACGTTTATGCAGCTTGGCTAAGTAAGAAATTACAGTGTCACACTGAGACCAACACCCAGGCCAAGCAGACACTAGGTTTAGTTTTATCACATAAAAAAAAATAAGTTTTAATCCACTTAAAGAATTACAGCAGCATTTTGGAAACCAGAGGACTTGGCTCTCAAGTTCACATTGAAGTAATGCATTACTAGTCTTGATTCCTTTAGGTTTAATCCATTGTGTGCATGTGGGAAGATTGGATCCTGGCTTTGACTTTATTAAGAAAATATTTATCTATCATCCTGAGAAAACTCAGAAATGAGCAGTGACAGATGAAGGGGGACCCAGCAGGGACTCGGCAGTGATGTTTTTTGAGAGCAAATGAGGGAAGAATGGATTACTTGTACTTTAAAAGCCATCAACACCTAATCATTTATCTATGTACCAGAGCTAATATTACAGATGCTAGTGACTAGTGTTCTAAGCTCCTGAGCTCAGGGCTTACTTGTGTGATTAAAAGCTGGTTGATAGAAGCTCTCACTCAGTTACAAACTCCAAAAGTGTTTAGGCTTCTCCACAATGCGCAGTTGTGATTTGCAAAGCTCCATCACGCGTTAACAGCATGTGCAGCTGAAGAGAGGGCATTTGGTAGTGGCTGGTACAGCCTCTGGTTTTATTGTGGTAAACTGCTATGGATACCCAAAAAAGTTGGGAACCATTGCCATAGATCAAGTGGAGCAACTGCAGTATGTGGTTCTGTGCGCTTCTTTAAAAAAGTAACAAAAGAGGGAGGAGGAGAAATGAGGTAAAATACAACATGGTTTTACAAAAGATAGATCACGCCAGACCAACCTGATCTCTTTCTTTAAGAAGATAACCAATTTTCTGGACAAAGGACATGCAGTCAGTCTAATCTAGCTATATTTCAGTGAAGCATTTGATATAGTTCCCCATGAGAAATTATTAGTTGATTTGGAGAATATGAGGATTAATATAAAAACAGAAAGGTGGGCAAGGAACTGGTTAAGGGGACACCAAAAGAGGTCACCCTGAAGGGTGACTTATCAAGCTGGAGGGAGATTACTAGTGGAGTTCCCTCAGGGATCGGTCTTGGGATCAATTTTATTTAACATTTTCATTAATGACCTTGGCATAAAAAGTGTGAGTATGCTAATGAAATTTGCAAAATACATGTAGTTGGAGGGTATTACCAATATGGAGGAGGACTGGACTATCATACAAGAAAATTTGCTTGACCTTGAAAACTGGAGTAATAGAAATTGGATGAAATTTAATAGTGCAAAGTCATGCACTTAAGGACTAACAAGAGTTTTTGCTATAAACTGGATATTTACCAGTTGGAAGCAACAGAGGATGAGAAAAACAAGTGTGTACTGGTCCATAACAGGGTGATTATGAGTCACCAAAGTGATGTGGCCGTGGAAAAGGTTAATGCAATACTAGGATGCATTAGGAGAGAGATTTCCAGTAGAGATAGGTGATATGATGAGGTTGCCTTACAATGGTTTATGGCTCATCCACATCTGCTATTAGAAAATATCTCCAACACCTGAAAATGGGACTCTAGATGGGGAGGGCTCTGAGTTGCTATAGAGAATTATTTCCCAGGGTCTAATCAATCACCATATTTGGGGTCAGGAAGGAATTTTTCTTCAGGTCAGATTGTCAGAGACCTTGGGGCATTTTCACCTTCTTCAGCAGCCTGAGGCATGAGGCATGCTGGTTTGAACTAGAGTAAATGGTGGACTCTCTGAAACTTGAAGTGTTTAAATCAGGATTTGGAGGACTTCAGTAACTCAGCCAGAGGTTATGGGCCTATTGCAGGAGTGGGCAGGTGAGGTTCTGTGGCCTGCAATCTGCAGGAGATCAGACTAGATGATCATAATCGTCCATTTTGGCCTATGAATCTAGAAGAATCTACACATCATTAAGATCTCTGAATTTGACACACAACCCATAATTTTAAAATAAGTATTTTATTTAAAGCATCAGAAAACATGAAAAAGAAATAAACTGTTGTTGCAGAAGACCCCCAGAAATCAACAGCTGGCATTTTTCAGCTTTGAGTGATAGCTATAACCTATGCTATTGGGTAAGTCCATCTAAACCAACTCAGGTAGCATGTAAAACCAGTCTGTCAGGGACACTACTGCAAGTGTTCCCTGCATGCAGAAACAAACAGCAGGGAAGCCATTGAGAGTAGTGGATAGAACTTGTGGAAAATGGTAATTATTTGTCATGGAAATTTTATGAGTTTAATGCAGAAATTATTGGGTTATGTGGCCTGTGTTATGCAGGAGGTAAGATAGATGATCTTAATAGTCCCTTCTAGCCTTATAATCTCTGAATCTATGAACCTTTACATTTTATTTTATTATTATTATTTGTTTAAAAAAAGCCTGGATTTTGGTTTTTCTTAAAGTAGTATAACTTTGTGTGAGATACAGAATCAGATTATTTCCTCACAAAGACATACACAAGGTTATGTGGAACTCACCATATGGTCAAACTGGAAACCAGATTCACCACATTTTTATCAGTGGAAGGTATAAAACAGGGATTGGCAACCTCTGGCACGCGGCTCACCAGGGTAAGCCCCATGGCAGGCTGGGCCGGTTTCTTTACCTGCCACGTCCACAGATTTGGCCGATCACAGCTCCTACTGGCCGTGGTTTGCCATTCCAAGCCAATGGGGGCTGCCGGAAGTGGCACAGGCTGAGGAATGTGCTGGCCGTGGCTTCTCGCAGCCCCTAGTGGCCTGGAATGGCGAACCGCGGGTAGTGAGAGCTGCAATTGGCCGAACCTGGGGATGCGGCAGGTAAACAAACCAGCCCAGCCCGCCAGGGTGCTTACCCTGGTGGGCCTCAGGTTACTGAACCCTGGTATAGAAAGTCACTGTTGGGTGTTACGGTGTATATACATGCCAAGTGTGGCAGTGATCATGAACTACTAATGGGAAAGATTAAGATTAAGCTAAGGTGTAAGAAAAAAAATGCAGCTGGAGTCAAATTTTATCTTGATAAGATAAACGTTGTCTCTGTTGGGGAGGCATATAAGGTGATGCTTGGAGGGCTTTTCAGGCCATCCATTTGCAATGAGAAGAAATCTCACTACAGACTGGATGGGAAATATTCAGAGAAATAATACAAGACAGAGCAGAGAATGTTATTAGAAGTTGTAAGCAAACAAGAAAAAACCAGATAAGCAACAAAACAAGAACATTACAGGAAAATTGTAAACAAGCTGAGACTCCTGGAAAAGCAGAAGTAAAAATGTGGCACAATGAGGTTAAAAATTACAAAGATTGGACAAGCAAAATCTCTGGAAAGAAGAGGCTCAACAACTAGAGGAGGCATCAAGAAAACAATATAAGAAAATGAGATAGAAAAAGGTTAAACTGTATGGAAACACAATCAGGCCAATGACACAAGAGATAATAAAGGGTACGGGTGAATTGACAACAAGTGCAGATGAGGTGCTGGAAGTATGGTAGAAGCATATTGAAAAGTGCTGAACCCAGTAATTCATCTATATGAAATCATCCTAGAAACACGAAGTGACCAGGGCAGCTTGCAAGGCAGAAAGGATGTCAGCACTGAACAACCATCTGAAGAAGAAACAGAAAGAGCAATGAAGCAGTTAGAAAATGGGAAAGCTGCAGGAATAGACAATATAACAGCTGAGCTGCTAAAAGTCAGCAGGATAGGTGCTATCAAAGCATAAGGAAAATATATAAGATGGTATGGGAACAAGAGGAGGTATCAGATGACTGGCTAAAGGCAATAGTTGTACTAATCCTGAAGAAAGGAGATCCTGCCAATCTGAATAATTACAGATGCATACATTTATTGTCAATACAAAGGAAAATCAAGCTGAAAGTAATTGTGTACAGAGTAAGGCCAGTTGTAAAGGAAGTAGTAGGCAACAAAAGGTACTGCTGCAGACAAAGCCAAAGATGCACTGACCAGATATTCATGCTCCAACAGTTGATGGCAAAAAAGAAAGAATGGGGTTTAAAAATACTTACCTTTTTCACTTTGACTTCACAAAGGCATTAGATTTGGTTTGGCGGGAAGCAATATGGAAAGCAGTAAAATCATATGGGATTCCAGATAGGATAATTATAGAAGTTATGTATGAAGACACCTGTCATGCCATAAGAATGGGTTAAAAGTTAAACAAGCTGGTTCAAGTCAAAGTTTGATTTAAGACCAAGGAGCATGGAATTATCATGTTCTTAAATTGGATGTTAAGAACGGTAGGTGAGTTGGCGGTGTGACATTGGGTGATCTATAGTTAAACTCTTCATCTTATGCAGATGATATCATACAACTAGCAAACATTTGAATTAATAATGATATACCTCGCTCTCGTGGAAGATTGGGGTAGTTGACTTGGACTTACAGTAGATGCTAAGAAGATGAAGCGGTTGCATCTTAGAAAAGGGACAATAGATAAAGTATTGAAATTCCACAGTGGTGAAGTCGTAGAACAAGTAAAATCTTATGTGTCCTTAGGATGGTTGATCAGTGCTAATAGAACCCTCAAAGATTAGGTTAAAAAGAGATGTACTTTAGCTACAAGCACTGCACAGAAGTTGATGAAATTGTGGTCTGATAAAACCATTATGTTTGGTATCTGTGATGGGGAGTGCACCCAACACCAGCCCTGATAGGGTTAACAAAGGCCTAAGAGACCAGTTAGTTTAGCTGGCATCACGTGAGAGAGGAAGGGCCAAGGTTAACTGAGAGTGAAGCCCAGCTGGGGAATGGCTGGGACAGTGCTATAAGGCCAGAAAGCTGAGAGTAGAAGAGGCTGCAGGGAAAGGAGGCTGCAGCAACTCCCTGGGAGGATGGAAGTCATCAGGGGCAAGGAGGGAGCCCAGCAGGGAGTTAGCCCTGAGATCCTTCCCTAGAGCAATGAGCCTGGCAAAAGGATAGGAGGGGTGCAGTAGCTACAATAAGCTACTGTGGTAAACTTAGAAATAGGCAAGAAGATAGAAAGACTGGAAGAAGATAGGAAGAACCCCAGGAAAACAGCAACAGGACTTGGCTGACCTGGATTGCTGGTTGTTGGTCCAGCTGGTCCAGGCTGGAACCCGGTGTAGCAGACAGGCCCAGGTATCCTTACCAGAGCCCCTTGTTGGGGCTGAACACTGTCTGGAGATGGCATTTGCACAGTGGTCCTGTTGGATTTGGTAATCCTGGGTTAAGTGGTCACCTGGGCAGAAGGCCAAGTTACCAGGAGAAAAACTATCGCAGTGCAATCAATGAACAGCAAGGGGTCACCTGCCACAGTGAGAGCAACATTCCCAGACCTATACGCAAGGAGGTGCACAAGGAGCGAGTGGGAACCCTGTTAGAGTAACAAAGTAAAAATATACCAAACCAATGTACTAACAGTATTACTCTATTGTCTGGAAGCAGCTGGATGCAGTAGAGATGAGAGTTCTTTGGAAGGTGGTGGGTGTACAGTGGAATGATTTTACGGCAAATGAAGAAGCTGGAAGCAGAGTATGATGTAAAGTCAGGGAACAGGATTGGCTGCAATCAAAAGGATTATGATGTTGGGGACACTGTAGAAGACAAACAGATGATAGGATGTCAAAGGAAACAATGCAAACACAACCAAGGGCAGTCAGACCTAGAGGTCAACCACCAACTAGTTGGGATGACATTGTATGCAGCGACATGACCAGGCTCATCTTAATGGAGGAACAAGTTCTGGACAGGAATGAATGGCGACACCTTACTGCTTCCCATTTCTGTATAGATGCTTTGAGATGAGTTAAAGTAGTATCATATTATGGAGAGCTATACCACTGTTTGCCAAATGGGGGAAGAACTTGTCAAAGATAATAGGCACGTGAAAGCTTTAATAACATATGGCAATGCTACAATGTGGGGTATAATTGGTTTCATTTTTCTGAAAGGGACCTCAACTTTCACATGATTGGGAAACATTACTCTAAACTATCATGCAAGAGCCCTATGAGTCTAACCGTGTACTGTAATCTGTGTATTGTCACCAAATAGCTGTACATATCTCTTCTCTGGGCTCTGGCCTCTTGGCAAGGAATTCCATCTGCCGATTTCTGAGAAGACAGCAGATTTCACACTCCAAGCTTTGCATTGCTTTCTTCGTTTTCTGTGATGTGTAATTTTTGCATCTAGTCTTTTCTTTCTTCTCAATGAACTCTGTACCATCCAACAACCCATTTTGTCATCCCAGAGCTTTAATGTTCTCAGATTTATACAGCTCTTGATAATAAGCCTTAAAACTAATGTTTTTAGCAATAGTTTTTCTGCCTTCCTTGCTTTTCATCTCTGTAATATAAAATTCTTGTGCTCTCTTTTTCTTCAGGCTGCCAGTGCCAAAAGAGAGCTGGTCTTATTACTCTGGTCATACATTTTTAATGAATTTTTGTTTCATGCTGGGTATTCCATTTTGTGAATAGATTTCTGTCTGTCTTTCATTTATTATTATTTATAAAGCATCCTCACTCTCCTCCCTGCTGAGGCACACAGGATACTGCCTTAACAATGAAAGTAGAGGATGAGGGGAAATGATTTACCTTGTAATCTGACCTCTCTTATGATATCTTCTTCCTGGCTCTCAGGTTGTCTCACACAAAAAGGTAGAACTCCCCAATCTCTATGGGTTTCCACTGATTTCTGTGTCACCCTGCACTGCTTTTAGGTCCATCCAGTCAGTTCTTTTGTGACAGCTGGAGTAAAAGTTGCTCTCAGCAAGATCAATGCCTCTCCAGCCACTACGCCAGCCCTTCTGATTCTGCCAACTGTGACTTCTCCAGGAGTACATTCTGTGTGTCCCCTCAGCCTTCCATTCAGATCCAGTTGTTTTTATTTACTGTTTTATTTTCGTGGCCCAGTATCTCTTTGGTTTCTGCTTACCCAGGAGTGTCTCTTTGGTTTCTGCTTGGCGAGGAGTCCTGATAGGATGTCAGTCTTCAGAGTCTTTGGAAGAACCTTGGTTCCATGCTTGGAGTTTTCTGTTTGGCACTGAGACCTTTTTGCCTGAGTATTTCAGTGCAGTCAAGATGGTACAAAGACTCTGGGTTTCTTCTGCTTCTGGAGACCCAGTCAGACTGAGTAGCCAGAAAGGCCTTTTGCTGTGTGCAGAAAAGAGCCTACACCCGTCCCTATCAAACAGGAAACTGCCAAGTGATCCATGAATTTGTCACCTCCAGGCTCAACTACTGCAATGGGCTGTACTCAAGTTTGACAGTAAATGCCATCAATAAACTTCAGATTGGTCCGTCTTTTGGACAGCACAGAGCAGTAAGATCACATCAGCCCAGGCCTCTGCACAGCACACTGGAGGAACAAACCATGTTTTCACAGTTTATTCTACTTTATAATTACTCTTGGGGTATGCTGGGGAGGAGGTGTGATGATCAAACTCCCTCTTTCATGCAAATTCCTTGAGTTCTTTCAAGGAAAATTGGAAGCTGATCCAATTTAAGAATTTCATCCAGTTTTCAAGGCCCTTGGTGAGCCAGGACCAGCCTAACTCTCTCCAATGATCATGTCTGATTATAACCATGTGATTATCTGGAGTGATTGAGCTAAAAACAGAAAGAAGGAGGACATTATAGGAGCAGGGCTCTTGGCTATGGAACTCATTTCTATCAGATGTTAGGATGGTCAAGGATCTCACCATGTCAGAGTAAGGTGTAGGACATTGCTTTCCCCCAATAGCCATTCAAAAACAACAGAAGATGGGGAAAAACAAAGAGAAATAAAGGCAGGAGAAACCTTTCCAAGAATTAGCCAAAGGAAGGCATTTACACTAGGTAGCATTTTAAATCCACTTTGCATTAATGTAAATGATCACACTAGATGCAGGGTAATAGATCTCAAGTCCTACAGTGTTTCAGTCTGCCCATATGCTAAGGAATGTTTGCTATTCCTCAGGATACAGCAGTGAGGGATTCTCTGTAGACACCTAGACAAACGAATTATTCTGTGTATACCATCCCGTACCTTGTACCTGTACCTTCAACATTTAACTGATATTTTTCTAAGTAAGCTGCTGAGCTGTCTTCTCCCAGGAAGGATCAACTGTACACCCAGAGCCTGTTCAGTACTTTTCTTCAGGGCACCATTTTATTGGTTGCACCAACTATCCTCAGCAAACTCCAAGTACAGTTCTGCATAAATTCAACAGCTGCCTTCCACCTTCCCCGGGGGTTCCTTGCCAGAGACTCCATGCTCCTGCAGCTCTTCCCAGTCCTCCTACTGGGAGTCTATCTACCAGGGAGTCCCCCCTCCTACAGAAGATAACCTGTTCTTAAAGGGGCTGCACTTCAGAAGAGGGCTGGTTGGCCCCAGGCCCTCTGATCCTTAAAGGGGCAGACCACTCTGTTGCATCCTACCTGGTACATCTGGGGGCATTGTGCGCTAAAAAAATAAAAATTCTATGCCAAAAAATTCTGTGTACAATATTTTAAAATTCTGCAAAATTCTGCAAATTTTGTCAAAATAACACTACGTAATCACACCAGTTTCAATTATTTTGGCAATTTATTTCAAAATACCTGTCAGCAAGTGTATCTGTAACAAACAAACAAAAATTCCCCCAAGGAATAAAGAGTTAAAGAAACCCCTATGACAACCCAGTTCCTATTTTTCTGCCTCCTACCCTACAGAGCCCAGCAGGCGGACAGGCACCCACAACCCTCTCCAGCCCCCAGGACCCACCTGCAGGACCTCCTCAGCAAATACATCCAAACCCCATCCCCCTCCAGAGCCCAGCCACAGGGCCCCCCTTCCCCAGACACCTGTCCCCATCCCCCTCCCTCAGCCCAAGGTGTGCTGGAAAATTGCAGCTACCAGAAACCCTCTATCTCTCCCCCACTCCCCCAGCAGTGTCTTTTATGTCCAAGATGGGCTCTGCCAAGTCCAGTGGCCCCTAGTGGCGGCTAAATATCAGAGGGGTAGCCATGTTAGTCTGGATCTGAAAAGTGGCAAAGAGTTCTGTGACACTTTATAGACTAACAAACGTATTGGAGCATGAGCTTTCGTGGGTAAATACCCACTTTGTCAGATGCGTGTGGCAGCAAGTAGCACTGCAGCCCATTTTGCGGAGGGGAAAGGAAATTGTGTGCGCACAATGTTAATTTATGCAAAATTTTCCATTGCGCAGTGGCTCAGAATTCCCTGACGAGTTTACCTGTGTACTTAGGCCATACTGTTTATCTTTCCTTTCAAGAGCATTGAAAAACAAATCAATACTAATTGATAAGCATACCTTACTGTGTGCATTAGGTTTGCTGAAAGCAGGGCAAAATGTTATGGGAACAAAACCTTCACCTTGGGTTTTGATTTTAAAGAGAAAATAACCATTGTGAAACCCTGAAGTATGCCGCAAATTTAGCTGCATGGTTGGCTTCCTCTTCTAAATTACACAGTGATAATGGGGATTTTGTACTTAATAAAGACTGACATTTCAATAGCTTGCAAGGGACTTCACCGCTGACATCCCTAGCCCCAGACACCAATTGTTATTTTCAACCATCTAGAAAATGCTGAGTACTACAGGAATCCAGATATCCATTCTCTGGGATTATTTTTGGCTTGAAGTCGAATCACCTTTGCCATTAAACACGCCTTTCAGTTTGGCACTTCAGCTTTGCTCAAGGAGATGTGGAAGAGCATGGGCTTGAGGCCGCAATTCTGCACAAAATACCCATTTCACATTACATTCCCACCGCCTGTTTCTAATCACATGCAACGTTCTTGCAGGAAAAGGAACAGGATACACAGCAGTATGTGTGTTTTGCAATCTGTTTAGGAAACAGATTACCAGTCATTGTCTCCTTGGTACAGTTAAAGGATTGTTTTACTGGGTCAGCGAAACCAAACTGCAGCAGGGATAGTTAAGAGTGGGAAAGATGTGCATCTCATTATAAGCAGAGGATTGGATTCCATTGTTTATTAGTTTTATTTATTCATTTTCAGCCCCAAGCAAGGCTTTCCATAGCCTGCTCCTCCCCACTTGAACATACAAAATGGGTAAGGAGAAGTGGTGGAGCTTTTACCTCCAAACAGTGTTAAGATCATGTGTGGGTTATGTTTGCTCTTTGGCAAGGAGCTTGCCCCTAGTGACAAATGTAGTTACATCGACCCTGCAGCATAGAGATGGACTGGCCTCCTGCTGCTTGTTTTCCTGCCTCTGGAACAGAAAGAAGGTTTATGTTTGTTGAGCATATTGAATCAGTGGGTCTGTTTGAACAACAGCAACCAAATGAATCATACTACAGGCCTTTTTTCCCTGAGATAAATATCTGATTTTACAGTGAACAGCCAATGAATCACCAAAACCAGGTTCGTTAAAGATCCTGTAGCATCCTAAATCTAGTTACATTCACATCAAGGGACCCAACTCCCATATCTGAGTAGCTGGCGGGATTCTGAGCACAGGGAAAGAAATCACCTCCTCTAGCTCAGCTACAGAGCCATGCTGCAAAGACTGGCTCAGCCTAATGACTGAAGTGTCTATTTGTAGCCCCTAGGCCTGGCCTGGGGGAAGACTGGAGGATCTGCCCAGAGATGGCACTTCTTGCCTTGCCCAGCACTACTTCCTGCCACAGTCCAAACCCAGAAGGTTAACAATTCCAGGCTCTGGCGGATCGAAAGGACAAGCAACTCCTAAATCCAAGCCCCCTTCATCAATAATGCCCTGCTTTTTCAAGCCAAGTGGACCATAATTCAAACACTTCTGCTCATAAGTGCAGCAGTAGAAAGCTCAATCAGATGCATGCTTCTGTGTAAACATGTGCCATGTCATTGCTTGGCATCATTTTGTTTTTTACAGATCTTTGCTGATAAGAACTCATAGGTCCTGTGGTGAGCTGGAGCCAGTTCGCAAGAACTGGTTGTTAAATTTAGAAGCCGGTGTAGAACCAGTTGTAAAGGGGCCGGCGGGTGGGCAAACTCCGGTCCGCGGGCCACATCTGGCCCATGGGACTGTCCTGTCTGGCCCGCCTGAGCTCCCAGCCCCCGGCCCCTCCAGCAGAACCCCAGCGCTCCGCACTGCTGGCGCCAGCACTCTGGGCAGCTCTGGAGCTCCTGCTGCTTTGAGCAGCATGGTAAGGGGGCCAGGCCGAGGCTAGGAGGAGGGGTTGGATAAAGGGCAGGGAGCAGTTGGAGGGGGTGGAGGTTCTGAGGGTGGTTGTCAGGGGACAGGGGAGTTAGGTAGGCATGGGAGTTCCAGGGGTCTGTCGAGGTGGTGGTGGATGGGGTCAGGGAAGTCAGGGAACAGGGAGCGGGGTGAGTTGGGTAGGGGGTGGGGCCCTGGGGGGCAATTAGGGTGGGGGGTCTCAAGAGGGGGTGGTCAGGGGACAAGGAGCACTTCTGAGGGGGTAGTCGAGGGCAGGTAGTGGGTTGGGGTTGGATGGGGGGCAGGGGAGACAGGCACGTGGGGCTTGTACTCACCACGCAGTTCCCTACCGGGTGTTCGGCAGCACTTCGGCAGCGGGGGGGGGGGGGGTTGTACGTCTTCACTTGCTCCAGGTGAAGGACCTGCAGCTGAAATGCTGCCAAAAACCCGGCGCGAGTGAAGGCACACACACACACACACCCCTGCCACCAAAGTGCCGCCGAGGACCCAGTAGGAAACCAGTTATTAGGATTTTGGGAGCTCATCACTGCATAGGTCCATTACCATGTAGACACTTAAAGGTTTGATTTCCCCTCCCCCAATATTTGTTCCCTTGTTTTAGTAGGGTTCCTAAAGCAGATTGTACAATCAATGGTGGAAATATGTATTATACACTTGAGATGAAATTCAGAAGTCCACCAACAAGATTAAAACACTTCTGATCTTCCTTACAAAACCATGTGCAATCTTGGCAAATGTCATTGGAGCCAATATGGTTATCATACATACTATCCTAATAGTCTATGAAGTGTCACGTCATTCTTTTGGAGACTCTGTCAGTCCAAATCATTTCACCAGCTGTGATTTTGTTAAAGTGGATTGCATTAAAATATCAAACACATACAGAAGAATGTCATTCTGACCAAATGAAAACTACTAGATATGAACATTCAAAGATAGACCCAGGGGAGTAGCTGAGTGTCTTTCATCATTCTAAATGATTCCCCTTACAATGTCGAATGCAAACGGTGTTAAAAACAGTGTAACTATCCAACAGATGTATTATACATGAGTTTAAACAGCCTCAAATGGATAGCAATATTATCCCTTACATTCTACTTTATGGCAAGAGGGAAATGAAATATTTATTTTAAAATGCAATTGAGTCACATTGTAGATAAACAAAAAAGGAAGCATGCTGTTCCAGCTCCCAATGGATTTAATGTTTTACACTTACATAGCACCACTTATAATAAACCTGATAACACACCTGCAGGTATTGCTGTTAGCCATTGGTAACAGGAATGTGACTTGCCCAAGGTCACACAACAAGAGTGGGAAATTGAACCTAGAAACTGTCCTGTCCTCCTGAACTAACCACTAGATACACCTATCTAGTCAGGTTCTCATCCTACATGTAGAGGTCCATGTTTTTCACAAATATGAAATAAAAGAGAAAAAGAACATATAAAATGCCATAAAACGAAAAATTCAGCCCCTAGTGGTGGCTTCTTTCCTGCCAAGCTGGGCCTGGCTCCCTGCTCCTGACGTTGTGACCTGCAACTGGGCAGTGCTACAAGGTTGAAACTTCTAGAGCGAGCAGCTGGGCCCGACCCCATGGGACAGAAGCCTCTGCTGCACGGTGAGTATGGCACAGGCTCGCTCTGCACATACATCCAGGGCCTCCCGCGCACAAGGGGCAGGACCCAATACCCTCTTCCCTCACCCACTGTGTGTGTAAAATGGACACAATGAAATTACTCAAAATTCCTGAAAAATAAAACAAAATAAATAAATAAATAAAAAGAATGTCTCGGGGTGTTAACCAGACCCTTCACCAGGGCAGCTGACAGTGATGCTAACATTCATCACATCATGCTATATAAGATTACTAACTCATGAAATTGCATATATCTCTGCTCTTCCATGGTTCTTCGACTCATTCCATTAGCCTGCTTGTTCTCCTGCTGTGTGTAGTCCAAATCTTAGTCTGTGAGCTCTTGGGGGCAGGGATGGTCTACATATATTTTGTGTGTGCAGTGCTTAGCCCAATAAGACTTAATCCCTGGATCCTGCTCAGGGTCCAATGGAGCTTCTACAATAGAAATAAATAATAACAATGTTGCATTGAATAGCACCAAAAATTAGCAGTTATAAAAATGATCCAGCTGTTTTTTTCAAGCTAAGTTAGTCTTTAATAAAGGTGTATATAAAGTCACATTTAGGCTTGGCTTTGAGTAATATGCCATGATGTTGCTAATTGATTTTTCTTACTTTCTCAGACCACATGAAAGCAATGCTGTTGGGATTGCTTAGGGGGGAGTACTGTTTGTTGCCACAAGAGCTGCGTGGCTGGCAGCCAACAGAGCAATTGCTCCGCGTGCCTAGAATGATAATAGAACTAATGGTCCTTTCTTTATTTTTAACCTTGATATTAGCACTGATACAGCCTTCTACTGCCAGAGTGACAGATGAGGCCATTTGAGTTAGATTGATTACTAAGGCACCATGTGCAAAGAGTGCAGGAGAAAGTGTAATGGGCATCTATGATGCTGGCAGACCAGGTGCCAACTCTTGCCAAAGTCCCCATGTATCAGTTGAACACTGACAACTACAGAGCTGAGATCAGCCTAGCTCACCTGTGTCTTAGTACTATTAAAACAGGTGTTAGCATTATAAGAATGTGTTTTAGTTTTTAGACTTTATTAAATGCTTGTGCGTTGCTGCATGGATTAATCTAAGTTGTAAGCTCTGTATCCCCTATTGTAAGGTAATATCTGAGTGGTTGTATTGTGAGCCTCTGTGATGGCGTAAATCATCAGACAGGAGAGAGAAATTAATTAGTGTGAAGTGCTGGTTTCCAACAAAAGGTGTTATGTCCTGCCCAACAGGAAATGTCCATCAACACCACAAACTATTGTAGGATGTTAAACAGGACAAAAAATGTTTGTTGTTCTGCCCTCCCCTTCTTCAAGTGGATTCCTCCTGTCAGCTGAGTTTGCAGCTCAGAGCACATGGAAGGAGGGAAAAAATAACCCAAACAAAAGGAACTAATGACCTCTGTGCTGCTTGGACTCTGGGAAGCAAGGTTTTCTAGGCATAAGCAAGAGATCACCAGCTGCTTAGCCTAGGTTAACCCTAAAATACATATAAAGCTTGCTTACTATAGAAGCTTCTGTTATCTTTTGAAACTTAAGATTGTAACTCATTTGTGTATATATGTTTACCTGCTTTAACCTTGTAAATCATTGTCTTGTTTGCTTTTTCTATTTAGTAAATCTCTATATAGTGCAGGGGTTCTCAAACTGGGGGTTGGGACCTCTCAGTGGGTCTTGAGGTTATTGGGGGGTTGTGAGCTGTCAGCCTCGACCCCAAACCCTGCTTTGCCTCCAGCATTTATAATGGTGTTAAATATATTTAAAAGTATTTTTAATTTATTAGGGGAGTCACACTCAGAGGCTTGCTATGTGAAAGGGGTCACCAGTACAGAAGTTTGAGAACCATTGATGTAGTGTATTATAGGATTGGCTACCAGTGTCTTTAGTGTAAGATCTAAGGTGCAATTGATCTAGAATAAGTGACTTGTCCTTGGGACTGGAACTAACCTGAATATTGCTGTAATTCTTGGTGTAAAGTACCACCTGTCACAAAGGGATGCTCACCTGGTGGCAAGATACAGTGGAATACCCAAATGGATTGTCTGTGAGTCCATGTTTAGGCTGTTATAGTGCCAGAGGAGCTTACACCTGATAATTGATTGGTGAAATCTAAGGATAAGATTCACAACCAATCTGGATTTTCTGCACTGGTTCTTAAAGTCTGCTCTGAGGTTGGCACATGAATCCGATGAAGTGGGTATTCACTCACGAAAGCCCATTTTGTGTATATTAAAGATTTTGTAACCAGAAATTACCACACACACATTGGCAGAGGAGTAAAAAATGAAAATCACAGGCTCAAAATCTTTTTTTTAAAGAAAACCTCATGTTGTTTAAGGGTCTGCCTCATGATTTTTGATCTCTTGAGGTTGGTAAGGCAGTAAAGGAGAACAGCTTACTACTTGCTACCGTTAACGTGTGACAGAGGTCTGTGCTGTGGATCTAAAGAGCTGAATCATGTTTATGACCCAAATATGGTTCCACGTGATGGAATTTCTGTTTTTTCCCCTTTTTTAAAAAAAAAATAGGAAATGACATCCAAAAATACTTTATTAAAAGAACAATATTAAGGTTGCAAAATCAAACACTTCAAAGTTTGGAAATGCGAGGACTTCAACACAAAGCATACGCACAAGGGAATCGAATGAAGGTGTTGCTGTCAACTTTAATTCTGGCATTTCCTAACTTCTGAGTGCTTGACAACCTTAACTCTCTGTTAACAAAGACGGTTTCTGTATATGCAATATTAGTATAATATATAGTGAACAGCAGTGTTACTATGACATTCCAGGGTGCAAGCCAGACCAGTGAAGGGCTGTGTCACCCTTGCCCTGCAATCTAGTTTGGTTTGGTGTTGTAACTCCAAACCTGGGTCGCTCACAAACAGCCTGCTAGCACGCACTTCACACCCTGAGTGTCTGTGCATATCTACAGTACTGGTCAAGCAGCTCTGACCCTAGCAGCCTGTCAGTACCTATCAGTCATACTCTGGCTTCCCCCAGCTTTGGTTATCACATGCAGGATGATCCCAACACACTCCCAATCCTGGATTTTCCCTCAAAAGTTGTATTCTACCACTCAGTCATCTCCTGGACAGTCCAGATATATGAGATCAGTTGCCCCTCTAACGGGTCAATATTCAACAATTTTCCACTTTACTTGGAATTACCCACACAGATCACAATCCTGTATTAGTTTTATTAAAGAACAAAACAAGTTTATTTAACTACAAAGAGGTAGATTTTAGATGACTACAAGTAATGATTAATTAAAGTCAGAAATGGTTACAAGAAAAACAAAGATAGAATAAAAAAAGAACAGGAGTACTTGTGGCACCTTAGAGGCTAACAAATTTTGGTTCAAGTTGAAATCCCTTACCATGTGTTCCAGTAACATTGCTGACCAAATTCTCAGCCCAGGGTCTGCTTCCAAGATCCAAAGGCTGTTTCTTTTGTCGTCTTAGGTGAAAAGAGAGAGATGGGTAGTGTGGAAGATAACTTGGCATGTTTTGCCCCTCATTTTAAAGTTCAGTCACCCTTTAAAATGCATTTTCCTGAGGTTGACCCCTTGATAAAGTTCTTTCCAGCTGAGAGCAAGGTGACATGGAGTCTGGTAGAGAAGAAGTGTTATGCTGTTTGTCAAGAAACAGATCGGTTTGTTCCTGCCCACTTTCCCTGCCAAAGAATGGCTACCTGATAGGTGATGTCCCATCAGCCTTGAAGACACCTGGCTAGAGACGTCAACTTTTTCTTTGTCTTTGAGAAATAGATTTACCAACTTCCCAGACTTGTTGCTTCATACATTTCATTTCACCATGATATTACTGAGCAGAAAGTTATTAAATTTTGAATGATACCTTACAAGGCATATTTTGTACAAGGATTTTTAAAATAGTGCTTAGGGTGTGATTATAGGGGTGCATTCTGTCATAGTGATCCACTGGTTAAGAGTACTCTAGTGCAGGGGTGGCCAACTTCAGCCTGAGAAGAAGCCAGAATTTACCAATGTACATTGCCAAAGAGCCACAGTAATACGTCAGCAGCCCCCCCATCAGCTCCCACCATCCAGCCCCCTGCACCTCCCACCCAGCAGCCCCGCTAGTCAGTGCCTCCTGCCTGCCACAATCAGCTGTTTTGCATGCGCTGGAGGCTGTGTGGAGGAGGGGAGGAGCGAGGGCATGGCAGGCTCGGGGGAAGGGGCAGCGGCCTTGGGGGAAAGGTGTAGTGTGGGGGCAGGGCCTGGGGCAAAGCAGAGGGTTAAGCAGTAAGCACGCCCCTAGCACACTGGAAAGTTAGCATCTGTAGCTCCAGTCCCAGAGTCAGCGCCTATGCAAGGAGCCACATATTAACCTCTGAAAAGCCGCATGCAGCTTTGGAGTCACAGGTTGGCTACCCCTGCTCTAGTGGAAGCCACGGATGCTGGGTTCTATTCTTGGCTCTGCTGAGTGACCTTGAAGAAGTCACTTCCCCTCTTTGGTCCTCTGTTTCTCCTTTCATCTCTCTTACCTGTTTTGACTGTAAGCGCTCAAAGGGAGGCATGTCTCTTCCTACGTGTTTGTACAATGCGTAGCACAAGCGGATCCTGATTTCAGTATGGGTCCACAGGCTCTACTCTAATACAAATTATAAGTCATCCAAAGTATTATTTCTTTGCTTGTGTATTATTACATTAGCAATGTTCTCATATATATATTCTGTATTATTTATATTATAGCAGTAATCAAAAGGCAGCATACAGTCATTTATAAATGCACAGTCCCATTCCCTGGCCCAAAGAGTATTGCATTATTTTGCACTTTCTTTTTAAATGTTAGCACTAAAAAGAGCTAAGCAAAACCAGAAGAAAAGAAAACAACTCAGCAAAGCAATTTTCAAGCAGAAGTGACTCAGCCATTTTCCATGCAGCAATAAATGTATGTATAAAAATATCTATGCCACATTATGCAGTTATCACGTACATTTTGTTAAAGAAACAACAGAACACTACTGGAGCACTATAAAAGCACCCAGGGGCAGTAATCTTCTATGTTGAATTATGGAATATTGCCCTCACTGCTCCTTTCACTCCTGTGGCTTAAATCTGACCCCAAAAAAAACCTTTCTGAAAATCTGGAGGGAAAAAATTCAATCCTGGCCTGGAATGAGACCTTTTCTGCCAAGTTTTTATCCAGAAGCAATTTTTTACAGCTGAGTTATAAACCCCTGGGAAAAGAGAGGCTTTATAAAGGAAATGCAGCCACAACCTTAGATGCAGCAATGCTAGGGGCTGGTGATGGAATATTCCAGGGGTAGGAAGGTCTTTCATTAAATGACAATAATGGGAGACCTTTAGTGAGTAACAAGAAATTTGCTTGAAGTCTTTTTTTTCCTTTGTCTTTTCCATTTTGGTCAGTTCTTGGTCATTTATCTGAGTTCATTAAAATAGCTGTCAGTTGAATCACTAACTCAGGTAATAACATACTCTCCCCTTTACTGGTGACAATGCTTTTTAACTATATTTTTGGACTAGGGTGACCAGATGTCCTGATTTTATAGGGACAGTCCCAATTTTGGGGTCTTTTTCTTACATAAGCTCCGATTACCCCCCACCCCCGTCCTGATTTTTCACACTTGCTGTCTAGTCACCCTATTTTGGACGTGTTTTACTCTAGGTGTTGATTATCGACCAGAAACACCATCTCAGCAAGGCCAAAGTAACTGAGCATTAATTGTTAAGCTCATTAGCTGGGCACAACATGCTTCTATTAAAAAAATTATTTAAATCAATTCTCCGTGTTTATGCAAGCTACTAGACTGAAAGCCCCGGAGCCTGAATCCTCAGTGTATCCATCAAGCCAGTAGCAGAGACAGCAGCAATTATTTTCTGTGTAACAGTATCTCCGAGAGGGCACAATTGAGATCGGGATCCCATTGTGCTAGGTGCTACACATTAAAGAGGAAAATCCTGCCCAAAGGAGTCTACAATCTAAATACACAAAGGGAAGGAGGGGAAATAGAGCCAGAGAGAAGTGAGAAGTGACTTGCCCACAGTCACATAGCAGACTAGTGGCAAAGTAAAGGCTAAAACCAGGTCTTCTGACTCATGGTCCAGTACCCAATATAATAACTGCTTCTCAATACTCCTCAAGTTTCCCCACACTGCCCCCAGCTCATATGTCTCAGCGCTGATCCTTTGGGAACACCACTAAGGAGTAAGAGAGCAATTCAGTCTCTATGCCTTTTCAGTCCTTGGCCCTTCTGCTGAGACGGGGGCAGGAAGTGCCAATTGCGGTGGCAGAGTTTGTTATTTACATACTTATTTACTGAAGGCCACTGAACAGGCATTAGATAACACTATCAGTCTGGTCTGGGGTTGGACCAATGGCCTAGAGATGAAAGGCCATTTGGAAGGGATATTAAACCTTATGGTCCAGGGCTTAAGCTAGTCCAGGGGTCGGCAACCTTTCAGCAGCAGTGTGCCGTCTTCATTTATTCACTCTGATTTAAGGTTTCGCGTGCCAGTAATACATTTTAACGTTTCTAGAAGGTCTCTTTCTCTAAGTCTACAATATATAACTAAACTATTGTTGTATGTAAAGTAAATAAGGTTTTTAAAATTTTAAGAAGCTTCATTTAAAATTAAATTAAAATGCAGAGCCCCTCAGACCAGTGGCCAGGACCCACGCAGTGTGAGTGCCACTGAAAATCAGCTCACATGCCGCCTTTGGCACCCATGCCATAGGTTGCCAACCCCTAGCCTGGGAGAAGATTGTCCCACCTCTGCTACTGCAGGATTCCTGTGTCATCCTCTGAAGCATCTGGTGCTGCCAACAGAAAGAGACAGAATACTGGACCATATGGACCTTGAGCATGTTCCAGTCTGGCCATTCCTGCGTTCATTCTCATTCCCAGTCTTGAAATGTTTATTTTTCAAGTGTCCACAGCAGCAAAGCAGGTCTTTTATAATACAACTGCGTTTCAGTCATGCAGTCAACACCATTTTCAGTGTGGCTGAGGAACTATGGAATCAAGTGGCAAAGATGAGCATTGCCTGAACACTCAGGCCATCAGTTGTTTTACCTGTTTTGCCAATGCTGTGACTGAAAAAAAAAATCTGTGTCTTTTTCACAGAATTCCTAGCAAAAGGAAACCTGCCGTGATCAGCCAAATTCCTATGAGAAAGCAGTGGACATACTGCATTCTATGGCTTTTCAGACAAAGATGGGCTTATAGCATTTCGGAGGAAGCACAAGAATTGTCCTCTTCATCCTTTGATGCCTGTTCATGCACAAAATAGCCAACAAGTCATTAATTTAGGACAAGAATGAGAAGTGTCAAGAAGGCATGCACCTAAAAGTCAGCTAGGATTCCCAGTCCTGGGACTCATTAAAATATTTCTCCCTATTCCAATGATGGCAAAGATCTTGGGAAAGATCCTTCAGTGCCCTCTGCTGCTTATAGACATATGGCAGAAGTTTGTGAAGCTAATTTCTTTTATGCTGTCCACACATAGTTCACAAACACCTTCAGCCGTAGCACAGGTTATAGAAGAAACAAGACTAAAACCAATTATCAGAACTACCCAAATTCTAGGGGACTGGACAAAATGAGACCAAGAGCTGAGTTACCTCCAACTGATTTCATTTTGTCAAACCAAATCCACACGCAACTCAGTCTGAAAAAGAAAGAGATGAATAGTCAAATTTTCAAAAGTGCCTAAATAACTTAATAACCCATTTCCCATTTTCTCAAGTCACTTGGGCATCTAAGAGCCTAAGTTTAATTGAAAGTCATTTGGACTTAGACACTTTGGAAAATTTCATCCCAAAGCTGGAACTGATTATCCAACATCCTCCTCATCCTCACCAAATTTGGGGTTTGGCTAAAAGGGGGACAAACTCTGAACCTTCTCTCTATGGGCAACACAACCTAAAACCAGGATTTTCTCCGTCTGTAGTGAAAATACTTGGCTTGATTCTGTAGGCTTGCCGTAAGTCTGAGGCTCAGCAGGTGTAAATCATCTTAACTCCAGGATCTGGCCTCATGTATGGATCTCCTACCAAATCCTCCAGGAAACTCACATACCAAGGCCTACTATTTGCTACTTTTACTAACCAGCAATGCAGGCTTTGGTCACATGTAAAATAACCACTTCAGCATGTTGGTACATCTCCATCAACTATGCATGAAGTCAGCAAAAATATTCTAAACCAAAAAGCAAAATGTATTTACAAGTAAAATTCAGCTTAAAGGGCTAATGGAAATGATTCTGTCTGCTCATAGATTATACAGTCAAAGATCACTTTACAATATCTGGCCAGCACCCAACTCTTCCTAAATGGAGAACTCATGCAGCTCTATCCTTGTTCCCTCAGAATGTTTGTTACTGTGCTGAAAACAACTGGAAAGATGCAGGGCAAGAGGCTGTCTGCCAGGAGGCAGGGTTTTTAATCCCACTCTGAAGCACAAAACGATAAATCATCTTCTGCCATCAGCTCATTACTTTTCTTCTGTTTCTTATAAACACAGCAGCGACATCAAATGAAATATGAGCTTTCCAAGGCAGTTGGATTTCCTAGGATGTACTGTAGAAAAGAACATTTGCAGACATATGGCAGGCAGGCTACGCTCAGAGGAGTATTTTTAAAACTGGAGCATAGCATTTTTCAGTCCAATAATGTGTAGGTGGTCTATGTTACTAACCCTAAATCTCTTCAGTGGTACCTATTTTTCCTGATCATAAGTTATAAGCACACATCAGCCTATATGTTGTTGGTTTATTAAAGGGGTTGTTGTTGTTTAATGAAACCTTCAGATATAATCCAGTTAAAGCAGGGATCGACAACCTTTGGCATGTGGCTCATCAGGGAAATCCACTGGCAGGCTGGGGTGGTTTGTTTACCTGCAGCATCCTCAGGTTCAGCTGATCGCAGCTGCCACTGGGCACAGTTCGCTGGTCCAAGCCAATTGGGGCTGCAGGAAGCAGCGGCCAGCATATCCCTTGGCCCACGCCACTTCCTGCAGTTCCTATTAGCCTGGAACTGTGAATCACGGCCGAACCTGTGGATGCTGCAGGTAAACAAACCATCCTGGCCCGCCAGTGGATTTCCCTGGTAGGTTGCAGGCCAAAGGTTGCCAATCCCTGATTTAAAGGAACTGTGAAAGGTTATCCTTTGAATGCATGATTCTTCTTATTGTTTTTCAGTGCCCAAGTACAGTATATGGTAATCAAGAGGCTTGGTCTCTGTTCCCAGCTCTGTGAGCTTGGGCAAGGCACTTCACTAGTCTTCATGCCTCTGTTTTACTTAGAATCATAGAATTGGAAGGGACCTCAGGAGGCCATCTAGTCCAATCCTCTGCTCAAAGCAGGACTAAATCCCCAGGTAGATTTTTACCCCAATTTCCTAAATGGCCTCCGCAAGGATTGAACTCACAACCCTGGGTTTAGCAGGCCAAGGCTCAAACCAGTGAGCTATCCCTCCCCTTACCAACTTTTGTCTAGTTTGCCTATTTAGACTGTAAACTCTTTGGGATAGGGATCATCTCAAGGGCATCACCCTTGATTGAGGCCTCTGAGTCTAGGTATTGCCATAATACACTAGCCTGAAGAATTTGCAAATTAAGGCTCCGATCATACAAGTTGCTCTATCATTGGAGACCACCACCACTGCCTACAACAGGGTTGGTGTGGGTACAGGGGTCTGCCTCACGGAGTAACTTGCAGGATGGTGCCCTAATTTCAAACGTGACACAAGAAAAATAAAGAGGCATACAGATGAAGGCCCGAAGACAAGAGTTGGAGAAGGAAACAGAGAGCAGCACATTTTTCTGCGTGGACAAGGTGGGGTGAAGTGAGAGAGGGAAAGTGTGTAAGAAGACAAGATTAGAGAGAGAGGCAGGAGCAATGTTGCACAGAACATGAAGGCTAGGATAGCAACATTGTCACAATCACACTCAAGTCTAGAAGCCTTACACAGAGCTTCATGTAAACCTGAATGCTCTGCTTCTATAACATGAATCCCATGCATCCTTGCTGATCAGTGCAAGAGCTGGGTCTAGGCTTGGTGGTCTCCACCTTGCAGGGATGAAACAGAAAAGAACCATAATTGTTCCATTCACATTGCATTTGGTCCAAAGAACTGATATGGGGAATGGCCAGTGAGCTGCCTTGATCCATATGCTCACAAACCTGCACACGATAGGAGTTTGCATGAAGCTGCTACTCCTGTCCATAGTCTGCAATAGTAGCAGCAGACCCCCATACTGCTGGCTTGGTCTGAGGCATCCTTTACTCAGCCCCACAAGCATCAGGATGATCAGACAGCCTGTTTAATCAGACTCTGAGCTCTCTAACATCAGTGCATTTAGGTTTACCACTATACTGGAACAGATCCATAATCCAACTAGTAGTTTCAATACTATGCTGGTGGATACTATGGAAAAGCCTGTACATTAGCTCAATCAGATAGATAAGTCTGATTTCCTGTCTCTGACAGTGCACAAAGCCAGATGATTCCGATGTTGATATAATTCCCCATAATACATCTAATTAGGCTATCCTATACCATTAGGGAAATTGTCTTTCTGACGCAATCCAGTGAGCCAATATACTTAATGACTCCTGTACCTTTATCCTACTGTATGTCTAAACCTCTTTAAAAATATACTAAGCTATTTGTGTCAACAATACCCTTCAGTAGTGTGTTCCTCAAGTTAATTATAGATTGTGTCGATGCAGAATAGATCTTAAAAGTAGACTAGGCAGAGCACTATAAAATATACCATAGAGAAGGATCTTGCATTGACATGGAAATTAAAGAGGTGACCTAATAACTGCAGGTTATTTCCATCTCTAATTTCTATAATCCTATGATTTTACCATATGTGCTGTAGCCCATTAATGATACAGACCGAGGTTGCCCTAAGTCAGAATTTATATGCTTCGGAGAGTTTGTCAAAAATGCAGTGTTCTTGTAACAATTGTTTTTACTGTGTAATCTTCTTCATTATGTACTCTTCAGTCTTACCCATACGGATGAGTTTGATTTGGGCATCAGTTAATTCAATGAGGATGCAATGTCTGCATTGGAAGGGTCATGGTAAAACAATAGTAAAGAACACTTTGAATGAAGCATGAATTTTATTAGTGATTTGATCTCTTCTTGTTTTCAGCCCACCTCCGTTTTCAGTTGTGGCTGCAGAATGGTAAGTCTTTAATACTAACACATTAAAGTGCATGGGCAGGATTGGATGATTGAATGCATCTTTTTTCATCTCTAACCTCTGTGCTTCTAAATGGTGTTTAAAATTCATCCAGCTGCTGTAAGAGCTTCCATTCTTTCTCGTGCTTATGCAGCTCTTTATCTTGAATTAGAAGCATTCATTATTTATCCACATCTGTCATTCATAAATCTGTTTATTATGCAAGGAATTAGACACCTCCCCCATACAAATCCCATTATTCCAGGGGATTTATGGCTGTGCCATCAGCATTCTGTTTGAAAATGCCACAGTCTGTCTTTAAGCTACTTTGGGAGATTGTCATTTGTTTATTTAAAGGCAGCGAAGTCCACATTATAACTGCACTTCCCTAGGGCTGTATTCTGGTGTTCTGACTCATACCAAATGGTACCTCACTCCACAAGGAGCATAAATCAGGATGGCAGAATGTGGTCCATAGTGTGTTTCAGCAGAGGGTCTCAAAGCACTTTCAGATAAATTTATTAAGCATCACAATGTGCCATAAGGTGTGTCCTTATTCCTGAAGCAAAGACAAGTGAAATGACATGCTTTAGGTCTCATAGAAAATCAGTAAGAGAAGTGATGTTTTTCCTTTTCGTCACCTGTTCTCAACACACACAGTTCTCCTATAATTTCATTTAACAAAGGCCCAGTTTCCATCTGCTCTGTTTAAAACTGGGACCAGCATTGGGGCCCGTTTGACTGACCACATCACTCCCACTAAGTTAGGAAGAAAGTGTTGGGAAGAAGAGAATCACAGTGAGAGAAGTGTGGCCAGCTGCTTGTGCTAGGATGAAAGTCACCTGGCCAGAAGAGCAGGGACTTTGGGGCTAGGACCCTTCTACCAGATCACAGAGAACAGAAAAAAAACCAAGCGCTTAGTTCTTGTCTCACGAACACTGGTGTAACTCTGCTGGGCACAATACTCAGATTAAGGACAATGGAGTTACAGCAGCTGAGAACCCGGCCCATTTCAGTGGACTCCTGATTTATGCTGGGATAAATGAGAGGTGAACCACGACCACGGACTTTATGGAAATTAAATAATGAGGCAAACAGTGGTAAAGACAGGGAAGTGGTGACTTGCTCAAATTAATACCTGAGCTGGAAAGCAGCATTTGGGCTTATAAACCACTGCAGACTAGCTCCATGTCCTTACAAATTGGGTTAACAGCCAGCAACTAAGGTTAGGACAACTAATGCCAGATTTTCTCCTCTACTAGGAAGTATACAGCACATATTGTTTCAGAGGCAGATGCTTCTTTGAAATGTAAGGCATTAGAATGAGCATCCTTTTGAGTTGCAAATAGACTCACGCTCTTATCTAGAGGGGAGAAAAACAGACATAATGGCATTGAGCTGAGACTCCTGATTGATTGACACCTGACCTGCCAAACCGGAGAGCAATGATTCTGAGTAACAGCCTAGGTACACTCTTACAGAAAAGGGGTTTAATGTGTTTGGACGGGAGTTACAACAGAGCACACTAAAGCAATCACTGAGAAATAGTTTGAGGCGTGGTTTGAACTCAGTTGCTTTCCAGAATTCTGGAAACAGTATTAGACATCTGAGTTATCTGCTACACTTTTGCCTTCTACTACTTCTGTTCAGAAGAGGACCTGCAGCAACTAAATTAGATGAGAATACAAGCAACACAGTTTTCCCCAATGAGGAAATAGACTGTTCCTCAGGCCAAATTCCTCTCTCTTGTAATTCCCTTATCTTCCATGAGATTGTACCACTGATAAATTTGCCCCTGGAGCACAAACCTTTTTGGCTGCTCTTACTGTATGCTCTGCTCTGTGTAAGGTGTACCCTCCTGTCATAGTATAATTCCCAAATCTGGACCTTAGCATCCAAAATATGGGTACTAGCATGAATTCCCCTAAGCTTTATTACCAGCTTAGATCTGATAGGCTGCCACCAATCGGGACTTAAGCAGGGTGCCTAATAGACTCTGGTGTCCCCAAACCCTTCCCTGGGGACCCCCAAGACCCAGATTCCTTGAGTCTCACAACAAAGGGAAATAAACCATTCCCTTCCCCCTCTTTACCTCCTCCCAGATCTTTCCCACCCTGGGTACCCTAGGAGAACACTGTAATTCAAATCCTTGAATCACCACTTCCCCTCCCTTCTTCCCCAGAGAGAGATACACAGATAAACGCAGAGAGCAGGCTTTTCTTCCCTCCTCCCTTTCCTTTCTCCCACCAATTCCCTGGTGAGTACACGGACTCAAGTCCT
The DNA here is from genome assembly GCF_007399415.2 of Gopherus evgoodei. Classification (NCBI taxonomy): domain Eukaryota; kingdom Metazoa; phylum Chordata; order Testudines; family Testudinidae; genus Gopherus; species Gopherus evgoodei. Next base: position 279,980,909 of record NC_044323.1, on the reverse strand, counting down.
TCGAGCCTTAACTAGGAGAAAAAAAATCAGACAGGTCTTAAAAGCAAAACTTTTAATAAAAAAAAGAAAGAAAAAAGCAAAAGGTTTATCTCTGCAATTTAGATGGTAAACAGTTACAGGGTCTTTCTACTTATAAACAATAGAAAGAAACTTTCTCCAGCAGAAACACAATTTAAGCTACTTCCAGCAAGTACACATATGCAAATGGAAAAAAAACAATTTAAAAGACTATGACCACCTTTTCTTACTTACAATTCTGAATAGATAAGAGACTGCAGCAGGGAGATTGGCAGAAACCTGGTTGCACCTCTAGCCCCATCCAGGACCCAGAGAGAACAAAGCCAAACCCAAAACCCACAAACAAAGGCTTCCCTCCACGAGATTTGAAAGTACCTTGTCTCCTGATTGGTCCTCTGGTCAGGTGTTTGCAGGTCACTGTTTGTTAACCCTTTATAGGTGAAAGAGACATTAACCCTTAGCTATCTGGTTATGACACCTCCAAACCAACAAGCATTTTAAAGAAGTCTTTGAGGGTGAGTTTTATTTTTCTTAAGGTTTAGGTGAATCACCCCCACTGAATAAGTATTTGGCATGGGCTCACAAGAAACACAAGACATCAATAGTGTGGGTGCCACAAGGCAGTAACGAGAGGCATTCTGTAAGGTGCCTGCCAACCCTATGTCTCTCTATTTGCTATTATTAATGTCTCCCTTTCCTGAGGGTAGTATTTAAAGAAACAAGCTTTTCAAGCTGGTGATTTCCTTCTTTTCATTGCTGAAGAGATTTAAACAGATAATGTCAAACTACCAAGACCTCCCATTTTACCTGTATTAAATTCCAGTGGGGCTGATTTATTGAATCCTCAGGATAACTTCAGTGCAAGTCAGGATTTCAATGGAAAGGTGGTGCAATCCCAGTGGACAGAATATGCACAGGGATTCATGATAGCTGGGTATGATTCCTGGCTCTGCCATTGCCACTCCAAGTAACCTTGGGCAAGCCATTGTCATGCTCTGTGCCTCAGTTCCTTTCTCAGTAAAATGGGGATAATGATACCAAGCTCTTTTGAAAAGCACTCTCAGGCCTACTGATGACAGGTGCTATATCAGAGCTAATGGCAAAACTCCCACACACTTCATCAGGGCCAGGATATCATCCTCAATATCTTTTATTTAAAAATACAAATCTACAGCCATGAGATTTTAAACAACCTCTATTTGCACTTAGCAACCTGAAGTTCTCTGTAGCAGCTCTGAGCTACCAAAAGCTCTCCAGATATGCAGAAGAGAAGAAATGAATGCCATGCACCACAGCTTACTTAAGCATGACTGGTCATACAGATGTGCACATATTCAGCCAACCATCAAGTGGTGGAACCACAGCAACAGTGCACCAGAGGAGAAAAAACAAAGCAGCTCTGGTCACTGCTGAGACCCAAGAAAATAGTGAAATAATGTGGATGCCAATGAAGGACAACAGTGGGTGGGGAAGAGGATTTTTCTATTAAATTTGTAAACTGTCAAAGTTGTATTGCGGACTCGGAGAGAAGGATCTTCACCTGCACTTCTATCCTGAAAGTGACTCTGCAAAAGTGGCACTGTGGGGTTCCACAGTTAATGTTTTTCAAGGATTTCTGTTTTCACCAACCCTACAAACTTAACCAGGATTGGAGATTCAAGCTGGTTTCTAGCCACTGCCCGTGAGTACGGTCGCCAGGTGCCTGGTTTTTAACCAGTCGAAAAGGATACCTGGCAGTGTGAGCTCGGATGTACTGACTGGACACCAAAAGTCTGGTTACCATGGGCCGGGGGTGGGCAGTGCTAGGTCATCAACCCCTGCCAGCGTCTGCTCAGCCAGGGCCGCCTCCTACCTGCATCTTGTGGGCAGGCAGGCAGCAGGCTCTGCATGAAGGTATAGTGCCCATCACAACCTTGGAGCAGAGGGAGCCCAGCTTGCGGGGGGGAGGGAGGTGGAGAGGATCCAGTGAGGAGGAAGACGTTGGGGGGGAACAGCGGAGTGATGGGGGGGAGAAGGAGGAGAGTAGCAAGCAGCGGGCAAGGCCTCAAGGGAAGAGGCAGAGCAGGGATGGCCTCGGGGAAGAGAAGGAGCAAGGGACAAGGTCTTGAGGGAAAAGGCAGGGAAGGCAGGATCCAGTTTTCAGAAATCAGAAAGTTGGCAATCCTACCCCCAGAGGCAACAGAAACAAAGGTCCTACTGGTCAAATTGGGTTTCTAGTTACACCCATGCAATCCTAGTGTCTTCAGATCATGTCCTCAGTTGCACCTCTGCAACTTCCTTTCCTTCATGAGTTTACACCGGTATCCATGACTGCAACTTAGTAAACAATTCTGTTGATGATGCAAAAGATAGGATAGAACCCAGCTCACTCTTGCTCTCTCTCTCTCTCTTTTGTGTTTCTGGACTAGTAGGAATAAAAATCAGTTAAAACTTACGTGTGTTACTAAAGTCAGCAACTCTGACTGAATATGCCCTAGGAGCAGAACACTGAAATAAAGAAGTGCTATTTTTACATTCATTTTTCAGAACAGAAATGCACTTTAAATATTCCAAGAAAAGCACTTGACCATGTTGTTCTAATAAGAACGGTTTAGTCTGCATTCATCTCCCTTTGCCATATCTCAAACCTCCACCTTACCCACCCACTGACACACATATGGCACGTGCACACACAAGTCCCATCCCTGCAGAACATACACAGATGTTTGTCTTCCCTTTGATTTTGGATTTCATCTCTCAATGCAGCACCTCTTCCCCTGTGGGCCTGACTTCAAAAACCAACTCAGAATGAAAACCATTCTACCTGGAGTAGAGTAATTCCTATTGTCTCAGGATATATGCCAGACACATCCTAAGGCTTTCAACTAGAGCTGAGTGGCCCTGTATTAAAGGGCTTCCATTCATTAAAGACAGAAAATACACATTTCTTATTTCCATCAGATTCTGAGCGGGCAGTAAGATACTCAATGACTGGTTGGCTTCAGGAGGTTGTCTACCGGAAATCAACCTGCAACAAAGCAATAAGTACATGGACCTGACTCTTCTGTCATTTACACCAACTTTACCACAATATAACTCAATTGAAGTCAATAGAGCTTTTGCTGATCTACAACCACTGAGGCGTTGGTCCATTTAACTTCAGTAGAGTTACTCCTGATTGACGCTGGCCTATATTTTTTTAAATTTATTAGATTTTTCCTTATCCAAGACTATGCTAGCTGACGGGGTGTGGGGAATGGCAAGGTGGGAAACATGCTGCTGTCTCAGGCTTTAATCATTTGAATAGAAACAATGGGAACTAGCGCAAACTGGTGCTGGTGGAGCCTAGTGACTAGACTGCTAGACTGGGACTCAGTAGACCTGGGTTCTCTGCTAATTTGGGTCACCTGTTCGCTGGGGGACTTTGAGCAAGTTGCTTCACTACTCTGTGCCTCAGTTTCCCCATCTGTATAATGGGGATGATGATGACCTTCTTTGTAAAGTACTTTGAGATCTACTGATGAAGAGAGCTAGGTATTAATTTTATTATGCAAATTCAACCTGGAAATAAAGTTCAGATTTTTAACAGTGAGTATAATTAACCACTGAAAAAGTTATCTATAAGATATTGGCCCTGTGTGCAATAACCTAACATCTTTTTCTAAAAATTCTAATCAGTTTGAACAATTATATGCATCACAGAGACTACTCATCAATTTAGTTAGTTACCCTTTGTTTCACCAAGAATCGATCTATTTACACCACTGCAAATTTTCTAATACAATGGTTTTCAACCTTTTTTCAATTTTGGACCCCTAAAAAATGTTGAATGGAGATGCAGATCCCTTTGGAAATCTTAGACATAGTCTGCAAACTCCCCAGGGGTCCGTGGAACACAGGATGAAAACCACTGTTCTAATACAGACCCTCACATGTATTGGCTTTCTTACCCCATTCTCTGTTTGGCTAGATATAAAATAGAAATAATTCTCCCTTATTCCCGTATGGTTTTGAGTCTATAAAGGAGAGGAGGGATTAAGGAGGCACTCCAGAGGAACAGATGAGAGTTGTGCATATATCCCTCAGTCTAGTCATGTCAGCTGAGACCTAATAAAGCATAGAAACCAGAGCTGCGTGGTATTTTTTGGCATAAAAAAAGTAGAAGAGCAAAAGAAAGAGCTTGATTATGGAGGCAATTTCCATAATAAGTGTAAACATACGTCAATCTAAACCTGATTTTGAACTTCCTTTCCACTCCTCTGTCCCAGCTTCGAGCAAAAAGCAAGAGAGAAATAACTATGTTCAGACTCAGAGGGGTAGCTGTGTTAGTCTGGATCTGTAAAAGCAGCAAAGAATCCTGTTGCACCTTATAGACTAACAGACTTTTTGGAGCATGAGCTTTCGTGGGTGAATACCCCAAAGTGGATATTCACCCACTAAAGCTCATGCTCCAAAACATTTGTTAGTCTATAAGGTGCCACAGGATTCTTTGCTACTTTAGCTAAGTTAGTGTTATTCATTAGGATTAGATTAGTGTACGTTTTGTATTAGTGTATGAGCGGTCTAGTGGACATAGTGTACTTAGATTTTCAGAAAGCCTTTGACAAGGTCCTTCATCAAAGGCTGTTAAGCAAAGTAAGCTGACATAGGACAAGAGGGAAGGTCCTTCATGGATCAGTAACTGGTTAAAAGATAGACAACAAAAGGTAGGAATAAATGGTCAGTTTTCAGAATGGAGAGAGGTAAATAGTGGTTCCCCCCAGGGACTGTACTGGGACCAATCCTATTCAACATATTTATAAATGATCTGGAAAAGGGAGTAAACAGTGAGGTGGCAAAATTTTCAGATGATACAAAACTACTCAAGATAGTTAAGTCCAAAGCAGACTGCGAAAAGTTTCAAAGGGATCTCACAAAACTGGGTGACTGGGCAACAAAATGGCAGATGAAGTTCAATGTTGATAAACACAAAGTAATGCACATTGAAAAACATAATCCCCAACTATATACATAAAATGATGGATCTAAATTAGCTGTTACCACTCAAGACAGAGATCTTGGAATCATTGTGGATAGTTCTCTGAGAACATCCACTCAATGTGCAGCGGCAGTCAAAAAAGCAAACAGCTTTTGGGAATCATCAAGAAAGGGATAGATAATAAGATAGAAAACATCAATATGTTATCCCACTTCTTACTAGTCTCATATACCTCAAATCAATATGTGAAATAGGGATATACCATGCAATTTAGTTCCATTCTCCCCTCTCAAATCCCCTTCCCTGTCCCTCTTCAGAGATCTCTCTCACAAAGATATTCTCCAAGAAGTGCAATATCTTCTTCATTTGGGAGCTATGGAAGAGGTTCTCTTTTTATACTGAGGGAAGGGTTTCTATTCACATTAATTCCTGATTCCAAAGGCAAAAGAGTTTCAGACCCATCTTGGACTTCCAAATTTGAACAAATATTAAAAGAAAATAATGTGTCACACGGTCACCCTAGCCTACCTGGATCCCAGTAACTCATATGCTGCCTTTGATTAGAAGGATGCATATTTCCATGTGGCCATCTGTCAAAGCCACAGGAAAGTCCTATGATGTCTGGTCAACAATATCCATTATCAGCTTGTCTGCTGCCTTGCAAATATTTACAAAATGCAGGGTGGTGGAAGCTGCATTCCTAAGGAAAGCAGGTGTGCAAGTCTTTCTTTACCTGGATGACTGGTTGGTATAAGATTGATCCAAACTCTAAGTATATGTCAATCTATACAGCATCCAATCCCTCCTCAGTGTTCTGGGTCTGTTGATCAAGAAGAACCAGTCAATCTTCTCCCCAGTTCAGAAAATAGAATTTATAAGAGTAGTCCTGGATTCTACAGTAGTAGAAGCATATGTAGTGCAATTACAGTACATGCAAATCTTCAGACATTGGGGAGCCATACAAATCATTTTTTCCCCATAGCTAGTAAGGAATAATTACAAATGACAAATATACAATACATTGTGTACATTTTGCAGGAAACTTAACCCGACCTTTTCCCTCTTCTTCTTTTTCTTTTGATACAGGCAGAGATTCTGGTGTAAATCACGCTGGATCATTTCCAAGAAGCACTCAGTCATGCACCAAGCAATCAGAGAATAATCATCCTTTCACATATTCCATTTCATCTGAGAACAGCGCAGAGACATTCAAGAAGATCACAGCTGACTAATTTTTGACGTAGGGCCAATTTCTGCTCGCCTCACTCATGCGAATAATCTCATTTAAGTCAGTGGGCCTGATTGTGACCCCTGGGATGGCAGAAACAGCAAGCCACCTTCTTGTGCCTTCAAGCTGTGTCCAGTCACAGCCACAGCCCCTACATTCCCCCAAGCAAAGGAACAGTTCCCATCTAGTGCTTCTTGTAGGTACTAGTCAGATGTGGGTAGGATATCAGAGATGACGGAAGCTTACTTTGAATGAGGGAGCAGAGCAGAGTGCTCCCTATGGGGAGCTGTGGGGAGTCAGCAGCAGCAGGGTAGGGAGGGAAGGTTAGAGTGGATGCTCTGCATGGAGTGCTACTGAGATTCAGCAGCCATGAGGGTGTCTTATCTGTTCCCTGGCCCATTCCTGGGCACCATGGTGGCTGCTCCAGCCTATCTCAGTCCGACTCTTGCATCTGCTTCCCTGCACATGTGCACAGTTTACAGGGAATGAGGCACAGCAACCAAAACATAGATCAACACCCATAATATTGCCATTGTGGGGTGCTAGTCCTACTGCCCCCTGGTTCCACCAGCCCTGGAGGAAGTAGTCCCTACCAGCTACCAGAGTAGGGTGACCAGATGTCCTGATTTTATAGGGACAGTCCCGATTTTTGGGTCTTTTTCTTATATAGGCTCCTATTATCCCCCACCCCGTCCCGATTTTTCACATTTGCTGTTTGGTCACCCTATACCATAGCTGCTTGGAAATACAAGAGAGAGCATAACACCACCATGAAGGTGCCACTGTACAGTAATGAGGTCCAAAAGACACTATACCTCCCTGAGGAACAATGTGTCCTGATGGGGCAGCGTGGTTCCACGCACCTCCTGCCTCAGGGCTGTGCCAGAGCTACTCCTACCAGAAAGGCAAGTGGGATTCAGTCATAATGCTCAATATCCTCTTTAGAACTCAAACTTTTTAATCTGACTTATGAAACAATGGGCTAATCAGGCCCCACTTTTCTAATAGTAGTATGAAAAGAGCCTGAGACATAAGCCCTAGTATCAGAGGCCTGGTATGAGGCAGGACCTGCTCACAGAATCTGACAAGAACAGGGCTGATATTGCAGAAATACACATTCCTAAGAAGTGCTAAGCACAGAGCACTCATGAAAACACATTCTGATATCAAAAGTATCTTTGTCCAGATGAAAGGGGAATGGAAAATCCCGCCATTCACTGAGTTGCATCCATTGTCACAGGCATACATCTCTTAATATCCTTGTAGAGTCTGCCAGGTGCTATTACCATGCTTTGTCAACAATAAACCTGGCCAGGTGCCTTTATACCTTAATGGATCTTGTGGTCATTGGGTGGTTTGCTTGAGGTCTTCTGTGCCGGCTGTCTGCGCAGAGCTGGGGCAGCAGACAACAAAACACATACATGCAGCCAAACATCTAACCACACTAGTAATATTGCAGAAGTTGTAATTTGCCACTGATGAATTTCCTCTACATTTCTTGACATCTCCTTCAGTTCATTGCTGTGGTAGGCTCTATTTAACAAGCCCAATGGTTTGCTTTGTTCAGAAATTCATTTTCCTCCTCCTGTTCAACCCAGTTACAGATGTTAATGTTCCTTAACTAACATGAAGACAATGTGGTCTAGGGGTTAAAGTAGAGGAGAGTTAGGGGACCTGGATTCTACTCTAGATTCAAGTCTGACACAGACTCTTGATGTGACCTTAGGTAAGTCACTTAACTTCTCCATGTCTCGGTTACCCTGACCTTGAAATGGGGATTATAATACTTGACAAATGTTATGTTATAATTGCTGTTCCTGACTGGCTAAGAATTGTGCACATATTTTTGTTACCCATCTCCCCTCTCTCAACCCACTAGTTATCTCTCATTTGCCTGTTATGTCTTGCATTTTAAGCACTTGTCTCTCTGGAGCAAGTAGTTTGAGTCAACACTTTGGGGCAGGGATCATCTTTTTGTTCTGTGTTTGTACAGTACCTAGAATAAATTTTCTAGGCACTATGGTAATACAAATAATCATAATAATTGTATGTGTACAGCACCTCACACAATGGGGTCCTGCCGTGGTTGGCATCAAGATATCACCACTATATATATATATATATACACACACACACTTGTAGCTTAATTTTAGGAAATGTGATCACTGATTAATCATTACATACAGAACTGCATTAAATGGGAATGTATTGTTCTCTTTTGGACGATAATGAAAGTACGTGCTCTTGACAGCTAGATGGCTGTTTCTTATGAATGTTTATTCTCTTTAATTTAACATATGTGAGTGGGCTTTTTCTTACATCTACCTGATGTCTTTCAGCCCCCTTTTGTGAGTCACATTTACACCTACTGGAGAACAGGGTGCGGGTGAGGTTGATTCTAACTGCTAACTATAGACTTTTGAAAAGACTTCATAAAATGAGAGGTAGTAAAAGCTATCTATAAGGGTTTCTGTCCTCCAGTTCTGTATGTGTTTGTACTGCTCTTTATAGATATGTAGGTCAGAGTCTGAAGCTAGTGGCAAGATTTATATAGAAGTGTTCCTGAAGTTAGTGTTCCTTTTGCCTATCAGGGTCATATTTCATAAAATGTCAAAAATGTCATGCCTATTTTAACTGTTCAAAATCAAATCAAATATTCCTATTATTCAATACCATATTTACATTCTCTCTCTCTCTCTCTCTCTCTCTCTCTCTCTCTCTCTCTCTGTATATAAATATATATAGGACTGTCAATTAATCGTGATTAAAAAAATTAATCACGATTAATTGCAGTTTTAATTGCACTGTTAAACAATAGAATACCAATTCAAATTTATTAAATATTTTGGATGTTTTTTCTACATTTTCATATATATTGTATTCTGTGTTGTAATTGAAATCAAAGTGTATATTATTTTTTATTACTAATATTTGCACTGTAAAATGATAAACAAAAGAAATAGTATTTTTCAATTCACTTCATACAAGTACTGTAATGCAATCTCTTTGTTGTGAAAGTGCAACTTTAAATGTGGATTTTTTTTGGTTACATAACTGGCCTCAAAAACAAAACAATTTAAAACTTTAGAGCCTACAAGTCCACTCTGTCCTACTTCTTGTTCTGCCAATTGCTCAGACAAACTATTTGTTTACATTTACATGAGATAATGCTGCCCTCTTCTTAGTTACAGTGTCTCCAGAAAGTGAGAAGAGACGTTCACATGGCACTTTTGTAGTCCGCATTGCAAAGTATTTACGTGCCAGATATGCTAAACATTCATATGCCCCTTCATGCTTCGGCCACCATTCCAGAGGACAGGCTTCCATGCTGATGATGCTCATTAAAAAAAAATGCATTAATTAAATTTGTGACTGAACTCCTTGGGGGAGAATTCTCCTACTCTGTTTTACTTGGCATTTGTGCCCTTTTTTTATTCTCGCATAGACAGACCCTAAAAGATGGTGGTGATGGTGGTGGTAGCAGGGGAAAGAGGAAAAGCAGGAAATTTGGTGTATTTTTATTTATTACTTTAGAAATATCATGAATTTCAAATCTAGTCTTCCCTGGTATTGCTGGGAGACTCCTTGAAAATCCTTGAATAATAGGAGGTTATTTATACCAGCATAGCTGCACCAGTGTTGTATCACCAGTGCAAACCACCAGTGTGGATGTACTGCACTGGTGCAGCTTACTCTAGTTTGAAACCAAGAAAAGCCACACTGGTGCAAGTGTAATGCCAACAGACCCCAGTTGTCGGTGGGTATGACTGAAGCTAGGACCTCTGGAGCTTATTGTAGGAGCCTCCACTGCATGAGCTAAAAGCCATCCACATCCAGGAGGCATGTGGGTTACACAAGTTCCATATTACATGGAGCAGCACACTTTCACTGAAGGTTGCACTGATATAGGTAACATGGTACATATATCCCCAATATAGATAAGTCCTCAGATAGGAGCTTTCTGAGGCCAGGTTGTTGAATTTTTAACAAAGGCATCTCTCTCTCTCTCCTACACATTTTACAGGCATTGGAATTAAGTAGCTGTTAACATATAACAGAGTCTGCTTGGCATAGCATATCCAGCATCACACATTTCTTAGATCTCCAGTCTTCCACAGCATCTTTCAAAAAAATATATAGGGTACGTACGACCTGAATTTCCAAAGTGTGAAACCCTGTTTTTCTTGGACCACCATGAAGAAACATTAAAGGTCAGATGCCCACTTTTTATTTTTCCTTTACAGCTCTGTTATGGGGTGTGTAAACCTCACACTGGGACAGAAGAGGTTAAGGAGCAGTTCTGGGCTCAGGAGGATCCACCCTGCTGGACCTGTAAAGCCTCCTTGAGCTGGAGGAGCAATTTAAAAGACAACCAGACAGCTCAGAAGGGGGCAGACAGGCGAGGAGGAAAGATTTATCATGGGAGTGCCAAAATAAGGGTACAGCCGGAATCCTGGATGCAGAGGGAAGGTCAACAAGTGCCAGCTGCCCCAGGCCCTAGTGTTAGGGAACTCTTGGCTCTAACTTCTGGTGGATTATTTGTGAGGCTTTTAGCCATGGTCTAGCCTGGGAGGGGAGGGAATAAGTGGTAGGAAGTGGCCCAGGGAGGCAGACCCAAAACACTAGGTCTTTGATATCTCTGCCTCTTGTGATGGAGCCCTGGGCCAGAGCCCCTTTGAGAGGGAGGGCATGAGTTCTCCTACCAACCACCCTCTCACAAAGGAGGCACAAATCCTTTTTTCCTGTTTCCTTCCCCCTGAGACAAGGGAGTGGGGGTAAGAGACAGGCTAAGCCGCAAGGCAAGAGTGGGCAACCCACAGGAGCCTGGAGATTGCCTGAAGAACCTTTCTTTTGTGGGGATGTAGGACTATATATATAGCATTGCATTCTGTTACACTGTAAGGAACAGACTTGGTTGGTGACCTGGCCACAGGGCCAAGTTGCTACCTACCGAAACAGGGAGCGCCACAGTGTCGGAGCAACGGCTGGCAAGGAGTGCCAGGGGAAGAGATAGGACCCAGTGCTGTAATCACTAGATGCCCAGCCTTGTCACAAGATCCCTGTTTAACTTTTCAGATGGCGAATGCACGTCTTGTTTGTGTACACAGATTGTGTACAATAACACATAAGGAAGGTGTTGGCTACTGAGCTGGAAACACTGTTGGCATCCGTAATGATGCTAAAAATATCACAAACAGTCATTTATGTGGAACTTATGATTCATATTATGCAAGGAGTTAGAAGCCTCACTTCTCTCTCATTCACATCCCCTGTTGCTCAAACACATCTAACTGCCTATTAAGCCAGGTTAAGATCAGTCATGATTATGCCTTTTTAAACTTCCTAGTGTTTCTAGCCTATTGACTAACCACATCATGCAGCTGATTAATAACCCAGCAGGTTCTCATTAAGCAATATTCCTTCACTCTATCACAGGACCACCAGCTGTGCTGGAGATTTCCTCTGAGTCAGGAAGAGAACAAGATCATTACCAGAGAGGACAGCTTCTTCTCCCAGAGTCTCCCACTGTCAGGGTGGCATATAGGGACAGAGCAGAGCTGCACCAACCCTGAGGGAGCTCGGGGAGGAATCCTGCCCCAAGTAGGCCTAAATTCCTCCCAAGATGCCGAGCATGTAGAAGGAAATATGCCCTACATCACTCTTCTTGGATCTTAAAGCACCTACTGCTTAAGTTAAATACCCAGCTCTGTTAGCCAAGGCTGAAGCAGGCTCATCAACCTTGATATATGGCCCAACCACCAATAGAAAGAGACAGTGCCCTACCTAAATGGGTGTGGGTTTCATGTACTAAATTCCCTGACTGCACCGGTCACACACGACAGGCTGATGTGCTCACAGCAGGGTCATAGACCCATTGCCTTTCTCTGCCCCCTCTGAGGTGCTCTGTAACCCTGGGGAGCTATGCAACAATCCCTCTAACCAGCTCAATACTGGGGCTGCAATTATGCCTGTCCCTTATCATGCAGGGCTGACGTAATGACTGTCTGTGCCCTGCCATCAGGGCCGGCACTTCCATTTAGGCGACCTAGGCGGTCACCTAGGGCACCAGGATTTGGGAGGGTGGTAGACTGCTCCAGTGGACCTTCCACAGGCACGCCTGCAGCAGGTCCACTAGAGCCGCAGGACCAGTGGACCCTCCGCAGGAACGCCTGCAGGAGGTCCACCGGAGCCATGGGACCGGCGAGCCGGCCCTGCGCCTAGGGCGCCAAAAACCCTGGCGTCGCTCCTGCCTGCTGTGGCCTCCTCTGTGCACATAAGTAACATTCTGGCATGACCTGGTCCATGATCTCCTTTCCTGCCCAATTTCTCCTACTCCTTGCCTGATCTAATGTGACATGGGGGCTCAAACAAAGGAATGAGAGTCAGGAAATCTGGTCTCTGCCACAGACTTCCTTGGGTAAGTCACAGCTCTTCTGCACTTCAGACTTCCCGTCTGGCAACAGGGTATTGTGAGTCTTCATTCATTAAGGGATTGAGTCTGTATCCACTGAAGTCAGTGGTGGAGCTCCCATTGAATTCCACGGTGCAGGATCAGGCACTTATGTCTTAAACAGAAAACTACAAGGTTTGTCATGATTAAACCTGGACAAACTTTAAAAATCTAATTTACTTTCATAATTGATGTTGTTTGTTTACTTTTGCATTTCAGCCTAGACAATGCAAATAGATTGTTTGACTATTGTTCATAGTCAGTTTAATTAGGTTTATTGGTTTAAAAAAAACTGTTTCTATTTGAAATTTTTATATAATCATAGAAGCTTTTCAATTGGTCTTCATTCTGTAAAAAACTGAATTTTATCAAACTTAATTCTGGGGGCAAATTTGACCTGATAGTTTCCAATAAAATATTTTGCTTTGTATCTATAGATATTTGGAATTAAAGAGATTTTTATCTTTAATTAAAATATATAGAAGATGTATAAGGAATAAAACAGTCACAAGAAATAAAATCTATATATTACTAAAAGTTTGTAGGTTACAAGAAATATATTACATCTTATTGATTGTATAATTTATCTTGTAGCTGTAAATTGTGAATTCATTAGAAGATTCTAAATCCTAATGGATTAGAAGGAGTAGGTCTTTTTAAGGGTATACTTCATGAAGGCAGTTCTATCCAGTGGCCAGTGTTTCTATGAGCAGAATTTGTTGTTGTTTGTTTATTTGTTTGTATTACAGTAGTGCACAGAGGTCCCAATTGAAGTTGGGGGCCATTTTGCTAGGCCCTGTACAAACAAAATGAGACACAGTGTGTGCCCTGAGAACCTGACAATCCAAACAGACAGAACAGACAAAGGCAAACATAGGCACAGAGAGGTGAAGAGACTTGCCCAAGGTCACACAGCCAGTCAGTGGCAGAGCCAAGAATAGACAGACCCCAGGTCTCTAGTCTCATATCCTATCACTAGCCCAGCCTGCATCTCTTTGGCAGTGCGGCCTTTCCTATTTGCCCTCTTTGTTCTTCAGTATTTTTCACTGATATTTGACTGACCAGATACAGGAGAGAATGCCTGGATGAGGTAGCCTTATCTCTGACCTGATGGCAATTTTATGCTGGAAAAAAAATCATCATCTGCCCTCAAGAACAGGCCACTAATATTTTTTGTGGTATGTCCTTCACTGCTGTGACTACTAGCATTTCCATCAGCCTCTTCTGCATTCTAGTATGCTCTGAATGACAGGGCTTCTCACACTCAACCCAGCTGAGAACTGTTACAATAACTTACCAGGAGTCTAAGGACTACAATTAATATATATAAAATGGAGCAGTTAGCAGCCTCCCCCAGTTTAATAAGGAGGTTCATCCCAGATAGATCACAGGTCCCCACCAGCCTGCAGTGTTCCATCTTCATCCAAGTGGTCTTTTCCATTGGGTTACTGGTGTCTGAAGCTGTAGTCTCCTTGTTAAAAATGAGAGGAGCTGCATGTAGAACTCCATGCCCCCTATTTGACACACGGAGTGAACTTTGCCTAGCCCTGGTTTACGACATAGTCTGTTTCATGAGATGCACTGGGACAACACATGAGAACAAGAAAGTAGGAGTCGAGAACATCTGCTTTTCTTGTCTCATGCTTTCCAATGCTGTTGTGTACAGCTTTTTGTTCTGGAAGTCCATCAAGCCTATAATACTCTCCAACCACTTGGATGCAACTGCTTAACCTGGTGCTTCTGTAAATTTGTTTTCATGCTGTGGTCAATTTAAAATTTTTCTGGTTTTGACAGAATGTCAAAGTACCCAAAGATTTTACTCGCTGTCCAGTGGTCAGGCTCTCAATGCAGTCTACCTCCCGGTTAGTGAGCAGCTAACAGTTCTAGTCATCGTTTCCAGGTAAAACAGTGATTGATTGTTAAAGATTTCCAGTATGGCAACTGGGAAAACAACTCAGACTGATGCTATGTCTGTATTTTATATGACCACTGTCACTTAATAAATAAGCTACTAGAGACAGATCTAAGCCCCCAAATTCTGATTTCAAACACTGCATATTTTGATGTAGGATTTTGGTTTGGGCCATAGATACTGACCAGATGGTGTCCAGAATATGATATTGCCATAACCGAGATCTGATTTAGCATCTGGCACCCAAACAAATCTTATGAAAACATCAGCTAGAGCATCACACAAGGGCCTGTTGGATTAGTGGCATAGCTCCAAAGGGGGTGGAACTCCAGCCGCAGATTGGACTGTTCTGTTCCATCTTAGCCTATGTAGGTGATGCGGGAGGGAGTCTGTCATTCCTTGGAAGACTCACTCAGATGGCGGCGAAAGGGTGGAAGTCATCTTTCCATTCCACACAGTACCATTGCAAGCTCTTCTCATCTCTCACTATACAGTTAGTGCAGAAGGGGAGGAGGTTGTGGGGAGAACAACTGGGATGGCAAAACTTCCATTGACTCCAGTGGGGCCAGGATTTCATCCCTCTGGTTTCCAGTGTTGTCATTTTTCTTACTCTAACAGTCAGCATGCTCACCAGGTGATAGCATTTCAAGAAAATGGGTGCATCCAGAAGTGAGCAAGAACATGACTCCAGTGATGTATGGCCCAAATTCGGCTTCCAATTATCCATCTGTCAGGTTATCTGTCTATCTTGGTACCCAGCATTGTATTATCTCACCACTGCAATACATTCAGTGGGCTTTCACGGGTGGAACTAAGAGCAGGATCTGTCCTACTGATGCCTGTGATGGGTTTGAAAGCAAGTAGAAAGTTGTAACCGCTTTAAAACCCTGTATCCATCTTACACAGCCTAGGATGTTCCCAATCCTTTCCATTGGATTATTTTGTTTGCAGACATCCTCAGTGCATGGAGCTCATTAATATCCACCTTCTAAGGGGCCTTTTACTTTCGGGGCCTGTTGTTCATTTTCACTAAGATCCCTGGCAGTGCAAAAAGGCCTTAAAGTGGAAGTGACTTATATTGACAACCACCTCAAAGCTGCATGAAGTTGGATGCCTAAAAACCTTTGATGGTCTGAATGTAAATTAGAATCAGGCCCTCCATTTTTAACCTACACCCGGGCCTGAGTCGCATGTCACTTAATGCCAGTGTAGCTCCCTGGAAACCAACGAAGCTCTTCCTAATTTACACCAATATACATGAGAGGAGAGCCAAGCTCTAAATCTCTGTCTGCTCTTTGCTCAGAATAATGACTGCTCAGTGACTGCACTGAAACATTTCACGTCTGTTAGTCTATAAAGTGCCACAGGATTCTTTGCTACTTTTACAGATCCAGACTAACACGGCTACCCTCTGATGCCTTTCCTGTGAATTACCTTACTTCATAAGTAGTTTCCTTGAAATTAGTGCAGCTAGTCAGGGAATAAGTTACCACCACAAAGAGCGCAAGGGTGGCAGACTCTCACTCAATGAGCAGAAGTGGTCTTCCTAGGAGGCAGTAAAGCAATTCATGACTGATGATCAACCCTTGAGCAAGCCAGCAAATGCAGCCCAATCAACAATTTGTTCAGATACACACTGCAGTTTACAAAGTGCACAAGAATTTCAGAGGAAGACACCAGAAAGATGACTTGAGTCTGTAAATTGGAATCGATTATTCAAATGCAGATAATGCCACTCTTAGCTCTCCCAAACCCCTCACAAAACCTATAACACAGCAGAATCAGATGGTCCTGATCCCCATCTGGGAAACTGTTTTTATTCTGCAGCAAAGCAGGAGAAACACACATTGAAAAGCATGTGTTTTGGGTACAAAAATGTTGCAAATAATTCCTACCCCTATGTGAGGCTCAGATTTACCTCACCTCCCATTCTTGTAGACTTAGAATTTCTCTATAGTGGAGCTGGAGGTGTAATTTCCAGCTTGGGTGGATGTACCCATGCTAGCTCTGATTGAGCTAGCACACTAAAAATAGAAATGTAACATGAGCAGTGGTAGTGTAGCAGGCTGTGTTGCTGCTCATTTCTACCCAAGTACATACGTAGGGTTTCTGGGGAGATCTTACTCTGGCTGCTAGTCTGTCCTGCTGCAGTCACACTGCTGTGGCTACACTTCCATTTTCCATGCACTAGTTCGATCAGAGCTTGCACCTGTATGTCCACTCAAGCTAGAAATAACACCTTCCAGCTCCAGTGTGAACATACCCCAGGCCTATTGCTAGTACTCAATAGTCAAATGTAACAGCTACTGAATATCAGAGGGGTAGCCGTGTTAGTCTGGATCTGTAAAAAAAGCAGCAAAGAGTCCTGTGGCACCTTATAGACTAACAGACGTTTTGGAGCATGAGCTTTCATGGGTGAATACCCACTTCGTCGGATGCATGTCATCCGACATGCATCTGACGAAGTGACATCCATCCGACGAAGTGGGTATTCACCCACAAAAGCTCATGCTCCAATACATCTGTTAGTCTATAAGGTGCCACAGGATTCTTTGCTGCAGCTACTGAATAATTTCCATAGTACAGTATTACTGTTGTCTGGTTACTGTTATCCATCCCGTTCTTGATCATTCTAGGCACATGATGCTCGATCATGCTGGTTTGGTTAGTGCAGTTGCTAAAGGCTTGTCAAGACAGCAGAATAGTCTGTGTTTTTGTCACTTTTCTGGCAGGATAATTCCCACATCACAAGGTTATCCCATTGCCATTGAACTGAAGGAATATTTGATGATCACTTTTCCAATAAGTAGTAACTGTAATTTTTGCTGAAAAAAGCAACCATTTCTGAAACTTTCCTTCCCTCTCCCCTCCGAAGTGAAGCTATTTCACAATGTACCATATGTATCAGGGCATTTCACCAGGTGGGTATTTTTACATCCGTCACATTTTTCTCACAGGCAGTGAAGCCGATAGCTGGGTGCTTTAATTTGGAGGCCCTTTGTGCATCAAAATTATGCTGCAAAATTCTGCCTCTCCCTATTTCTCCAATCTTGTCTTCTATGGTTTCATCCTCGACTCCTCCACCCTGTCAGTGATCTACCTGATTCATGCTTAGCTGCCTGTGTTGTCAGCTTCTCCCACAGCTGCCTCTGCACATCAGGTCCTTGCTGTGGGACACCCTCCCTGAAATCATTCATGAAACCTGTGCCCTCTCCTCAGGACCTGCCTCTGCTGTGATGCTGATATGAAATCAGTCAGCCATTGAGGGCTGCAGTTTGTGTCAATCAGGGATAGCCAATTTTATTTAGTTAGTTAGTTAGTTAAAGTCTATGGTAATTTGGAACCATCAGGGGCCACCAACTCTGTATGTCACTGTGATGGGGTATTTTCCCCACACCAGCACTGAATGGGTTAAGGTGGAAAGAGAGGCCAGTTAGCCATAGGCTGCTCTGCAGGGGAGCTAAGGGGTGATGACACTCATTGAGAATGAGGGCAGGAACAGGAAAGCCTTCTATAAAACCTAGGAGCTGAGGCTCGAGGTGGGGGCAGTGAGGTGAGCCTGCAGACGCACTCCCTGATACAGGAGGGGGAGTAGGAGACTGAAAAGGGCCGTGCAAGAAGCAGCCCACGGAAGGAGCAGGTGAGAGAGCATAGACCTAAGCTGCTGGTTTGAGGGTCCCTGGGCTGGAACCCGTAATAGAGGGCAGGCCCCTTTCCCCTACCAGCTGCTGCAGGAGTGGCATAGGGATATGCAGTCTGTCTAGACTTTGCGGAAAGAGATTCTGATCTCCCAGAAGGGGAGAATGCTTGTGACTTGGCCGAAGGCCTAAGCCACGAAGGAGAGATGCTGCAGCTCCTGACTAGTGAGGGAGGGGCCACAGAGCGAGTCACTGAGGCAATGGGCTGAGCAAATGCAGGATGGGTTGTGGACAGTGGCAAGTTAATTACCCAGATGAACCACAAGGAGTTGACCCTGAGCAGTGAGTAGCCGACACTGTATCAGTAACCACATGATCTGATCTTCCTTTTCACCCACTTCCTTTCTTGTTGCCCAGTTCACTTGTTCTTTCTCTTCTCAAATTAGACTGGACAGAACAAGCTCTGAAGGATAGGGCATGTCTCTTACTCTGTGCGTGTTCAATACCATTCCACAGGGATGGCAGGAGCCGCTAGGCCTGAATGACCTCTGTGCTGCTCCTGTGTGTCAGACAGGAGGAACAACAGCATCCTAATTGGGGTGAAATTTAAAACTGGTCTTGAGAGAGACTTGAGTGTTGCATGAGCCTTGTGTTGGCCCAGGGGAGAATTTCACTCCAAGGGCACAAGGGTTGAAGTCCTGGCCCTACTGAGGTCAGTAGGAGTTTTGCTATTGACTACAGGACAGGATCCCCAATTTCTGCCTTGAACTTGGGCAAATGAAATAGCACCAAATCCACTCTGAGAGGGCCTTCTGCATATGCAGAGAGGGATGGGGCTGTCCCTAAGCTCTGGCAATGTAAATACAAAGGTTACTGGGCCACTGTAGGGTGATTTTGAAGGACACTTCATTTTGTTCTCCTTGTGAGATAAGAACATAATAGTCCTACTGGGTCAGACAATGGTACATCTAGCCCAGTATTCTGTTTCTGACAGTGGCTGGTGCCAGATACTTCAGAAGGAATGAACAAAACAGGGCAGTTATTGAGTAATTCATCCCCTGTTGTCCAGTCCAAGCTTCTAGCAATCAGAGGTTCAGAGACACCCAGAGCACGGGGTTGCATCCCCAAACATTTTGGCTAATATCATAGAATCATAGAACTGGAAGGGACCTCGAGAGGACATCTAGTCCAGCCCCCTGCACTCAAGGCAAGACTAAGTATTATCTAGACCATCCCTGACAGGTTTTGTCCACCCTGCTCTTAAAAATCCCCAATGGTGGAGATTACACAACCACCCTAGGCAATTTATTCCAGTGCTTAATCACCCAGACAGTTAGGAAGTTTTTCCTAATCTCCAACATAAACCTCCCTTGCTGCAATTTCAGCCCATTGCTTCTTGTCCTAACCTCAGAGGTTAAGAAGAACAATTTTCTTCCTCCTCCTTGTAACAACATTTTATCTATTTGAAAACTATGTCCCCTCTCAGTCTTCTCTTCTCCAGACTAAACAAACCCAATTTTTTCAATCTTCCCTCATAGGTCATGTTTTCTAGACCTTTAATCATTTTTGTTGCCCTTCTCTAGACTTTCTCCAATTTGTCCACATCCTTCCTGAAACGAAGCACCCAGAACTGGACACAACACTCCAGTTGAGGCCTAATCAGTGCAGAGTGGAGCAGAAGAATTACTTCTCATGTGTTGCTTACAATACTCCTGCTAATACATCCCAGAATGATGTTTGGGTTTTTTTGCAACAGTGTTACACTGTTGACTCATATTTACCTTGTGATCCACTATGACCACCAGATCTCTTTCCGCAGTACTCCTTCTAGGCAGTCATTTCCCATTTTGTATGTGTGCAACTGATTGTTCCTTCCTAAGTGAAGTACTTTGCATTTGTCCTTATTGAATTTCACCCTATTTACTTCAGACCATTTCTCCAGTTTGTCCAGATCATTTTGAAATTTAGTCCTCTTCCTCCTCCTCCACTTGCAACCCCTCCCAGCTTGGTATCGTTCACAAATTTTGATAGACTTTGTCCTCCATGAACTTATCTAGTTCTTTTATTAAGTCAAATTTTATTTTTGGCCTTCACAACATCTCATGGCAATGAGTTTCACAAGTTGTCTGTGTATTGTGTAAAGAAATACTTCCTCGTGTTTGTTTTAAACCTGATGTCTATTAATTTCATTGGGTTTCCCGTGGTTGTGTGTTATGTGAAGGGGTAAATAACATTTCCTTATTCCCTTTCTCCATGCCATTCATGATTTTACAGACCTCTATCATATTCACCTTCTGTCATCTCTTTTCTAAACTGAACAGTGTTTTTAATCTCTCCTCATACAGAAGTTGTTCTGTACCCTTAATCCAGGCCTGCACAACTCGTAAAGCGGCGAGGGCCACATTACTCCAAAGAAAATAGCTGAAGGCCGAACCCCCCCGGCCCCATGGAAACACCTCCCCAGGACCTCCCACCCCTGGGAAACACCCCACCCCAGCACCTCCCAACCCTTCAGAAACACACTCTCCCTCCCCAGCACCGCCTCACCAAAACAGCTGTGGGCCAAAAAGGAAAGTTGGGAGTGGGGAGGTGATACTTCAGCTGGGAGCCCCTGGTTGATTTAAAATGAAGAGGTGGCTGGGAGCCCTCAGGGGCAAATTAAAGGGCCCGGGGCTCCGGCGACTGGGGGAACCCGGAGCTTTGCGGGGTTGGGGCAGGGATTTAAAGGGCCAAGAGCTCCTGCCGCTGAGGGGAGCTGGAGCTGCGTACTGAAATTCAAAGGGCTCTGGGCTGCCTGCAGGCGCAGGGAGCCCTGATCCCTATGAATCCCAGCCGTGGCTGAGTTTTAAAGAGCTCTGGGCTCCCCGCCGCTGCGGGGAGCCCAGAGCCTTTTGAATCCCGGCCGTGGCTAGCATTTAAAGGGCTCTGGGCTCCCCGTGGCTGCAGGCAGCCCAGAGCTCTATGAATCCCAGCAGTGGCTGAGATTTAAAGGGCTCTGGGCTCCCCGCCGCTACGGGCAGCCCAGAGCCCTATGAATCCCGGCCACGGCTGGGATTTAAGGGCTCTGGGCTCCCCGCTGCTGCGAGCAGCCCAGAGCCCTATGAATCCCGACTGCGGCTGAAATTTAAAGGGCTCCGCATGGGGAACTGTTAGTTAAATTGGAAAAGATGGGGATGAATATGAAATTTGTAAGATGGATAAGGAGCTGGTTAAAGGGGAGACTCCAGCGGGTCGTATTGAAGGGTGAACTGTCAGGCTGGAAGGAGGTTACTAGTAGTGGAGTCCCTCAAGGATCGGTTTTGGGACCGATCTTATTTAACCTTTTTATTACTGACCTTGGCACAAAGAGCGGGAATGTGCTAATAAAGTTTGCGGATGACACAAAGTTGGGGGGTATTGCTAACACAGAGAAGGACAGGGATACTATTCAGGAAGATCTGGACCACCTTGTAAACTGGAGTAAGAGTAATAGGATGAAATACAATAGTGAAAAGTGCAAGGTCATGCACTTAGGGATTAATAATAAGAATTTTAGATATACGTTGGGGACGCATTAGTTGGAAGCGATGGAGGAGAAGGACCTTGGGGTATTGGTCGATAGCAGGATGACTATGAGCCACCAATGTGATACGGCTGTTAAAAAAGCAAATGCGATTTTAGGATGCATTAGGTGAGGTATTTCCAGCAGGGATAAGGAGGTGTTAGTACCATTATATAAGGCGCTGGTGAGACCCCATCTGGAATATTGTGTGCAGTTCTGGTGTCCCATGTTCAAGAAGGATGAATTCAAACTGGAACAGGTCCAGAGACGGGCTACTAGGATGATCCGAGGAATGGAAAAACTGCCTTATGAAAGGAGACTCAAAGAGCTTGGCTTGTTTAGCCTGGCCAAAAGAAGGCTGCGGGGGGATATGCTTGCTCTATATAAATATATCAGAGGGGTTAATGTTAGGGAGGGAGAGGAATTATTTAAGTTTAGTTCTAATGTAGGCACGAGGACGAATGGTTACAAACTGGATATTAGGAAGTTTAGACTTGAAATTAGATGAAGGTTTCTAACCATTAGGGGAGAGAAGTTTTGGAACAGCCTTCCGAGGGAAGTAGTGGGGGCAAAAGACTTATCTGGCTTCAAGACTAAGCTTGATAAGTATATGGAGGGGATGTTATGATAGGATAGTTTAATTTGGGCAATTGATCTTGGATTATCACCAGATAAGTCTGCTCAATGGTCTGCAGGGAGATGTTGGATGGGATGGGAACTGAGTTACTGCAGAGAATTCCTTCTTGGGTGCTGGCTGGTGAGTCTTGCCCACATGCTCAGGGTTTAGCTGATCGCCATATTTGGGGTTGGGAAGGAATTTTCCTCCAGGGCGGATTGGCAGGGGCCCTGGAGGTTTTTCACCTTCCTCTGCAGCGTGGGGCATGGGTCGCTTGCTGGTGGATTCTCTGCAGTTTGAGGTCTTCAAACCAGTTTTGAGGATTTCAATAACTCAGTCCTGGATTAGGGGTTGTATAAAAGTGGATGGGTAGGGTTCTGTGGCCTGCCTTGTGCAGGAGGTCAGACTAGATGATCATATTGGTCCCTTCTGACCTATGAGTCTATGAGGCTCCCCACCGTTGCGGGCAGCCCAGAGCCCTTTGAATCCCGGCCAGGGCTGAGATTTAAAGAGCTCCGAGCTCCCAGCCACTGCCAGCAGCCCAGAGCCCTTTAATTCCCTGCTGCGGGCCACAAAGTGAGCCTCCGCGGGCTGCATGTGGGCTGCGGGCTGTATGTTGTGCAGGCCTGCCTTAATCATTTTTCTGGTCCTTCTCTTTACTTTTTTCGATTCTAATATCTTTTTTGAGACCAGGTGACCAAAACTGCACTTTCAAAGTGAGTGTCCCATAGATTTATATAGTGGCTTTATGATATTTTCAGTATTTATTCCTTTCCTATTGGTTCCTAACATTCTATTGGCTTTTTTGACTGCTGCTGCACATGAGCAGATGTTTTCAGAGAACGATCCATGATGACTTCAAGATCTCTTTCTTGAGTGGTAACAGCTAATTTAGACCCCATCATTTGATATGTGTAGCTGGGATTATATTTTCCATTATGCATTACTTTGCATTTATCATATTGAATTTCATCTGCTATTTTGTTGCCCAGTCACCCAGTTTTGTGAGATCTCTTTGTGGTCAGATTTGGACTTACAAAATTACTCAAGATCGTTATCGTCCACAATCTTTGCCACCTCACTACTTACCCCTTTTTTTCCAGATCATTATGAATATATTGAACAGCACAGGACCTAGTACAGATTCTTGGGGGACACCACTATTTACCTCTCTCCACTGTGAAAACTGACCATTTATTCCTACCCTTTGTTTCTTTGAACCAGTAACCAGTTTAATTAGTTATTGATCCATGAGAGGACCTTCCCACTTATCCATGAATGCTTATTTTGCTTAAGAGCAATGGAACCAGCTCCGCAGTGAAGATGAAATCTGCTTCTTAGAAGAGAATATTTTTTAAAGGAATGATGCATGAAGATTTCAGTGTTTCAGCTAAATTCCTATCTATCACTATTAATAGTCCCATAGCCATTCCAGATCATATTTCTTTTTTTCTTTTAGTTCCTTTCAAGCTTTGAAAGTTTGCATGGAACTGTGGGATAGGTGGAATCTATTGGTGAGCAGGATCCAATAGCCAATAGACAGGGATGATAGCCTCTGGAATCCACTCTGCTCGAGCACGAAGAGGTTCCATTTCTCATGTCTGCAGCTAGCATTCAGTCACATAAGCCCTTGCAGCTTATGTCAACAAATAATATAAAAGCAGAGTAAGTTTTAAATTCTGAGAGAGAGAGAGAGAGAGAGAGAGAGAGAGAGAGAGAGAGAGAGAGAGAGAGAGAGAGAGATGTGTGATTTAAGACCTTGGTGCCCTTGTGGATGGGTCAAAGCTGTCATGCAGCTCTGTGATGTCAAAACATGCATTTCGTTTTTAAAATAACACTTTGTAGTTAGGGCTGTTGCCTTGGTGATAGAGTTACGACAGGAGAGACTCAGTCTCTGGCCTGGTCCACACTACGCTGTTAAACCGATTTTAACAGCATTAAATAGATTTAAAGTTGTACCCGTCCACACTACAATGCCCTTTAAATCGATTTAAAGGGCTCTTAAAATCGATTTCTGAACTCCTCCCCAACGAGAGTAGTAACGCTAAAATCGATATTAACATATTGATTTAGGGTTAGTGTGGCCACAAATCGAAGTTATTGGCCAGATAATTATAGTGATAGCTACCCACAGTGCAACACTCCGGAAATCGATGCTAGCCTCGGACCATGGATGCACACCACCGAATTAATGTGCCTAGTTTGGACACGTGCAATCGACTTTATAATATCTGTTTAATAAAACCGGTTTAAGTTAATTTGAAATTATCCTGTAGTGTAGACGTACCCTCTAAAGTGGGCATGGATCTCTCACTGCCCCTATTTGTTGGAGCTCAGATTTACAATGGAAACTGCATGCTTATGTCCCCTTACTAACATTCAGTGGGGGTGTTTTGGTTGGCTAGCTCCCAATAGCAAAAGAATGGGGAGAGGCCAGTGCTCCAGATCAGCCTGATTGACAGGACGGGTAGGCTAATCAGGGAGTCAGGAGGCCAGGGTGGGTCCCATCCTCCATGTGAGCTGAAATTGCCTGTGTCAGACAGAGTGGGGCCGAGCTAAGGAGAGAGCAAGGCCCAAGCTGAGCTGAGCTGAGCTGGGTAACAGAGCTGTGCCAGCCAGAGGGGTGAAAAAAGCAGCCCAGAGCTGGGAGCAGAGTCACAGGAGCAGCCTGGAGAGCAGACGCTGTGCTAGGAGCAGAGCTGCAGCCACAGAGCTAGAGACACACCCAAGGGAGAGCAGATCCTGTGCTGGGTGCAGAGCTGCAGCCATCGAGCCAGGGGGGCCAGAGAAGTAGCCCAGGCGGCTGGAGGCAGAGCAGCAGCAACAGTGCTGAGGCAGAGTGGAGCTGGAGCTAGAACAGTGGAGCTGGGACTTGGGCTGTAGCCGTCTGGAGCCGGATGCGGTGAGCAACTGGGGCCAGCCAAGGGGGGACCCGGGGCAAAGGGCCCAGTGCAGAAAGACACCCCCAGCCAAGGGTTCTTGCAGGCCAGACTGGGAGGGGGATCTTAACCTGACGGGGGGCTGACACTGGGAAGAAGGGTCCCACCATCCAGAGGTGTGTGGCCACCACCACAGCAATTGTCCAACCCACAGCATCCCTGCAGCACAGCCAGGGCCAGAGAAGGAGGCCTGCGACCTACAAGGAACAGACTGTGAAATGCCCTGATGTCCAGAGACACTGTTTGTAATGTTCCCTACCACAGAGCAGGGTGATGTGTTTTCCTTTAACCTTTCCCATTTTTCCTTATTCTTTTTTAAATTAATTGTTGATTAAATAACTTGTATTTGCTTTAAATTGTATGTAATGATCAGTGGGTCAGAGAAGTGTCCAGTGCAGAGAGAGTACCCCAGAGTGGGGACACCCTAGCCCCTGTCCTAGGTGACCACAGCAGGGGTGGGGGTCGAGCCCCCCTGGAATCCTGAGCCCAGCCTTGCTGGGGTTACAAGGACTCTGCCAGACAGGAGAGTGGAAGGGGGAGTGAGGACTCAGATCCTTCCACTAGCCCATTTCACTGGGGTAATGCAGAAGCCAGGAAACTTCCTCACAATAGCGGGACCATTCCCCATTTACACTTAGGCTGAGAGAGGAGTGAGCACTTGCAATACACAATCCTCAGAACTCCTGATCTAAAAAGCAGAATTAGTGCCAATAATCAGAGAATGCCTGTGATGGGACAGACAAACCCCCTCACTGGTGAGGAGAGGATTAAGAACCTGTGAACCCAATTGGCTCTGTCCTGCCACCCCACAGCAGATGTCAGGCCTGGAGAGGGGAGTTAAAAGGAGGCAACCTGGCTAACCAGGAATGAGAGAAAAGTTCTGCTTCTCATAAGAGCATAAAACTGGCCCTACTGGGTCAAACCAAGAGTCCTTCTAGCCCAGTATCCTGTCTTCCAACAGTGGCCAATGGCAGATGCCTCAGATGGAATGAACAGAACAGGTAATCATCAAGAGATCCATCCCCTGACTCTCATTCCCAGCTTCTGGCAAACAGAAGCTAGGGACATCATTCCTGCCCATCCTGGCTAATAGCCATTGATGGACCTATCCTCCATGAATTTATCTAATTCCTTTTTGAACCCTGTTATGATCTTGGCCTGCACAACATCCTCTGGCAAGGAGTTCCACAGGTTGACTGTGCGTTGTGTGAAGAAATACTTCCTTTTATTTGTTTTAAACCTGCTACCTATTAATTTCATTTGGTGACCCCTAGTTCTTGTGTTATGAGAAGTAGTAAACAACACTTCCTTATCTACTTTCTCTACACCAGTCATGATTTTATAGACCTTAATCATATCTCCCCATAGCCATCTCTTTTCCAAGCTGAAAAGTCCCAGTCTTATTAATTTCTCCTCATACGGAAGCTGTTCCATACCAATATATCTTTTTTGAGATGGGGCGACCACATCTGCACACAGTATTCAAGATGTGGGTGTACCAGCAATTTATATAGAGGCAACGTGATATTTTCTGTCCTATTATCTATCCCTTTCTTAATTATTCCCAGCATTCTGTTTGCTTTTTGGACTGCTGCTGCACATTGAGTGGATGTTTTCAGAGAACTATCCACAATTATTCCAAGATCTTTTTTGAGTGGTAACAGCTAATTTAGACCCCATCATTTTATATGTATAATTGGGATTATGGTTTCCAGTGTGCATTACTTTGCATCTATCAACATTAAATTTCATCTGTAATTTTGTTGCCCAGTCACTCAGTTTTGAGAGATCCTTTTGTAGCTATTCGCAGTCTGCCTGGGTTTTAACTGTCTTTAGTAATTTTGTATCATCTGCAAATTTTGCCACCTCACTGTTTACCCCTTTTTCCAGATCATTTATGAATATGTTGAATAGGACTGGTCCCAGAACAGAACCCTGGGGGTGTCATAAACAAATAGCTAAGGGTTAATGTCTCTTTCACCTGAAGCACCTGACCAGAGGACCAATCAGGAAACCGGATTTTTTCAACTCTGGGTGGAGGGAAGTTTGTGTCTGAGTCTTTGTTTTCTGTCTGCCTGCTTTCTCTGAGCTTTGGAGAAGTATTTCTGCTTTCTAATCTTCTGTTTCCAAGTTGTGAGTACCAAAGAGTTTGTTTCTTTTGTATTTACATGAATATAGTTGCTGGAGTGCTTTGAATTGTATTCTTTTTGAATAAGGCTGTTTATTCATATTTCTTTTAAGCAATTGACCCTGTATTTCTCACCTTAATACAGAGAGACCATTTGTATGTATTTTCTTTCTTTTTATATAAAGCTTTCTTTTAAGACCTGTTGGAGTTTTTTCTTTAGTGGGGAACTTCAGGAAATTGAGTCTGTACTCACCAGGGAATTGGTGGGAGGAAGAAGTCAGAGGGAGATCTGTGTGTGTTAGATTTACTAGTTTGATTTTGCATTCCCTCTGGGTGAAGAGGAAAGTGCTTTTGTTTCCAAGATTGGAATTACAGAGGGTGGACTCCTTCTGCTTAGATTCACGGAGGTTGCTTCTGTGTATCTCTCCAGGAGCACCTGGAGGGGGGAAGGGAAAAAGGATTATTTCCCTTTGTTGTGAGACTCAAGGGATTTGGGTCTTGGGGTCCCCAGGGAAGGTTTTTCAGGGGGACCAGCGTGCCCCAAAACACTCTAATTTTTTGGGTGGTGGCAGCAAGTACCAAGTCCAAGCTGGTAACTAAGCTCGGAGGTTTTCATGCTAACCCCCATATTTTGGACGCTGCTACGTGTAACCATTCCCACTCTCTTGGCCCGCTTCACCTGGTTGGCCAAGTCTTCCCCCAGTAGCATGGGGATAGGATAATTGTCATAGACTGCAAAAGTCCACATTCCTGACCAGCCTTTGTACTGGACAGGTAGTTCAGCTGTAGGCAAGTCTACAGCTTGTGACATGAAGGGGTAAATTGTAACTTTGGCCTTTGGGTTGATGAATTTGGGGTCAACGAAGGATTGGTGGATAGCTGACACTTGTGCCCCCTTGTCTCTCCACGCAGTAACCTTCTTTCTGCCCACTCTCAAATTTTCCTTTCGCTCCAAGGGTATTTGAGAGGCATCCGGGCCTGGGGATTTTTGGTGTGATGGTGGTGTAATGAATTGCACTTGCATGGTGTTCTTGGGACAGTTGGCCTTGATATGTCCCAGTTCATTACACTTAAAGCATCTTCCATCTGATGGGTCAGTGGGCCGAGGTGAGTTACCGGAGACTGGTGAGGTGGAAGAATAGGGCGTCTGTGGCTTTACTTGGGTTGTATGTGGGGTCTTTGGCTGTCCTCGGTTGTAGGGTTTATGGTCGGTGTGCCCCCTGGGGTATTCGTTCCCCTTGACTGTAGCTTTTTTGCTTTCTGCCACTTCCATCCATCTGGCTCCAATCTCCCCCGCCTCAGCGAGATTTTTGGGTTTTCCATCTTGTATGTACCGTGTTATGTCCTCAGGAACACCATCCAAGAACTGCTCCATTTGTATGAGGAGGTGCAGTTCTTCCAAGGTTTTAACATTGTGTCCTGATATCCAGGCCTCATAATTTTTCCCAACGTAGTAGGCGTGTTTGGGAAATGACACATCTGGTTTCCACTTTTGGGTTCTGAAGCGCCGACGGGCATGATCCGGGGTTATCTCCATTCTGTATCTGGCCTTGGTTTGAAAAAGTTTATAGTCATTCATTTGCTGCTTAGGCATTTCAGCTGCCAACTCTGCTAAAGGTCCACTGAGCTGTGGCCTCAATTCTACCATGTACTGGTCTTCAGGGATGCTGTACCCAAGACAGGCTCTTTCAAAATTTTCCAAGAAGGCCTCGGTGTCATCACCTGCCTTGTAGGTGGGAAATTTCCTGTGATGTGGAACCATAATTGGTGAAGGGTTGTTAGGATTGGCTGGCGCATGCAGCCCTGCTTGCGCTAAGTCCAGTTCATGTTTTCTCTGTTTTTCCTTCTCTTCATTTTCTTTTTGTTGTTTTTCCATTTCCTTTTGTTGTTTTTCCATTTTTTGGCGGTGGGCTACCTCTTCTTCTTGCAGTTTTCTGTGGTGGGCTGCATTTTGGCTTCTTCTTGTTTTTGTAGCCTTTCCATCTCTTGTTTGTGAGTTGCCTTATCTCTGGCCATCTGTGTTCTGAGCAGTTCCATCTGTTTTTCCATTGCCTCGAGCTGTACTGCCTCTGGTTTTCGTGACATCGTGTTTTCTTGTGTTGGGGTGCCCTCCGGTGTTTATTGTCTGAACTGCAGGCTCTTTGTTGCCTCCTGAAGTCTGCCTAGCAACAGTGCTTATTTCCCTTTCTTCCTCTAGTGTAAACTAGAAAAACCACTTTATTTGCATGTATATAGTGCTGGTATTTGCCTCCTAATGGGAATGCTATTGTGTCACAAAAGACTCTTTTGTCACAGCTTAATGGCTCCTTGCTTAATATGCAAGCCAGAAACTTGCCAGAGAGAGCAGAAAAAAAATTCTCTCTGGTTCCCTTTTAAAACCAAACTCTTTCTCTCTGCTAAAAAGCCCCTAGCAGAGAAAAGAAAAATAAAATATTCCTACTGGCTTCTGGATTCTGTCTATCCCGTAACCGCTGCCACTCATGTCATACCTTAGTCCCAGATTTGGACCTTAGCGTCCAAAATATGGGGGTTAGCATGAAAACCTCCAAGCTTAGTTACCAGCTTGGACCTGGTACTTGCTGCCACCACCCAAAAAATTAGAGTGTTTTGGGGCACTCTGGTCCCCCTGAAAAACCTTCCCTGGGGACCCCAAGACCCAAATCCCTTGAGTCTCACAACAAAGGGAAATAATCCTTTTTCCCTTCCCCCCTCCAGGTGCTCCTGGAGAGATACACAGAAGCAACCTCTGTGAATCTAAGCAGAAGGAGTCCACCCTCTGTAATTCCAATCCTGGAAACAAAAGCACTTTCCTCTTCACCCAGAGGGAATGCAAAATCAAACTAGTAAATCTAACACACACAGATCTCCCTCTGACTTCTTCCTCCCACCAATTCCCTGGTGAGTACAGACTCAATTTCTTGAAGTTCCCCACTAAAGAAAAAACTCCAACAGGTCTTAAAAGAAAGCTTTATATAAAAAGAAAGAAAATACATACAAATGGTCTCTCTGTATTAAGGTGAGAAATACAGGGTCAATTGCTTAAAAGAAATATGAATAAACAGCCTTATTCAAAAAGAATACAATTCAAAGCACTCCAGCAACTATAGACATGTAAATACAAAAGAAACAAACTCTTTGGTACTTACAACTTGGAAACAGAAGATTAGAAAGCAGAAATACTTCTCCAAAGCTCAGAGAAAGCAGGCAGACAGAAAACAAAGACTCAGACACAAACTTCCCTCCACCCAGAGTTGAAAAAATCCGGTTTCCTGATTGGTCCTTTGGTCAGGTGCTTCAGGTGAAAGAGACATTAACCCTTAGCTATCTGTTTATGACAGGGGCACTCCGCTATTTACATCTCTCCATTCTGAAAACTGACCATTTATACCTATCCTTTGTTTCCTATCTTTTAACTGGGTACCAGTCAATGAGAGCACCTTCCCTCTTATCCCATGGCAGCTTACTTTGCATAAGAGCCTTTGGTGAGGGACCTTGTCAAAGGCTTTCTTCAAATCTAAGTACACATATCCACTGGATCCACTTGCTCTTTGACCCCCTCAAAGAATTCTGTAGATTGGCGAGGCATGATTTCCCTTTACTAAAACCATGTTGACTCTTCCTCAACAAATTATGTTCATCTATATGTCTGACAATATTGTTCTTTATTATAGTTTCAACCAGTTTACCAGGTACTGAAGTCAGGCTTACAGGCCTTTAATTGCTGGGATCACCTCTGGAGCCCTTTTTAAAAAATGGCGTCACATTAGCTATCCTCCAGTCATCTGGTACAAAAGCTGATTTAAATAATAGGTTACAGACTACAGTTAGTAGTTCTGCAATTTCACATTTGAGTTCCTTCAGAACTCTTGGGTGAATACCATCTGGTCCTGGTGACTTACTGCTGTTTAATTTATTAATTTGTTCCAAAACCTCCTCTAATGATACCTCAACCTGGGACAGTTCCTCAGATCTGTCACCTACTAAGAATGGCTGAGGTTTGGGAATTTCCCTCACATCTTCAGCCATGAAGACTGATGCAAATAATTCATTTAGTTTCTCTACAATGGCCTTATCGTCCTTGAGTGCTCCTTTAGCACCTTAATCATCCAGGGGCCCCACTGGGTGTTTAGCAGGCTACCTACTTCTGATGTACTTGGAAAAAAAATTCTGTTACTTTTTGAGTCTTTGGCTAACTGTTCCTCAAATTCTTTTTTGGCCTTCCTAATTGTATTTTTACACTTCATTTGCCAGTATTTATACTTCTTTCTATTTTCCTCACTAGGATTTAACTTCCACTTTTTAAAGGATACCTTTTTGCCTCTCACTGCTTCTTTTACTTTGTTGTTTAGCCAAGGTGGCTCTTTTTTGGTTCTTTTACTATGTTTTTTTTAATTTGGACTATACAGTTAAGTTGAGCCTCTATTATGGATGTCTTTAAAAAGTTTCCATGCAGCTTGCAGAGATTTCACTTTTAGTACTGTACCTTTTTATTTCTGTTTAACTAACCTCCTCATTTTTGTGTAGTTCCCCTTTCTGAATTTAAATGCTACAGTGTTGGGCTGCTGTGGTGTTTTTTCTGCCACAGAGATATTGAATTAATTATATTATGGTCACTATTACCAAGTGTTCCAGCTGTATTCACCTCTTGGACCAGATCCTGTGCTCCACTTAGGATTAAATCAAGAATTGCCTCTCCTCTGGTGGGTTCCAGGACCAGCTGCTTCAAGAAGTAGTCATTTAAGGTGTCAAGAAACTTTATCTCTGCATCCCGTCCTGAGGTGACATGTATCCAGTCAATATGGGGATAATAGAAATCCCCCATTATTATTCTCCTGATATGAGAGACTGAGATAGCTTGCCAGTTGGACAAGCCTCCCTATGGAAGGGATGGCTAGACCCCAGAGACTGACCACAATACTGGTTATTTGAAGACAGGCTCAGAAGAGAAGGGCAGGGTCCCACTGAGAGCTTTTTTCAGATTCCCCTGTTTTGAGTTATTTTTTCCTGTTTTTGGAGACTTTACCACTCCAAAGGGGTAGGACATAACTGTGCCTTGGCTGCAGGACTAAGGAACTGCTACATCAGTCCATGTGAGTGACTGTGGCCATCCCCCCATCAATCCTGCAACCAGGTGAGTACTACTCCAGTAGGTCGTGAGCAGATGCTACAGAGGCAAACCCACACACCAGGCCGCTATTATCTCATCCAGCTCTGAAAGATCACAACACCCACACCTGTTTGTGATGACACGATTAATGTGAAAGATAGTGTGGTCCAGTAAACAGCAGGCAACTGCAGTTCAGAAGTCCTTGGTTCTTTTCATTGCTCTGTCAATGACTGACACGATGGCCAACTCACTTAGGCCTGAATTTTCCAAAGCATCCAGCTAGGTCTGTAAAGTTGGGTATTCAAAAACTGAGGCAACCAAAATTAGTGGCTGCTTTTGAAAACTTGGGCCCTATCCTGCCTATGTCGTCCCCCCCCCCCACCCCCATTGTATATGATCTCATGCCAGTTTTTTGGGTTGGGGTTAATGTTTACAAAGCACTTTGAAATTCCCTGACAAAAGACACCGTAGGAAATAAATGCACAGTATTATTAGTAAAATTGTCATCCCCAGAATGAAGGACCAGATGATCCTCATGGATATTTCCCAAGGATTTCACTCTTGTAAGATTTCAAATAAGGTACAAAGCAATGGAAAAATGTGCCAACGTGAACACATCCAACCCTTGTATAGGTGTGTACACCACCTCTATGGGAGCTTTCTGACATCCTGAATGTGGTCTGTGGGGTTCTCACAGAGTCTCCTTTTTGGGAGGG
This sequence comes from Gopherus evgoodei, assembly GCF_007399415.2. Classification (NCBI taxonomy): domain Eukaryota; kingdom Metazoa; phylum Chordata; order Testudines; family Testudinidae; genus Gopherus; species Gopherus evgoodei. Next base: position 279,947,658 of record NC_044323.1, on the reverse strand, counting down.
GTTGAGTTAACATTGTTTTTATGTATACACAATATATCATGGCCGGACTGTTGCTTTTAAAGTCACATTAAGGAGGGCATGCAGGATCAGGGAGTGGAAATGTTCTGTCATCAGAACTCTGAGGCAGGAACAGTTCTTGTGGGGGCCCAGTAGAGTGTATTTAGGAAGTGGCTCCTACCTGTGGAAGTTTTTCTTAAAGATCTGCTCTAGGAATAATTTTGAAAAGTTATATGACCTGTGTTAAACAGGAGGTCAGACTAGATGATCGTCATGATCCCTCTAGCCTTTGGATCTGTTAACCTCTTTGAAGATGCACAGGTTTGGACCACTAGCCTGTGTGCAGATGGAGGCCTGTCCATGAAACATACCTCCTCTGGAGTGTCTAGCACAGCAACCAGCATTAAGAGGTCTCCACACCTTGCACTCAGGTAGTTCAAAGTCTGGCATTCAGTCACATCATGATCCTGGAGCTGATAAGGAGTCTGTCAGTCTCTCTAGGTTCTTATCTCACATCCAACACCACAGTACTTTTACATCTGTGAGTGAATACAAGCGGATTTCTGTATTTTTTTTTCTTTCCTTCTCCCAGAGAGAGGTTTGATTGTTAAAGGGGATGAAGGATAGAATTGGTGAGGTTGCTGAAGTGGGGGAAGTTAGGCTGAAAGAACAAGATAATAATGGAAAGAGGAAATATTAAACAATATATATAGATATATATGTGAATCTGCTCATCCTCTGATCCAGCACCAACCATTCTGTGCACATAGCACAGAAGTAGACTCAGTGATTGTGTCATGGAACTAAAAACGTGTGGTGCAGTATAAATATTTTAAGCTATTATTGTGCAAGCAATGAGCTGGAGGCTTTGTCACAGCACTTGTCAAAGGACCACTAGGAGAAATGCAGAAACCCACGCAACTCAGTTAGTCATGGAACAAAACCAAACAAGAGGAAAAGGCAAAATGTTGTGATGAATGTACTAACCCTATTTAAGAAACCAGAAACAACATTAAAGTAATTTAATGCTGGTGAAACATACCGGATTGAGAGCCCTAGACACTGAAATCCTCTGTTCAGCCACAGGATAACCATGGTCCTGGCTGTAGTGGTGGTGATATACTTCACTCCACACTGCCCTGACAGGATATTTGGATGCCTGATTTGCAAAACCATTTTTGAAACCAGATATACTTTGTGTAGACAGGAGTAAATTGTAGAAATGGACCAGGCTTTACATGTGGATCCATGTCCAGGCTATGCACATCCCAAAGTTTGGGGGTGTTTTGAGTACATTTTGGTTCATCTCTGATTAAAAGTTCAGTGCTCACTAGTTTTTTGTTTTCTCTTTAGACCAGGAAAAGCTCCCAACAGCATGGAAATTACTCTGTGCGCAAAGAAATTCCCCTTTCTATATGTATATGCAATTATAATAGTGCCACATTAATCCAAGGTATGCACAGCACATATTTAATCGACATGTGTAGTTAATGTTTAGACAATTTGTTAATGTTATCCCTAAAATAATGACTCTGGTATGGTATACATTGTAATGATGTGTAAAGTTGTTCCATCGTGGAGTAAACATTCCTCTCTGCTACTCAAATAGCCCATGGGATTTGCAGCACATACGTGAAGTTTCTATCTGAAGTGGAAGGGTGTAAATTTGGGTCATGTTAGTTTATGTTTTGCCATGTAACTGACACAGTATAGAATGAAATCAGTTTATGTGGCATCCCATCTGGTGAGACATAACATTCAAAATGGTGACTGGAAGGGTGCCAGTGATTTAACTGACAGCTAGGCAGTGAAGAATCTCCCTTTACCAAAATACTTTTGAATCTCTTACCTGGTAAAATAGTTTGATAGCTTTCTTTTGTCTTGCAAATTATTTGGGACTCAGTCAGTAATTACCCCTCACATAGGGAGAGTAAGGGTTTTATTTGGCACTGTCTCCACTGCCAGCCAGATGTACCCAAACCACTAGCACCATGGAGGAAAATAGCCCTTCTCTTTTGTCTGTCTTAAGAATCTTTCTTTTTATTACATTGTTGTACTATAGACTCAGGTCCTGGGGGTGCTACCGCATTCCCTGGCTTGAAGTGGTTTCCATTATATACAGGGTTTACAGTTCGGTTCAATGGTTGTCAGCACCCCCACTATACAAATTGTTCCAGCACCCCTGACTATATATGGTCATATCACAAGCAACAGAAGTGGTTGGTTTCCTATGTGTTTGAATGGTTTTTACACTGTAGGTGTTGCTGTGGTAAAAGCTACCAAAGCATCTGAATGTTAGAGCTCTGTAATTAGGAATGCAGATGCCCAGTAGTTGTGGATAACAATATTGTACATTTTAACTAACAGCTGACAGCTGGTTTTCTACCTCCTCACTCCCTGACTCCTTCTCTCCCAACAGTCAGGCAGACTTGGCAGTTCTACAAGCACCATCTGATTTACTAATGCAGGGACAAATTGCAACATCACAGTGGTGCCCAACTCTGCAACTTCAAAACTCAGGAGACAAACAAAAAAAGGAACTGGTTTTCAAGATCTTGAAATTTTTCAAACAAACCACACTTCACTTCTGGCCTATCTTCTTTTTTTTTTTTTTTTAATTCTTTGCCAATTTATAATAGGCCATATTCATAAAAGCGATGGGTATATTTTAGGCTGAATATCAGCCTAGAATGTACTACGGGTCACTGCAGCTAATTAGTCTTTCATTGAATTCAGTCAGCTTTGGATGAGGTGTAAAGTGTGTATATACATATTGCAAGTGTGTATATATATCTATAGGGACTTTTCCTGCCTCCGCCTGACTGATAGGAGTGACCACTATGACCCAGGCTTCTCCTGATAATTGCTGTTTCTTGCCTCTGAGGGTACCTACACGGGAATAAAAGACCCGGGTATCTGAGCACATCTTTGTCCTTTGTCCTTTGTGCCTCAGTTTCCATATGTGAGAGCTGGGTAGGAACATTTTTTCCCACCCTGTAAAAACTTGAGATTTTTCAACCAAAAAAAAAAAGTCCAGTCTCAAACTTCGACAAAACACCAGTCTCCAATGTTTTCTCAAACCAAAAATCCAAACACAAAAATTTGATTGGGCTCAATTGAAACATTTCATGTTAACGTCAAATATTTTTTCCCCAACATTTTCTTCTTTACTATGAATTTACTTAAATTTTGAAACAAAAAGTCATGTTGAACAGAGAAACAGAACTTTTAATTTGGAAAATGTCTAAACAGGATATTCAGACAACTTCAAAACATTTTTTTCAAAGGTTGCACAGAATGAAATTCATCAAAATTGACCTTTTTGACAAAAAACTGTGACCAAACTACTGTGCCAAAAATAGCATCGTAGCTGCAGCAACATGAGCAGTGGGATGGACTGTCATGGACTAGCCTCTCTCAGTATGATCCCACCCAGGACCAAAGGTATGTACTTGGGTGTCTAAGCCCCCCCCCCCACACCCCCCTGCTCACGCTGCTATTGTTACACTTATATTTTCAGTGCATTAGCTTGCTCCAAGCTAGTGCCAGTACATTTACCCAAGGAAGTGCATCTCCGGCTTGAGTGCAGATGTACCCTGTATCTGTTTCTCTACTCCCTCTCAGCACTGTTCAGGATTCTACCATTTGCTCCTATTTTTTATTTCTTCCACTTTGTCCATCTCCTCTATCATGGCAATTGTGAAGACTGGACAACCCTCAATTCAAAGTCTGTTGATGGTGAAATCTAGGAGAGCAATCAGATCTCGCTGCCGGTCTGTACAATGCTGTCAGCCAGAATGTGGAAATGGAGGAAAAGCATATGTGTTTGTATAGAGAGAAGGACGGAACAAATCTGGACTCTTAAGAATTCATGGTTGTCACTGTGCTTCAAACCATGGCCACTCAGAGCTTCCTGAAGAGAGTGATAGAACTCAGGACCTGTGATCAAATGCACAAGCCCCAACTTTTTTTGATTTTTAAAAAGAGAATCTGCTTTTGTAGTACAGATACTGTAACGAACTAGAGCAGAAGGGGGAAATGGTGCAAATAGGTACTAGCCAATTCAATCAATATATGACCTTTTTTAATTAAAAGAACGTTAAAGTTGCAAAGTCAAATTCTTAAAAGTTAGCAAATGCCAGTATTAAGGCTGAAAACTTAACTAGGCCTCCTTGGGCACATGCAGAATGATCCAGTCTTTATGTATGTCATCACATATTGCTTACTATCACCTTTTACTCTGTTGGGGCAATAGCCAGATAGTGGAAAATGTCATGTGCCTTCCAGCAATGAATAGGAACTCTAATAATATCCTGCATGACGGATGTTTGCACATCATATTGGTGAAACAAAAGTGAGCCATGCAGAATACACTTGTCACTCTGGCTTGCTGCACAGTCGTTTACTATCTGAGGGGGATTAATGTTGTCCTGAATGCAAAGATGTGGAGCAGATATACCACTAATTCGATGGCATGAGAATACACCACCACAAAGGAGGATGTTTCTGGAAGTATAAAGGCTCATGAAAGCATGTGGTACTGAGGTGGCTAGAAGCCAGCGTCTTACTCCATGAGAATAACTAAGGAACGAGACACAGCAGAGGGCTAGATCCTCAACAGGTGTCAATTGTAGTAGATCCACTGGCTGAAATTAAACCTCTGATAAGCAGGCAAAAGGGTCATTCCCCTTGAACTGTAGCTGCTGCTATGGCTTGCCTTGACACTGTGGCTACACGATAACTGAGATTTGTAAGGCTTCTTCCTGGAGCTCAATTCATATCTTTACCTATTCTCTAAATAATGGGGACAGACCCATGGCTCACTTCTCAGTGATAACTGAGGATAATCCTTCCATTTCTTTTTAATTGGTACTCCTCAATCCTGTGCCTGAGGAATTTCTCCTGCTTTGTAATCTCCTACCGTGGGAATATGCAGAGGCAAATCCATTAAGGAAAGAGGCACGTTCTCTTAATGTGTTGGCTATGCAGATCTAAACACAGCCTCCCTCTTTTCCTGCCTGGTTGTTCTAGATTTGGATCAGGTGGAAAGGAAAAGAGGGATGGTCTGGGCAGTAGGCCTCTTATCCTCACACTGAATGCTCAGGTCTGTGGTCAGTGCAGTGTTTAGGGGCATTGAAAGACTTCTGGAACTCCCAAAGCTCAGGGCTTGGGTTCTACGGGTGGAGGAATAAATGGGAAATAACTCCAAGTACTACTGCGTTCTAAGTAAACTTCCTTTTTAAACAATTTGTTTCAGAGCTGGCTCTGGATAAAAATCATCTTGTTTTAATCACTGTGTCTTATGCCAGCAGTAGCTCCTGCCCCAGCCACCCTGGGACTCAAGTCTGACATTTAAAAAAAAAAAAAAGTTTCCTCTCCTTCGTGGTATGGAACTAACTACATAACTTCACAACTAGAGAATGAATGTGTTTTAATTCATATGTAGCATGGCAGATGATGTCAATGCCCTGAACTTGTTATTATTATCTTTTTAAACCTACTTGCTATAAGAGCCGCTGAGCCAACCCTAGCCACATTGATTTCAAAGGGAGAGAAATAAATACCACAGCTCTAGCAGAAGCTAATTGTTTGCAGGCAGCCTTGCTGCAGCAAGCTGTCTGTCCTCAGGGTCCTAAGTCCTCTAGGATTTTTAGATCAGTTTCCATCAGAACAGGGTTTCTCTGATTGTCATATGCATACAGCCAGCCTCCCCCATGTATAACAAGTGAAAGAGGGAGGTCTCTCTCTTCCCCTCGCCCTTCTGCAGCCAAGAAATGGTCTTTAAAAATAGTCTGACATCACTTAAAAAATAAATGTTTCCTCTCCTTCCTGATATGGAACTAACTAAATAACAGCTAGAGAATGAATGTGTTTTAATTCATATGTAGCCTGGCAGATGATGTCAATGCACTGTATGTGTTAATATTATCTTTTTAAACCAAGCTGCCATAAAAGCAGTGAGCCAGCCTCAGCCACATTGATTTCAAAGGGAGAGAAGAAAAAAAAATAGCAATTTGGAAAGATCTCTTAAACCAGGTGGGCAAAGACAGCTTGTTAATGTTCCTTCCAGGCTAGGGCCAGGTAAATGGCTAAGTGGGGATTCAGGGTCTGCCAGAACCAAGCGTATTTTCTAGCCCTCTTGTTTTTCATACAGTGGCCACCACAGCAATAGCTAAGCTCCTTCCAAGGAGGCTGCCTTCAGTAGCATGATCAGCTTCTGTCACATGTAGCTGCGTCTCTATTTTTCACCCCTGGGGAAACTTGGGTGTGTGCATTTTGTTGCTGTAGAGTCCAGCTGCTTTTATTCCTAAGGGCAAATTCAAAGAAGTGTGCCTTGCACCTGGAGTGGAGAGCAGTGCTCTCTGAAGTAGCTGTTAGTGCCTACAGGAGTGAATGTAGTGAAGCTGAACTTTTGTGAGTTTGGGCTCGACAGACACGCACTGGAACACACATCCAACAATTCGCTGGTACTCATGCTGCTGGCTCAGAAGGACTTTGTATGTTCTTAGAGGATGGGGAGACAATTGGATCTGCAGGTGTTGGGAGTCATAGTCAGAGCCTAAACCTTTCTGGATGTTTCCCACCATGTCTCTTCCTCTTAACTAGAAGAGTCTGAGCCTGAGGTTTGCAGTACTCAGACAGCCTGGAAAGAGGTTTGACTTCCAGGATAGTTGACTCTGCCCTTCAACCGCCTTCATTTTTGTCCTGTTAGTTGGTTTGGCCATGTGAGGAGGTTTTAGTTTGTGTGCAGAGTTTGGAGGCAGGTTTGAAAGCAGCTGCATATATTTTCTCATTGTGATAACTTCTTTGATATCCAAGTCATGGTGGCATTTGTCGCTAGGGAATTTGAGTTCCCTCTCCACACCCCATTTTATGGCAGCAAAAGAAGAGGCTCTGTTAAGCGGTAACTAAGCACCAGATACACAAAGGGGCTTAGGCATTGCAGTGCTGAGCATCACAGTGGCTAACGTTTAGGTGAACAGAAGATCACAGGAACAGCAGTGCAATGCACAAAGCTGAGTTAGGTGCCCAGGCTCCCTGCACAATGCATGGGGAGAGAGAGATTCCTTCAAATGCAATCCACAAAGGCCAACATGCTCACGGGGAACCACCGAAGCTAGCCCATGGGAGATGCTGATGAGAGGAGTATATGTGAAGACCATCCACTCTATCAGAGATAGGTATCTAAATCCAGGCTGCAGGATCTCTCTATAGCAATCCATGAACGGGAATCATAAGGCTTAGGAACCTAAGGCATTGTGACCCAGGAACTTCTTGATGGCAAAGGGCACATGTGATGCATAGTTTTACAGGGATCCTTTGGATCTGATAGATGCATAATAATGCATTAAAAAGTGGCATATGAGATCTCTACCAATAGCCAGCTTTGTACTGGCCATTATAATCAATGTGAGATGTTTACACAGCAGATATTTAAGGAGTTACGTATCTGTACTGAAAATGATGTTCTTAAGGTGTGTGAGTTAATGCAGATCCCCAGAAGGTGATTGTACCTATTGGGTTCCGGGTCCAGAAGGTGATTGTACCTACTGGGTTTCTGGGAAGTGGGCGGGCAGAAGCCCGCCCACTGCTAACAGATCCCCGCCCCCAGCCTAAGGGGAGGATCTACAGGACCTCAGAACCCAACTGATTCCGGGGGACAACTAGTAAAAGAACAGGGACAGGAGTGCAGTCAGAAGGTCATAAGAAGGGAGCCTAACAGGGACACCGAGCAGAGAACCCTGGACAGCACCCACTGCTCCTCGAAGACGACAAGGGAGCCAGTGGATGCTGCCCAGAGGAACTCCGCCCGGATACATGAACGGACTAAGGATCGGAAACAAGCCCCACAGTCATAGGAGTCTCTATTGGCCAACCCTCTCCCTGGTTGCATAGATGGCCATTTTAGCCAGGGTGAGGAGGAGGTTGAGCAGGAGGTCCCGCGACTTTGTGGGGCCATGGATAGGGAGTGGATAAAGAAGGAGGTGAGGGGAAAAGTGCAGCCAGAAATGTAACAGGATATTGGTGAGGAGCCGGTATAGGGGCTGCAACCTGGCGCACTCTAAGTAAATGTGCATTAGGGTCTCCCACACGCTGCAGAAGGGCCAGGTGTCTGAGACAGGGATAAACCGCGCCAAAAACACGGCTGTGCTCACGGCCCCATGAAGGAGCCGCTAACTGATATCCCCGGCGGGCCTCGGAACCAGACTAGAGTATAGGCTGGCCCACCGGGGCTCCTCACCCTCGAGAGGTGACAGGAGGTCCCACCACTTTGTGTCAGGGCGGGACACAAGGGTGAGGAAGTGAAGGGTGTGGAGCACGAGCGTGTAGAGATGTTTCCTTGGTGCGGTTTGGAAGCGGACCGGCTGCAGGTTGTGCAGCCAGCTTGTGGAGAAGGGGCAAGGGAGCCGGTTGGGTCCACGGGGTAGAGGCCTGATGAAAAGGTCTGGAGGGTCTGGGGTGGTGGGTGGGCGGGGCGTGCCCACCCGCAGGACCGGGTCGAGGTAGACCCGAGCAACAGGTGCCAAAGCGGCCTCCACCTCCTATAGTACGCGCCGAGGAGTACAAGGCCTGGAGAGCCCCAGGGGATCCAGCCAGCCTCCCCGGTCGTAGTCCAGGAGGTCTCCGATCCTGGTAGCTTCCGCCAGGACCAACCTCTGGTGCACCGCGGGGGACTCCACCACCTGCACACGGAGCTGGGGATTGTGTAGCAGGGGCTCCGCGAGGAGATCCGCCCCCTTGGTGGCCACCATGGACCTGGTCGCAGAGAACAGCTTCCAGGTCCGGAGGAGGTCCTGGTAGAAGACCGGCAGCCGGGAGAGGTCTCGTGGAAGACCCCTCGGATTGAGATAAAGGAGCTGCCGGCAGAAGGTGATTGTGGCGGGGTGGTTACCCGCTTCTGCTCTGTGGGGCTTGAAACAGCCCAGGAGAGGGCTGTGGCTGGGGCAAGAAGCCTGGGCTGATTAGGGAAGGTAGGCTCAACTGTGGCCATGCCCCAATCAGGCCCAGCTGGTCCCTATAAGAAGGGCTGTGAGCCAGAAGCTCACTCACTCTCCTTCTGCTTGTAGAAGGAGAAGGGCCTGGCTGCAGGAACCTAAGCAAGACACCTAGATTGGGAGCAGGACTGGGGAAGGGCCAGAGTAGCTGGAAACTCCGGCCTGGAAAGTCCGAGGCTGCAGGCCTGGCTATAAGCTGAATAGGTGCAGAGTTGCAACGGGGCAGCCCATGAGTAGGTAGAGACAGCAGGTTTGAACCCCTTTGCCTGTGATGAGTGGCTTATACTTCAGTCTGCCCTAGTGAATGGGGGCTCGATGGAGACTGAGCAGTAGCCAAGACTGAGGCAAAGTGGGAATAGTGGGTGGGGGTTCCCCTGGGAGGGGGAGACCCAGAACTGTGGGGGTACTGCTAGGGGGCAGCACCCAGTTAAAGGGGCACTGGGGTCCTGGAAGGGATATGGGGGCAAGCAGTGATGGTGAGACTGGTCTGAAGAGGGCACTCTGCAGGCTGGATGCTAATTCCTGAGGACAACCAGCAGGAAGTGCTGCTGGGTGAGTCTATGCACGCTTACAGCGATAAACATGATTCTGGTCAGACAGTGGGGAAGTAGACGCTTATCTCAATATCTGGTGACTGCATTGTGTGCCTCACAACATAAGTCTATTTGCATACTGAGCCACCAGCTAATCAAGATTGTTAAATTGACAAGAGATTACAAAATCTACAGGAAGGAACACACAGCAGGAGGGTATCCTGTTTATGACTAAGATCAAAGGATCAGTCTGACATATCAGGAGAATGCAAGGGGACACAGGTATCCTTAACTGAGGAGATGAACTGCTAGCATGTTTTGTTTTATGGACTGAGGGCACAGCCAACCTGGCTGAAAATCTCTTTGGGTGAGAGAAACTTCATTAGTCAAGATAGTATCTTGTTAATTAAGTTTAGGCTTTGGTAGAATTGTTGTTTTTATTTTACATGTAACCATCTATTTCCAATACTCACTTGCTGCTTCTTGAATCTCTATTCTTTGTTAAATACATTTTTACTTGTTTTCACTATAAACATTTTCAAGTGATGTCAGGGCTTCCAAGAGGATTCAGGGGGCCTGGGGCAAAGCAATTTTGGGGGCCCTGTCCCTTTAAAAAAAAGTTGCAGTACTATAGAATACTATATTCTTGTGGGGGGCCCTTGCAGGGCCCAGGGCCTGGGACAAATTGCCCCTCTTTCTCCCCCCCCCAGTGGCCCTGGGTGATGTGTGTTAAATGGAGCACTGACCTAAAGGGAAACTGGTGTCTACTGCCTCTCTGGAAGCAGCTAATCTGTGAACATCCAGTGGAACAGAGGCTGGATACTCCAGGGAGATGCTCGGAGGTTGGAATGGGCCTATTGCTAACAGAACCTGCGTAGGCTTTGACGGGAATGCTTGTGTTGCCAGTGGCTGGTGCAATCACAACGCTGACCCATTGCAGGCAAAGACAGGGCTTCCTCGCACGCAGGCAGGTTGTAGGCAGCGAGATGCCTCACAACTCTGATGCCCCCAGGAAGCATCAAAGGAATGAGCTGGGTGCCTGACTCACTCCTCACAAAATGGCTGGAGGCAGAGCAGGTGGCAGAGGCACCCACCTTGTAACTCTTAACCCAGTGGTTAGATCCCTCAGCTGGCACGTGGGAGATCCAGATTCAGTTCCCCTCTCAGAGAGAGGAGTTGAATGGGGGGGGTCTCACCTCTTTGGCAAGTGCTCTACCTACAGAGCCATGGGATACTCTAATGTGGGGCTTCCTTAGTCTCTCTGGCAAAGCTATTCCACTGTGGATAAATAATGAAAGCTTACAGGGCTTGGGCTACACAGCAAAAAATAGCAGTGTAGATGTTCTCTCTCAGGCTGGATCCCAGGTCTGAGATTCTGCCCCTCTCACCAGGTTTCAAAGCCTGGGCTCCAGCCTGAGAGAGAACATCTACACTGCTATTTTTAGGCCTGAATCCTGAACCCTGTGAGCCCATGTCAATTGACCCAGACTCTGAGACTGCTGTGGGTTTTCCTTTGAAGTGTAGACCTATCCTTAGGCACCTGAAACTGAGATTTAGGTGCCTAAGTCTGGGGATTAACTACCTCTGTAGTTCTGGACCTAAGAGCTCCCTGGACAAAACACCTTAAGAAAAACAAACATTAGTAGAACATTAAGATTGAGTTTAGAGACCTGGATTGTGCAATAGCCTGTGCGCAGTGACGTGGTATTAAATTGCATGATCACATACTATTTCTTGGATAGTTGAGTCACACTTGGTTAGCTGCAGATACTCTTCTGTAATGCTTTTATCAGTCTTCTCTCCTGACCCTAATTCCTGTGTCAGAATAGTACAGTATCTTTTATTTACCCTAGACTTTCCATATAACTGTCATAAACAGATAGCTAAGGGTTAATGTCTCTTTCTCCTGGAAAGGAGTAACCTGAAACACCTGACCAGAGGACCAATCAGGAAACAAGACTTTTTCAAATCTGGGTGGAGGGAAGTTTGTGTCTGAGTTCTTTGTCTTGTGTCTGTCCCTCTCGGCTATGGGAAGGATTTTTCTATCTCCTGCTTTCTAATCTTTCAAAGTTGTAAGTACAAAGATAGGTTGGGTTTTTTTGTATTTACATGTGTGTAGTTGCTGGAGTGCTTTGAATTGTATTCTTTTTTAATAAGGCTGTTTATTCAATATTCTTTTAAGCAATTGACCCTGTATTTGTCACCTTAATACAGAGAGACCATTTTTATGTATTTTTTCTTTCTTTTTTACATAAAGCTTTCTTTTAAGACCTGTTGGAGTTTTTCTTTGGTGGGGAACTCCAGGGAATTGAGTCTGTAGCTCACCAGGGAATTGGTGGGAGGAAGAAGTCAGGGGGAAATCTGTGTGTGTTAGATTTACTAGCCTGACTTTGCATTCCCTCTGGGTGAAGAGGGAAGTACTTGTGTTTCCAGGACTGGAAACAGGGAGGGTGGCGTCCCTCTGTTTAGATTCACGGAGCTTGCTTCTGTGTATCTCTCCAGGAACTCAGGGAGGGAACACCTGGAAGGGAGAAGGGAAGGGAAATGGTTTATTCCCCTTTGTTATAAGACTCAAGGAATTTGGGTCTTGGGGTCCCCAGGGAAGGTTGTTGGGGGGACCAGAGTGCCCCAAAACACTCTAATTTTTTAGGTGGTGGCAGCTTTATCAGGTCCAAGCTGGTAACTAAGTTTGGAGGTTTTCATGCTAACCCCCATATTTTGGACGCTAAGGTCCAAATCTGGGAATATGTTATGACAATAACAACCTCACTGAACCTTGCAGAGCAGAATGTGTTTTGATAGTTTTGTCAGCACCCATATCTTGTACTTTCCCATTTCAGCCTTAGGTGCAATTCAGGGGCTGAAGCAGTTAGCTAGGAGGCAGATTTAGCCAGCACACATGTGCAGGGCAGTGTTCCTTAAGTGTACATAGCCTACTATATGTAAAACTCACGATGGACATTTCATGTGATACCCATAGACCTTCCTGGCAAGCTGAGAGTAGTACATGGTGGATGCATGCTAGATGTGTATAGATGGGTCCAGAAACAAATAGTCTGATATAGTTCATTACATGAGAAATAGCATGTGATCATGCCATTACAGAATTTATCATATATATTCACACAAGGAGAAGCATTTAGGTTAAACAAGCAACATTAACATACGCATTTCCTGTATCTTTAATGCCAATGTAGTCTTCCCCCACCCCACCCAAATTTTTTTTAGGCTTCCTCTGCAGAGTTCATGAAAGTCATTCACAAGCCAAATGTGCAGTGAATGAGGCTTGGCTCCACAGGGGAACACAAGATGCTTTCCACTAGGTCTTATTTGAGGTATAACGTGGTGATGCAGTTCAAGACTGTCATGATGCTTATAGACAAAGAGGCAGAGTTAGCTTGATTTTTTTTGCATTTCCTTTTGAGTGCTTAATCTTGCAACTTTCTTGCTCTCAATATTTTTATGATAAGGAAAGTGTGTGCTTTCCCATTCTTCTCAGACTCAAAGGCAGCTGATCCATTTTTTTGAGTGCAACCTTCTGAAATTCACCTTCATAGAGAGATCAGGCAGGGGAAATTATCACCAAATAGGTGAAAATTTCAGAGAGAGATGAAGGACTTAGATGGAAAGACTTGGGCTACTAAATAGCATTAATTAGTCCTAAGAAATACATGTTGCATGAACTGTGCAGTACATATTATATGTATTAAAAGCAGCAGGAATTGTAAAACAGATCTTGAATTTCCCAGCTTCAGTTACACTAAAAGACTCCACATTAGGCAGTAATAAACTTACATTCATATGAGTTTCTTCCATCTTTTGGAGACTGGATGAGTGTATATCCTGTGATTATTCTCTGTTTCTCCAAGTTTCTCAATACAAGCTGACAGATGTATAAGCACAGGGTGAATAACTCATTGCCCTGGAAAAACCCAGTCTTACAGGAAATTCCTATATAACGAAAAAGAGGAACCTCAGGTAATGTAACTACTTCCTCACTTCTTCCAGCATTCCATTAGAAAGGCAGAGATAATAGCGGCTTATATGAAAGATGTGATTTCTGATCAGCTAAACACCCTTCTGCTCTCTGTGTCGGTGAAGGTGATGAGTACTAGCAGAGGATAATCATGTACAAGTTAGTTTATATCCTATACACAAGGTAACAAATGCAAAGAGTATCCCTACACAATGCTGCGGAGGGGTTCTTAACTCCAGGAGCATAGTGCAACCTGCTCACCTCTGCACAGCTGGCCTGCAGCTCTGGCCAGTACTTCAGGCTTCAGTTGCAGGGACTGAGATGATTCTTGGCTCCTGAGCAGGGTGCACAAGAAGGGAAAAGGCTCCATATGTCTTTCCCCCTACACATGCCTGCACCCATGCAGGGGGGGATGATCTAGCCCCAGATGAGGAATGACATTTCCTTGTACAAGTGATGTGGCTCTGACTAGTACTTCTAGGCAGAAAGAGGAGGTAGCAGTTGCGCCTTTGTCCTTAGCATCATGCTTTCCAGGGACAGATACAAGGGCATGCACAGGGAGATGCACTGCTCTGAAAAGCACCTAGGGCTCACATGTGCTGCTGATTTCAGCATGCATAGCAGCATAGTCTCCTCTCTCCATTAGTTTTTACCCATCACCTTAGCATCTGGGTGCTGCTAGCCAGCATAGCTGGGTGCTGGACACCCCCCCAACTGATTGACTGTACTCCATTGGCCATGATATAGGAGCTGGTATGCTACCGAGCTGTCTCTTCCAGTATTCTTTGCTTTATGGAGAGATCCCACCCTGTCACTATCTACTTGCTCTTCTGTCTTCCCCCTGGACAGCAGCATGTAGTATCTAGCTGTCAGACTTCAGGCAAGTGTGTATGGAAAGACAAAGTACAAGATGGAGGAAAACCTTCAAAGTGGCTGATTGTGCTGACTGCAAACCCTTAATAATACAAGTAATACTTACAACTAATGCAGTGCTTTGTACATGCACTAATTAATCTGAGAAGCAGCAGGAGATGCCGTTTGCTACAGGGACTGTAACAGTGACAAAATGATTACAAAGAAATGCACTCTCACGTTCACCTACTGACCCTGGCAGCCAAAGCTTCCTCCAGAAGTGACCATGTGCTGTGGGACAAACTAGGAAAACATTTGCATTGTTTTTTATGGCTATTGTGTGTGACTGTTTCCCTGTTCCATTTGGGATTGTTACCTGCCTGAATGCACAGAGTTACATCAAAAGAGGCTGTAAAGGGAGGCTGTTAAAGAACCCGGGAAAGGTTAAACAATGACAAATGTAAAACAGACTATCAGGAAGCCAGCTTCAAAGGAGTAAAGATAATAGCTGACTCCATCCAGACTACAATGGGGTATCTTTCCCAAGGCTAAGCTTGAGAGCAAAAGGCCTTGACTGATAAAAAGGTCCCTGGCAGAAAGGAAGGAGGGTTGGGATGAGCTGAGGATGTGTCAGAGGAAAATATTTAACAATCTGAGACACAGAGGCCAGGCTGCAACTGGTGTAGGCAGGTTCTCCTAGTTCAGCAATAGGAAACAAGACAGAGACCCACCTGAGCTATGGATTGAGACATTACATTTAGTAAAGGACTGTGTGTGTAGGCATCTTTGTTATTTTAAGTCTACTTCCGTAAGGACTGTGTACTTTTTGTTTTGATGACATTATCTGTATCACTGCAAATGTATGCTGTCACAGGCTCCCAAAGAAAGAGCATGGCAAGGTCTGATCCCAGCTGGACCTGCTGAATTAATCGCAATTGGTACCAGGCAGGCTGCAACCCAGGTTTTGGTCTTAGAATGGGTGAACTATGGTGGTTCACCTCAGAAGAGTTAAAGGCCTCAGGCTTGGGATCTGTGGGGATTGCACTCAAAGACACTCTGAGAAGGGACAGCAGTGCAGCTAGGCTGGTAACGATGACATGTTGCTTTCTTCATCATCTCTCCTTAATTTCCTAAAGAGGAGAAGTTTTAGGGCCAAATTCTCAGCTAGCTTAGGTGCACTGATTTACAACAGCTAAGGAGCCGGACCTTAATCCCAACATCTATCAGGAAAAAATAAAATTTGCTTATTGGGAAAATATTTTTGTTACAAGGGACATAATAAATCCTAGTTAATGGGAGGTGGGGGAGTATTTGTTCTAAATAGTTTATCTTTTTTTCTTTCAGTGTTCTAGAAGCTTTGAAACAAAATTGCTTTTGCTACTGGTGGTAGTTTCTAGTTAGAAACCACCGATTTTGATTCCTCCCCCCCCCGCCCACCCGCCCCTTGGTGTTCTTGCACTAGAGCCATTGTGAGTGGAAGGAAGGTTAGTGGAACGTATAGACTTGTGAGTCAGGATGCCAGGGTTCTACTGCTAGTCCCACCACACACACTGTGAAGGGGTCAGCTTGCTGCTGGTGCCTCCTTATGGCCATGCATGGCATAGCAGCTTTCCCTTGCCACTGGGGTCTCCTGCAGCTGGCTGCTCTGCCTCTGTGGTGGCCTGCCTCATCCTGTGACATGGCCCTCTGGCCAGGTCACTTCCAAGTCAGAAGACAGGGGAATTAACACAAATACTTAGAGTTATTACGAGAGGGAGACACCTCCCTCTCAGGGTGTATCAGGATCAGGCCTTCCCTTCCCTCAGGGAGGGACCTTCAGGCAGTTATGGTCAGGGAAGCTCCTGCTTTCCCTCAGCCCTTTCCTCAGGCACTGAGCATGGAAGGTCTATTCTCTTCCTTGCTTTGCCCACAAGTGAGCTGCTCTGCTCCCTTTAACTCCTCCCCCAGTCTGTGCATCTCTTGCAGGTTTGGCAGGGTGGGTTTGGCTGGGCCCAGAGCAGCTTCTTAACCCCTTGGTGTCCAGTGGGAGTGTGTACTTTGTGTACTTTTTGAGCAACTCACTAAGGGCATGGCTACGCTGCCAAAAAGAGAAATCGCCAGCAGCAGCAAGTCTCAGAGCCAGGATCAACTGACGTGGGCTTGTGCTAGGGGGTAAAAATTAGCAGTGTAGATGTTCCTGCTCAGGCTGGAGCCAAGCACTGTGAGACCCAGCAAGGGGGCTGGGTCTCAGAGGTCAAACTCCTGTCTGAGCAGCTAGTTTTAGCCCCATAGTGTGAGCCCCGTGAGCCTGAGTCAGTTGTTCCAGGCTCTGAGACTCATTGCCATGTTTTTGCTTTTTGCAGTGTAGACAAATCCTAAGGCTCAAATTTTCCAAAGTGTTCAGTTTTTGGGGTGCCTCAATTGCTGGACACTCCTGTTGAGATAGGATGGGTTAGGGTACTACCCTGGGACCCAGGAGACCCATGGTCTTATAGATAAACTAGGAAAGTACAATTTAGATGGGGCTACTATAAGGTGGGTGCATAACTGGCTGGATAACCGTACTCAGAGAGTAGTTGTTAATGGTTCCCAATCCTGCTGGAAAGGTATAACAAGTGGGGTTCCACAGGGGTCTGTTTTGGGACCGGTTCTGTTCAATATCTTCATCAACGATTTAGATGTTGGCATAGAAAGTACGCTTATTAAGTTTGCGGACGATACCAAACTGGGAGGGATTGCAACTGCTTTGGAGGACAGGGTCAAAATTCAAAATGATCTGGACAAATTGGAGAAATGGTCTGAGGTAAACAGGATGAAGTTCAATAAAGATAAATGCAAAGTGCTCCACTTAGGAAGGAACAATCAGTTTCACACATACAGAATGGGAAGAGACTGTCTAGGAAGGAGTATGGCAGAAAGAGATCTAGGAGTCATAGTAGACCACAAGCTTAATATGAGTCAACAGTGTGATACTGTTGCAAAAAAAGCAAACATGATTCTGGGATGCATTAACAGGTGTGTTGTAAACAAGACACGAGAAGTCATTCTTCCGCTTTACTCTGCGCTGGTTAGGCCTCAACTGGAGTATTGTGTCCAGTTCTGGGCACCGCATTTCAAGAAAGATGTGGAGAAATTGGAGAGAGTCCAGAGAAGAGCAACAAGAATGATTAAAGGTCTTGAGAACATGACCTATGAAGGAAGGCTGAAGGAATTGGGTTTGTTTAGTTTGGAAAAGAGAAGAATGAGAGGGGACATGATAGCAGTTTTCAGGTATCTAAAAGGGTGTCATCAGGAGGAGGGAGAAAACTTGTTCACCTTAGCCTCCAATGATAGAACAAGAAGCAATGGGCTTAAACTGCAGCAAGGGAGATTTAGGTTGGACATTAGGAAAAAGTTCCTAACTGTCAGGGTAGTTAAACACTGGAATAGATTGCCTAGGGAAGTTGTGGAATCTCCATCTCTGGAGATATTTAAGAGTAGGTTAGATAAATGTCTATTAGGGATGGTCTAGACAGTATTTGGTCCTGCCATGAAGGCAGGGAACTGGACTCGATGACCTCTCGAGGTCCCTTCCAGTCCTGGATTCTGAGTCTATGAGTCTATGGTCAATTTCTCTACTCTGCCCTAGATTTCCTGTGTGACCTTGGGCAAGTCCCTTAGGCCCAGATCCTCAAAGGTATTTAGGTATCTAATTTCCATTTATTTCAGTGGGAGTCAGGTACCTAAATACCTTTGATCTGGGCCTCAGTTCCCCATCTGTAAAACAGGGATAATGGCACTTCCCTACCTCACAGGGTGGTTGGGAGGATAAAAGAAAAGACTGTAGGATGTCTAGATATGGTAGTGGCAGTTGTATAAATACCTAAAATAGCTAGGACTTAATTTCAGGAGAAGATATGTATCCCCCAATCTAGCTGAATTCATTAGGAACTCCCGTTACACAACACCTCTGAAAACCAGGTTCTAGAGCCCAGAGCCATAAAAGTGTTTAGGCTCCTAACTTCCTTTGAGCCTCAAAATGGACATATACCAGTAGGGCACCTGAATTATCTGAACATACTGAATATGCAGTAGTCTCTGTGTATCTTAGTTTCCATATTAGTAAAGACAGGAAAACACTACCTTATCTCGTTCCTGTCTGTAATGTGCTTTCAGATTCCTGGACAGACGGTGATTAGTGTTCTTATTTCACTTTCTTATTTGGGCAAGAGCAGCATCAATGATTCTGCCACTAGTCAGTGATTGGAGTTTCTTAGTTTACTGCTGCTGTAAAGGGAGAAACAAACTTTTTAATGTAATTTAAGTTCCACGTAAATCATTACAAATGTGTTTTTGGTTTTATTTTCTATTTCTTGGAATGATAAATTGTAAACAAATGGAACGTAGAGGACTTTCCATGATTAATGGTAAGGTAGGACAGAAGCAGAGGAGTTTTATTTACTATTCATCATAAGCTGAATATTTTTATTTTTTTAATTTACTACTACTAATAATATTTAGCTCTTATTGAATAATAGAATATCAGAGTTGGAAGGGACCTCAGGAGGTCATTTAGTCCAACCCCCTGCTCAAAGCAGGACCAATCCCAACTATATCATCCCATCCAGGGCTTTGTCAAGCCTGACCTTAAAAACCTCTAAGGAAGGAGATTCCACCACCTCCCTAGGTAACCCATTCCACTGTTTCACCACCCTCCTAGTGAAAAAGTTTTTCCTAATATCCAACCTAAACCTTCCCCACTGCAACTTGAGACCATTGCTCCTTGTTCTGTCATCAGGTACCACTGAGAACAGTCTAGCTCCATCCTCTTTGGAACCCCCTTTCAGGTAGTTGAAAGCAGCTATCAAATCCCCGCTCATTCTTCTCTTTTGCAGACTAAACAATCCCAGTTCCTTCAGCCTCTCCTCATAAGTCATGTGCTCCAGCCCCCTAATCATTTTTGTTGCCCTCCGCTGGACTCTTTCCAATTTTTCCACATCCTTCTTGTAGTGTGGGGCCCAAAACTGGACACAGTACTCCAGATGAGGCCTCACCAATGTCAAATAGAGGGGAATAATCACATCCCTCGATCTGCTGGCAATGCCCCTACTTATATAGCCCAAAATGCCATTAGCCTTCTTGGCAACAAGGGCACTCTGTTGACTCATATCTAGCTTCTCGTCCACTGTAATCCCTGGGTCCTTTTCTGCAGAACTGCTTCCTAGCCATTCGGTCCGTAGTCTGTAACAGTGAATGGGATTCTTCCATCCTAAGTGCAGGACTCTGCACTTGTCCTTGTTGAACCTCATCAGGCTTCTTTTGGCCCAGTCCTCTAATTTGTCTAGGTCTACCCTCCAGTGTATCTACCATTCCTCCAAGTTCAGTGTCATCTGCAAACTTGCTGAGGGTGCAGTCCATGCCATCCTCCAAATCATTAATGAAGATATTGAACAAAACTGGCCTCAGGACCGACCCTTGGGGCACTCCACTTGAAACTGGCTGCCAACTAGACATAGAGCCATTGATCACTACCCGATGATCTAGCCAGTTTTCTATCCACCTTATAGTCCAATCGTCCAGCCCATACTTCTTTAACTTGCTGGTAAGAATACTGTGGGAGACCGTATCAAAATTTTTGCTAAAGTCAAGGAATAACACATCCACTGCTTTCCCTTCATCCACAGACCCAGTTATCTCCTCATAGAAGGCAATTAGGTTAGTCAGGCATGACTTGCCCTTGGTGAATCCATGCTGACCGTTCCTGATCACTTTCCTCTCCTCTAAGTGCTTCAGAATTGATTCCTTGAGGACTTGCTCCATGATTTTTCCAGTGCTTTTCATCAGAAGATCTCAAGCTGCTTTACAAAGTTGCTCTCTCATCTTCTCCACAGGGGCTGAATTGTGTGTTCAGTGTAGTGTTGTGTTTTGGTAGGGTTTTATTTTATGGCTGCCTCCCAATCCAGGTGGAGATATTGGTGCAGGTAGAGTAGAGAAGTTCGTATTCAAAGGGTCTGGTCGTTGAGAGGAGAAATAGAACCCAAACCTGTCACATTGAAATCAGTGAAGGTTTTGGCTTCAAGGATTACACACCTGTTAGGACATCAGCCAATGCAAGTCCAGTGATGCACACATTAAAGTTGGACAGACAGAATGAATTAATCAGTAGAGAACTGTGCTTTCTACAGTAAACAACCTAGTTGTGTTTTGACAAGTTTGCCATATGTCCCAAGCAGAGACTTCTACCACTTTCCTTAGGAGCTGGACTATTCCATAGACTAATAGCTCTTATCACCAGGAAGGTTTTCTTAATTTCATTCTATGTCTTTTAGATAGCCTTCCATGTCCCACCCGACAATTTCTTCTCCCTCCATTTTTTTCACCTTTCATGTATTTCAAGACTTATCAATGCTCCTTCTGTATCCTCTCTCAACAACAATAATTAGATGTTTTTCATCAAAAATGTGTCCCTTCTGGTCCCTTTGCTAATTTTTTGTTGCTATTTTCTGAACTTCCCTCCCATTTGTCACTACCTCTCTGATACTGAGATACTTATTATGTAATGGCATAATCCTGGTATGCTGCCCCTTTATAAGTACTATTTATTATGTACTGAGGTCTTGACAGTGTATGCAGAGCCCTATGGAAACAGAAGACACTATCTTTGCCCCATCGATCTTACTATTGAAATCAAATACAGATAACACAAACAAAGTGAATTGTGTTGTACGCAATTCATGCATCTCAAGTAATGCTGTTTTTATATCTAATGTAGTAGGTGAGTTAATGTTGATGGGCCTCATGGAAGATGTTAGCTTTGATGGAGATATTCTAAAGTGGAGAGGGTTGATGGGGTGGCAATAACTATTGGGAGGATGCCCTTACAGAAGCTGGAGCTATGTAGCTGAGCAAAGGAGGTTGTGGTTTTCATTTCTCAGCCGTGTGTGTGTATAAGTGGAAGGATTGAAATATGGACAAAATTAATTTTTTTACCCAACTGGTTCTGTCCTACATAGGATCTCGCATTGCTCTCATCATCATAGCGTTTGAATGCCTTTCCAGTAGTGCCCGGGGCAAAGCACCTAACATCTTCCACATGGGTTTTGTTCTTCCTCTCGTCCTCTCTCTGGGGAGAGAATTGTGTCTGGAGTGTTTTTTGTGTTGGTAGGGTTCTGTGTGCCTTCACTTCTCAGGTGCCCCCTTCAGGCCTAGAAATGGTGTTCCGAGGGATCCTTGTCTCTGGCACCTCTGGTGGCTACTTTCTTGACCCTGCGATGGCCATTCCCAGCCTGAGTCTTCTCCTGTGTGTGTGTGTGTGTGTGTTCTCTGACTAAGTCAAATAGATGTTTTAAACCCCTTCTGAGGTAATGAAAGGTCCAACTATAATCTTAAAACTAATACTCTCTTGCTCCTCTTGGGCCACTCTAAAGTCTTCTGCTTTGCCCCCACTGCTGGGCCTGCAGAGTTCCTACTCTGCTGCTGCTTGTCCAGCAGGATTCTCCTCCTCCCTCCACCTCCCAACTCCCTTACCCAGGGACTCTTGTCAGTTTACCTCAGGGCATGTAAGAGGCAGGAAGATCTCTATCTCAGGGTCTCCCCCAAAGGACCCTAACCTGTTCCCTCTGGATCCCTTCCAGCCTGGCTTCCCCAGGCCTTGATCAGAGAGGGAACTCTCCTTGTTATGCTCTCCTGGGTCCCTCCTCCTTGAGTTCTGCACTCTGTTTATAGTCTTTTTCCTGACCCTTTCACAGCTGGCCTTATGAATTATCACCTTCCATTGGGGGCAGCTTACTTTAAAGGGAAAGCCAGCCTGTGATAGGTTCTAGATCAGGGTGGGCAAACTTTTTGGCCCAAGGGCCACATCTGGGTATGGAAACTGTGTGGTGGGCCATGAATACTCACAAAATTAGGAGTTGGGATGCAGGAGGGGGTGAGGGCTAAGGCTGGGGGTGGAGGCTCTGGAGTGGGGCCAGAAATGAAGATCAAGATGAAGGAGGGTGCTCTGCCTTGGGACTGAGGGGTTCAGAGGGCAGAAGGGGGGAATCAGGGCTGGGGCAGAGGGTTGGGCTGCAGGAAGGGATCAGGGGTACAGGCTACAGGTGGCTCTTACCTCAAGCAGCTTCCAGAAGCAGCAACATGTCCCCCTTCCAGCTCCTATGCGGAGGTGGGGCCAGGCAGCTCCGCACACTGCCCCGTCCACAAGTGCACCCCTGCAGTTCGCACTGGCTGCAGTTCCCAGCCAATGGGAGCTGTGGGGGCAGCATTTGGGGTGGGGGCAGCATGAGGAGCCCCCTGGCTGCCCTTATGTATGGGAACCAGAAGGGGGACATGCCACTGCTTCTGGGAGCCACATGGAGTGGGGCGAGCCACATGGAGTGGGGCAAGCCCCAACCCCGCTCCCCAGCTGGAGCACCAGAGCAGGGCAAGCCCCAGACCCGCTCCCTGTCGGGAGCTCAAGGCTCAAATTAAAACATCCAGAGGGCCAGATATGGCCCCCAGTCTGTAGTTTGCCTACCTCTGTTCTAAATATCCTTAAACTACTTCTCTTTTTCTATTAGTGAATGTATCTTTAAGAAGAATGGGATCTCTGCAGTTGCCATGGAAAATTTTGTGCATCTCATGAGACTGAATCATAGAATATATAGTGTAGTTACAGAAAATATTTGGACCTATGCATGCCTGGAGAGCTGCAGTAATCAGGACCTTGGAAGCATTTTAAATAGAGATGCCCCAGATGGGAAATGAGATCTCTTTTTCCATACACAGATAATATGGGCATAATGAATGACACAGTGCTTGGAATTCCTTCCTACTCAGTAGCAGAGTCAATAGAAAAATGTGAAAGAAAATGGGAAAGTCTGCATGATACTTTGTCATTCATGAAGAAGAGTGCCAGAGGTAGGGACGAGCAATTCAGCTCAGGAATGAATAAGGCCTGAACTGAAATAAAAACTTTTAAGTTTTGAATCAACTTCTCCCCAATTCCCACCATGACAGTTGCTTCTCCTGCTTTCATAACCCTCCCTTCCTTCCTCCCGCTCCTCCTCCTCCCACAGCAAGAACCAGGGCTCTGTATGTTCTGCAGCTGGGGAATATGCTGCATAATTTGTCTCATGCCACAAAAGAGAGAGAACTTGTATTTCTTGCAGTCGTAAAGAAAAGCTTAAAATTGTCAACTGAGGCTATGCTTGACTAACTCCTATTGAAATCAACAGGAGTTAGGAAATCTAAATACCTTTTGAGGATTGGGGGCAGTCTTTAAATAAAAAGAATCAAATCCAAGCTGTCTGTGCCTTAATCAGAACAACATGCATGAGATGTATTGGCTACTTTCACCAATTTACCAAAAACACCTAATGGGACATATTTGAGAGCAGGGACAACACAAGAGGAGTTTGGAACACTAGATGAAATGGTCAGCAAGTAAGAAGCCTGTTTCTCCGTTCTTTCTGTGTTAAGTGCAATCAGAATAGACTGGGCCCTTTGGAGTGCAGGAGCGTGACATACACCTTTTGAAGGAACATGTTCCATCATTCTCATCCTCAAGCACACCTTTTCATAGTGGGAAATAACAAGAGAAAATAACTCAATCTCATCTGAAAACACATTAAGCCACAAGGGTGTCATTCAGAAAACACATCTAACAGCAGGTGGTGCCTGTGATAAGCACAGTGCTGGGATTGAAATTTATTCTACAGTTCTAAATTTGATTTTGAAATTGTATAACCCCACTGCAATTCTTCTTGGCAACAGTGAAGTCCAAAATAAACAAGGTAGGAGAATGCAAGGCAGAGTTCTACAAGGATATGCTGTGCCTGGTGTGTCCTTGACAGTTTTTGAAGTGTCAGCTTCCTTGCCTGGCTACTGCAATGCATAATTCTCAGAGACTCACTGTGGTGAATGAAAAAATTGAGACCTAATTGTCCTGGTACACTGGTGTAAATCAGGAAGAAACACCAATGAAGTCATTAACTAGCTCTATGATGGACCAATGAAAACATCATGATAATACATAGGTCCCACCAACCGAAACTTCGTGCACCTTCCCAGCTGCCAAAAGCCTCAATTATCCCTTATCCTGCTACCCAAATCTCCAGCTTCCCTCATTACCGTTTCTGCAATGCAGTTATGTGGTTTCAATACAAAATTTTACAGCACATTGAAAATGAAAAGTGAAACACTTTGGGTAGCCTAAAATAACCATAATTTAAATGACAAATACTGTACTGATTGCATTCTTTTTCATATTTAATTCAACAAAAACCTCTCTGTTTTAAAGTATATGAAGTGGCTGCAGACTCCCCAATCTAATGGCTAGGAGTACCACAGAATCCAGGTGCCTTGCCATAGAATTTAAGTCAAGCTCATTATGGTTTATCCAGGGTCTTGATTATTATTTATTACAGCTTTATCATAGGTGTGCATGGCATATTACAGGCATAGTGAGCTAATTTAGGCTGAACAGAGGGGAGGAGAGAATGAAGGGAGGTTTCAACAGTAAAATCATGTGATTTGTATTATATACAGCCTGATGGGGGTGGGGGGTTAGTTTGTTTTTAAATCTGGTTTATTTTTTAATTTATTTTTACGGAGTATTTTGTCATACACCAAGCTTTAAATTTCATTTCTAAACACATAATCAAAGAAGTCCTTAAGGTATCACTGAGCCTGTAAGAAGTCAACTCCCAGAAGAAGAGCCACTGGCTCCAACTGAACCCAGACACAACCTTTAAGTGATGCTGTTAGAAAAGCAAAAACAAAGGTGGTGCTCACTTCCCTTGTCAAAGGCATCTGCTCTCCACCTAACTGTCTTCAGTTAGAACGAAGCCTTGAGGTCCTACTGAACTCATCTCTAAACTCCCATCCCCAAGTAGCAGTAGTTTTAAGAAGTGATTTCATCCATCTCTGCTTAACAGAAAACTTCACAACTTCCTCTTGCATGGGCATCTGGTCCTTGTGTTACATGGTTTTGTCGTCTCTAGACTGTACTACTGTGACTCATTTCATCGGGGGCTGAAGGTGAAGACAACACAGAAATTCAGCCTGGTGCAGAACACACACTCCTATTTTTTCTGGATTCTATCAGACAAGTACTTCATACCCTCCACTGGCTTCCAGTTCACTTCAAGTGGCAACTCAAGGACCAGCTCTGCATCTTTAAGGACTTGCTATATCTGAGTCAGCCTCTCCACTCATGACTCATCCAGATGGTTCTGTTGGCTGATCCCTCAAGAACAAGAGATAAAGAATTCCCAATCAAAGTTTCCTCTTGCTTTAGACCTACTTAGAGGAAGAGAGAAGGGTGTGCTTGCAAGCATGATCATTTTCAGAGCATGTGGCCCATGACTCACCTTTTTGCCAAAATCTTCCCGTAATAGTGGAAGAATGCCTCCTCACATTCATCAGCATTGCTTACTGTGTTTTGAAGTTAACAGCAGTGTCCACTGTGGAATTCTCTTTGTATTTGTCACAGTCACTGATGCTATTGTCAGAAAGGCCAGATAAATACCTAAGGCAAACAGGCAGAGACTGGTAGTTACCGGTGCTTGATGAAAAGTGTGATTTGAGGGAAGGTTTATAAGGAGATATTGAGTGTGGTTAGCACACAGGAAGAGGGTGTTAATAAAGGGAACTCTAAGTGGTGTTTATGAAGAACCACATCTTGTCTGTGGTAATGACTTCAATAGGATCAGGATCTGGCCTAAAGTAGATTGGATAATAAATTCAGAATCATAACATCTGCCACACACTGATCAACTCCTGGTCAATCTAATCCAGGGATAAGCAAACTTTTTGGCCTGAGCGCCACATCTGGGTATGGAAATTGTATGGCGGTATGAATGCTCATAAAATTGGGGTTGGAAGGGGTGAGGGCTCCAGTTGGGGGTGCAGTCTCTGGGGTGGGGCCAGAAATGAGTTCAGGATGGAGGAGGGGGCGTTGGGGTGTGGGTTCCGGCTGAGAGTATGGGCTCTAGGATGGGGCTGGGGATGACAGGTTGGGGGTGCAGGAAGGTGTTCTGGGCTGGGTCCAAGGGGTTCAGAGGGTGGGAGGGGGATCAGAGCTAGGGCAGGAGGTTGGGGCACAAGAGAGGGTCAGGGGTGCAGGCTCCAGGTGGTGTTTACCTCAAGCAGCTCCCAGAAGAAGCGGCATGTCCCACATCCGGCTCCTACGCTGAGATGCGTCCAGGTGGCTCTGTGTGCCGCCCAGTCCGTAGGCGTTGCCCCCACAGCTCCCATTGGCCACAGTTCCTGGCCAATGGGAGCTGCGGGGGCAGTGCTTAGGGATGGGGGCAGTGTGCTGAGCCCCCTGGCTGCCCCTATGTGTAGAAGGCGGAAAGGGGACATGCCTCTACTGCTGGGAGCCACATAGCAGGAGCCCCCCGGCAGGAGCTCGAGGGCCGGATTAAAACATCTGAAGGGCAGGATGTGGCCCCCGGGCCGTAGTTTGCCTCCCTGCCCCCCCCCCACCGATCTAATCCATGATCCTGTCTCTAGTAAGACCAGTGTGTAACACCTCATAGATATTAATGAATTAAAGCTACAGCATTCCAGAGTGCTAGGTGATTTCATGATCCTATTGCACAATGGGAAATGGAGACACAGAAAGGTTAAGTGACTGACCTATAGTTTTACTGTCTATAGAATCAATTTTCATTTAAACAACTGTTTTGACAAAACATGGCTTTTGCTTATGTTTAAATTGGAATTTTGCCAAAAAAAATTATTTTTCTCAAGTTTCCATTTTCCTACAACCCTTTTTCCATTTTTTATTTGTTTTTTCTTCTGTTTATCATTTCTTGGTTTTGCTTTGGGATAGCAGGGGTCTAGTGCCAATTTTGATTGGTCGATGTAGTCCTAACATGGTAGGATTTTTTTTTTTTCAAAATTGAAAATAAAAATAAATGAATTGAAAAAATGCCATGGAAAAACATGGGTGAGTCCACTTAGAAAATCAGCAAAATGATGCTGTCTCACCATTGCTGTGCCTTAAGTAACATTTATTTTTCGACCAGCCCTCCCAGGAAGATGAAAAAGTCAATGTCCTTAACTACTTAAGCAAAGCTGGATATCTGGCAGAGGGGTTCTGTCACCTCATGACCTGAATCACTAAGGGTAAATCTCAGCTTCCCCTATGCAGATGAGGGTAGGAAGGTGCTTCTCCCTCCACCCTACAAGGACCCCAAATAAAGGATAAGCAAAATTGCTGTTACTGCTCCCTAATTATATCCCAAGGACTACCCAGGCCCCCAAATGGGGTGGAGAGAAGACAGAGTCATGGCTGCATGGAGGGGGAGGGAGCTGGTGGAGTACATTGTACCTGACCCCTTCAGGGAGGTTAGCAGTGTGTGCGCACTCCAGCAAGCTGCAGAAAGCTTTCTGGATCATAGACAGTCAAACTATAGGCCAGTCATTTAATCTTTCTGTCTCTCCATTTCCCATTGTGCAATAGGGATCATGAAATCACCTAGCACTCTGGAATGCTGTAGCTTTAATTCATTAATATCTAGAAAGCGCTCAGAGATCATCTCCTGGATGGAGCTCTAGAAATGCCAAGGAATATTGCGTATCACTTTTAGCTACACTCCTACTTCGAAAGTTTCCCTACAGAATCCACTGATTCAACTATTTCAAATTCTGAATTATCTGACTTGGCAAATTGGAATCGGCTTTTCAGAATGTTCTGAGAAGCAAAAATGTGCTCTGTGTCAGTACCAGGAAACAGGGAGCAGTATTATAGTCAATCTGTATGCTGAATGAGTCAGCCACAGCTAAGGCACCTGCTGTGATTTACAAATCTGAATGTACTTGGAGATGCTGGTTTTGCAAACAGATGGATTTTGTAAATCCTGTTACACACAGAAATGTTAAGAGCTTCACAACAGAAAAGGAGCATGTCCATGTAAGTATCAGATCCACTTACCCTTACAAATTTTAAAATTGTGCTTCATTTTACTCAGGCAGAAGATAGAAATAGCATCAGAGGCTAGGCACCCTGCTTGCATTTCTGAGAAGGGTAACTCTCAAGAAATTTAAATTAGTTGATTTCTGCATGTAGCTACAAGAAATAATCAGGAGGCTACGATGAGTGATGTTTGCCTTTAATGATACATCAGTTCTAAAGGATTCTGTTTGCCCAAAATCTAACAAAAGAACCAGTTCTGAGAAAACATAGGGTCTGCATGTGTAAACTGCTTGCTGTGCATTCTCTCAAGCACAGGGCTTTGTTTCCAAAAAGTTCCTGCAAGGTATTGTTTCCACAATATTTAAGCAGCTTAGGGAGAGAAAAAATTGCATAACGTATTTTCTACATGAGCTTCACTTTTTGACATGCATTGAACTCCGTTTGCTTTGTGCATATACAGAATCTCCTACTGCTGCACAGGACAGGGATATGAAAACAAATAAGGAGCAGAGCTGAATTTTTTTATTTATTTTTTTTAATTAAAGGTGGCAGTGGAGAAGGGGGAGCTAGCAACTGGTATTGTGGAAAGACAAAACCCAAATAGAATATATGAAAAATAAATTCAGAGGGGCAGAAATAACATAGTATTTAACAATTTACATACAACATTGCTGGAATACTGCCATTTATCAACACAGGGAGATTGCTATAATCGCAGCATACTTGGCTCTGACCCTGATTACACATACTGTATATGCTGACTATCTTAAATCAACACAAGACGCCAAATACAACAAGGCAGGATTGCACTTTAAGGAGAAAAGAGTACTCTAGAGATCTGTGCACAGGACTTACAGCCTGAAAACCTTGCTTTCTAATCATGGCTCTGCAAATGAAGATGTCTGTGACATCAGGCAAGATGCTTAACCTGTCTGGGCTAGATTATGTCTGGCCCCAGTTTAGGACAGTGGAGACTGGGAATTTGTAAGGAAACCTACCATCTTGTACCCCCATGAAGGGGCTAGCCACAACTGCAGTCCTTCCTCTCATGCTAGGCTAATGGGTGGCACTAACCATCCCAATACGAGAAAGGGTGTAGCCTGGCCATGACCCCATCTCCCTTCTACACCACAGCCAGCAGATCTGACTGGCTGTGGAGGAGATTAGCAGTGGCTGCGCTCCCCTTTTGGTCCACGGGAGCCACCATCCCTAATGGGAGCTAGTGGCTGAATGGCAGAAACAAGCCCTTACTTCCCCTCCTGTAAGGTGGGTATGAGACCTACATACTTGCCGCTGGTGTTGGGAGAATCAGTTAGTTCATGCTTGAAAAGTGTTACGTATTGTACACCCTAGCTGTTGTTATTAGAAGTGCATTATGTGAGTAGTTAAAATATCATTATTGCTAATGGGATTTATCTGGGTATATCTCCCATGTGGAATTCTCTTAGAAAAAGAAGTGATCAACTTTTTGGCTTATGTTCCCAAAGATAAACATGTCTGCTCCTATATTACTAACTACACAGCTTGTAGCCGTGTGGTACTAGTAATGGAAGTTGAACAAATGTCTAGCATGAGTGAACACAGTTTTAACTCGAGTAATTGTTTTCATGATCTCCCCCCCTCTCTCCCCGCAACTAGTAAGACAAGTATTTTGTTGTCAGACCAGTCCTCTAAAAAGCAGCAATTGTTCAATTAGCACTTAATGGCTGGAGCTCATTTCTTCTTCCAATCATTAAAAGCATGTTATTCTGCTAAGATCATATCGATAATTTTGGAATGTACATGCAGGTGGGAGGGGGAAAAAGCATCCTATCCAGGCATTCATTTATATCCCACAGCTCAGGCAAAATGGACCTGTCAAAAATCTTACACACAGGAACTTTCTTACTGAATGGGGCAGAGAACAGGGACCCCAGTAACAAATGGAAGTGGGGGGCTAGAACTGGCATCCATTTTCCTAGGAGACACAGGGCTATAGAGACTGAGACTACCTGACAAGGAAGCTGGGCCTTGCAGTTGAGTCTCTGGGAAATAATTCTATCAAAGCAGCATATGGTACCACGTACAGTTGGTGCACACACATAGCAAACATTCTGCTTACTGTACTATACTAATCTTCCACTCTCAGGGCCAAAGGTTAGTCTCATGGATAAAGCCAAAGTAGGTGGTTTTTGAGCATGGGACCTCTGGAGGTATTGGGATGGAAGAAATTCTCTCCCACCACCACCCTAGTCCAGATGTGGAAGGTATGGAACATGACTGCAGCCCACTATGTGGCCACTAAAGATGTGTTTTGGCCAGTGGATTCATGGAAGTAAGAATTAATTGGCAAAACCTCCTCCACTTCCATGGTTCAGCCAGCCCCCAGCTCTCTTTCCACAGCACCTGACGGTGCTACTGCAGAGCAATGCTGCAGGCAGAGGAGTCGAAGCCCTTCTGCATGGTTTCTGCAGTCAGGGCCCCATAAGCACAGCAGAACCAAATCTGTTTCACGGCCTTTGAGGACTTCTTCAGCATTTCCCTGGGACAGAAGATTTTGCCACCAATCATTCTAAGGTTCTGGTGTTGCAGACACTATGACTAGGGATTTTCAAATGTGCCCAAGGGATTAAATGTCCAGCTCTAATTGAATCTTGGAGTTGGGACCTAACTCCTTTAGTCAACTTTTAAGATCTCAGCCTATAACAATATAGGCTTCCCTCATACCACTGTATCACATCACCAACATTCCAAAGCACTGTGTGAATTAATCTGCACAAGCTAACAGACTTCACAGCCAGCTCATAGCAACAGATGTGTCCCATTGCACTATACATGCAGGCTTTGTGCCAGGACCATTGCAGAGGGCATTTCTTTATGGTTCTTGTTCTGTAGATAAAACAAATTACAAATGTGAATAATTATTCACCTGGCACTCAACAGGATCAAATGACTTTCGATATATCAACAGTTAGCCTCCATCTGTTACTAATGATCCCAATTACTGTTATCATAAACAGAACCCAATCAACTTATAATATTCTCTGAGTCACTGTTTTCTTTTTCTTATATCACATCCCTATTGCGCTACATTTAATATGTCTAACCAGAAAGTCATGCTTTGTTACTAAGCAGATCATCTCACTGTGATGCCAGCTATCTAAGAATCAGGAGTGGATTCAATGCTTTGGTTTTGAGATTAGTGAACATCAGGGGCACTATGGAGGTGGCATGATTGGAGGGCAAAGAGCCTTTTCGTTAACTGACCCATGGAAGCGCACTTGCTCTCCTGGGCTTACAGAGGCTCCTGCAGCCATGTTGCTATGTGGAATGAATGGCATAGAGATGACAGAGAGAGAGGAGACAGGACCCCATTATTATAGCAATAGGCAGTTGCACTGACTTGGATGTAAAGATGGGGCCTGAGTCAAGGAGTTTGAGTCTGGAGTCAGATCCAAAGCAGAACTTTCTCAGAGTTCAGGCCTCTTCAGATTTGGGATTTCTCTTTGATCCATTATAGGTTTGGGTGGAAAATTCCAGTTTGGACCAGAATTCCCCCAATATTTAAGGGTGTGGATACTGCTTGGATACTATGTGCTACTTATGATCTGTCTCCACTTGGCAGGTGGTGAGCTGAGACTGCTGCTTATTGGGCAAAAGAAGCAAATTTTACTGTTAATTACTTCCCCCCACACACACCTTGTTGGCTTGTATCATCCACCTGTTGCATCTTGTCATTATCCTGATTGCAATTTTATTGGTGCAAGGCCTGTCTTTTTTACTATGTTTTTGAACAGTATTTAGCAAAATGTGGCCCTGATCTTGCATTGAAGGCCCAGCACATTACTATAATGATGATTCATAATGATAGTAGTACTTGGTGGAGGAAGGAATTGGATGGATTCCAGACAACAGGAAGTCAATTTTTTTTTTAAATTATCCTATCAGAATCATTTTATTTCTGATCGTTTATCTCCTATTGCCATTATTCTTCTGTTTAGATGCATTGGAAGGGGTGCTGGTGCGTGGGACTTGTAGCCAATTAGTGACAGTGTGTTACATCATTGAATTATCTCGATCTAAAGCATCTAGATTCTTTCTTATGCTGATTGCTCAGTGACCTCCTGATGCAAAGCCCAATCAAGTCAACAGAGACTGACTTCAGCAAGCTTGGGATCGGGCCCTCATGAGTTAGATCATGCAGCCCTTCCATTAATGAGCGCGTGCACACTGAAGTAGCCACCTTTAAATTAATGGGACTGTGTGTGTGATAAAGTGTGTACCTGAAAGAGTAAAGCTTGTGCAATATAGCCCTAAATGACTTAAGTAAGAATTTTTTAAAATTGTCATAGATATAGTATATTAAAATTAAATGACCAAATGTTGATTCCTAAATTGTGCATGTTAAAAAAAAAATCATAATGGCCCCAATCCAGCAAAGCGCTTAAACACATGTTTAATTTCAAGCATAAGAGCAGTCCCATTCTCTTGCTTAAAGTTAAGTACATGATTGAGCATTTTTCTGGATCAGGACCTATATGTGCAAATAAGCAGCTACACGTGCAGCTGTATACTTTGTATGCACAGTTATCTGCTTGTGCTCTTGCACGCATATTTTGCACTCACAAATGATCGCACCCACCATTATTATTTTTTTAACCTTTGGCCAAATTTTGCTTTCTGCTTCATAGAAGCAATCTCCACTTACTTTAATGGGAGTCTCACCCTTGTAACTGAGAGCAGAATTTGACCCTGTGTCAGCTGATTCGGGCTTGTGAGGTTTGAGCTGCAGAGATATTTAATTGTGATTATAGACATTCAGGCTTAGGCTGGAGCCTGGGTTCTGAAGCCCCTCAAGGAGGGAGGGTCCCACGGCCTGGGCTCCAGCCCATGGCTGAATGTCTCCACTGTAATTAAACAGCTCCACAGTCCGAGCCCCATGAACCCAAGTCAGCTGACACAGGCCAGCTCTGAGTGTTTAATTGCAGTGTACAAATACCCTCAGAGTCTAATTTAAACTGACTAATGCAAGGGAAATTGAAAGCTAAGTCTGATGATCTACTGTATGCACGACAGCAGAGTTTAAATAAACAGTGCTTTAGTGCAGGGACAGGCGATATGTTTGGAAATTTGGGCAGGCTCTTTCTGCCATCTGTGTTTTGTTTCTGAATCCAGTTCTATCATAACAATTAAGCGCTTTGGTTTTTCAACCACACCATGTGGCAGCTAGTTTCTATCCAGGACTCCTTTTTCTGAGAGGTTAAGTATGTAAATATATTAGTTGGAGTTTTTTTAAGTCAAATAGAGCAGGATACTTACAGAGCCATACATGTACTGTAGATTCCATTGTAGCAAACGTGTACAAAGGAGTGAAGATCCTCAGATGTACCATACTACAAAAATATCCACTCCGGTTCAGAAAAGCAGCCTATTCAGATCATTTAAGCACTG
Source organism: Gopherus evgoodei (assembly GCF_007399415.2). Taxonomy (NCBI): domain Eukaryota; kingdom Metazoa; phylum Chordata; order Testudines; family Testudinidae; genus Gopherus; species Gopherus evgoodei. Next base: position 279,914,016 of record NC_044323.1, on the reverse strand, counting down.
AAGCATTTAACTCCCACTGAACTGGACTTAATTACATACTTAAATGTAAGCATATGTTTAGTGGAGTAGATAACGTATACCCTTGAATAAATCCTCCCCTACCTAATGTGATTGTCTGAACTGTGTGCTCCTCCACACCTGCTGGCTTTCCCTCAGCCCTTAGGGAAAGTCCTCAAGGACTCTTTTAATTTTACATACCAGCAATCTGGTTCCATTTCGCTTTAGGTAGAGCCCATCTTTCCTGCACAGGCTGCTCCTTTCCCAAAAGGCTCCTAACTTCCTAGTCAATATAAATCCCTCCTCCAACCACCATCGTCTCATCCATGCATTGAGACCCTGCAGTTCTACCTGTCTACCTGACCCTGCATATAGAACTGGAGGAATTTCGGAGAATGCTACCATGGAGGTCCAGGCCTTTAATCTTTTACCTAACAGCCTAAATTTGGCCCCCAGGACCTCTCTCTTACCTTTCCCTATGTCATTGGTACCTACATGACCACCAGCTTCTCCCCAGCATTGCACATAAGTCTATATAGATGTCTCAGGAGGTCCACAGGCAATTCATCATGTGGTTTTCCTGGTCATCACAAACCCAGCTTTCTATATTTCTAATAATCAAATCCCGCATTACTATTACCTGTCTCTTCCTAATGACTGGGGTATCCTCAGTGCAAGAGGATGTTGTGACACCATCTTGAAGGAGGGTCCCAACTACGGAATTATTTCCTTCTGCTCCAGTTTGATGTTCTCCTTCCTTGAGATTTTCATCCTCCTCAACAGTGGAGTCTGTCAGACTGGAGGTGAGATCGCTCTGCTGTGTCCCTGAAAGTCTCATCTATGTACTTCTGTCTCCTTAGCTCTTCCAATTCAGCCACTCTGGTCTCAAGACTCTGTCTCTGAGGGCCATGAGTTGCTTGCACTGACTGTGCACATATGCCACCTGCCTACAAGGCAGGCAATCATAACTGCTGCATTCAGTGCAATAAACGGTATAGCCCTCACCCTGCTCTGCCATAAAGACATGAAGGTCCATGGAAAGTGGCAGTTGGAGCAATTAAGGCATTTCAAAAGAGACAAAAATACAGATTTAGATTGCTCTCCAGCACTCTGACCCAATCTGGGAGACATGGAAAGAAAGACAGCTTCTGTCAGGAAGAGCACTGTGGGTTTTGTTAATTTATAGTCTGTCTTTCTTACTGAAAAATTCCAGAGTGCTTCAGAACCTATAGGGGAGGGATTTGCAAAGGCACACATGGCAGCTGGGTGCCTAAATCCTATTTACTTCCATTGGGAGTTAGGAATCTTACCATAGATCTAAGAAATCACCAAAAGTGTCCTACCAGTGAACAGCCCAACAGTTGCACAATGAGAAGTACTCTTACAAAATGCCTCATTCTGAGTTCTCAAACATCTATACAGAGCAGACAGGAAATTACAGTTGCATCTGACTGGAGAGGAAGGATGATCCAGGGATTAGGACAGTAGTCTGGAAGTTGGGAGACCAATTCCCTGCTCTGCCGCAGTCTTCCTGTGTGACTTTGGGCAAGTCACTTAGGGCTAGATTCACAAAGAAACTTAGGCTCCTGGAAAATCACTGAGATTCGCAAAGCCTGAGTTTGGCGACTGGGCTCCTAATACAATGAACGGAAAGAAATATGCACCTTAGACTGGGATTCACAAAAGTCAACACTGTAGGTAGAGCCTCGCCTTAGCTAGCCAATGGGAGAAGCCAAGCTGAGGGGGGAAGTGCCATGCCCACCCCCACCCCTTTCTTGGAGACCAGCACCTCAGTCCAGGCTGCAGAGAGGCATCTTCTGTGTGGGATTTTCAGCTGCAAACCCTCTCGTGGTCATTTTAGCAAGAAGCCAGCAGCGGCGGCATTCCCTCCCATTGTAACATTTGGAGCAATATTTAGTTACACACCCAGGTCATGGGAGACTGCCAGTTCAAGCCCCTTTCCACCTGAGGGGGAGAAGGGATTTATTCCCTCTCTGGTGAGAACCTATCTACTAAGCCACAGGATAGTCTGATGTGGGGCTCCCTCACTCTCTCCTGCTGAAGCTGTTCCTTGTGCATAGCTAATTTTAAAAAGTCATTGTAGCAGGAGGGCTGGCTCCTGGGTCTCCCACCTCTTAGGGCAAGTCAAGCTCCTGCTTGTGTTCTCTCTGCCGCAACGATCCTTTCATTAGTTAATCTGCAGTGGAACAGCTTCAGCGGGAGAGACTGAAGGAGCCCCATCTCAGAACAATCCATAGCCCAGTGGCTGGGGCACTTACCTCTGAAGTGGCAGCTCCCTGTGCAAATCCCTTTTCCCCTTCAGCTGGAGAGAGGGACTTGAATCACGGGTCTCCTGCATTCCAGGTTAATGCCCTAACCACTGGCTAGATGTTCTCCTCCTCCACTGTTTTATGCAAGCTTCTCTGTAGGGGGCCAATCCAGCAAGGGAGGTCTAAGCACGCTAACTGGATCGGGCCCTATAGGCAAGCTAGGTGGAAGAATGTTTATCTTCCCCTAGTTTGTGCATTTCTCTGGGGTGCAGGTGTCGGGAAGTCTGATGTGGGGCCGCAGTGTAGGTGCTCAGAGGCAGAAACATAGGAAATTTTGACTGCAAAAATGTAGGTGCTGAATCAGTTTAGCCACCTACAAGATTCTGGGGCTGCTGAGTGGAGGCTTTTTGAAAACCAGGAGGTCCTGAGTCTGCAATTTAGGCACCTACAGTGTCAGTTAGGCATCCAAGTCCTTTTCTGTATCTGACCCTGTGTCTCATTTCTCACCTGTAAAATAGGAAGAGTAGGCACTTCTCTACCTCACTGGAGTGTTGGGGGGATGAATACATTAACAGATTCTGAGGTGCTCAGGCACCACAGCAAGGGAGGGTCACATAAGTACCACAGATAACTCTGAAGGAGCTTCAAAGCAAGCTGCATTTAATTCAATGTATTGGTTACCGAACATCTGACAATCTCCCACTCACACCCTTAACTCTGTGAGTCAAAGGGTATTTTAGGGACGTAAGAAGGGCTCCTTCAAAAATAGCTCTGCCTTACTGGAGAACGAAGAATAAATTACAAAGGAAAGAAAAACTTCCTTACAGAAACTAATGTTGCATTTATTTTGTAATCTACAATGAAATCCAAGTGGGCTGCAAAGAACCCTCTCTCATATGACATCTTAACATCCGTTACCTCTCAGGTTAGTGGTGCGTTTGAATGCCACTTTAGCCATTAACAACTCGCATTTTCAAAATGTGCTAATTTCTTCCCTTTTGCTGTCGAGCAACTGGGCACAGAACTCACTGGCAGCCGTGTTAATTTTAATAAAAACTATTGAACAAACACATGTTCATCTTATCCCTTTATTTTATTAATATTTATCTTCAATAGCCCCAACAATATGCCAGGCACTTTCCAAAGAAAGAAGGCGCAGTCTCTACCCTGAAGAGCCATTGGTCTCTTTCAGACCCTTTGCAATAGTGTGATCTCAGGGTATCACAAACCTAACCACTGTCACCAATTGCAAATTTAAAGGTAATTTTTATATTTTCCCTTTTTTCCCCAGTAAAACACCATTTCTCTTCAAGAAGGAGCTGTATTTCTTCCACTGCAATTGGGCAGACTGGAGCAAAATTCCCTCCCTGATAGGACTATTTATCTTCAATTCCTGTCCCAAGGTATTCTGTTGTGTTGGCTGCCCTGTTAAACAGCTATTGCATTCTTCCTCCTTTGCTATGGTGGATGAAGTAATCCCTTTAGAAGTAAGTGTAAAGCTTATTTTGGGAGCCTATAAAATAAAAGGTGCTAAACAAAATTAATATTTATAGCTGAATGCTCATTTGATCCAATTCCACCTAGCTCCATTGACTTCAATGGAACAGTGCCAGTTTACACCAGCTGGGGATTTGACTCACAGCCTTTATTAATTATTGTACCTATTCAGTCACCAAGAATACAGTCAGCACATAGTATGGAGAAATCTATCTGGTTGATGTTGAAGGTGTTTGCATGTCTCGACTCAGGGAATGTCACATGAGTGATTTAAATGCTATTGGCTAGTGCAAGCTAGTCTGTGTGTTCTAAGACAGATGCAGTGATCCTGAGGGACCGTGTGAGGGAGTGAACAAAGACACATCCAAAGAGTAGAAATGGCTGTCCCCAGTCAATGAGGATGATGGTTATACTGGCACTGTTTAACACAGGCTGAGGCCCTACTCCTTTGTTTGGAACCTTGCACAGATTATAGAAGGATTTGTCAGACTTCATGCCAAATAAATGTTTATTCACAGAAACCATTTTTTGTTTGGTTGCAAGGCTCTAGCTGGTATTTGTGTCTGGGCAGAGCTGATGAGTTAGTATAAACTGCTTTCTTGGCAGACAATTTGTTTCCAGTCTTTGCTTTACTATTTGGAGGGGAGGCTTAGATTTCTTTTGTTTGACTGTAAAAAGTTGTCAAGGCATCTCCTCCTCTACATCCGCATCCACCCTGTGCCACTCATTGGAAGATGGCAGGGGTTTTCTGGCAGGGAAGGGATGGTACTCATAGAAGAAGCTGACAGTGACTCTTAATGCAAAAGCATCAGTGAGCACACAGGTGAATACATATGTCATTCCATGACTGTATGTTTAGGGAGTGCTTGGGCCCATACAGCCAATGTTGCCTATTCAAACTTCATCTCTCCTCTGTGAAGCAAGGGAAGTGGCTGTATCGTGGAGCTGGAGAGCTTGGTTTGATTAATACATTCTGGCTTTGATCAGCTATGATGTGAAAACAGTCAAATTGAAGTAGATTAGTACCAAACCCAGTTAAAAACCTTCCCTTGGTTTGCTCGTGGCCAGTTCCTGAACTGGAAGCACAGTTTCCCTAAGGGAAGAGAGAGAGAGAGAGGTAGAGGCAGAGAAGTCAGTGATGCAGTAGAGGTGGAGGAGAGAGGCCCATGCATACTTACTGACACAGGGTTTGGTCTTGCAATATGTTGAGCACATCCAAGAGGTTCTGGGGAGTCAACAAGAATGGGGAATGTTTAGGAACCCTTCGGAGTGTCTCAACTCCTGGCAGGTTCAGGCCCAGAGAGAACAGCCTCCCAAATGACAATGGAAGCTACAAAGCTGCCTTGCTTGGGGGTGTGCAGTGACCCGGGAGCAGTTGTTTTGAGAGACCACTTCTGATTTGCCTGGCACATCATTCTGCTCATGGCAGAATGAGTTGATGCTATTTATGGGAAAAACACATGTTAACCTGCAGAAAGTGAAAAACAAAAATGATTTAACCTTAGCTTGCTTGCACGCTTCTGTGGTGCTAGGGGCACTGTTTGACCTCTGGCTCCCTAATCAAGAGAGACCAATTAATATCCTCAGAGGTCAGTGTTCTCAAGTTTAAGTAAAAGAAAGCCTACCCCAACATACCAAAAGCAAATAGGTTTTGTTCTTATGTTTCCTGCTGGCCCCTTCAGCACTCACTGCTGCCATGAAATGAAGCAGCTGGACTCTCTTCAGCTTTCTCTTTTGAAATGTATTTTTCTTTCTTTAGTGCTGGGCATGTCTGGCCCTGTTTCAGGTTTCCTTAGTAGCCCTGCTGCTAACTGTAATGACCCTAATAAAATGTATTTAGAGGCCACTGATACCAAACTGGGAGCAGTTGCAAGTGCTCTGGAGCATAGGATTAAAATTCAAAATGATCTGGAGAAATGGTCTGAAGTAAATAGGATTAAATTCAATAAAGACAAATGCAAAGTACTCCACTTAGGAAGGAACAATCAGTTACAAAATGAGAAACGACTGCCTAGGACAGAGTACTGCAGAAAGGGATCTGGGGGTCAGAAGCAAAATATGAGTCAACAGCGTAACACTCTTGCAAAAAAACCAAACATCCTTCTGGGCTATATTAGCAGGAGTGTTGCAAGCAAGATACATGAAGTAATTCTTCCGCTCTACTCTGTGCTGGTTAGGCCTCAACTTGTCTCCAGTTCTGGGTGCCACATGTCAGGAAAGATGTGGACAAATTGAAGAAAGTCCAGAGAAGAGCAACAAAAATTTTTAAAGGTCTGGAAAACATGACCTATGAGGGAAGATTGAAAAAAATGGGTTTGTTTAGTCTGGAGAAGAGAAGACTGAGAGGGAACATGATAACAGTTTTCAAGTACCTAAAAGGTGGTTACAAGGAGGAGGGAGGTAAATTGTTCTTGGTAATCTCTGAGGATAGGACAAGAAGCAATGGGCGTAAATTGCAGCAAGGGAGGTTTAGGTTCGCCATTAGGGAAAACTTCCTAACTGTCAGAGTGGTTAAACACTGGAATAAATTGTGTAGGGAGGTTGCAGAATTTCCATCATTGGAGATTTTTAAGAGCAGGTTAGACAAACACCTGTCAGGAATGGTCTAGATGATACTTAGTCCTGCCTTGACTGCAGGGGGCTAGATTAGAATACCTCTTGAGGTCCCTTCCAGTATGATTCTATGATTCTTTGATTTGGGGTGCTTTCATTTGTGGATGTCCCACACTGAATCAAATATCTGCTGCATTCTGAACTAGCTGCAAGCAGTGGAGAAGCCAAGCAGAAAGTGAATTACAGTAAACAAGCCTTGTGATCACTAGGATATGAGTGCCATCCCCCCTCAACAAGAGATATTCTCCCTTAGGCCATGCTTCTAGCTACATGCAATGCTCCAATATGCTTTTCAATTTCAATATGGTCTTCAACATATTAAAATGTCTACCAGGATTCATGCAATCTAAGGTGTGAATAAAAAATGGCAGCTTGTGCTACTGTGGCAGGATTTTGTCTCTCCTGAAATGCAGGATCTTAGGGGGCTGTGGTCTGGGGGAAAGTGATAGCCCATTAATCCAAAGTCATTGTTGATTTTAAGATTTGTAAATAGATGAAGCTTTACTGTGTACATATTTGCAGTTTCTCTTGCAGCCCTTGGCTATCAAGGTCCATATACAGCTAGGGATAACTCAGTGGTTTAAGCATTGGCTTGCTAAACCCAGGGTTGTGAGTTCAAACCTTGAGTGGGCCATTTAGGGAACTGGGGTAAAATTCTGTTTGGGGATTGGTCCTGCTTTGAGCAGGGGGTTGGACTAGATGACCTCCTGAGGTCCCTTCCAACCCTATGATTCAATGCTAATACCTACCCACGCATGTGTTGTGTGTGCCTAATAGTCAAGATGGATTATTCACTACCTCTTATACCCACATAGCAGCAAAAGCTAATAATTCTTCATCTCATCTTTGACTGCATAAATTGCATCTCACTATGCCAGCCTTATCCACTACTTCCTAGGGAGGATGCAATCCCAGGACAATGCAGGTGTTTCCATCACTGGAATTTTGCCAGAGGTTTCCTGCCAGCAAAGGCTGCTGAGGGGATGCACTGAATTAGCACCTCCCCTGGCCATCTAGCACTGCCCATGTTTCAAAGTTTGCAGGTCGACTTTCCATTGCCTGCAGTCCTGTGTACTAACCCAGCATAAGCCTGGACTGAGCCTAGCCCATACACTGAACTACCCACAACAGAAAGCATGTTATTCCAGAAGGGCTTTATTTCCACACTTTGTGGAAATTTCAGTCTGAACTCTGTGCCTCAGGTCCATCTCTAGGTTTGTAATAATTTAAGATATTCTAGCTAAATATCTATATGCTTCATCATTTCTCTGACTAACCGAATGAACACCATTGTGGTTAAGGGCTACTTTGAACCAATTGTACTGCAGTATGCAAGTAAGCTGCTGGAAGAAACATTAACAGTCCATTTGGCAATACAACACTGCAGTTTCAAAACTCAGCAATCTCACATGTAGAGCTAGTCAGAAAAAACATCTGTGGAAGAGTTTTTCATTGGAAAATGCAGTCCCATTGAAATCAAAATGCTTCACAAAATCATGTTGATTTAGCAAAAGTTTTGTTTCAGAAAAACAAGAGGGAAAAGTTCCAACAGTATCAGCATGTTCTACTTTGACATTTTCAGAATGAAACATTCCATTTTTTCCTTTTGAAACTACTTTTCATTTCAATTTTTCTATATTTTGGTTTATATTATAGATTACAGTACAAAATAAAAAAGTCAAAATGGAAACATTTTGATCAAGCAAAAAAATCTGAATTTTCTTTGGCTGAGCGTTTTGAAATTTTGGGGTTATGTTCTGAATCGGAACAAAGACAGATTTTGAAATCTTGAAATCCTCTATGGCATGGAGTTTCTCTTCTCTTGTTCTACATACAAGGCTCTTTTAACATTTCCATATAAAGACTTCCTGATATACAAAACTTTTGATTAACTTCCTGTTTGTAAGAAGAATTGGTGTGTGTTATCCTCTGCTTTACTGATACACAGATAGGTGTACTTAATCCTGCCCCCGTGCTGGGAAGGATGGACTAGATGACCTCTTGAGGTCCCTTCCAGCCCTACATTTCTATGATTCTATACAGGACAGGACTTTGCTGGCACATACAATAGCACAAACTTCTCTGTAACACCTTTCACCTTAGCATTCCCTACAAACATTAATTGCTTTCCTGGCATTCTCTCCTACATCTATGTATTCAGCATAATCAGTTAACGCTATTTCAGTTAAATACTGGTATTAATTCCTATAATGCAGGTTGTTGAGAAATGCTGCTGGCTCCTGGGGCTTGGTTAATTTATTTTTAAAATACACAGTATCCACGTCCTTCGTATAATTCATATCTTAAGTGAATTTATTATGTAAGAATGATGGTATATTGACTGGTCTGTGGAATGGAAACTAAGGGCCAGACCTTTAGTTGGTGCAAATCAGTGTAGTTTCATTGAAGTCCCCCAGACACGACCCTTGCTTTACTCAGATGCCTCTCTTAACTCTGACTTGTATGGCGTAGTTGCTCTTCTGCAAACTAGGAAAGATAACTATCCTAAACAGCCCACTGCTTACCTCCTAATACATGTGAGCTATATTTTTTTTCAGGGCCTGATCCACAGCACATTGAAGTCAATGGAAAGTCTAGCATTGATTTCAGAGAGCTTTGGAGCAGGCCTTTAGACCGTGATTCAGCAAAGCACTTAAACGTGTACTTATCTTAAGCACATGCTTAAAGTTCCATTGACCTGAATGGGACTTAAGAGTAGGCTTTGCTGAATGGCATATGTTTAAGTGCTTTGCTGGATCACAGCTTGAGTGCAGTGGTTAGAATATCAAAAATTGAGAAAGGATTTGCTCTAAGTGACACTGCCAATAATAAAAAAACAAGGAGGCACTGTAGAGACTAACAAATTTATTTGGGCTTAAGCTTTTGCGAGCTAGAACCCACTTCATCAGCTACATGGAGTGGAAAATACAGTAGCAGGTCTATATACATAGTAGATGAAAAGATGGGATTTGTCTTACCAAGTGGAGGGGGTCAGTCTAACAAGACAATTCAATTAAAAATAGAATACCAAGGGGGGAAAAAATCACTTTTGTAGTGGTAATGAGGGTGGCCCATTTCAAATAGTTGACAAGAAGGTGTGAGTAACAGTAGGGGGAAGTTAGTATGGTAAATCTTTCCTGGTTAATGTTCTTGGTGCATCCCAGTCTGTCACACATAAGAGCCATAATTCTACGTGCAGATACTGTAGTTAACCTGCCACAATCCCCCATGGAAAAGTCTTGTAGAATTTAATAGAAAATTATAACTTGAATTAGACCTGAGGAAGAACTCTGTGCAACTTGAAAGTTTGTCTCTTTCACCAGCAGAAGTTGATCCAAAAAAGATATTACCTCAACCAACTTGTTTCTCCAAAAACCTTTCTATAGATTTTTTTTAAACCAACCTATATTTATAATAGAAATTATACCCTGGTACAGAATTCTATAGAATGAAAACGATCTCTATTAAATTCAATAAGTTTTTTCCATAATTTCTATACTCCACTCCCATCTTTAGAACCTCATGGTCTCATCCCTATTAAATTCTGTAGCGATTTTCCGCAAGGGTGATCTGCCAGTTATTTCTGTTTAGTTAATGACTGTCCAGCTAGGTAGAGAATATCAGTTTATTCTGGCACCAATGGGGCAAGAATTTGAAGTCACTTAGGAACTAAAATATAGAGTTCAATTATTTACATCTCGTGTACACAACTGTATCCGAAAAACTGTATGTTTCATAAGAGAGAGATGAAGGTATTGTAGTTTGTTTTAAATTTTCTCATTTGATTTTTTCTTTTCTGCTTTTTTAAATTAAACAAATGAGCAAACAGTTCTAGCCAAAACAGAAATCTGTTTCAAAATTATCATGATTGTGCCAAACTGGGAGTCCTGGAGTGTTTAGCTCCACGTTTTGATTCAGACCCATTTCTAACCAAGATTTATTTGTATGAGTATAATTGAACTTTCAAATTACTAAAAGCCATCAGAGAGGTTAACAGAGCCTAAATTTTGCATATGCCTAAGGTGTATATGCAAGAACATTTAGATTAGGTATTGGCGCCTGCTGTTGCCAAACTAGAAAACTAACTGGCCATGTGCTTGTGCAAATACATGAGTGCATGCACATTTATGTATTCACATGTGTAAGCTAGATGCGTACAAATGCATAAATGCCTTTTGCATGTTTCCAGCTTTAAAAATTGAATCCGTTAGCTGGGCTGGTTGATAATGATACTGTAAAATAAAGATCAGATTCAAGAGGAATGTTTATATCCATGTTTGATCACAGCAGTGAGTGGGAAACATCACACTTTTGGAATGGCTATTTCTAGACTACCTCAAAATGCAATGCTTATGATTCAGTGCCTAAGGGTACCCTAGCTAATCTTCCTCTTGCAATTATTAGTTTGAGTAGATCAAAAATATTTTAATATCTTCATGCTGTATGCAGCAGGCATATCTAGAGGGAGAGAAGATACTTGGGCTGCACTGCGAGACTATTACAGTTAATTTTCACAGTTTACTTAATTGTGATGGTCTGTGACATCACCAGAACCACTTGATGGGATTAGAGGCCCCTATAAAATCAAAATCTGGGGTGAAATCCTGGCCCCTATAAAATCAATGGGAGTTTTGCCATTGATTTCAGTTGAGCCAGGAATTCACTCTTGATCTTTATATTTTACAGCCATTTTGCTGCCATCAATTGTATCAGTACAGTAAATTGTGGACAAAAATGATATAACCAACCAAGATGTCACTGTGATGTTATACCCCATATTTGCATAGAAATATGGTTATGATATGAATATGACATAACTAAGATATGCTTTATGCAAGATGGCTCATGTAAGGTATCATTGGAAAGGTTATAATTTACTGAATGTGGTTATCCAATTTGTATGTGTGTATCATTTCTGATTCTAAAGTTAGGAATATTGACTATTACAACAGTGTGTGTATTTGGGAGACCCCCACCAGACAACCAGCCATTACAGCCTTCATGGGCCATTAGGAAGAAGTAATAAGACTGTAAAGATACAACTCTCTCTCCTTTCTGAGAGGCATCCTGGGATGTAGGTGTCACACTACCAGATTAGGTGATAAGGTCATCTGACACAAAATACCACCTTGGACACTGCTAGTACTTTTCCTCTGAAGGAGGCTGGGGATCAAACAAAGGCTTCCCACCTTAGTTAAATCATTTTAAGGTCGGGGAGGGGGTTAATCTGGGCTCTCCTCCATTGCCTACCCAAGAAAAAGAACTGCTGAAAGTATCTGAAGGGACAAAGGAACCAACCTGACAGGAAAGGCAGGGGTGAGTGCAGATTGAGATGGGTCTAGTCTGTAAGAAGAAATAACTGGAACTCCAAGCTACAGAAATTCTGCAACTTGCCTAAAATAACATTTAGGTTGATAAATTACTTCTTGAAACCAGTCTCTTTAAGATCTTAAGCTTAGTATGCATGTTTTGTTTTATTTGCTCAGTAATCTGCTTTGTTCTGTTTGCTGTCCCTTATAATCACTTTTATAGTTCATACATTTGTTTTGTTTATTATTAAATGCAGTTGGTGCAATTTCTAAGTGGGGGGACAAGAAGTTGTGCATATTTCTCTTCACACTGAGGGAGAGGGTAAATTTTTATGAGTTTGTGCTGTGCAGATCTTTCTACACAGTGCAAGACAGTATTATTTTGGGTTTATTCCCCAAAGGGGGTGTGCACATGAGTGCCGGGTGAATCCTCTCACACAGAGCTGGCTTCAGTCTGTGTCTGCAGCTGGGTGTGGTCCTACCTCTGTGTGTGTATGTGTGTGCGCGTGTGTGTGTGTGTGTATGCTGCCAGAAGCCACAGAGCCTAATTCAGCAAAACCAAAAGGCTGAGGGAATCCAGGCTGGTGGAACAGGAGAGGCTCTGTGAAACCCCAGTACATCAGGTGGCATCCCAGAAGGGAGGGTCCAAGCCATCATAGTCACCAGTTAGAATATATAATTACAGAAGATGTTCTAAAATGTGAGACACCAAGGGCTTCATTCTCCACAGCCTTGTACTTTGTGTAGTCATTTTAGTATAGAATGGAAACTGTAATGGATCCTTTATTCTAGCAGTTTTGGCATTCCTGAATTAGTAGGCGATATTTAATCTTGCTTGTCATTGTGATGTGTTTTGCATATATGGTAATTTGTTTTGCATTGTAAATATATATTTTTAAAAATATGAATGCACATAAAATTAAAACTTTAAATAGTACCTTAAAAAGTACTTTTAAAAATCTACTGTTCATACCTATGCCTAAGTGAGGCAGGCATATTGGCAGCTGGAAGTTCACCAAGATTTCAAATAGCCAAAAAATGAATTTAATCATTTCACTCAGATTTCTCTGGCAACCTGCAGAGCCTGCTGTGAAGAAGTCAGACAATGAAATATGGAGTTAAAGTACTGAGCATGAGAAAAGATTTTGCCTAAGGAAAAATAAATGGAATATTCCATATGTAGGTAGTGAATGTCATTTGATTCCATATTTTAGAGGTGACCTAGCACTGCTCCTTCAGGGTGAATGTAATTATCCCATACTCATGGAAAATGCAGAATTCAATGTCTAGTGTGTCTACTCATAATAATATATTTAGCACTTTTACAGTTATTTACATCTTCAAGTATTTTATCACTATGAACACCACTATACATTAAGTCTGTGTAATCTTCATTTTTCAGATGTGTAGACAGAGTTGCTGAGAGTTTAAGAATAAAAGTTTAAAATCGGTCATTGATTATTGGTGCCTAAAATTTGAACTCAAATGACTTGCCCAAAGTTATTCATAGAATTAATGTCAGAGCTAGGATTAGAATTTAAGAGTTCTGGGTCCCAGAATCAGACACTGGTCAACACTGTATTCTTCTAGTAGATGTAATTCCTTTTTAAAAATCCTGTTAGGAACACTGTAGTCACTATTAAGAATATTGATGTAGGCTCCCAACCTTATTAAGAGGTGAGATAGTTGTATATGGGAGAAAAGAGGGTGGTTTCCCACCCTGTAGCAATTTTGGTTGATAAAGATACCAATTTGAGATAGCATTCACCTCATATCATTGCCATATCCCAGACCTCTGGTTTGTCTGTGTTCTATCTGTATTTATACCCTCAACCCCATTGTTTGTTCCTCTACTGAGCTAGTCATAACTCTGCCAGATTTGTCACACCAAACATAGCTGGCTTGAGTCAAGCAGACTGCATCTGCACCCTGATGGTAGCTCCATCGAAGTATGGCAAATAGAGAAGCCAACAACACCTGTAAAGCATCAGGGCTGTTGACTGGAAGGAGTTCCCTCCACCCCCATGCACAATTGGCATGAGTTTGGGGATGGGGTGACCACCTCTCTCTAAAGCACCGGGGATTCTCCACAGTTGGAGAGGGGACACTGGACCTGTAGACTGGTGCCCTGAGGTGGTAAGAGAGTTCCTTTTCTTGGTGCATAGCTGGTGTGTCCTGCTCAGATGCTCAGGGTCTAAGTGATCACCAGATTTGGGGTTTGGAAGGAATTTTTCCCCACGTCAGATAGGCAGTGGCCTTGGGGTTTTCCCCCTTCCTCTGCAGCATCAGGCATAGTTTGCCTGTTGGGGTTACCTGGGTTTACCTGTCCTAATCAGTTCCTTGCCACTGCAGGGGTCCAGGGCATTGGTGGCACCTTCATAGAATCATAGAACTGGAAGGGACCTCGAGAGGTCATCTATTCCAGTCCCCTGCACTCCCTTCCTCTCTCCATGTGGCACACAAATTAGTTTCCTGAGAACTGAAATGTTTTAGTCTAAATAAAGTCTCTAGCCTTAATATAGAGGCATCTGGGTGAAAAGCAATGGCCTGTGACATACAGGAGAGTAAGACTGGATGATCTTATGGTCCCTTATGTCCTTAAACTCTTTGAAACTATGAGCCATACTGCATGTTGAAGGAACATTACCTGAAGGAAATTAGGCCAGTGGCTGAAATCCTTACAACTGAATCATGGCAGCTATTGGCACCGACTTCATGGATGCTCCAGGCTGGAGCACCCACGGAAAAAAAATAGTGGGTGCTTAGCACCCACCAGTGGGCCCTGCTGATTAGCTCCTCTCACTCCCTCCAAGCACCTCCCACCCGCCATAGATCAGCTGTTCAGTGACGGGCAGGAGGTGCTGGTGGGGGGGGGCAGAGCAAGGGCAAGGCATGCTCGGGGTTGGAATGGCGCAGGAAGAGGTAGGACAGGAACGGGCAGATGGGGTGGACTGGGGGCGGGGTCTGGGATGGCACGGGCATCAAGCACCTCCAGGGAAATGAGAAAGTTGGCCCCTGTGATGGCAGCCGAAAAAAACACTCTTTACCTCAAAGAGGCACTGACAGTTGAAATACAGTTTTGGCTCCAAAGTTAAAAGCACTGAAGGAGACATTCGTATTGCAAGGACTTGTCAGGGGCATGAGGAATGAGAGATGAAGGGAAAAGTCAATAAAAAAGATTCAGAAATCCTGTTGCCAACTGACCCAGAGTCCATAGGAATGGCAGTGATGGCTGCCGTTCTGACTGGGAAGTTACACGAACCTGGTCAGAAAGGAACTGAAAAGGAATGTTCTAGATGGGGGCACTGCGGTACTGAGTGAGGCACTAAAAGAGCGATAGTCCTTGAAAGATAAAGGCGTCCTGACAACAGGTGCCAACTTTGACACGGTAAATAAGCACCCCGACTTTCACAATAAGCCACATATCAAACTAATCCTGTTTCAAAACAAGGCCAAAACAAGCCAATCCCTAAAAACCCCAGCACTCTATGTGACTAGATCCCCCCAATGTGTAGTCTGGGATTGTGGTGGGCCTGCTGTGCACCCCTGACTCTCTCCCCGCCCTTTGCCCCTGCTTGCCGGGAGCCGATCAAAAAAAAAAGAAGCAACAACCTACAACAAGCACCAAGCCACAAGCCAAAAACTACCCAACAAGCAACATACAAGCCAATTAAGCGAAAAACAAGCTTGATTGTTGTATTTTTTTCAAGGGTTTGTCATGTCTGGTCCTGACCTGCGTTGCACTAAAGAGCTGTGATCCAAGAGTAGGATCACTATGGTACCTCTAGGGTAGAAAGAAGATCTAAGAAGCAGGGTCAGATGGAGCTGACCTGATGGCAAGGCTGAGAAATTAAAGCTCAGTGCAGTGGCTAGGGAGAAACCAGTGAGAGGCTCAAAGTGGGGAGTGACAGAAGCAGATTGACAGGCAAGAATGGTAATTTTGGATGAACTGAAGGAAGTAATATGAGGGTTGGGGAGGCCAGAAAGGAGGTTCCAGCAAACAATGCTGAACCCATATACCTTCAAGTTAAATCCACCCTGAAAATAACATGCCAGTGATACCAGAATTACATTGATATAGTAACAGGGCTTTGTTTCCCCATCACTGCCTGGGAGATCTACAAGGATAATTTCCTTTAACTCTGCTGACAGTTACACATATCAGTCCCCTGAGTATTGATGCATGACTGTAATGGTTTCAGTGTCACTTTTTCTCAAAACAGTGAGCAAGATGAATGCAACACTGCTGACTTTTTTTCTGGGTGCAGCGAATAAATGGGTAGGTAACATGGCAGAGCTTTAATTATATCATATTGTTATTAGTCACTCTA
Organism: Gopherus evgoodei; assembly: GCF_007399415.2. Classification (NCBI taxonomy): domain Eukaryota; kingdom Metazoa; phylum Chordata; order Testudines; family Testudinidae; genus Gopherus; species Gopherus evgoodei. Next base: position 279,897,999 of record NC_044323.1, on the reverse strand, counting down.
AAGGAATTTGGGCATACCAGATTGACAGAACGTGGATCGTACAAAGGAAGACAGTTGGGAACAAGTATATGTACATTCATTTGTATCCTGCCTATGAAATCCCAGAGAGCCTCATAGCATGCAGCTGGCTGCCTGGGATCTCCACAGCATTGTCAAGCACATCCTCAGGAACTGATGATCTAATTATTCTGATCTTCAGTTAATGAGCTCCGACAGGAAATTTTTTTAACAAATCTCATAAAACCTCCTTTTTTGGTGAATATGTAAGTTAACTCTATCTTTTTTTAATTATTCCATTTTAGAATTCAGCTATTTAATGATTGTGGGCCAGATTCTCTTCTTCTGCTGGGTGAAGGGAGAGCTGTCAAGAAGCTGATTATAACTCCCTAATTCTCTGCCTGACCCCAGGCCCAGACCCCCATGACATGCTCTGACCTGTGCCAGCTGGCAATAGTCAGCAGAGGACCATCTGCCAGCTGGGGATAGCCAGAATGCATTGCATTCCGGCTACTCCATTCCCTTCCCCACCACAGGGAGAGAGATGGAGTCAGCTTTTCCAGTTTTAGGCCTGCCAAGGATGCCTCCATGAAGGGGAATTGCCATGAAGGGATCTGCAGCCAGTCTTCACTCCCTCTGCACATCTGAGCCTGAGCAGCACAAAGGGACCGGAATAGGGTAGGGAATCTGTCCTAGTGGGTCAAACTTCTGCTCTTTTACACCAGGTTAGCCCCCATAGGGTTGCCAAATCTAAATGACAGCGGGATTCAGCTCTTGCTAAGGTGACCAGATGTCCCAATATTAGGGGCTTTGTGTTATATAGGCAACTATTACCCACTCCACTCCCCAAAAAGAAAGTGTCCTGATTTTTCGCACTTGCTATCTGGTCACCCTAATTCTCACCCACAGCATTTGCAGTTTGTATCACGTCACTGTGAGAGGCTATACAGAGAATTGTAGCTATACTATTGATGGGGCGAGTAGCAAAGCTTTCTGGGATAGCAGAGAGCCCTGCATTTACATTTGTGTGCATGCTGAAAATTGCAAGTTGGATGAATGCGCAGAATTGACCAGCCTAATGTTCTCTGGGAGGCAGAACCTCCTACTCAGTATCCTGTTTTTATGGTAAAGGTTGGTTTTCAGTTCAGGCTGGTTGCCGTATTAATGTACTGATGGACTAGTTAGCTGTCTGCTGAATCCTCCTGTGCCTTTGAATTCCACCATATCCATTTAATATCTCCAAACGCCTGTTGTTGCAATCGTTATCTGAAGAGCTGAGTAACTTCCCCCCCCCTTCCATTTATTTGCGAATCCAAATAAACAGGGCAATATGTTCCATTTAACAGCTGGTAACATACCCCGTCATATTAATTCATGTATGTGTGCTGCACAGACACATGATTGCTCTAATCTTAGGTGACACCAACATGGGGACTGCTCACAATAATTTCTAATATTTGCAAGTTACAAAGCTTGTTATGCTGTTCACTCTCTGATCCCTGCTGTGCACAGACCTTTCATTACAGAAACAGCTGCTAGCGCAGCTCTAGCTATGGGTTTGTCAGAGTTTCCATTATAAACCCCTATTTTCAAGGGGTTACTGCAACTCAGCAATATAAAGTTGCTCAGGCTCAAACTTGGCCTAAATGGCCTCTAGTGGGAGAGTGAATAGTTAAACAAGAGAAATTCACTATCCTTACCCAGACTGCTTCTTCCAAGTATATTTTATATATATAATATGCTTGGCCCTTGAAAAATTAGCTATTTATTAAAATAGCAAAGTCACTGACTTCAGAGTTTTATTTCTTTGTTTAAACAACACAGGACAAGGTGATTTCAGTTTGAAAAGCAGCTACTGCACAAAACACCACCAAAAGTAAGAAGAATTTTTAAAGGTAGACTTTCACAGGTAGGGCTGGTCTTTTTAGGGTGTTGTGCCTAATTATCCAGCACACATGGAGCTGAGCAGGGCAGCTGGGTCAGGTAACCAAGATCACTTGACAGCAGCTATGGGGTGCCTGATCCAGTAGGGAGAAAGGGAGAGGCTTCAAGGAAGGTGCCTCTAGGGGAAATTCCGGGTTTGAGAGGATTGAGGAAGGGGCTCTCCACATGAGCCAGATACAAAGGTCTGGCTAGAGTAACCTCCAGTTGCGGGCAGGAAGCTCTCCATAGGATAGGCTGGGCAGGATCAGGAACCATAAGAGGAGCAACAGTCTAAAGAGAAATTATATTTGAGAAAACACCAGGTATTAGGAGATGATCCCATGACAAAACTCTTTGGCCAGAAATGAAAGAAAGTGCTTGCAACAGAATAGAATGTTGTGGCATCAACTTGTGCTTGTGGAGGGACGGACGAGGACAAGCTGGACAAAGGTGATTAGGAGCTGGATTTGGGGAGCCTGAAAAGGGGCTGAAGAGAGCTGGGGAAAGATTTGCTTTGCTTTAAGGTAAACTTAAACATTTGAACTGTTGTGATGTTTTCATAAACCAGTTCCCCCAACAATGTTATTTCTCTCATATGAGAGCTGGGTACAATTATTGGGAAGACCAAGAAAGGGAAACTGAGGCAGCAGCATGTTCTGATGCCAAATTGGGTACAACCTTGTTAAATAGATTCACTGTGCTCATCCAAGCAATTACACTTACAGACTAAAGGTGCTGATCCTGCAAAGCCTTAAAGATACGAGTAATCCCATTGACTTCAGTGAGACTACTCACATGTGTAGTTCAGGATGTGTGTAACTGTGTGCTGGATCAGGGCCTAAGTGATATAGAACTCATAGATGAGGAAAGAGCCCCAGTGCAGTACCTGTAACTACTCATCTTGTGCTGCAATCCTGTTAGATTTCACTGTTTAAGCAGGGTGGCTCAGTACTGGGTTGGGAGGACTCCAAGAAAAAACCAAGTACTGAAGGAAATGGTTTTCTGACTCATTAAGTGGCACCCTTTCCTCTGAATCAGTCCTAAACAAAAGCCCAAGCCTGGTGTTAGGAGAAAACTCTGCCTTTGGACATGCTGTCATTCAGAGGAGATGGAAAACAAACATCCTGTCCACTGTGGCCACAAAAAAAACCCTTGGCACTTCTTGCAAGAGTAGGTTTCTTAGCCCCCAGAGTTATGGCCAATGTCCAATTTATGCAACTACGTTCTACATACCTAAATTCCCAGTGTAGGTTCCTATTGTATAAGATATTCTACTTCACTTTTTGGCCTCAACAGTTACGTAGTGTTGCTGTGCACTGACACATATCTGTTGCATTCCACCCTGAAGGTGAGCAAAGTGATTTCTCTATGTACATGAAAGGATTTGGGTTCCCTTGGGGAACAAGTGCAGTATAAAGACTTGGCTCTGCCTCCCTTACTCACATTTAGTGCTAGCTTACTGTGCAGGTAGTCCCTTGAAATTAGGTACTACTTAGTATGATTGAATTGGTTCTTAAACATCAAGTAATATGGTATTAACTAGAGACTAAACTAAGAGAAAGCAAGACCCACTAGTACTGCCAGGAAGCTGAGTTCCAACAGTCAATAGATTGAAGTTCCTCTGAAAGAGGAATTAAGGTGTCTCACGGCTATAATTCACAAATTAAAAAGTTCCTAACCTGATCATTGACAGAATTACTCTGTTATAGTCTATCATCTACAATCCACTAGGGAATTTTTTTATTCTATATAAGGCTGGCCTCCTCCAGTTCTAAACTGCACACCAACTTCTGATGCTTTGCTCTGTAACACAAACTCTCAAGAACAAATTTAGAACAGGATTCAGGGACTTGAGTAGTAGTAAGAACTATGTCAAGCTTACCTTTTCATGAAGATGTTATTTATCCCCTTCGATAACTTTCTTCTCCTGCCACATATAAATCAGTTGTCACCAAAGAGAAGAGCGAAGTGACCTTCCTCAGCACTCCATTGATAACAAACTTTAATTGACCAGAATGTCCCAAGTGAGAAAAAGCCCCCTCTGCATTTCTTCCAGCAATTTACTCCTGTGTCTTTTACTTCATAGCACATATGGTCTTGCTTTAATCGCGTTTTGAATGTTACAGCTCTCCTATGCTGCTTTTCTTTCTGTAATTATGAATTAACATTAAAACCCGGACAATAGCCTTCTCTTTCTGTTGGAGAGCCAAGATGCCCACAAAGGGAAGGCATCAGGTGATTGGAACTCCTTGTTGTTACTGGAGTCCTGTCCCTAGCCACTGTCACATTATTCCTTCTGCCACATTGTTCTGTATAGCCTGATATGACACACAGCAGAAAAAATCCAAATGATTGCCAAGATTTTAAAATTTTGCCTTCACTATCAGACAAGTACCATCTATATAGAGTGCTTAGTAGGGTTTTCATGCATTAAAATGTTCTTCCCTGTGTAATCACATCTGATATCAGATTTGTGTTCCGTTTCATTCTGAAATTTCCAATTTGTCCATTTGCATTTTCTGCAAGTAAAAAGTTCTCTGAAAACATCTGTTTGATGTGTAGCAGCAGTGAAAAAGGTGAACAGAATATTAGGAACCATTAGGAAAGGGATAGATCATAAAACAGTAAATATTATCTCACTATATAAATCCATGGTACACCAACATCTTGAATACTGCCTTCAGTGGTGATAGCCCCATCTCAAAAAAGCTATATTAGAATTGGAAAAGGTGCAGAGAAGGACAGTGAAAATTATTAGGGGTATGGAACAATTTCTACAAGGAGAGATTACAAAAACAGACTGCTCAGTTTAGAAAAGAGATTATTAATGGACAGAGATATGCTAGAGATCTATAAAGTGATGCATGGTATGGAGAAAATGAATAGGGAAGTGTTCTTTACCCTTTCATATAACACGAGAAATAGATGATGAAAACAGACTCATAGACTTTAAGATCAGAAGGGACCACTGTGATCAAATAGTCTAGCCTTCCTGCATATTGCAGGACACAGAACCTCAGCCACTCACTCCTGTGATAGACCCCTAACTGCTCGTTGAGTTACTGAAGTCCTCAAATCATAGTCTAAAGACTTAAAGTTACCAAGAATTCACCATTTACACTAGTTTAAACCTGCAAGTGACCCATGCCCCATGCTGCAGAGGAAGACCAAAAAGAACCTCAGGGTCTCTGCCAATCTGACCCAGGAGAAAATTCCTTCCCAATTCCAAATATAGCAGTCAGTTAGAGCCTGAGCATGTGGGCAGGACCCACCAGGCAGATATATCTTAAAGAATTCTCGGGAGTAATTCAAAGTCCCTCCCCATAATAGGCAGCAGGTTTAAAACAAACACAAGGATGTACTTTTTTACTTCCTGTTCTCACAACACACAGTCAGCCTGAAGAACTCATTGCCAAGGGATGTTGTGGATTCAAAAAAGAATTATATAAGTTTATTGAGGATAGGTCCATCAATGGCTATTAGCCAAGACAGTCAGGAATGCAACCTCATGTTCTGGGTGTCCGTAAACCTCCAAATTCCAGAAACTGGGACTGGGTGACTGGGGATGGATCCCTCAAGCTTGCCCTGTTTTGTTCATTCCCTCTGAAGCATCTGGCACTGGTCACTGTCGGAAGATGGACCATTGTCTGACCCTGTATGGCCATTCTTATGTTCTGAATAAATAATATATCTTGCCTTTTTTTCAAACTTTTCTTGCACAGATGTTAAAAAGCGCTGAAAACCAATGTATTTCAAATTACACTTTGATGTAAATCTATTTATCTTAAGACATAATTTGATACTTCCAAATGCAGTTAGACTATGTTAATGCTATACAGGCTATCACACTGATAGGCAAAAAAAGCTCCTTCCCACTGTAAATAAAGCTTTTTTTTTTTAATATGTTTCTTCTTCAAAGATGAGATAATAAACATTTCCATCCAGGATCCAACCCAGCTGTGGAGAAAGAGCAGCAGCAGCATCCAAAGTAGCAGTAACAGCAGACTTTGGTGTCAAAGTTCAGTTCCCAGTGCCATCCTGTTGTTTATATGTGATCAGGGAAGTAAATGAGTTGGAAAAATACAGTCAAGTACATCAGGGTAAGGCATTATAATCAGCTGAACATCCCTCCATTGGATAAGCATTGGTGTTGAATTAGCATTTTTTATTTTCCCTATTAAATATAAATGTGTGACCTTGTAAGCAACTTGCATGTAAACAACTGCTAAAGCAGAACACCAACAAAGTATGGCATAAAATTACTAACGAAGAGGTTCCCAGAATGTGGTTCCTGGCCCACTTTTGGTTATCTACCAGAGAGCTCGCTGCTCAGGTGGTATGCTGGCTTTCTTCCTGGTTTCGAGCTGAATGAAAAAAAGCCAGTGGAAGAGGAACAGATTAAATAAACAGCAAAAAAGTTAGTGTGGTTAACTTTTTCAAAAAGATCAATACTCTTATTACCTTAAAGACAGCTTTAAAGGAAGGCACAAAATACTTTCTCAGTATGACTTTTCCATGTAACATAAATTGCCATAGGGATGTTATACAATCGTGGGAGGTGCCCATGAGACAATCTCTGTAGTAAGATGTGGGGCCTGTTATAGGAAAGTTGGAGAATGACTGCCAGTGCGCAACTAGGTTTCCATATCCTATTTGCACAGTAAAATATAGCCTGCCAATTTCAGCAGATTTTTTTCAAAGATCCCACAAGCATAAGAGAACAATGTTAACTTCCATCTGTCCTACAGAGGTTCTCTTCAGCTTTTACATGAGATAATGGATTTACCCAGATCCTAGTAGAAGACAAACATAGCACAAAAAATGCAGGACCATATGGTCCCATGGCTAATGTGCTACATGTCACAGAAAAGCCGTGCGAACAGGCAGTCTGACATATCAAATGTGACTAAGTGAGATTATGCCAATAATTAAAAATGGATATTTACTGCCCCACAGTATTTGTGGTATTCCCTGTGCTTACAATGGGAAGTACTGCAACGAAGAATTTAGGAGCCTTATTTAAAGCCCATTAAGGTCCATAGAAGGACTCTCCTTGACAGGCTTTGGATCAGGCTCTGTTAATGGTGGGGCTGGTTGCACTGTCTAGTATTAAGGGTGCTTGACACTGCCCATTATAACACCCCTTATCCAGTGGCTTATTGTCACTGTTCAGTGAACCTGCACCTGTAATCCACCTCTTTGGTCCAACAGGGACACTCACCTTTCAGCTTCCAGCGCTCAGCCATCACCTCTCTTGGGCAGCGACCCACATCTCTCTCCCTCCTGACCAGGTTTTTTCAAGGCTGCATAGTTCCCTGCCTACATTGTGTCAAGTATCAGAGGGGTAGCTGTGTTAGTCTGCATCTGTAAAAAGAGTCCTGTGGCACCTTATAGACTAACAGATGTACTGGAGCACAAGCTTTCATGCTGTGGGTTTTCACCCACGTCAGATGCAGTGGGTTTTCACCCATGAAAGCTTATGCTCCAATATGTCTGTTAGTCTATAAGGTGCCACATGACTCTGTTGCTGCCTACATTGTGTTAATCCCAGCAAGCCATACTGCCTAAACAAGCCTGCATCTGCACTTTGCTATCTTCTCAGAGGCTACAAACAGTTGTAATTGCCCACAGTTATAAGTTACCACTCAACTCTTTCTAAGCAAGCTCACTCATTCTTAAAGTTAAATAATTACAGAGAAAGCATATCAAAAACAATGAAAGAACCTACACGCATGCTCATAAGCTAATCAGAGGTCACCCATCCGTCTTGTGGGCCTCCACAGGCCAAAGTCCTTCCAACTCTTTGCAGGATGTACTGGAGCTCCCCTTGGACAGAAATTCCAGCCCATTTCCTGTGTCAGAAAGAAGCCCTGAGTCAGTTTAAACTCAGGCTATTTATCCAAAAGTACTTTCTTTGTCCGTTGGTCTCTGGAGACTCCAGTCTGAAGTAGTATAGGCGAGCCTGTCCAGGTGGAGGTACTTCTCTGGAGTGTTGCTCACTGAGTGAAATTGTCTGATCGCCCCTCACCGTTCTTAGCTCCTGGAGGAACTGTGGTCACCCTTGCCCAGGGAATTACATACAATCCCTGGCATGCAATGATACACAAACTTGACACAGTAAGATCTCCCCAAGATATGGCAATTGCCATATCTGTCACACTTACAACTTTGCTGAACTTTTACCATTGGGCCCGAATTTTCCATGCTGTGTGTCAGCCTCATATCAAGGCTTTTGGAAAATTTCAGCCAAAAAGGTTCAGCTGTTTTTTGGAAAAAGAGGCCAGGGGAAAAATACATTGGTTTTTTTTCAATGTTAAAAAAGTTCAGGTGACCTTTTCTTTGGAAAGCTTTAGTGCCTCTGCATTGAGCAGGAATTTGAAATTTAGCCTTTATGTCAGGGATGTGCCTTTTGCCATCCCTATGAAAATCTGCCAACATTTGGCCAAGTTATAAGCCTTTGGAAAACTTCAGTTTGCACATGCCAGTAGAGGATGCTAGGGTGGGGGATAAGGATTGGCAGGGAGACTGAGATGGGATTTCCAAAAGGGTGAGACTAGGACTTACTGGGTAAAGAGACCAAGATTGGGACTAGGTAAGTGAGGAAAATGGGGCTGAAATGAGGGGGCAGGGGTGGGGAGGACAGGCTGGAGGGGACACACTTGGAAGTAATGGAGAGATTCCCCTTCAGAATCTTGAATGGAATCCAAGATTCCTGAATCTCACTATTCCTTTGCTATCAGAAAGTATCTCTGAAACCCTCTGGCAAAATGTCCCATTTCTCTCTAATGCCGGTCCACACCGAGGATGACAACCTACTGTTTCTATCAGTTACACTGTTAGCTCAAATGGCAGAGGACTGTGCGGTGAATCTACCTGCTAATAATCCATGTGGGTGTCAATATAATGCCACATGATTGAATTTCTCTGTGTGTGTGTGTGTGTTTCAGTTTGCTTTTTTTAAAACCTAGAAAAATACACCCACAAAAACTGGGTCATCTAGTCCAGTCCCCACACTCAGGCAGGGCCAGGTATACCTAGCCCATCCCTGACAGCAACTGAGTGGATGGTGCTTATTCAGGAAGAAGCTATTCCCTATTTTGCTTTCACTTTGTTGTTCAGTGTGTGCCCCTGTGGTGGGGTTTACAGACCCCTCACTAAGAGTGACAGGGTGATGGAGGTGTTCTGAGCTCAGAAAGCTCCACCCCTCAGCAGCTGCAGAGCATCCTGCACATTGAAGGGCTGACTTAAAAGGTGACTGACAATCAAGCAGGGAGAGAGGCTGCCTGCAGAAAGGTAGCAGTCAGCCTCTTCTAGGACAGAGGACTCCACTGGGAGAGACTGTGGTAAGGTCTGTTTGGGCAGTAGGGGCCTGACCTCTTTTTCTCTCCCTTACAAGGGAGACTCATTGGACACCAGGAAGGGAGCTGTGAAACCCTAGCTGACTATCTGAACTGTTGAGACTGCTTGAGCAACTCTGCTTGAGTGCTGTGACCTTGCCCCAAACTGAGGAGAGACAGGGGTGGCAGGAAGTGGCCCAGGGAAGCTGGTCTGGGGTATTAGCGAGAAGGAGCTGAGATGCTCCTCACCTCTTCCCTGTTGAGCCCTGAGCTGGCACACAGTGGAGAGGGAAGGAATGGGTTCCCCCTACCCTTCCTCTGCCCCTTCTCTGACTAGGGTAACCTGGAGAGGATGGACTGTAACTTGACTGCTAGACTCCCCGATTGCCTAAGCAGGCCACTCCCAGGACTTCAGGGACTGTTGAATTGTGGCCTGCCCACTTGGCCTTCTGGACCCTAAGTGAACCCTGCTACAGCTCTGATGCCTTAATTCTGGAATAGCCTAACTTTCTGTGCTTGACTTTGCAACCCTAAGAATATTCTTTCAACATTTGTTAATATTGGTATACACTGCACCATGGCCCTCCTCCTCCTCCTTCCACTGAAACCAATGGCAAAACACCCCCTCAGTCAGGTCCTAGCTTTACAAAGGAACTGCAGCACTAGAAGTGCAGGCTGCTTTGTAGAGAAAGTCTCCATATCCGAAAGAGTGTCGGATGCAAAATCAGCATAAGTCAGTACAGAAATACCATTGGGCATTCATACTGTCCTAGGCAACACTTGCATGGTTTTGGGAGCTCATGGAGACTTTCTCCTGCCTTCATAGCACTGCTCATCTGTGATTTCCAGGGATTCTGGATTGTTTGATACAATTCAGTGTTTTCTGGCAAGTGTTTGAATGTTGTACTGTAACATGATATTTAAGCTTTGGAGGTTTTGCAGAGTGGGTTTTACAGCTACGCTTGCAAGGCTGAGGCATGTTGGCTTTTGTGCAGTTCTGAGTGTAAGTCACAGTGTATATTGAATCATCGCTCTTTTGCAGAGCTTTTCACACATTTTGCTGCCTCCTCTGGTTTTAACTACCCAGGAAGTGTTATCTGGTTCTTTTCTGAGCATTAGAACTGAAAGAATGCAAACTGAACAAAAGTGTAGGTGTGAAGGGAATTGTGCCTGTCTTGTTTCTGAAACTGACAAGGAATATGTGCATTAATAGATTTATTGCTGTACTGAAAAAAGTTATACATCCAGGTAGTATCAAAAAAGTTAATTGAAAAGCAACTGGGAAGGCATGTTATTTTTAGGAGTTAGTTAATTCACAGCATTTTGTGCCTAAAATAATGTATCCAACTGTTTAATTCTGAGTCATCTATGTTCAGATAGTATTACATAAGAAGAATATTTTAGTGAACTCTAGCATCTAACATACTTGCCATATTCATTGTATTATAAATTCACACTGTGCTAGAAAGTCTTTAGAAAATTACAGTTTTAAAGCATTAACAAAGCAGAACAATATTTCAGGTACAGTAACTCTTATGTTGTAAAATGCTGACTTTCCTAATTATGTTTTGAAATATTCCATGTCTTTTTATTATCATTTTCTCTCTTGCAGTTTGTGCTGTACTTATGTAGCCAGGAACATGTGTTTCAAATTATCTTAGTTTTTCAAACTAGCTTTGTGTTCAATGGCAAACGTTTTTTTTAGGTACAGCTCCTCCTCCCAAAGAAGTTAACCCTTCTTACTCCTTATACAGCAGACAGCAGTGGTTGTTGATTCTAAATCCATTCTAGATCTAATTTAATCAAGAAACCACTTTAAACATCTCCTAGACAAGAGTTTATAAGCTGCTAAACTCTCAGAATGTTTTATAAGACAAAATCAAGTGTTCAGATTGAAAGCATACAAAGCATACGAGAGAGAAAAGATGTCATCCAGTCAATACATTTTCTAATGTTCTATATAGTAAAGAATCCAGTGTAACCATTTACTACTATAAATGTAGATGTTTTTTGCTTATGTACATAGCCCCCATCACCTTAGTATCTGAGTGCTGCACAGTCTTTAATGTATTTATTCTCACAATACCGCCATGAGGCAGGGAAGTGCTGTTACCCCTATTTCACAGCTAGTCTCTCTGCACATCAGTTTTCTAAGTGACTTGCCCAAGGTCACTCAGGAAGCCTGTAAAAGAGCAAGGTCTTGAACCTAAGTGCTAGTCAGTGCCCTAAGCACTGGACTATCCTTCCTTCCCAAGATATGGAAACGAAGATGTGACATGACCTTTGGTCACTATGGCACTAAATGGAGCCCAGTTGTCCATTCACTTACTCTACTTGTGAGTGAGAGGAAAAATACAAGATGCATCATTTCAGTGGATGGGGTAACTTGCATCAGAAGGGCTGTGTGGGTACAATTTCCATGGCAGCTCTCAGGAACAGCCAAGGGTGTATAGGAACTTTATTCTAAAGTGTTGTGCTTGTGGGGAAATTGATGCAGCCATCTGAAAAGGAGGCATGCCTACCAAGAGGAGGCAGAGTGTGGCACTGTCTCCCTCACTAGCAACCACGCTAGCCCAGACAATAATGGAGCCGGAGGTAAAGCAGCTGGAGGGAGCTTTAACTCAAGCTTTGTGTCCTGTGGCCCTCTACCATGCCTGTGCTGTGTAGCTAAAACAGATGTGCAATCAGCATAATACACTGCAGTGCTTGAAAGCCCCAGACAGTAACACAACACATGCTGCCTGCATGGGGCTCTGGGATGCAGTTCTGCCAAGCCAGTGTCATTGCTTCAGGTGGTGAACGCAAGCACATCTATGCACAGAGACACATAATGAGGACCTGGGCACCAAACAGCTGCTGCAGAATTGTTTTGATTTCCAAGTATGACTAAGTAACAGACTCCTTAGGGTGACCAGACAGCAAGAATGAAACATCGGGACAGGGGTGGAGGGTAATAGGAGCCATATAAGAAAAAAGACCCCAAAATCAGGACTGTCCCTATAAAATTGGGACATCTGGTCACTCTACAGACTCCTACAACCCAGGTATAACGAGGACAGGAAAGCAGTGAGGAGCCATCAATGCACATTCCTGTGACATAGGCTCTCTCAAAATGCACCCCCAAAAAGAGCTATGGTTCTTTTGTCTTGCTGAGTAGCCTGTCCTGTGACAGTCCCTATGATTGTTCTATTTCACTTCTCTCCTGGAACACCACAACTCTATGGGCTGATTTCTAGTCCCAAGCACTTTGGTTACAGGAGAGGAAGTGGCTGGGTGCTGCCACCTCGCTTGTACCCTTTGTGACATTTCACCTTTCAGCTCTTCTTATCTGACAGTCCTGAGCCCCCTTCTGGCTCCTGTCACTGTTGTTTGTGCAACTTTGCAATACACTGCTTTAGTATTTTTCACTGCTGTTTGTTTGTCAGCACTTTTTCCTCACTCTTTTCTCACCTTTTAATGCTCTCTTGGACCAGCTGGCTTCAGGTTCTAAACACCTACGTATTATGCATCCCCACACATATATAAACCCTATCTGCTAAAATTGTTGCAAACACATAAAATTGTTGCAAACGCACAGAATTAATTGTTTTATGTTTTAATATAGACTTCCTAGTTGTATGTATAAAGTCTGTGATCATGTTATCTCCCTTATCCATTTCCAAAGCCATTTCCTAATTGCACTTAGAATTTTATTTTCATTTTTCTAGAGATATTTCTTTCCTCTTGTCCACTGAACTCTGGGGTAAGGGATATTCTCTGATATACGTTTGCCTTGAAACAGAATCATATGAAGTTTTAATATTTGCCAACTTTTACAACTTCACGGCAAGTCTCATGATATTTGGCATTTTTCTTAAAGCCTCTGCTCCAGGAATCAAAGGATTATATGAGAATCTTAGTTTTAATTTTTTGGTTTTTAGACTTTAGCCTTCAAGGTTTACCCCACAACAGTGAAAATGAGGCTCATTTGCACCATGCTGGGCTCAGAAAGAACCCAAAAGTTTGGCTTAAAACATATGAGATTTGAAAAAAACAAACAATCTCAATATTTGTTTAGGGCCTGAGTCCTAATTTTTGAATGCTTGGAGTTTTGCAATACTGCAACTGTAATTTAAATTCTCTAAAATCAGCCAATGGCAGCATGGCAAGGAACCATTTTTTTCTACCAGTTCTTGTGAGGGATGGCAAAAAGCAGTGTAGTGACAAAAGGGAAACACACACATGGCCTGAGATTCACAGGATGTCCTATGAAATATTTTCTCTGCTTTTTCTGCATGGCTGTAAATCCAAGATGAACGACGCAGACGAACAGTGATTGTACCCAACTTCTAAAATTCCCTTACATTGCATTATGTTGCTAGAAAGCTTTAAGCAATATGTTGTATTATGACATGTTCATTTGCAGTATTTAATTCAGCTACTCCTTGTCTCTGTAGGTTGTGTGGAGTTCCAGACAGGTTTTTGATCCCTGCAAACAAAGCAGGAACTCAAGCTGTGAGGGGAAGTCTGTTTGTGAGTCTTTAGTTGGCAGCTGTTTATTAAAAGAAAAAAAGGCAGACGGTTTGAGACAGATTTGGTTCTATGCTGTATATTATGACTAAATATAGTGTAATGTTTAGTTTGAAACTTTCTCTGAAAAATGGTCTCTTACCATGGAAAATTGTTTCATTTTGTTTCGAAATTTTCCAGTGAACAAATTCCCTGAAAATTGTAGGGAGTGTGGACGTGGAGATGTCAGTTTCCCACTCTGCTCCCTTCTCTCCCCGCCTTCCTCTTCTCCTTTGCCATTGAAAAATGGAGGGGAGAAAAAATTAAAGCTGAAATATTTTCAATCTTTGCATCACATGATAAAAATTAGAACAGCTAGAAATGAAACATTTTGAATATTTTCATGTAAAATACTTACCATTTTTGATCAGCTTTAATTTTGATATTTAGTGAAACCTCTAGTGGTGAAACAAATTATCTTCTTGTTTTCTTGGTGCAGTTTGCAATAGTCACCAAGGATCAAGTGTCTTTTGTTAATCAGTTTCTAATTTCTGCTTTTCCATAATGCTGAGAGATGTTACTTAATTAATAAATGTACCAAAGTGGTGGTAAACCTGTTAGAACACTGCTTCTGTTGTATTTCACTGATTGAACAGTGGGGAAAGTGGTAACATTTGTTGTTTAATATAAGAGCACATGGTGTGCTGTTGTATGAGGAGGGCTTGGTGCTTTTGCTAATGCAAAATGCTGCCTGCAGGGATGCTAATTTTAAAAGTAAACCTCCTTGATTGCTCATTTAGGAAGGAGAATAACATAGTAGAACAGGCAGGGATCCCTAAGCAAACATCTTAGAAATTGAAAGGTGTTATGAACAAATATTTTATTGTTACACAGTAAGAAGTCTGTAGAGCAGCTAATTGCTGAACTCTGTGATACAAATACTGTTTATGGCTTATGTTAAACTGTGTTAGTGTTCATGCAATCTGTCTGTTTTCTAGTCATTTTCTGTAATAGTTTGCCTGAGTTTTAAGTGTGTTTTTAAATCCAGTATATGGTCACAGAATGAAAGTGGAACATGTTTCTACACTTCACAGCATTCCAGCAGAATCCAGCTTCTAGCAGTCGCTTAGTGAGCTGGGATCACCAGCTAAATATGTCTGGCCAAATTCAGAGGTCTAAAAAGAGTAAATTAATTACATGAGTAAGTTAGTAGTTTTCAAGGGGGAAATACCACATCATAATTGATTGGTGATGAACATGCAAAATTATATCCCAAAACAAAAAAAGTTTGGGATTTTTGTGTGTGTGGGGGTGTGTTTTTGATTTTTCGATTTTCAGTCTTTTGATAAATCCCCCAAAATTCAAATAATTTGCATGAAAATAGGAAGGGCAACTGTTTTTGTTAATTTTTGTTGGAAAAAAAGGCCACCTTCCAACTATTTGTACCAATATGTCCTGCAGTTTCAACACTGAAAATGATAGAATTTGGGGACTTGATGATTTAACTACATTTTAGTAATTTTTTTGTCAAATAAACCTTCAATGATAATTAATTAGGAGAGTTGTGTTTTCTGCTTCAGATACTGAGCTAAATCATCTTGAACTTAACTGAATTAGAAACATCTACTTAATTTAGTAATTTTTAGAGTATTTTGTTGAAAATTTTGAATTATTTTTACAAGCTCTAGCACTTAAGCATATTAAGAACTAGGGATGGTGGAACAAACCGAGTATAAAGTCCAGCTGATCTGGGCATGTTATGGAGAGTATGTGTTTCTTTCCAGCTTAGTGGCAAGGATTTTCGCATCTGTATTCAATAAAATTTTTGGCTTTTTTGTGTCTGTGATAGTGGATGGCTTGTAGCAGTGTGGCCTTCAAGGAGGCTTACCCTGTTTTCAGCTACAGTAATTCAGCTGGCAAATGTTTCAAGCTTTTGTTCTGCTCTGTTTTCATTGTGCAGACTTTTTCCTTATGATTTATTTTTATCAGTTTTATCATTCAACTAACATTCTACCCTTTCCTCTCTATCTGATTAGGCCCATTCCTAAACATTTCAATCAAAACTCTTTTCCAGATTGATTATTGCATTTTCAACTGAAGAAAATTGTGCTTTCCACAAAAAAATTCCAATTTTTAATCAGAAAAGCAATCCTCCTGCCCCAGTGTTTGCAATTTTCAGCTGAAAATATTACGACTTTGAGTGTCTTGATGAAAAGTCAAAATTTTCCATGGAAAACTTAAAAGAAAACAATTTTTTTTGACTCTTGTTCAAATTTTCCAAACAGTTCTATGCCTGACTACTTGCTCCTCTGCTACTTACCGTAAGATGAAGGTAGCTTCGATCCCATTTTCAGTTAGGGAACAAAGAAATTGGCTTAAGTCTGATGGTTTCTTTTATTTTGTCCTTTTTTATTATTATTTTGTCTTTGCTCATCATGAGTGAATTGTGTCTCACAGAAGAACATTTGTCTAACTCTGACAGTTATAGCAGACATTAGTACCAGCAAATTATAGGCCCTCTCCCCTCCCCCAGTTCCCTTCTTATTAGAGAAGGGTGAAAGTTTTCAAATAAAAATGTTTTAGTTGAGAATGGCATTTTTTCAAAATCAGAATTTGTGGTGAAAACCGTTTTTTTCAACAAGGTCTTATTAACTTCTCATCCTTCCTCCCATGCTCCCAATGAGACAGTAAAAAGCTAGTTTCACAGTCACTTTCTCATCTGTATCTTCCATGATCAGCTCTGTATACAGACTCAATTCTTGCTTCTATGCTTGTGCAAGGTTTTTTGTCAGGAAATCCAGCATTTTTGGTGGTCTGAGTCCCTCCATGCTGCCTGCTTGCTCAGTTTCTAGGTACTGTTTTGTTTGCCTGTTAATCACACTCTTCCTTGCTGTGGGTCTCATTAGACCGGTGGTTCTCAACCAGGGGTACAGGTACCCCTGGGAGTACATCAGCTCATCTAGATATTTGCGTAGTTATACAACAGGCTACATAAAAAGCACTAGCAAAGTCAGTAGCAACTAAAATTTCATACAATGATTTGTTAATACTGCTCTCTACACTATACACTGAAATGTAAGTACAATATTTATATTCCAATCAATTTATTTTATAATGATATGGTTAAAAATTAGAAAGTAAGCAGTTTTTCAGTAATAGTATGCTCTGACTTCTGTATTTTTATGTCTGATTGTGTAAGCAAATATTTTTAAGAAAGGAGAAACTTGGGGTATGCAAGACAGTAGTCTGAAAAGGTTGAGAACCATTGCACTAGACTGATTTCTGCCACCATATTTCGCATACTGTGTGCTGGGTAATGTCATATGAGGGCACCATGTTTCTAAAAGGAAGCTTTCCTTGTATTAAGTGATCTGTGTACAGACATACTGTAACTGCAGCAAGCATTCTATCTATCTACGTTGCCATGGGATAAGAGGGAAAATCCTGTCATGGATTGAGAACTGGTTAAAAGACAGGGAACAAAGGGTAGGAATAAATGGTAAATTTTCAGAATGTAGAGGGGTAACTAGTGGTGTTCCCCAAGGGTCAGTCCTAGGACCAATCCTATTCAACTTATTCATAAATGACCTGGAGAAAGGGGTAAATAGTGAGGTGGCAAAGTTTGCAGATGATACTAAACTGCTCAAGATAGTTAAGACCAAAGCAGACTGTAAAGAACTTCAGAAAGATCTCACAAAACTAAGTGATTGGGCAACAAAAGGGCAAAAGAAATTTAATGTGGATAAATGTAAAGTAATGCACATTGGCAAAAATAACCCCAACTATACATACAATCTGATGGGGGCTAATTTAGCTACAACTGATCAGGAGAGAGATCTTGGAGTCATCGTGGATAGTTCTCTGAAGACGTCCACGCAATGTGCAGCGACAGTCTAAAAAGCAGACAGGATGTTAGGAATCATTTAAAAAGGGATAGAGAATAAGACGGAGTATATCTTATTGCACTTATATAAATCCATGGTTTGCCCTCATCTTGAATACTGCGTAGAGATGTGGTCTCCTCATCTCAAAAAAGATATATTGGCATTAGAAAAAGTTCAGAAAAGGGTAACTAAAATGATTAGAGGGTTGGAATGGGTCCCATATGAGGAGAAATTAAAGAGGCTAGGACTTTTCAGCTTGGAAAAGAGGAGACTGAGGGAGGATATACTAGAGGTATATAAAATCATGAGTGATGTGGAGAAAGTGAATAAGGAAAAGTTATTTACTTGTTCCCATAATATAAGAAGGGGCCACCAAATGAAATTAGAGGGCAGCAGGTTTAAAACAAATAAAAGGACGTTATTCTTCACACAGCGCACAGTCAACCTGTGGAACTCCTTGCCTGAGGAGGTTGTGAAGGCTAGGACTATAACAGAGTTTAAAAGAGAACTAGATACATTCATGGAGGTTAAGTCATTAATGGCTGCTAGCCAGGATGGGTAAGGAATGGTGTCCCTAGCCTCTTCTGTCAGAGGGTGGAAATGGA
This sequence comes from Gopherus evgoodei, assembly GCF_007399415.2. Taxonomy (NCBI): domain Eukaryota; kingdom Metazoa; phylum Chordata; order Testudines; family Testudinidae; genus Gopherus; species Gopherus evgoodei. The sequence goes on along the minus strand of NC_044323.1, from coordinate 279,879,765 downwards.
TGGCAGGAGAGAGATCACTTGATCATTACTTGTTAGGTTCACTCCCTCCGGGGCATCTGTCATTGGTCACTGTCGGTAGACAGGATACTGGACTGGATGGACCTTTGGTCTGATCCAGTATGGCCATTCTTATGTTCTTATGTGTACACAGACTGACTTCCTGGTACCTCCTCCAAAGTCTTCCCTCCGGGAGCCAGTAAAAAAGTTGAAGAGAGGAAGCCACCTTAGTCATATCACAGTGTCTCTCTTATTTGGTGCCTATATACTACAACAATGGCCACCCTAAAAATAACTGAAGCAAACATACAGATATTATTCCTGGGACTTCCTATAAACGATACTTCTGCTACTGGAGAATGTGGGTATCCACCCTCTGTGCCAGGTTGATGAGTGAATGCATATTACTCCTATGTCCAAACCTTTCACTGGCTGGGTGACATTCAAGATGCTAGTTTTCCTGTACAAAGCCCTCAAGAATGCAGGAGAGTCCAGATACTTTTCCAATATGGCATATGCCCTATTCAGATGGGGAGATGGGGGCAAGGCATTCTTAGTAGTAGATCCTGGCCTTTAGAATTTATTAACACCCGAAAGTCACCTAAACTTGTACCTGGCCTCTTTCAGAAAACATAGTATGGTTTCAATCCTGCAAACACACATGTGCTTAACTTTATGCATGTGAATATTCCCACTGACTTCAATGGGACTACTCATGTTTGAAAATTAAGTGTACACATAAGCATTTGCAGGATCAGGGGACAATTATGCACCTACTTTTGCACAAAGTTCTAATGGGTCTTAAAAGCTACAACTGCTCGGGGTCCTAATAATTTTTATCCAATAAAATTAAAAAACTATAGGAAACAACAAAAACCCCATGAGAAAATTATACAACATGCTGTTTTCACGCTTCATAGGACAGTAAACCAAAAGAGACAGAGCAAAGTCTTTATTTAGCCAAATTTCCCCGGTTTATCCTGGCTAAGAGCAGCAGAGTTTGGCTTTCAAATAATTGACAAAGTATAGTAAAGGTATTATTTAAAAAAAAATTATCCCTTGTTCCTTTAAGAGTTCTCTCATTTTTTTTAAACTGTCCTTCCTCCATTCTGCTTCAGTCAACAGAATAATAAAATCATCAAATGGTACCTGTAAAGTAACACGTAGAAGGCTGTATAAATCTGATGTTACAGCAAAAGAAAGAAAAAACTAAAAATACAGATGGAAATAAAGCAAATAGAGGACTACTAGGTGAACATGGTTAGCAGCACACAGATATTCAGACAGGTTTATCCTGCTGCTTCAGACTAAGGCTGCAATATAATTTACTTTTCAGATGAGGAATACTAACCTAACAAAAATTGCACAATTTAATTAAAATGTCACCATGTAGAGATCAAAAGCAAGAGGGAAAAAATATCCTCAACAATAGGCTAAAAAGGAGTCTCAACAGAGCTCTGCTTGCTCAGACAAACACATGGTGAGGAACCCGTTAGACTTTTGAACCCAACTAGACATATTATGTTACAAGGAATGTCAGATTTCAATTTTAGCAGTCGTCAGGGTAAGGGTTAACTGGAGACACAGCGTGTTAAATGTATCTGTGGAGATTATGGAATGTTTATCCAGTGATCAGATTTCCTGTTAAGTGTTTGGATTTCCTGAAATCCTTGCTATCGACCCAAGTGCTGTCCACTGAACAGACTTTGGGGGGTGGGGGGGTTTCTTTGTGCTCACATGGTAGGCTTTCCTTCCTGCTCTCTTCCCAGTTGTAGTGCCTGTGTGTCCTCACCGCTCAGGGCATTTATGGATGGAAATAAAAACTTTTAGTCTCCAGAACCTTGGATTTTATTTTTTTTAAACTGGAAATAACTGAAGAAACATGGTTTCTTTCAGCGGCCCATGGGAAAGGATGTTTTAGCCTAACATGGAATAATGGCCATAGGTTTGAGGAACAAATTTGGAATGGGAATTCAAACTGCACAAGTTCTGGTGAGTTGCAGCATGCTAAATTTAGGTGTGGTTAGTATTGTACAGTACTTAGACAAAGACAAGGTGGGAGTGTGTGTCCATTGAATCTGACTGCTAATCACTTTACAACAAACAGATAGATCCCTGAGACTGAGGAGATAGGACTTTTTGGGAGTGGGTATGGGGTATACTAGTGAAGTTCATTTTTTAATTCCCTGAAAATGCATGCTATTTCCTTGAACAAAATATATGGGGCCTGATTCTGCAAATCCTTGCCCTTGCAAGTAACCCTTACTCACGAGTAGCCTGATTAACTTTAAGAATTGCACGTTAGCAAGGGCTTTCAGGATTGCGCCAATAAGTTACTTAGTAAACCACAATGTCTTGATCTTAGAAAAGACTGAGTGAATCGGAGGTTTTTGTTAAAATAGGAATTTTATGGCTGTATTTTTAATTGTATTCCTCATAGGTCTTTTGCATGTTGAATCTAAACTTGGTTTTCAATTTTTAAAAGAATCAGTGTGACACTTTTTTTTCCTATTGCCTTTTCAAATGCTTTTGTAATAGAAGCAAAAATGTATTTAGTGCAGCTGCATTGGGAGAGGCCAAAAAGGGGCTTCTTTGTGTCTGTAGCAAAATTGCTGAAAGATGTCCTGTAGCAAATGAATTGTGCAACTAAAATAAAATGTAAGCGGTGCGTATGATTTAACTAGGCTGCACAGCAGTGATAGTAGTCTTGTGTATTTCTAATTAAACCCTGATCACAAATTCAGGGCATCTGATGGTCTCACAGTCAGAGAGTCAGCATTTGAAAGGAAACACTTGAGGCCCAGTCTTGTAGTCCTTTTTCAGGCAAATCTATTCTAGAAATCCAGCGCAAGTTCTGCCAGAACCAAAGGGGCAAATCAGACTCATATAAGCGCTGAACTATTGAAATACAGTTTACACTGTCCTTAAATAAGTGCTCTAGTTACACTCAACACTTGTGAGCTATTTGAATTAGTTCAAAAATCTTTTAGTGGGGATGGGAGATGAGATGGTCTCAAATTACTTGGATATTAAGGAGCATCTGTGCTAGAGGGAATTATGAGTAATAAGTTTACTTGAGATATTTACATCTCAGCATTGTTTTCACACTGGAATACTGAAATCTTCCTGAATTTTAATGGATGTTATTGAAGGTCTGGGGCAGTCAAGCCATGTTAAAACTAAAACTCTCTAGGTATTTTAGTGGGAAAATACTTTTCCATTTACAAACTGAAAGAAAGCGCTCACCAACTTCTGCATTTTAATCTTACTGTGTGGAGTCCTTGGGGATTCTAAACGCATTTGTTTTTATTTTGATGCTCCCCCTTCCTTTGCAAAATCTTAGTCCTGATCCTGCAGTTCTTATGCAATGCACTGCTGTCAATAGGAGGCTTTTGTGAGTGAGATTGTCAGGATTAAGCGCTTCTCCTTCCATCAGTCTTGTAAGAATGCTATTTTTATTATTTACTCGGGATGCTGAAGAGAAAGTAGCCACTGTTTTACACATGGAAAGTTGAGATTCTCTTTCAAAGTTGTGCACTTTGAACTTAATCCTTTCCAGACACCCATACTCATGTGAGTAGCTCCTGGGAGCCAACAGAGGCATGAGTAGGGACTTCTCACCTGAGTAATGGTGTGCAGAACTAGACCTTTGGTGTTCTGCTATGCATTAAAAGCTGTACACTAGTTTGGTTGTCTATATGCATGACTGGAAATAAAGCAGAATAGAGGGGGATATCCTCATCTCCAGGCTATGATGTTCTGTCTGCAAAACTCCTAGCAGTACCAAAGGGCTAAATGCCCAAGTCCAGATGCCACTAATGATAGGTGATCTTCCGAAAATTCAGAGGATGAGTTGAGACAAGCACTGAAAAGAAACATGTGGGACTTTTCCAAACCCAATCAAATCTCTTGGGTTTGAAAATCAGGTTGGGAGTGTCGTAAGAACAGGATTTTCTGTAGAAATGCCTGTGTTTCTGGTTTTGATTAAGCTGGAAATGCTGTGAGTATAGCCTTTCTAGTGATATTTTGGTATTTCCTCTTCTGCCCACACCCAGAAAGAGGAAATGCAGATGCACAACTTTTATTTCTTTGTATGTGTTTTTTTTCCTTGTGTGAACTTTCTTTTTTTATTTCAAACCTCACAACGTTTTAAAGTTTAGTTTGATTTGGACTTTGGGAATTTGTTCAGCACTCTATTTGCTTAGCAGCACCAAGCTATGTCCCCTTAAGTAAAAGTGATTATTACATTAAGTTTTTTGTTTGTTTGTTTGTTTGTTTTTTAAAATGTGGTCACCTGGGTCCAGCTACCAGTGGCCATTTGCTGATGTAACAATAAGTGCCATGGTAACTTGCCCTCTGAAATTTTCTCAGTGACAATCAGCAGAGAATGGGTTGAATGCAGTGGTAGATTAAGGATTTTGCCACCCTTGGCCCCATATGAACTTGTTTTAGTTTTTTTACACATTGGTTTGAACTAAAATGAATCTAAATAACATTAAAATAATTGAACATTTACAAGTTTTATTATAAATAAAATTACAAATACAGCGGACCCTCGCTTGAACGCGCATCTGTATAGCGCAATTTTGCTTATAGCGCAGGACTGCACATGGATCCAAAACCCCGTGTTCAGGGGGGCGTGGGGTTCTGGTGCAGTTTAGGATTCTCACGAGTATGTTTACTGAATGGCGTCGCACCATCATTGGTGGTTTCAATACGCACTATGATTGGTAGAATCGCAGCGTCACTGATGCTGCAATTACAAAAATGCTGCTAATATAAATTTTCTGCCCCTGCAAATTTGCTGCCCTAGGTCTAGACCTTGTCGGCCTAGGCGATAATACATCACTGGCTGAATGGGCATCAAGAACAAGCCACCCTGTTACCCTTGGAAATATTTTCTTCAGGACTTTTTAGTCTATCTCTAATGACCACCAATAAGCTCTACAGTTACAGACCCTATTGTACAATCTCCTTTCTGCATATATGAGGCGCTCCTCAACTCATGCACTCATTCTGTGCCTCTCATTCACCGTTGTGCCTGCCAAGCCGCCTGCTTTTCTTCTTGTTGTTGTTGGCAAGAGTGAATAAACAGTTTTGACAGGTATAGAGTACTGGAGAGTCAATTTAATACATACAATGATGTTTCTCTGCTCTGACGATCAATGGGCCAGAGTAACTAAACTATTTTGACTAAGTCATTTCTCACATTAACAGCTTCTAACCCTTCCTGTCCCCTTTGTTTTATGGGAAAAGAATAGGATTGGATTTTTGTATCTCTTCTGGCCCACAGAGCATTTTTAATCTTCAGCCGTTTTTCTACGATTTCTCAAAACCCTTTTTAAATGGCCACCCAAACTACAGGTGAAATTCCCACACTTGTGGGCATTTTAGGCACACAAGTGGGGTAACTGATCACATGCATTTGTATGTGCTACTGTGGGATCTGCCTGCACAAATGAGGCAGCTGATTTTGCAAAACTGTCTCCCTTTACCATTGGGTTCATTGCACAAATGTCTGTTCCATGGCTTTGCAACCTATAACAAGAAGAAAAAGGATTTTTTACTTTATGGAATATTTCTGTCACACAACGAGAATTGGCCCAGATTTAAAGTAGGCTCAGTGGAGCTCAGGCAAGAGTTCCAAATACACCAGTGTGCTTGTGCTTGTTCTCTCGCCCTCTGATTCAAAGTCCCCTTTTTGGCTTTAGGAAGCTGAGGTACCTCAGATGCACAGAAGGGAAGGACACAATATGTAGTCTTAAAACAATGGGTCAGAATAAAAGGAATGGAATCAGCACTCAGATTGGAATAAATTCAGTCTTGGTATTCTGCCCCCAAACCAAGCTCCCCGCTATTTGAGCATGGCTTATTTCTAGGGTTTCTAGCCCCAGCAGGGCTCGTGTGTCCCAGTGCCTATTCCCTCACCCTAGAGAGAGTGACTCTTCTGCTATATTTTCTTATATCTTGTCTGGAGTTTAAAAAAAAATCTATCACTGTGAGTCAGCAGAAATTACTCTGCCTCTTTATGCAGGGTTCTAGCACCCAGAAATGGGATGAGTTCCTGGAAGAATGCTGTATCCCTATGCAGGTTCAGAGACCCTGCCACTGTATTGGAGGGAGACTGGATGACCGAGACAGCACATGACTGGTAATAAGAGCTAGAACCTTTCAGCTGTTTCATAGGTCACCAGCACAAAACTCTCCTAGTTTGATTGGGTCTGATCTTATGAAGTGCCACCCCAAACTCTTACAGCACTTGAGGATACTTCCTGGCCTCACAGAACTGGGCACACTGGACCTGATCTAATGCCCATGGCAGTCAGTAAAAAGACTGCTATTGATTTCAGTGGACTTTGGATCATGGCCAAAGTTTGCACCATTTAATGTCTGTTTACCAGCTATCATAAAACTCTCAGGTGGCACTGGTCTCTTGGAATCAGTGGGTGTTTTCAGCATAGTTCTTGGCAGGTAGATGTCCACATCACATACACAAAATCCCACAACACCATAACTGTCTCTTGTGTTGGCATGCTCATCAGGGGGACCAAATATTGAAGGGAGACAAAGAATGAACTGTCATTCACCCTGATAGGTGGCCTGTTTAAGTCAGAGTAGAAGCAGGTCAGGTCAATGTCAAGAAGCAGATGCATGCTCACAGTATGTGTACTGTGGATAAGGAAAGGGTGCTGCTGATCCTTGGTTGCTGTTAACTGGGATAGTGGATGGAGATTTGCCAATTTACACCAGCTGAGGATCTGGCCCAGCATGTTAATATTTAGAGCTGTTGAACAAAGCAACTTTCACCAGCATTAAATTTGAACAAACTGTCAATGACAACGATCAGTGTTTACTGCTTCTCAGTGGCTGCGAGTTATTTCGAAAAGTCAAGAGGAATCTACTGATTTGCTCTGCTTTCTAATACATCTCTCTGAAAGCAAACTAAGGAAACCTCCTCCCCCACTCACCAAACTGGTCTACAGGTATTTGTGAAGGGGTGGGGGGTGGTGCTTAGTGGTTAACCACTTAACAATTTGAAGCATGTGGCTAACTCAAAAAAGCCTGTCTCTAAACATCTGCAGCCTTTAATTATATTAACAGGAAAGGAGTGTTTGTTGGTTCTGCTAGCTGCACTATAATACTGTGCCAGGAAGCTGTACGCATCCCATGACAAAGCTCCTGATAAAATGCACTCATTTTATCCTTTGGAACTTCTGCCTACTAGGTCAGGGCCCAGCTGCTCTCCTATGTCAAAGCTATATTGTGTTTCTGCTTGGCATGTCACAGTGAAACACGCAACAGGAAATAAAATAGGGAGAGAAGAAAGAGGGGTCTTTGTCATAAGAGGGACAGCAGCTTCATAAAGGGAATAGGAGGCAGAATAACAAACTGAAATTGAGGAATATTTGTTACAAAGCATAGTAAAGGTGAGGTGGTGGAATAGTATCTCTAGTGGGCGCCACACAGGCTGAGGCATTTAGAACAGTGGTTCTCAAAGCCGGTCCACTGCTTGTTCAGGGAAAGCCCCTGGTGGGCTGGGCCGGTTTGTTTACCTGCCGCATCTGCAGGTTCAGCCGACCGTGGCTCCCACTGGCCACGGTTCGCCGCTCCAGGCCAATGGCGGCTGCAGGAAGTGGCCCGGGCCAAGGGACGTGCTTGCCGCCCTTCTGACAGCCCCCATTGGCCTGGAGTGGCGAACCGCAGGCAGTGGGAGCCATGATTGGCCAAACCTGCGAACGTGGCAGGTAAACAAACTGGCTTGGCCTGCCAGGGGCTTTTCCTGAAGAAGCGGCAGACTGGCTTTGAGAACCACTGTCTTAAACCACTAAAACTTAAGATTACAAAGTGTTTATGTGTTGAAAGACTCATGAGAAATCTTACAACCAATGACTGCTGCTAGTCCCCTGCAATAGAAGTTTTGTTTGTATTCCATTTTCATTTATTTCTAATGCAGACACACATGCTATAGGCAGGACTTCCTATCCTTTGATCTGAGTCTAGGTGCTATTTGACAGGCACATTTTTTTAAGAAGTCAGCTATACAGACTGGCTACTCCCGTTACCTCCCTTTGCCCAACAAAGAACCTAAATCATAACCCAGCAGCTAAAAATGTGTTTCCAACCTGTATGGTCTCCCACCAAAGCCCTCCCAACATCTCTCATCTCAGGAAGCGTACCAGGAAGCGTTCCATGAAGGAAGCTAGCACTGTTTTGGACCAAGGGGAAGTGAGGCCCTGCCGCCTGCTCCCTCTCTGTTATATAATCTCCAGCACTGGCACCACTGATGAACACAGTGGTGGCTGTGAGACATGGGAAGAGAGGTGGTCTTCCAGATCAGTTGGTCCTAGACCACATGTGTTTCTTAATATCCATTGTCCAGTCTGAGAAGAAGAAAATTATTCTATGGCCTAGTGCTTGAACCACAGGAAAGAGATTTGGGATTCCCAGTGTAACCTTGTTCTGCCACTGTGGACTCGAGTAAGCCTCTACAATCCCAGCTATAAAATGGGAGTAATACAACTTACCAGCTTGCAGAGGTGGTATTTCAATAATGTGTTTTCCCCCATCTGGTTTTCAACCAAACAATCAGCTCCCTACTCTTCTCCCATCACAATCCATAAAGTTAATGGTTTTCCCCTCAGTCTGTCCGTTCTTCCACACCCACTCCTAGCCCAGTATCCCTCAATCCACCATGCTCTCCCTCCCCAGCAACCCATGAAGGCAGACAGGTTGTCCTGCAACCTCTGGCTGTGGATTTGCAGAGTAGTGTTCTTTAACGGTGGGGAATGGGTCCCCTTTGGTTATCGAGGTGGATGGATCTTCTCTAACTGCTGGAAGTTGCTGCTAGCTGGTGTGGGGGATCAGGTCTTCTGTAACTAGTGTGAGAGTGCTGGTCTTCTGTAGGTAGTCTGAGGAAGCATGTTTCCACTCGGTGATAGTGGGGAATTTGGAGGAAAGCAGAGCTCCAATCAGTCAGCTCCAGCCCAGTTCTGGTTCTTCAGACTCCAGATGAGGCTGGGCACACAAACATCAGAGCGGCAGCAACTTGGTCCCCCCTCCTATCTTTCTCCTTGTGCACTGCTGGAGCAGCCAGCAGAGAGGGAGGTATGTGTGTGAAATAGGTGGTGCATCCTCCATGTGCTCCTAGATGCCAGTGGAACATGCAGGAGGGTAGTTCTTTTGGACATGCTAGCACAGTGGTGCCAGTTGTGAATGCATCCACTTCACTAACTCAGAAAAGGGCTGAATGTTTTAACCTGCTGATCCAGCAGTCCTTAGCATTTTGTACTACACCATAACACTGAATGCATGTTGTCGTAAATGGAGCATGTGTGATGTGACTAATTGCTGCTTCTCCCTGCACTCAAACCCTTGTTAGATCCCTAACAACCCAAAGCACTTAATATATTTCATCACTATGTAAATCTCTCATAAAACACCATCAGCTCCTCAGCTGGTGTAAATGATCTGGCCCATCTATCTTATCAGGTGCATGTCTTTGTTGCACTTCCTTTAATAATTAAATGTGTCAGCAGGTGCTTTTTTATCTCTGTTCATACCAGTAACAATCATAGCCAAGTACGCAGTGAAGCTTATCAGACTCAGATCTTAGCACAACTCCGTATTTATACATCCATATTAAAAGGCATCTACACTTTATGACTGAGTCATTTGTCAAGACATTTTACTATTCCTACAATATACTGTGTTTATATTGAATGTACAGATTTTAAATAGGTACAGACACTCATGCCTAAATTCTGATCTCTTTTACAGCAGAGTAATTGCTTTGACTTCACTAGAGTTATTCCAGAATTACACAAAGGTAAATGAGATCTTCATCAGAACTTTTGTTCACAAAAATACATATGAGATGAACATGATCATTGTTTTGTATGTTTAAGAAGTTGTGTATAAATGAGAAGGGATGAACAGAAGCAATCCATCCTGCTTTTGGTAAGGACAGAGTTTAAATCTGGTTCTGGCACAAGAAAAGATCTACAGCTGTTATCTGCACTCACTCCCTAGAAAGACAAATATATCTGAGCTCAGCTGAAACCAATTTCCTTACTATGGAGAATACTGGACTTGAAGGGCCTGATCATCAGTTCCTCATTCCTGCACTTGGAGCAGGAGCAGGGATGCAAAGGTGATTGTAAATCTTCTTTGTGCCCTCAATATACTGGAACCTTGCAGGACCCTACCTGGCATTAAAAGTGAGTTAGAGTACCCTAAGACATCTAACTTATGTTTTTCTTCCCAGGGTCCCCTATGTCCCATGGGAGGTATACAATAGCCATAGGGCTGTGCACTCTGGCTGAGCCCCTGACAGCCCTCTGATCTGTCCCTGATGTCATGCTTGGGAGCAGAAGATATCGTGGTTGGTGTAGTGCATTTATGCCAGTTTTATACTGGCTCCCTGCACAGAGGGTATTCTTGAGAGGCAATTCTCCCCACTTTAGGGACCCTTAACACCAGAGTAGCCTAAAGTATATCTGATAATTAGACCCTAAGAGTGCATAGGCTGTTGAAAACTGATATCTCAATGAATTTGTGTGATGGCCACCATCTTGGTGCAGGGACCTCTACAGTGGAAAGCATGAATCTCAACAGTTTGACTTAAAAAATCAGGCTCTGTAGCAAACCCATATCCTCTGTGGATCAGAGGGAATGCAGAACAGGGAAAATACATACCCAGCAGTGGGTTCATGCCCTTTTTCTGTCCAGAGGATGTAAGTCAAGGCTCTCAACAGCTCATATCCCAGTTGAGCTCTCATTTCTGTGACAGCCACCATCTTGGCTGACACCAGGAATTGAACTAGGACCTTTCTGAGCAGAAACTATGAATCTTTGCCACTTGAGCAAGAAAGCCAGGCTCATAAGCTAAGAGCTGCAACAGATTCTCATCCTTTTGTAGATCAAGCACAAAGCATGATACTATCACACACTAAGCAGTCAGTTACCCTTGGATTAGACCTAGGATCATCCTGATAGCAAGGAAACAGGGAGTTTTAGTCAATAGGTTTTTGTGCTACTGGTATGTTGAGTTTATAGTTGGAGTCTGTAGGGACACTTGTCTTTTCCTTGGGGGAAGGAGGATGTTATTTGTATGTCATGTAGTATTTTATGGGTTGGGAGAAAAACATCCAAAAGGAACTTTTAAATCATAGAATTTGTCAAAATGAGTATTCTGTTGATCATGAATGTCTAGCTGGCCAATCTGCAGTAGTAATGTTTCACTTTGAGTATCAGTATCAAGGGTACCATTCTTGCTAGAGCCAGGTATCATGGCCAAAAGTTACACCAACCATTTTTAAAAATTTGGTGCCTAAAGCTAAGTACCTAAATAACTTCCAGGGGAGCTCCAGGTACTTAGCATCTTTGAAAGTCAAGCTGTTTACCTAGGTGCTTATATATAGGTAGAAGGACCTAGCTTAAGCTACCCAAGACTGAAAGCTTTTGTCTGTTTCTCCACGTAAGTCTGTTAATGTATCTCAGTCCTAACATACAACACTTCTGCTTTTGAAATTCTGGGCCTCTCCTGAGTGAGAATTGCCAACTAAGCCGAACTGTGGTGTATATACAAGCAGATAGCGACTTGGAAGAAACCTCCAAACTCAGATAAGTTTGTGAATTTATGCAGAAAAGGAATCCAGATCCTTAGAAATGACAACTTGGTGCTTTAGCTACATAGTTGCCTCTACTGCATATTCATTCACTAGGTTCTGTAGAAGAAGAATGTTGGAGATAAATAACAAAAAAACATAATCGGATTATTCAGCTCTTCTGTATATAAACTGCAGTAAGCTTTGCACTAACCCCTGCAGATATAACTGAGGGGAGGAAGAAGGATTGAAGTGGGCAGACACCATTTCTCTGAACTCTGGCAAGCCAGGCCTTCCTTAAAAATGTGACACCTTTGTTACTGAAGTATGTTAGTTGTGAGAACAGAAAATCTGTTTTGTCCTTTCCCATCCATGTCAGAATGAACAGGAAAATTTGTTTCCAAAAAGGAAATACACTGATGTTGGAATGCATGAGGATGCACATGTGTAATTTTAACAGCTTATAGCACTCCCAGGTGGTTGTGCAATAGCATGTTTCCACTGAGGAAGAAAGATAGGAAGTATGGCAAGAGACCACCCTGGCTTAACCAGGAGATCTTCAGTGATCTGAAACTCAAAAAAGAATTCTACAAAAAGTGGAAACTAGGTCAAATTACAAATGATGAATATAAACAAATAACACAGGTATGTAGGGACAAAATTAGAAAGGCCAAGGCATGAAACGAGATTAAACTAGCTAGAGACAAAAAGGGTATCAAGAAAACGTTCTACAAATACAATAGAAGCAAGAGGAAGACAAGGCTAGGGTAGGCCCATTACTGAATTGGGGGTGGTGGGAAGGGACAATAACAGAAAATGTGGAAATGGCAGAAGTGCCGAATGACTTTTTTGTATCAGTATTCACTGAAATGATTAGTAGCGATTGGATGTCAAACATGGTGAATGCCAGTGAAAATGAGGTAGGCTCAGAGGCTAAAGTAGAGGAAGAACAAGTTAAAAATTACTCAGACAAATTAGATATCTTAAAGTCGCCAGGGCCTGATGAAATACATTGTAGAATACTCAAGGAGCTGATTAAGGAGATATCTGAGCCATTAGTGATTATCTTTAAAAAGTCATTAAAAATGGCAATTATTACAGAGGACTGGAGAAGGGCAAATATAGTGCTAACCTCTAAAAAGGGAAATAAGAACAACCTGGGGAATTACAGACCAGTCAGCTTAACTTCAGTACCCGGGAAAGATAATGGAGCTAATAATTAAGCAATCAACTTGCAGACATGTAGAAGATAATAAGATAAGTAACAGTCAGCATGGATTTGTCAAGAACGAATAATGTCAAACCAACCTAATAGCTTTTTTTGACAGGATAACAAGCCTGGTGGATAGGGGAGAAGCAGTAGATATGGTATATCTTGACTTTAGTAAGGCTTCTGGTACTATCTTGCATGACGTTCTCATAAACAAACTAGGGAAATATAACCTAGATGGAGCTACTATAAGGTGGGTGCATAACTGGATGAAAAACCATTTCCAGACAGTAATTATCAGTGGTTTACAGTCAAACTAGAAGTGCATATTGAGTGGGGTCCTACAGGGATCAATTCTAGGTCTGGTTCTGTTCAATATCTTCATCAATGATTTATATCAGGGGTGGTCAACTTGAGCCTGAGAAGGAGCCAGAATTTATCAATGTACATTGCCAAGAGTCATGGTAATACGTCAGCAGCTCCCCATCAACTCCCCCACCCCACGCCCAGTGCCTCCCAGCCACCAACAGCCCTGCTGATCAGCACCTCCTCTCCCTCCCCTCCCCTCCCGATCAGCTGTTTCGTGGTGTGCAGAAGGCTCTGGGGAGGGGGCAGAAAGGGGTGGAGTGGGGGCAGGGCCTGTGGCAGAGCCAGGGGTTGAGCAGTGAGCACTGCCCAGCCCCAGAGTTGGTGCCTATACAAAGAGCCGCATATTAACTTCTGAAGAGCCGCATGTGGCTCCCAAGCCACAGGTTGGCCACCCCAATTTAGATAATGCAATAGAGAGTAGACTTATAAAGTTCCCAGATGATACCAAGATGGAAGTGGTTGCAAGTGCTTTGGAGGATAGGATTAAAATTAAAATGATCTGGAGAAATTGTCTGAAGTAAATAGGATGAAATTCAATAAGGACAAATGCAAAGTACTCCACTTAGGAAGGAACAATCAGTTGCACACATACAAAATGGGAAATGACTGCCTAGAAAGGAGTACTGCGGAAAGAGGTCTGGGTGTGATGGTGGATCATAAGCTAAATATGAGTCAATGTAACACTGTTGCAAGAAATGTAAACATAATTCTGCAGTATATTAGCAGAAGTGTTGTAAGCAAGACACGAGAAATAATTCTTCTGCTCTACTTCATGCTCAGCTGAAGTATTGTGTCCAGTTCTGGGCACTACGTTTCAGGAATGATGTGGACAAATTGAAGAAAGTCCAGAGAAGAGCAATAAAAATGATTAAAGGTCTAGAAAACATGATCTATGAGGGAAGATTGAAAAAATTGGGTTTGTTTAGTCTGGAGAAGAAAAGACTGAGAAGGGACATGAATGGATCACTTAATGATTGTTCATTCCCTCTGGGGCACTTGGTATTGGCCACTGTCAGAAGACAGGATACTGAGCTAAATGGACCTTTGGTTTCACTCGCTATGGTCAGTCTTATGTTCTTATAACAGTTTTCAAGTATATAAAAGATTGTTACAAGGAGAGAGAAAAAAATGCTCTCTTTAACCTGTGTGGATAGGACAAAAAGCAATGGGCTTAAATTGCAGCAAGGGCTGTTTAGGTTCAATATTAGGAAAAATTTTGTAACTGTCAGGGTAGTTAAGAACTGGAATAAATTGCCTAGTGAGGTTGTGGAATCTCCATCATTGGGGATTTTTAAGAGCAGGTTAGACAAACACCTGTTAGGGATGGTCTAGATAATACTTAGTCCTGCCATGAATGCAGGTGACTGGACTAGAAGACTTTATCTAAGTCCCTTCCAGTCCTACGATTCTATGATTCTGTGTATGTCAGTTATTGTGTGGCCTTTGCAGTGAGCAATAGATTTAAAAAACCTGTTGTTTATGCTGCTAATAGATTCTCTCTCCTTTGAAGTTGCATATGTTTGCAGTATCACAATGCCCTACCTAGCCACTCTTTTAATGAGGGGCGATGGTGGGAGAGGAGAAGAGTTCCAGGAGGAAAAACATTCTGACTTCTGTTCACGTCTGTGCCCTTCTTGTATAGTGTTTCCAGTGCAGGAGACTGGGAGAAAGACAGGATAACCTGTTCTTGAGAGAAGCATGAGCAAAGATGTGCAGTAAGTCAATATTTATAATTAAATATAAATCAAAATTTGGCTGGAGATGAATGACTGGCAGTGGTTTTACTGAGTTAAAGTGGATCAGCTATGTCCTGTGAAAATCTGAGTTGAGTTGAAAAAGCTCTGGGGTTTTTTGTTTTTTGAGCACATAGGAAGGTTTAGTTTGATGGTCTTACACTGATAATAATTCTCCTCGTTTGAAGAGCTGGCCTTCGGGAAGATGATACCACCACAACATATCATTCAACAAGAGCTCAGAAGAGTTTATAAAAGGATTTGCCATCCATATGATTAATGACAACATCCTCAGTTACCCTGATGAGTTAAAACCATTTTCTTAAGTGATACGAACCCTCATGCTTCAGAGCATAAACCAATTCTTAACTGACAGGGTTAGGAAAAAACTTCCCATATGAATAGATTATTCCAGAATTATCCATTTGAGAGGTATTTAAACCTTCCTCTAAAGCATTGATTAGCCACCATTAGAAACAGGTTACTGGACTAAATGGACCAATGGGACACTTAGCATGTAAAGGAGAATCTAAGCATTGAACTTTTAAAAAATGAAATTTAGCCTTTTTATTACAAAGATAGCTTTGAAACTGTAAACCAATGACTGGGTCTGTAAAAATCACTGGCAAGTTTTAACAAAGCGTTCTCCTAGGGATTATTCTCTCCTACAGTTGAGCATAGCTAGATTTTTGGGGTAGGGTGAAAGTTCATGGTCACAGGTCCCTTGACTTTTGGGATGGGGAGGTTCATTTTGTTCAGTTCAGTTTCCAAATCTAGCAGAGGGAGCAGGGTAGTGTCACACAAGCTACCATTACAAATGCTGAAAACTCTTCTACTAAGCTGGTCTAAAAGAAGATATCTCAACATGTGAGAGAGAGTGCGGCGTGGTGGATGAGGCACAACACTGAGTCCAAGGTACTTCTACAGTCCAATACAGGTTCTGACACTTACTGCTTCTTTGATACTGGTAAAGTCACTTAACCTTTATTGCCTTAGTTTCTCCATCTGCAAAATGGACTTAATAATAATTGTCTAGTTGAAGGGGAGCTGAGAAACATGTTACTAAAATTAAAGTTTGAAAATTGCTGTGGTGCTAAACATTTCCTGGAGTACAAAACAAATCCTCCAGTCACTGGGGGCTTGGTCATCCCCAGTTCTTGGACTGTTGGTCCCTATGCGTATTCATGGGCATCATGTGCCTGAGTTCAAAAATTCTTCAAATTCTTCTGTTGACCAGTACATGTGCAGGCAGTAGCTCTCCTTATACTCCTGACTGAGGGTATATAAGAGGCAGTGCAGGTCGATGCCTTTCCAGTTCCTTCTTACCACACCATGGCCTGAGTCAGATTAGTGTCCTCCTTCACTCCATTGCATAACCTGCAAAGAAAGAAAATATCTGTGAATAGTTATATAGCTTATCTTGCTAGTTAGCATGGAGTAATTTCTTTCGCCTGGTTGGGGAACCCCATCCTGGGTCCAGGACTATGCCCAGAATCCCAGGATTCAAGAATGCATCTCGTGCCCTCACTCCTTCTCCATCAGTGACTAACATCAGTGGTGCCTGTACTGTCTGGGTGAGGCACATATCTCTGCAAAGTGTGGTATCTGTTGCTCCTTCCCACCCAAAACCCAAGAAGCCCAGAGGAGCTTCACCTATGAAAGTACTTGTTGGAGAAGGCCCCTCTCCAATTTGGGCCAGAGAGAACCCCTTATACATCAGCCTTAACTGACCAGCAGTGCCCCTCCAGTGCCTTGGAGCAGAGCCTTCAGCATCTAAGTCCGAGGGCACAAGGATAGATCCCTTTTGAGGACTGTCCATAACAAGTGTGCTTTCTCCCTGAGCCTATCCAAGTCAGCTGAGATGTCACATATGTAACCCAAGGAGCCAGTTCCACTGAAGACCACCAGACTGCAGGGTAAGGTGTGTAAAAAGAAAGATCTGTCAGTTCTATCAGTCACCTTGATACCAAAGTGCAAGGACAGATGTTTGCCGGTTCTGTCTGAGTCCTGGTCTGAACCCATTGTTGATACTGCCTTATTCATCTAAAGATCATCCAGCTGTTGCAGATGCACCAGACTTGACTGCTGGAACCCTTCAGAAACCAAGCCATGTGGAGGTGTACATAACACTGTGGATAAAGGAGGAATATATCCTTCAGTCTTCACTTCTTTCCAGTCCTGCCCTCCTGAGGAATCTCCTTACTCTGGAGAAGAGGTCTATATCAATATCCCAGAAGCAGTCCCATCTCCGAACATCTAGTAGGAATGCCCCGGTACCAATAGTGCCACGTCTACCGATGGGACAGTTCTCGGACTCGGATGAGTTAGTGGAGGTAGTTGCACTGGTATTTCCATACAGATACTCAATCCCTGACAGACAGTCGAGGGGTTATGCTTGCCATTTCTCTGGTTACAGTGCCCCCAGCCCAGGGACCACTGGTACCAATTATCTTGGAATCCCTTGCAACCGATCAATCCCTCTTTCTAGCCTTTCTGTGGCAAGTGCCCAGGCTCCTCTGAGTCATACTGCTCCTCTTCCTGTTGCCAACCATTTCCATTGACATACGAGGACGGAGAGCCAGAGACAGAGCCTCAGATACTAATGGTTCCGACGGGTGCCTCTTCATCATTCCTGGACAATGCGGCCACTCCTTCACCTTCTCTGGCGGATGACCACTGGCAGAACCAGGAGCAGTTACAAACAGTTGCCATGACCTAGAGATCCCATTAGAGGAGGTTCAGGACCCGTCACACCCACTTCTGGACATCTTGCAACCTCAGGGACCAAGTAAGGTCGTCCTTCTGATCAATGGGGCCAAACTAGAACCTGGCAGAGCAATATGGCATGCTCCAGAATCCTGTGCCCCAACACAGAAAACAGCCAAAGAAGCAGAATTTTTATTTTTCCCATCCGGCCCCCAATGCACAGGTGGTACAGGCAGCTACAAAAAGAGCTCGTTCACACTATCAAAGGGCCACCTGAACAGATAAAGGTTCTGAGACTGGACCTCCTGAAAAGAAAAGTCTTCTCCTCTGGGGCCCAGCAATTTTATGTCACTAATTACCAAGCTTTGTGAGTGAAATACAACATTAATAACCATTCCAGGCTTACGGACTTCAAAGATAAGCCTCCCATGGAGGACAGGGCCCAATTTCAGTCTCTTTTAGATGAGAGGAAGCTAGTGGCAAAAGTAGCCCTCCAACTGCAGTGGATGCTGCAGACACAAATTTCAGAACTTTGGCCACTGGTTTAGTCATGAGGAGATACTCTTGGCTGCAATCATCAGTGTTTCCTAGGGATGTCCAAAACACTATCCAGGACTCCCCATTGAGTCCAGCCTCTTTAACGAGAAAATGGATGAGCTCCTGCACTCACTAAAAGACTCGAGATTGGCTCTGCATTCCCTGGGGATTTTATACCGCAGAGCTCAGGAGGAAACACCAAAGATGGCAGGGTGGCAGGGCCACCTCCTCATGCACTTTATTACCAGTTCCCAGCTGAACCTCCGTGCAAATGTCAGAGCATTCAGAGGCATCGCTTCTTGGCCTCCTCTACTGCCACAGCCTCCTCCCTCTCTCTCGCGCTCTCTCTCAACCACTGGCAAAAGTCATTTTAGACACATTGGTCAAGACTTGGGTACCTGGTGCCACCCACCTCTTACCCTGTCTCTTTTGTCTTACACTCTTCACCCACAACTGGAACAAGTTCACTACAGACAGTTGGGCTCTGGAGATTATCCATCAGGGATACTCCATAGAGTTTCTCTCCTTCCTATCTCACAAACCTCCTTTCTGGTCCCCCTCTGGGGATCAGTCTCAGAAGGGATTCTTCAATGGGATGTGGAATCCCTTTTATCCCGAGGAGAAATAGAGTGCGTCCCATCTCATTGCCATGGGACTGGGTTCTACTCCCTGTATAACCTAATTCCCAAAAAGGACAAAGAATGCAGACCCATCCTGTACCTTCAGAAACTGAACATCTTTATTTGAAAGCTGAAATTCTGGATGATAATGTTAGCATCAATAATGCTGGCATCAATAATGCCTTCTCTTTAGGAAGCCATATGGTTTGCGGCTCTTGACATGCAGTTTGTGTATGTCCTGAGTGTGTGTATGTTCCTGAGTTTTATGGTTGGCTAGGAACACTTCCTATTTTGAGTCCTCCCCTTTGGGCTCGCTACAGCATCCACAGTATTTATGAAGGTTTTCTCTGTGGTAGAAGCCCAGATGAGGTGCCAAAGGTATACGGTGTTTCCATACCTAGACAATTAGCTCCTCATCAGCCAGTCTCATCAGGAGGTCAGGTCTGGTCAGTGACAAGGTTTCTCATACAACTTTTAGCAGCCCTAGGCATTTGCATAAATGAAGAAAAGTCTGTTTTGTTTCCCACAAGGACAAACTTTATAGGGGTGATGTTGGACTCGGTTTCTGCGAAGGCATTCCTTCCCTCAGGTCTCATACAAGGAGTAACCTGATTTCATGCATTACCCACAGACCACGAACTACAGTGTCTTTCTCTGTTAGGTGCATGTGGCCATGTGACACCATTTGCCAGACTGCACTTGCTGCAGTGTCTGTAAGCTTGGCTCCACTTGATCTACTAACTGAACAAGGACCCATGAACTCCAAAGTGACTGTTGTCACCAGAATTATCACCTCCACCAGTGCTTAAACCTCCACCTCAATGGGACCTTAAACTCATCCTGATCCTCATGCACAGGTCTGCCCTTCAAACCCATGGTGACATGTGCCATGACGCACCTGCCCATGAAGGTGGCATTCTGAGTGGCTATCACTTTGGCCCGAAGGGTCAGTGAGCTTGGAGCCATGTTGGCATATCCTCCTTATACACTGTTTCACAAAGAAAAGGTTTCTCTCTGACTACACTCCAAATTTCTCTGCAAGTTTGACTGATATGGAACTCAGGCACAAATGATACATTTACCTGTTTCTTTCTCCAAAACCCCATGGTCCCTCTGAAGACAAGAGACTTCACTCCCTCAATGTCTGGCATGCTCTGGGGTTCTACCTGTAAAGAACCAAAGTTATTAGAAAATCACCAAGAATTTTTATCACCATAGCAGAGAGATCGCGTGGGCAACCCATATCCTCCCAGAGGATTTCTAAGTAGGTTTTGGGATGCATTTCAGAGTGCTACAAGATAGTAAAACTTCCCATCCCCCTCTTGGTGTGTCACAGGTCACTCCATGTGAGCACAAGATTTCTCCATGGTATCCCTGTCTGACATCTTCCTGCAGGGTGGCCACCTGGAGCCCTAGCCACATGTCTGTGACACCCTACACTCTAGTTCACACCTCAATTGCAGATGTAGCAGTGGGATTTGCAGAATTGCAGGTATCTTTGCTACCAGCTTCCTCAGACCCGTTTCCAGTCTGAACACTGCTTGCCAATTATCCATGCATGGAATACACATAAGGAGCAGCACTTAAAGAAGTAGTGCAGGTTACTTACTTACTTACTGTAATAGTCAGGTAAAATAGCAGTCATCATTGAGTGTATATCCCTTATCCAGGTTAATGCCAACAGTATGCCCACCAGTTCAGCTGTCATAATGGCATAAAATTGGGTAGTCTCAGATCTCTTAATTACAAATTCAAAGATACAAAAGGCCTTTACCACTCTACCTGTGTTGTCATCTCTAGAGCTGTCAGTATAGATTTGGCAACTCTGACTCCATTTACCATGTATAAACTCATAAATCTTAGTAGTCATATTTTATGGTCCTGCTCTTCTTTGTTTTGTAGTGTAATTCCAAATCCACAACTGGAGGGATAACCGTCCAGCTATAGTTTGATTTCTCATGACTAAAAATTTTAATTTCTTCAAGACCTCCATCTTCACCCAAGTCTTTTACCCAGCTTTTGACCCTGTTAGTATGTGAGAGTTTGTGTCATCCAGTTACTTCTTGTCTACTTAATTCCCAGCAGTGTATTTATTTAGTACTCTTATCTTCACCATTTCCATTAACTTTAACCTTTTGGGCTCTGGTTAACCATTGCATACTTAAATTTATAAGCATTTTCTCCAGATGCTACCTGCAGCACACACAGCAGAGTCGTAATACTCACACCACCTGGGATTCACAGAGCTTGGGCTTGGATCGGTTCTAATTTTTTTCAGTGTTGATTTAGAAGCTCAATCAAAGGTTTAGTATCCATAATCTATAACTGGACTTATTAATGCCCTATACAGCATCAGCATGTTTGTATCTGTGCCCTACTTGTTCCCAGGAATACTTTAAAGCAGATTCATCCTATCTTTACATTTAGTCTTGATATTATCTATATGACCCTTCTAAGTTAGTATGCCATCAAACGTAACTCTTAAGAATATAAAACTTTTAACTACCCATATCTTTTCTGTATAGAGATATAGGTTCAGTTTTTCCCCAATCTTCCTTTTTGTGAAGATCATTGCCTTTGTTCTAGGACAGGGGTTGGCAGCCTTTCATAAGTGGTGTGCTGAGTCTTCATTTATTCACTCTAATTTAAAGTTTTGGATGCCAGTAATACATTTTAAAGTTTTTAGAAGGTCTCTTTCTATAAGTCTATAATATATAACTAAACTATTGTTATATGTAAAGTAAGTAAGGCTTTTAAAATGTTTAAGAAGCTTCATTTAAAATTAAATTAAAATGAAGAGCCCCTGCTAGACCAGTGGCCAGGACCCGGGCAGTGTGAGTGCCACTGAAAATCAGCTCATGTGCCACCTTTGGCATGTGCGCCATAGGTTGCCTACCCCTGTTCTAGGAAGAGAAAACTTAAATCCCTATCCTGAAATCCTCGAGTGCCTCACTGGTTTTCTCCGCAGCATCTTAGGTCTTCTGCGTTTGGCCCATATAGCACAGTCATCTGTAAATGGAGTAATACCTATTTCTGCCCATATAGTTTCTGGGAGATCCTTAATCATAATGTTAAACAGGGTGGGGCTGATGGCATTCCATAGGGGAGTGTTGTTAGTGAGTTTATAAATATTCAACAAAGCTACCCACACCCTGACTTAATGGATATGTCACTTATTATCCACCAGAACATTCTTCCTCTTAGTCCAATTGTGGCTAGTTTATAGACTCATAGACTCTAGGACTGGAAGGGACCTCGAGAGGTCATCGAGTCCAGTCCCCTGCCCTCATGGCAGGACCAAATACTGTCTAGACCATCCCTAATAGACATTTATCTAACCTACTCTTAAATATCTCCAGCGATGGAGATTCCACAACTTCCCTAGGCAATCTATTCCAGTGTTTAACTACCCTGACAGTTAGGAACTTTTTCCTAATGTCCAACCTAAATCTCCCTTGCTGCAGTTTAAGCCCATTGCTTCTTGTTCTATCATTGGAGGCTAAGGTGAACAAGTTTTCTCCCTCCTCCTGATGACACCCTTTTAGATACCTGAAAACTGATGTCAGGTCCCCTCTCAGTCTTCTCTTTTCCAAACTAAATAAACCCAATTCCTTCAGCCTTCCTTCATAGGTCATGTTCTCAAGACCTTTAATCATTCTTGTTGCTCTTCTCTGGACCCTCTCCAATTTCTCCACATCTTTCTTGAAATGCGGTGCCCAGAACTGGACACAATACTCCAGTTGAGGCCTAACCAGCGCAGAGTAAAGCGGAAGAATGACTTCTCGTGTCTTGTTTACAACACACCTGTTAATGCATCCCAGAATCATGTTTGCTTTTTTTGCAACAGTATCACACTGTTCACTCATATTAAGCTTGTGGTCCACTATGACCCCTAGATCTCTTTCTGCCATACTCCTTCCTAGACAGTCTCTTCCCATTCTGTATGTGTGAAACTGATTGTTCCTTCCTAAGTGGAGCACTTTGCATTTATCTTTATTGAACTTCATCCTGTTTACCTCAGACCATTTCTCCAATTTGTCCAGATCATTTTGAATTTTGACCCTGTCCTCCAGAGCAGTTGCAATCCCTCCCAGTTTGGTATCGTCCGCAAACTTAATAAGCGTACTTTCTATGCCAACATCTAAATCGTTGATGAAGATATTGAACAGAACCGGTCCCAAAACAGACCCCTGCGGAACCCCACTTGTTATACCTTTCCAGCAGGATTGGGAGCCATTAACAACTACTCTCTGAGTACGGTTATCCAGCCAGTTATGCACCCACCTTATAGTAGCCCCATCTAAATTGTACTTTCCTATCTTATCTATAAGACTATCATGCGAAACTGTATCAAATGCCTTACTAAAGTCTAGGTATATCACATCCACCACTTCTCCCTTATCCACAAGGCTAGTTATCCTATCAAAGAACGCTATCAGATTAGTTTGACACGATTTGTTCTTTACAAATCCATGCTGGCTATTCCCTATCACCTTACCACCTTCCAAGTGTTTGCAGATGATTTCTTTGATTACCTGCTCCATTATCTTCCCTGGCACAGAAGTTAAACTAACTGGTCTGTAGTTTCCTGGGTTGTTTTTATTTCCCTTTTTATAGATGGGCACTATATTTGCCCCCTTCCAGTCTTCTGGAATCTCCCCCGTCTCCCATGATTTCCCAAAGATAATAACTAGAGGCTCAGATACCTCCTCTATTAACTCCTTGAGTATTCTAGGATGCATTTCATCAGGCCCTGGTGACTTGCAGGCATCTAACTTTTCTAAGTGATTTTTTACTTGCTCTTTCCTTATTTTCTCTTCTAAACCTACCCTCTTCCCGTAAGCATTCACTATACTAGACATTCCTTCAGACTTCTCAGTGAAGACCGAAACAAAGAAGTCATTAAGCATCTCTGCCATTTCCAAGTCTCCTGTTACTGTTACCCCCTCCTCATTGAGCAGTGGGCCTACCCTGTCCTTAGTCTTCCTCTTGCTTCTAATGTATTGATAAAAAGTCTTCTTGTTTCCCTTTATTCCCATAGCTAGTTTGAGTTCATTTTGTGCCTTTGCTTTTCTAATCTTGCCTCTGCATTCCTGTGTTATTTGCCTATATTCATCCTTCGTGATCTGACCTAGTTTCCATTTTTTATATGACGCCTTTTTATTTTGTAGGTCACGCAAGATCTCAAGGGTAAGCCAAGGTGGTCTTTTGCCACATTTTCTATCTTTCCTAACCATCGGAATAACTTGCTTTTGGGCCCTTAATAGCGTCCCTTTGAAAAACTGCCAACTTTCCTCAGTTGTTTTTCCCCTCAGTCTTAATTCCCATGGGACCTTGCCTATCAGCTCTCTGAGCTTACCAAAATCCGCCTTCCTGAAATCCATTGTCTCTATTCTGCTGTACTCCTTTCTACCCTTCCTTAGAATTGCAAATTCTATGATTTCATGATCACTTTCACCCAAGCTTCCTTCTACTTTTAAATTCTCAACAAGTTCCTCCCTATTGGTTAAAATCAAGTCTAGAACAGCTTCCCCCCTAGTAGCTTTTTCAACTTTCTGAAATAAAAAGTTGTCTGCAGTGCAGTCCAGGAACTTATTGGATAGTCTGTGCCCCGCGGTGTTATTTTCCCAACATATATCTGGATAGTTGAAGTCCCCCATCACCACCAAATCTTGGGCTTTGGATGATTTTGTTAGTTGTTTGAAAAAAGCCTCATCCACCTCTTCCGCCTGATTAGGTGGCCTGTAGTAGACTCCCAGCATGACATCACCTGTGTTTTTTACCCCTTTTAGCCTAACCCAGAGACTCTCCACCCTTCTGTCTCCTATGTCCATCTCCACCTCAGTCCAAGTGTGTACATTTTTAATATATAAGGCAACACCTCCTCCCTTTTTCCCCTGTCTATCCTTCCTGAGCAAACTATACCCATCCACACCAACATTCCAGTCGTGTGTATTATCCCACCAAGTTTCAGTAATGCCAATAATGTCATAGTTGTATTTATTTATTAGCACTTCCAGTTCTTCCTGCTTATTACCCATACTTCTTGCATTTGTATAAAGGCATCTAAGATACTGGTTTGATCTTGCCTCCCAGCTTCGCCCTGACCCTCCTTCCTCTCTGCCATTATAGCCCGTGCTCCCTCCTGTTTCCAACCCATCTCCCAGGTCTTGTTCCCCACTTACCTGTGGGCTTTGCTCACCTGTCCCCGTCGAACCTAGTTTAAAGCCCTCCTTACTAGGTTAGCCAGTCTGTGCGCAAATAAGGCCTTTCCCCGCTTTGAAAGGTGAACGCCATCTGTTCCTAGCAGTCCTTCCTCAAATAGCATCCCGTGGTCGAGGAAGCCAAAGCCCTCCTGGCGACACCATCTTCGCAGCCAGTCGTTCACCTCCATGATGCATCTGTTTCTGCCCGGACCCCTACCTTCAACAGGAAGAATCGAAGAGAATACCACCTGTGCTCCAAACTCCTTAACCCGTACTCCCAGAGCCCTGTAGTCACTCTTGATCTGCTCAGCGTCACACCTCGCAGTATCATTTGTGCCCACATGGATGAGTAGCATGGGGTAGTAGTCAGAAGGCCGGATAATTCTCGACAAAGCCTCTGTAACATCTCGGATACGGGCCCCTGGCAGGCAGCATACCTCCCGGGATGAACGGTCAGGGCGACAGATGGGTGTCTCCGTCCCCCTCAGCAGAGAGTCTCCAACCACCACTACCCTACGTTTCTTATCAGTGGTGGCAGCAGACCTCCCAGCCTTAGGGGTACGAGGCTTCACCCCCTTAACTGTTGGGGGTGATTTCTTCTCTCCTGTATCAAGAAGAGCATAATGGTTATCTTTTACCACAACAGGAGGGTTCGCAGCAGCAGTGGAGCACTGCCTGCTGCTAGAAGTAACCAGCTGGCTGTGTCCACCCTGAGCCTCCTCCTCCACTGGTGTGTCAGATACACCCTGAGGCATTTCCTCCTCCACTGGAGTGTCAGTAGTCCTGTCAACTGGGACAGCACCGTCTGCTGTCTCCACATGGATACTGTCCAGGAATTGCTCATGGACATGGATGTTCCTCAGCCTGGCCACCTCCTCCTGTAGCTCTCCCACCTGCTGCCTGAGAGATTCCACCAGCAGGCACCTTTCACATTGGATGCCACCCCCAGCCTGGATATCAGTAAGTGGAAATTGCAAATTACAGTCTTTGCAAGCCCACACCAGAATCTGGGTAAAAGCATCCATGCTTTGGTGCTCTGTCTGGCTACAGGCGCAGGTGGAGGAGACAGAAGCAGTGCTGGCACAGGTGTTGCGGGTCCTCCTCACCATTGTAATCCTCCCTCTGTCAAACTCTCGCAAATTCCCGTCTACAGTTCCCTGTCCGCTCCTCTCTGCTGTAAACAGAAAGGTTTTTGATGTGGCTCAGGTTATGGGTTCAGGGGACCAAAGGGTCACAAATGAGACCGACAAGGGGACCCCCCCCTCCCTTCCTACTCCCCTTCCAAACTCCCTTGCAAAACTCCCTGTTAGCAGCTCCTGTTCGCTAAGCTCCCTGGTCACTTGTGCGCAGCTTTATAAAGCCCTGGCCTGAGTGAATGCCCCACCCACTGGTTAAGGTTCAGCCAATTACCAGAGGCTTCTAGCTTTCAAACCTTCCTAGTAGCTCCACCTCCAACTGCCAGCTACAGCACACGGTCCTTCAAACAAACAAACCAAACAGACAGACTGACAAACACAAGCTCAGCACACAGCAAGTAACCCCCAAACACACACACAAACCCAAACACTGCAGACAGTCACTTACCCCACAGATGCTGTCTGTGCTCCTCCTTCACCTGGAGAACTCCCTTGCAAAACTCCCTGTTAGCAGCTCCTGTTATATAGCAAGCCTTCCTTCCATAGCCATCCCTTCCCATCATATAGACTTTCAATGTCCAAAAAGACAGCTATCATAAACTCTCTGTTCCTCATGTTTTTTTGTATTGCTGTTTCTATTGCAACATGATCAGCTATGCATCTTCCTTTCCTGAAACCACTGTGTATACAGTTTATAATTTCATTTTCTCCAGATAAGCTACTCATCTGTCATCCTTTCCATAATTTTGCCCACACACAGTGAGGGCAATATGACTATATGCATCAGGTCTTGTGTGTACTTGGCCAGGTTTTCCTATCCATATAGCCACGGCTTGCTTCCCTTCTGCTAGTAGTATTCCTTTTACCCATATATTATTATATAACTTAAATAAAACTCTTAAATTCCTTTCCAGTTGATACTTAAGCATTGCATTACACATCTTTACCTGGGGCTGTATTTTTCTTTTGTCTGTAGTTCTTTTCGAGTTCCTGTATGCTGAAATTTTCGTTCAATGCATCATCTTTATATTCTACCCAGCCACGTAATAGCTCACAATTTTCTTCAGCAGAAAGGTTTGTTCACAAAACTTTTACTTTGATTTCTGTCACTATTAACTTTTTGGAACAATTTTGCTAAGGTGTCTGCTTTTCCTAAGTTAGAACTTTCAACTTTATCTTTTACTAGAAGACCAGGTATACATTTGTTTTTACTCCATATTCCATTCATTATTTTAAACTGGCTTTTATATATATGAAACCCTGACATCTTTGTTCATTTTCCCACTATACTTTTCCTTTGCCTTTTTAATAATTCTTTGTGCTACTGCTGTATGTCTGTTATAGTTCATTAAGTTCTTGCTATTCATTGTACTTTTTGTTGTTTATTTGCCTTATTTCTTTAAATACTGCTTTACAATCTTCATTCCATCAGGGAACTAGATTTCTGAGTTTGTGGCAACTCAATGTCTTCCATATCATTAGGTTGGTTGTTGCTATAACTCCCTTTATTATATTATCATGAAATTCCTCTAGATTATCACTTATTCAGTTGGTACTTAAATACTCAGCACATTTACTCTTAACAAGTCTCCAATTTGCTTTTCTAAGGCTCCAGGTAGGAATTCCTTCAGTGTTTTCAATATTATCTTGGCCTTGATACATAATTAGCATAGGGAAGTGATCACTTCCCATTCCATCTTCTTTATAGGTTTCCCAGCTGCATTTACTTGCTATATTGCTTGTTGCAATTTCCAGATCTACACCTGAAAAGGTTCCATCCACCTTTTGAGCAATACCAGGTTGTGCATGTCAATGAAGTGTTCCAAGCTTTTGCCATTATAATCAGTTTTCCTGCTTCCCCATAATTCATTATGGCTATTAAAGTCTCCACAAATAACATACAGGTCTTTGACACCATTAACTAACTCTTCCAATTCTAGATTGCCTAGATTTACATGGTTTGTAAACATTGAAGATACATATAAGGGTGCTGTTGTTCTGCAGAGGAATCTCAAAACTTACATTCTGTAATTCTATGTTAATATAACTAAGACCTCCCTTTATAAGTGTACAGATCCCTCCTTCTCTTGTTATTTCTCTGTCACATCATATCCTGGCAACTAAACATAAATTTTCACTAACCATGTTTCTTGTACACATATCACCTTAAATTTGTTTAATTTCAAAACCATTTTTCTTTAATTCCTGACCATATGTTTGTAACCCTTCTGCCCCTCTGAGTTGGCAGCAACAAGGGCCGGGTTCAGTATCCAGGGATTCCGTTTCAGTAACACAATGCATAACCGGCTCGAGCCCCCACCCAGTGACCTGGGACACTCACATACCACACCCCCCTGGGCGCCTCTAGGAGGCAATACTTCCCCTCTCGCAAGCACGCAGTCTGAGTGTAGCAAAATCTTTTTAATAAAGGAAGGAATCAATGCGGCATCACATTGGAGAAACACCACAAACAGAGTTAGAACACAAACCATAAACAAAAACCCACCTCCAAGTACGTTTGGCACTGTCCTTTTGCCCCTTAAGGTTTTAAGTCCAATCACCCCAAACTCCAACAACCCAAAAGTCTCTGGTCAATGCCACCCCAGAGTTCGAGAGTTTATCTGTAGAGGTCTCTCCCCGCAGCCTGGGTAGAAAGGGGCACCTTACGTGGTCCGGGGCCAACTGCCCTGCCTCTCCGTGGGTTCTGCTTCTGCCTTCTCCACGAACTGCTCCGCTTTACCAGCTGCTCCACTCTGCTCCTCCAGCCGTCCTCAGAAACTGCTCCGCTCCACCAGCTGCTCTGCTCCATGAGCTGCTCTGCAAACTGCTCGGCTCCACTCGCTCTGTGGGCCGCTCCACCCGTCCCACAGCTACTCTGCTCTGCCAGCCGCTCTGCTGCCACCAGCTGTCCCGTGATCTGCTCCAGCCATCCCCGCAACTGCTCCACTCCACCAGCTGCTCTGTTCCACAGTATAACTTCAGGCTCCCCCACTAGTTAGCACAGTACTCAGTGCTCTCAGCTCAGTACTTTCAGCTCTTTAGTGATTTCAACTCATAGTGATCTCAGGTCTTAGTGGGGGAGCCCCAGTGCTAGTGCACCATTAGCCCAAAGTGAGTTCAGCTCAGTAACCTGTATTTAGATTCTTGAGGGAATAAAAAAATCAACTCTGACATTCCACAGTGGAGAGGAGGGGGTGGAACTGGTGCTTCTGGCTCCACAAGGAGACTGCACCACCAGGCACAGATACCTGTTCCCAGCCTCTCTCAATTCACTGGGTTTTGGAACCCATGTCCCTTGTCTAGCAAGTACCACCCAACTGAAGGTGAGTCATTTGTCACCAAGCAGTCCCACAGCTCGGCAGTCTGGGATAGGGTAGGCGTGCCTATGCAGATACACTCTCTGACATTCTTTCCACCAGATGTCAGGGTAGAGCTCATCCTGACTTTGCTTACATGTTTTTAAACTATGTGCCTTCCAGCAAAAAACATTAGACTCATGTTGTTTAAACTACTTTATTACCTTCATTTAAAGTTGCATGAATGCAGTCTATTGAGAGATTGCCTATTTGCAAATATTTTTCTGCTACTTTTGTTGTCATTTTTATTTTCAGTCTCCTTCTCTGTCTGTAAAGTGCACTTTATCATTTCCAGTCATAAATGCCATAAATTTCTCTTTGTCTACAAGCAGTACATCTTCATCTGTTCCTTTTATGTTATCTTTTCTGCTCTGAACTGCATGTTGTTGTACCAGTAGCTTTTTTCCCTCACTGGCATTTTCTTCCTTCTCCACATTCTGCTGTGAATATATTTTGGTAACTTCTGCACAGCATTTTTGTGTGTGATAGTTTTAGCTTTCTGTAGCTCTAGCTTTTTCCACTGCTACAAACCCTTTGTATGCTGTACTGTGCTTATCCCTACAATGGCTGCATTGTAGTTCTGTTCCTTCCATACAGCTCTCATACAAGTGGTCTCCTCTACAGTAACCGCACCTCGTTTTCCCCATTCAGACAATCACCACATGCCCAAATGTTTGACATTTTATAACATCTCAAAGGGGCCAGGATATGTGGTTTAACCCAGAAGGGTTGTTATCCTATACTAACCTAACTGGGTAAGCATTGCACCTTTAAATGCTATTCAGACAGCTGTGGATGGTTTGTGTTCTCTCCTTCTGCTAATCAGTCATTTAACAAACAGCAGTTGGTCCTTATCTATAGCCCTTTTAATTTCATCCCCAGTCATGTTTGGGGGAGCCGTATATATTACCCTTCTTACTTCTGTCACAAATTTAGGTTACTGGCAAATTACTTTTTATTTTCCGTAAAAGTGTAGCTTTAAGAAGTTTCTCAGCCTGTTCCTCATGTGCACATCCTACTAATAAATCTCCATCCTGCATTCTTTTAGCTCTTAATATATTTCTACTACTTTGCCTAATCCATTCTACTGTTTTCAAAGGATTAACATCTTCTATCTTTACATCTTCAGCCAGTGATTTGATAATTATAAAATGTTGATGCTTTTTCCTTATTCTCTTTTCCATCCCTGTCTGCTCCCTCTTCTTAGAATCAGAGAACCATAGGGCTAGAAAGGACCGGACCACAAGGGTCATCTAGTCTAACCCCCTGCCAAGATGCAGGATTTGTTATGCCTAAACCATCCAAGAC
This sequence comes from Gopherus evgoodei, assembly GCF_007399415.2. Lineage (NCBI taxonomy): Eukaryota > Metazoa > Chordata > Testudines > Testudinidae > Gopherus > Gopherus evgoodei. Next base: position 279,848,981 of record NC_044323.1, on the reverse strand, counting down.
AGATGACTATCCAGCCTCCTTTTGAAACCCTTCAGTGAAGGAGCTTCCCCAACCTCCCTAGGCAGTCTGTTCCATTGTCCTACTGTTCTTACAGTTAGGAATTTTTTCCTGAGATTTAATCTAAATCTGTCATGCTATAGTTTGAACTCATTGCCTCTTGTCCTGCCTTCTGTGGCAAGACAGAACGATTTTTCTCCATCTTTTTATAGCAGCCTTTTAAGTATTTGAAGACAACTATCATGCCCCCCCCTAATCTCCTCTTTTCCAAACTAAACATACCTAGTTCCTTCAGCCTTTGCTCCTTCCTTTGATCATCTTTGTCCCTCATCTCTGCAGCCTTTCCAGTTTCTCTATATTTTTTCTATACATTGGTGACCCTAGTTAGACACAGTACTCCAGCTGAGGCACAACCAGCGCTGAATAGAGCAGTACTCTCTCCCGTGACTTGCATGCTTTGCCTCGGTTAACGGAACCTAAAATTGCATTTGCTTTTTTTGAAACAGCACATCCCCCCCATCCATTAAACCAGTTACCCAGTCAAAGGAGGAAATCAAGCTGGTTTGGCATGATTTGTTCTTAGTAAATCCATGCTGGATGCTAGTGATCACCCCTTCACCCTTCAGGTATTCACAAATGGAATGTCTTATCCATCTAGTAGCTTCCCAGTATTGAGGTCTATAACTCCCTGGCTTCTCCCTTTTACCCTGTTTGAAAGATGGGCACTATGTTAGCCCTTCTCCAGTCTTCCAGGACCTCTTCTGTCATCCATGAGTTTGCAAATATTATTGCCAGTGGCACCAACATTTCTTCAGCTATTTTCTTCAACACCATGGGGTGAATAGCATGACGCCCCGCTGACTTGAATCCATTCAAATTAGTCAGAAGATCTCTAACATGTTCTTTTCTTATCCCAATCTGCATTCCTTCCCCTTTATTGTCTATCGTAACTTTGTGTCGTCCAGTCACGTTATTTTTTGTGAAAAGACTGAAGCACAGTAGGCATTTAGCAGCTCTGTCTTCCTATCATCTTCTGTTACCAGCTCTCCAATGTTGTCTCTAACATTTCTTGCCAGCTGTAACTCGTTCTTTGCCTTGGCTTTCCTGATTTTGTTCCTACATACTCGCACTATTCCCATGTATACTTCCTTGGTGACATGCCCTTCCTTCCATTTCCTGCATGTATCCCTTTTGGTTGGATGGCTGCAGAAGGCACTTTTTAGCTACATTGGCCTCCTTTGGCTCTTCTTATCTTTCCTTTGCAGAGGAATAGCTTGATGTTCAGCCTCTAATATTACAACTTTCATGAACTGCTTTGACTCCTTCTCTTCCTAATTGATCTTTCCATGGGACTTTGCCTACTATTTCTCTGAGTTGGTTGAAATCCACCTTTCTGGAGTCCAGTGTCCTTGTTTTACTGTTCTTATGTCCTCCTTTCCAGGGGATCTTGAATTCTATCAGTTCATGATCACTTCCTTCCAAGTTCCCGACCACCTTTACGTTTGCAACTAGTTCATCCCTGTTGGTCAAGACCAGATCAAAAATGGATAACTCTCTAATTGTTTCCTCAACTTTCTGAATCAGAAAGTTGTCCCCTACAGAGGACATAATATGTTTTGCTGTAATAGTCTGCCACAGATATCAGGGAAGTTAAAATACCCCATTAATATTAGCTCATGTGTCTTAGCTATCTTATACCTGCTTGTAGAATGCCCCATCCACTTCCTCTTCTTGATTTGGTAGTCAGTAATAGGCCCCCCCCCACAGGACCGGAGCTAGTGTTTTTAGCACCCTAAGCGCACGGCCATTTTGCCGCCCTGTGCGCTGGCCTGCGGAGAGGGTCTGCTGGTCCACGGCTCCGGTGGAGCAGCTGCAGCCATGCCTGCGGGAGGTCCACCAAAGCCGCGGGAGCAGCGGACCATCCGAAGGATGCCTGCGGCAGCTCCACTGGAGCTGCAGGACCAGGGGACCCTCCGCAGGCACGACTGCGGCAGGTCCACCGGAGCCGCCTGCTGCCCCCCTGGGCAAAATGCCACCCCCCAATAATCCTGGCACCCTAGGCAATTGCCTAGGCCGCCTAAATGGAAGCGCTGGTCCTGCCCTCACACCATGACATCACTGTTTGTCAGAGGATGGAGATGGATGGCAGGAGAGAGATCACTTGATCATTACCTGTTAGGTTCACTCCCTCTGGGGCACCTGGCATTGGCCACTGTCGGTAGACAGATACTGGGCTAGATGGACCTTTGGTCTGACCCGGTACAGCCATTCTTATGTTCTTATGTTATTCTTTTCCCATTTTATCCTCACCCAGAGACTCTCAGTAGGTCTGTCACTCAGTTCCTCATGGAGCGCGGAGCAAGTGTGTACATTCTTGATGGACAGCACAATGCTTCCTCCTTTTTTCCCCATACTTATCCTTCTGAAACAAGCTATTTCTCTCAGTGCTGGTACTCCAATCATGGGAGTGGTCCCACCAAGTCTCTGACGTGCCAATTAAGTCGTAATTGATTTTCTTCAAATACCATGATTTCCAGTTCATCTTGCTTGTTCCCCATACTCCTTGCATTGATATTTAGGCATCGAAGATATTTTGCAAACTGCCCTGTTGCTATTTTTTTGCCTCTTTAATGCAGTTGTGATTTCTAGTTCCTTCTCCAGAACTTAATCCCTTCCCCTTGATTTCATTACTTGAACCTAGATGTGCACTGGCTGGATTTTTGTCACCATCCCCCCATAAGACCTAGTTTAAAGCTCGCCTTATCAGGTTAGCCAGATGATGTCCAAAGATGCTCTTCCCAGTATTTGCTAGATGCTGCCCATCCCAGCGCAGTAATCCTCTTTCCTAGAACATCAGCTTATTGTCAAAGAAGCCAAAGCCCTTTTGCCGACACTACCGGCATAGCTATGCTTTTACTTCCATGATTTGACAGTCCCTGCCTGGGCCTTTTTTCAACAGGGAGGATGGATAAGAATACCATTTGCCCCCCTCAACTCTTTTAGCCTCTTTCCCAGAGCAATGTAGTCTTCAAATAGAGATATTTCTGTTCTTTTTATTTTCTTCTTTCAAATCTGAAGCCACACCTCATCCCTTTCTGCTTCTCCCATATTTTCCCTACATAACCTCTAACCTTTCCCTGTCAGCCTGTGTTTCCAGCTTTGGTCAGTCTCGCCAGCTCCCTGCCTCAGCCTCTTTCTGGTCACAGCTTCAACTCTGTATGCAGACCCAACCTGCTCCTTCCAAGCTGAACATCTTCCATTTGCTTTCCTCCACATGCGGCCTATAAGGTTAATTGGCCTCATTTAACCTGCTCTGTCTTGTGTCCACATCATGCTCCCATACACGTCCAGGATTTTTTTTCTTTTGTAAATACTGGCATTTGTCAGCTATGCACAGATTCAGCACAAGCAGCTGGGCTCCTTTTCCACAGCAGGGTTAGGGAGGCCTAAAGGATTCCCACCACACACACATACTCTAGCTCACATTGATAGTGTATAATAATCCTCTCAATGAAAAAAATGAGACTACTCATATGCTTTAAGGTAGGCATTAGTATGCTGATAAATTGGGGCTTATGCAGGCCCCCTTAAGGTCCAGAGTTTGTGATCCCTCTAGTGACACAGATGAACACGTAATCACAGAAAAAATCTCACTGAAATCAGTGGGACTTCTTGTACAGCAGCAGTGTGCTGCTTGATATGAGTAAGGGTATCCTGAAAGAATTTCTCTTTTCTAGTCCCCAACCCCATGTAGCCCAAGATTTAACTTGGCAGGTCTTAAGGTTCTGAGTGACATTTAGTTCAGCTGTTTACTATCCTAGCTACCTACCCACAAAAACTCTCAAATGTCAAAACCATGAAAATAATGGAATTCATTGCTCCCCTGGCAAAAAGAAAGCCTTTATACTACTAAGGTATATTACTTTGTAATATTTTATATTCATGTAACAACTCTCATCCAAGAAGATCAAAGCTCTTCCAAATATCAATGAACTAAGCCTCCCACTATCATTCAGATGGAGATGGATACTATAGCCTTCATGGCAGTGCATTCTATAGATAAGATTGGTATGGAAGTTCCTTTATAGTTTTTTTTTTTAATTTCTCCATAATTTTCTGAAAAGATTTTCTTTGGAGGTTGAAGCATTCAGTGTTTGATCTTAGTCCAAAGGTTACTTTAAATATATACATACTTTTTCCACAGCCAGGGGAGGCTAATAACTTTAAATAGGAATTAACATTAAGACTGAAATATTAGCTGTGTAGATTACTTGATATGAATGTGCGAAGACATCCCAAAGTTGTATGCAACGGAACAACTGCTTTTTGGCTTGGACAGTCAGAATTTCTATTATGGTGTCTCATTTTCATTTTCTAAACCCTTTCTCTTGCCTCTGTGAAAACACTAAATGTTTCTCATGTCATCCTCAGCTACTTGGAGTGGTTGTGAAGGTTGCAGGGATGGTGGAGACGGATTACTAGAGGTTAAGGAATGGCTGAAGGCATTTGAAACTATTTTATAATGCATTACTATTTATTTATTTATTTAATTATTAATACCACATCATGTGTGCATGATTCTTTACAAACAGATAGGAGAGGTCCCTGCCCCAGAGTGCTTACAATCTAAAAAGCCTGACTCAGAGTCCATGGACGTCAATGTAAAGGCTGCTGTTGACTTTGAAAGAGTTTGGATCAGGCTCTAAGAGCCTCATTACATCTTCCTTACTTAAGCTGATTCATATCTTACTGTGCAAGTAGTCACTTTGATTTCAAGGGTGCACTTGGAGGGTCATGGAGCAGGGGAAAACACAATGCAAGGTTGGGCACAGACACAAAGAAGAGGGCGGAAGGGATGTAAAAAATGTATTTTGTTTAAGTTTGCCACATGGTTTGTACTACCAGGAATTTGGGGTGGGGGAGGCTATAGATATCGTATAACGCTACAGTTTTTGTATGTATATTAAAGGAGAGGATGGTCAGCAATACAAAGCTAGCCAAAAGATGTCAGATTCTAGGTGGGATTCCAAGTAAGATAGTGGAATTGATTGGCACACAGTAGGATGGAGACATAGGGGGCAGCATGAAAAAGAGACACATGCTGGTGGGAGAAGACTAAGAAAGGCTCGGTGAGGTAGAATGGGTTGGCACAGTGTAATACACAAGCACAGGTGGCGTGAAAATATGGTCCTGTGGTTAAGGCTATGTCTACACTACAAATTACTTCGATATAACTTACGTCGCTCAGAGGTGTGAATAATCCATACCTCCAAGCAACATAAGTATATACTGACCTAAGCACCGGTGTGGACAGCTTCTCTGGTGGGACAGTTTCTCCTAATGACATAGCTACCGCCTCTCATGGAGGTAGGTGTTATTAAGCCAACAGGAGAGCTCTCACCTATCAGCTTAGAGTGTTGGCGCAGCTGCAGCTGCTTTAGTGTAAACATAGCCTAAGTGTGAGGAAATCTGGGTTCCATTCCTGGTTCTGTTACAGAGTCTTTGTGTGACCTTGAACTCCCTGGAGATTAATTAGGGATAATACTTCTGTACTTCAGAGGGGGCTTTGTGAAGCTACATTCATTAACATTTGTGGGGTGTTAAATACTGTGGCAATGTGGGGACCATATTAGCACTTAGCTAGTGGGAGCTGAGGGCAGAAATATGCAGTTTGCTTCATTGCAGAGCTGCTGTCACAGAGTAAAAAGTCATGGCAGGAGGACCATGGTAACCTGCAGTTCAGACTCCCCTAATTTTTCATAAGGGAGCAAAATTACCTAGCTGCAGATGGCTCTAATTGTCTCTAATTTTTATAATGTCTGTCCCACAAAGACTACTATTGAATTCAGCCCCCAATATCTGTTTTAATATTACAAATCAGTAGCGGGGGAAGTAAAGCAAAATTCAGGTTGGTGGTATTCATCTACAATGCATGTAGAGTATGCAGGCCTATTTTCTACAGACTCTACATGGAGTAAATCATTATACTGTTACTGACCTGACAGTGGTGGAGGGTGATTCTGGCAGAGCAAGTGTCACCTCTTGCAAAGGCCCTTAGACTTCACTAAACACCGACAAATGCATAGCTGGAAACCAGTGTGGATCACCTGTGTGTTAGTATTGTTAAAACAGATAGTTATAAGATTGTATTTGGTGGTTCGCCTTTATGAAATGCTTGTAGGATGCTGTGTGTATTAAATAAAACCTGATAACATGGGTACAGATGTTATAAGTAAGATTAAGTGTCTGCTTTATAACCATAAAGGTGTTTGTTTTAAAACTGTAAACCCCCACTGTCAGGAGAGAAGCATTACCAACTGTGAAATACTAGTCTGCCACAAGAATTGTCATCTCCTCTCCAAGTAGCCGAGGATGACATGAGAAACATTTAATGTTTTCACAGAGGCAAGAGAAGGGGTTTAGAAAATGAAAATGAGAAGCCATTGTGGAACATCAATGGACAAAAGATTTCTTGATTGCTCCCCAACACCTATGAAGAGGAGACATGCGCAAACACTCATCCCATCAGCAGGAGCTCTGTAGGAAGGAAATAAAAGTCCCTGTCAAGAAGAAATTGTTGCCCTAAACTGCATGTACTTTAGGGAGAGGGCAAGATTTTTAAGCATAAGCAAGGGATCCCGGCTGTTTAGCTTGGGTTAGTCTTAAAGGACATTCAGAGTTTACTCATTACAGTAGCTTCTATTACTTTTTGAAACTGAAGACTGTCACTGATTTGTGTAATGTATATTTACTTGTTTTAATCTTGTAAATAACTCTCATTTCTTTTTCCAGGTTAATAAACCTTTAGGTAATTTGCTATAGGATTGGCTACAAATCTTGTCTTTTGAGAGATAATGACCTGGGATGAGTGACTGATTCTTGCTACTGGGAGTAACCTGAATATTGTGTGGGGGTGTTTTTTTGTTTTGTTTTGTTTTTTGGTGTAAGGACCATCTAGCACAAACACAAGCTTGCCTAGGTGGCAAGATAGACTGGAATACCCAAGGGAACGGTCTGTGACTCCATGTTAAGGCTGCTACAGAGCCTGCGGAGTATCACACTTGATACTTGGCTGGTGAACTCTAACTATAGACTACAAAACCAATTTGGGGTTTGTGCCCTGCTTCTTAACAGTCTGCCCTGAGGTTGGCACTCATGGTCATGAGCCACTCCAGACAGTTTGACTGAGGGGAAACATCCTGATTTATCACTAACGTCTCCTGGACATAAGAGGTAAATTGTAAGTTACTTAAAATACTGGATTGCTGATGGCTGCCTTGTCATCAACTATATAAAGTGCCAGTGATGAGATTAATGAAAGCGCGTCAGAGACTTTAAGAAAGGAAGCAGACATACTGATGAGCTTCTACTTCCAACAAAATAAGAACTCTTCTGTGAGCCCAAGAAACAGCTGAAGGATAGAGTAGAATATGCTGAAAAAGATCATTCTTATGTATATCAAACAGAGATTTAACTTGTACACTATTCAGCGATCCTGAAACCATCAGGCAAATAGTGGAAGGCAATGGCACTTGCTTTTCATGAGCAGGAGAGTCCATTTCTCTAGATACTTATATGAATCTTTGTTATATATCTGAGTCTTGGAGCAAATCTGTCTTTGAATGGAATTGCAGAAAAACCCAAGTGCAGTTGAACACTGTGACATTTCAGTACAATATATGCTGTAATACTGTACTGATATCCAGAGGTGAAAGTAAGCCATTACAGTCTGGTATGGCGTACCGGCAAGAGCCGGTACACTGCTGACTGTACCAGCAGGGGGCAGTTTCCCAGGCTGGCGATTTAAAGGGCCCAGGGCTACCGGTAGTGGCCGGAGCTCTGGGCCCTTTAAATCGCCACTTGAGCCCCGCTGCCAGAGCCCCGGGGTAACGGTGGCAGCTGGAAGCCCCCGGGGCTCCGATGGTGATTTAAAGAGCCTGGGGCTCAGCTGTGGTAGTGGCAGCCGGAGCCCTGGGCCCTTTACATTGCCTCCAGAGCCCCACTGCCAGAGCCCAGGGGTAGCAGTGGCAGCCCGGGGCTCTGGTGTGATTTAAAGGGCCCAAGGCTCCCAGCCACCGCTACCACAGCAGAGCCCCTGGCCCTTTAAATCACCACCAGAGCCTGGGTGCTGGAGCCCTGGGGTACTAGTGCCAGCTGGGAGCCCCGGGGCTCGGGTGGTGATTTAAAGGGCCCGGGGCTCCCAGCAGTGGCCAGAGCTCTGGGCCCTTTGAATTGCCGCCAGAACCCCACTGCCAGAGCCATGGAGTAGCAGCGGCAGCTGGGGGCTCCGTTGGTGATTTAAAGGGCTCAGGTCTCCACTGAAGTAGCGGCGGCCTGAACCATGGCCCCTTTAAATTGCCACCAGAGCCCCGCTGCAGGAGCCCCGGGGCTCCAACAATGATTTAAAGGTCCTGGGGCTCCCCGCAACAGCTGGAGCCCTGGGTCCTTTAAATCACCACCCAAGCCTTGCTGCTGGAGCTGCGGGGTAGTGGCGGTGACCAGGGGCTCTGGTGGTGATGTAAAGGCCCTGCCCCCTGCTCAGGACTCCGGCATACCGGTAAGTCCTTTAAGTTACTTTCATCCCTGCTGATGTCTCAAAACCATGTTTTAGCTAACCATGATGCACATATCACACTATAGTGTCAGAATGCCCTGTAGGGTTATTTTGCTACTCTTTGAGACTCCTTAATATCAGATGTTGTTGATTAAGTACTCTTCATTCCAAAAGTAACAGGATGTTAAAAAGTATCTACTAAAGTTAGATCTGTCAGTCTATTTTTAGTCCATTTAATGTATACAGTGTCAAATCTGTATTGTTCTAGTTTCTTAATCAAAATGTTATATGACAGCAAGTCAAATGAGTTACAGAAGTCTCAAGATATGACATCAACACTTTATCAACTGAACTTCTAGTATCACCTAAAAAGATATTGTTACTTTGACAAGATCTATTTTGCATAAGCCCATGTTGATTGGCATTAATTTTATTAGCTATCTTTAATTCCTTATTAATCAAGTCCCATATCAATCATTCCATTATTTTACCCGGGATCAATGTCAGGCTGACAGGCATGTAATAACCCGGGTTGTCACATTTACCCTTTTAAAATTTTGGCATGACATTAGCTCTCTTAAATGGGAATAAGTAAATAACTTTTCCTTATCTACTTTCTCATGAGTGATGTAGAGAAAGTAGATAAGGAAAAGTTATTTACTTGTTCCCATAAGACAAGAACTAGGGGCCACCAAATTAAATTAATGGCTACCAGGTTTAAAACAAATAAAAGGAAGTTCTTTTTCACACAGCACACAGTCAACTTGTGGAACTCCTTGCCTGAGGAGGCTGTGAAGGTTAGGACTATAACAGCATTTAAAAGAGAACTGGATAAATTCATGGAGGTTAAGTCTGTTAATGGATATTAGCCAGGATAGGTAAGGAAGGGTGTTCCTAGCCTCTGTTTGTCAGAAGATGGAAATGAATGGCAGGAGAGAGATCACCTGATCATTGCCTGTTGGATTCACACCCTCTGGGGCACCTGGCATTGGCCACTGTCAGTAGACAGGATACTAGGCTAGATGGAACTTTGGTCTGACCCAGTATGGCCATTCTTATGTTCTTTTAAAGTCTTCTGGAATTTCCCTAATGTTCCAAGAGTTATTGAAAATCAATATTAATGGTCCCTCCTTGGACAACTCTCTTACAACTCTCAAATACAAGTTATCCAGAGCTGTTGACTTAAAAATGTCTTTAAATATCTACACGGGTAACCAAAATTTTATAATACAGGGCTCTTCATTCTAACATAACAAATACAATGGCTGGAAGTTGAAGCTAGATAAATTCAGGTTAGAAATAAGGTGCTCATTTTTAACAGTGAGGGTACTTAACCATTGTAACAACTTACAAATGGTTGTGGTGGATTCCTCATCACTAGTATTTTTAAATCAAGATTGGGTGTTTTTCTAAAAGATATACCGTAGTTCAAACAGGAATGAATTTAGTGTTTTTATTGGATTATCTGAAATCAGGCAGAAAGGACGGCCACTCAGACCAGCAGCCTCCAGAAGCTGCTGAACTACCACTGTTCAAATAGCAATTAACATTAACAGGTGTTGTGTGTGACCTTCCAGGGGAGAATAGACTTTCCAACTGAGAACTTCATGTACTGCCTTGTTTTCAGGAAAGTGATTATGATGATTTTATTATTATTTATTTTAATTATTCAGTATTCAGCAGTGTGCAAATTAATTGAAGATTTTGATTGTACAAAGTGCTGAGTACTCACATTTCCATTTGAGGTCAGACTGGAGCTGCTATGTGTGCAGGACTTCTGAAAATCAGGCCTCAGGTCATTTGTACTCCCCACAAATACTCCTGTCTCTGCCTCAGTAAAATACATTGGAGTCCATGCTAGTAGTGTTATCCAAATCAGAGCTTAAGGTGACACTGAAAAACATCTGTTTGTTATATCTAGCTTGGCTTGCACAAAGGGGACACAAAGAGAACAAATTTATGGCAGATTTTGCCATGAAATAAAAGGAATTTTCTTTCATCACACTGCCATTGAAGAATATGTGAGCTACGGCATGGATTGAGGATTTAATTCTATGCTCTTGGACATGAAAATAGCTGCACTGACTTTTATGAATTATATACATATTTGTAATCGTTAAATTTGTAAGCCAGGCTTTTCAACAGAATTTAGATGGCAACAATAAGCTGATCCCATGTAGTTCAAATAACCAGCTTATTTTTTTTTCATTTGCAGAAAATAAGACTTTTTTTCTCTCCTGTATTATCTTAAAGCTTCATAGTTTTCATACTGTGACCCCAGTCATTTTCTGTAAATTGCAGTAAGAAGCAGTACTTCACAGCATTTGCTGATAATGTAGTTTGTTTATACAGAAACTACAAGGGCTATAATTACTACATGTTCACATTATATATCAAGGTCAGAATTTTGTGATTCACTCTATTGTTTGGACATAAAGGGAGTTGATTTTTCAGTCTGGTGGTGTACAACTACTATTATTGTTACATCAGTGACTGTAGAAACAATATTAACATTTGCTTGTTTCAGTTTTTCTGCTTAGGTTAACTAAGTTCAAACATTTCATGAAAATAGGCTGGTTAACATTAATTAGAGATGCAAAGTTTATATGTTGTTTGGGTTCTGTGTTATTTTTGAAGGAAAAAAAAATCCAGAGCAAGTAATTAAATTACCTATGGATGATAATACATGAATTGTAAACAACCTCAAATGCACATAACTGAAGAGTAGAAACATATCTCTTGATCCTTTTCTCTCCTACACACAATCCCAAACCTTCTTTCATGACCACCACTGCATACACTTGACATGGCCTCTCAATTTATATACTCCAATCTTATAATTCATCTGTATTTTCTACCACTTTATCAAATCTAACTGCCTCAAAGGACAGGACCGCCACCACTTCAGTTGAGAGACTATTTTATAATCTAAGACCTTGATTTAGCAAGGCATGTAAGTAGTACCATTGATTTCAGTAGAATTATTTGTATTTAAAGTTAAGTAAATGCTTAATTGCTTTCCTGAATTGGGTCCTAATGGAATTTACTATTGTCATTACTACATCTTAACTGATATCAAGCCTTAATTTATCTTTTTAATATCATTCCATTTCACTTAGCTATGCTCCCTTCTTTCATCTCTCCATGAACAATCCTCCTCCTCTTCTGGAATCAGAGTCCCTCAGATACTTGTCGACTGTGATTGTGTCTCCCTGTTGTTGTTGTTGTCTAGCTATCCAGGGCATGTAAGCATATACATACTTTTGTGTATCTGACCCAAATTGGTTTGCCCAAAATCACACAGGAAGTCTATAGCAGCTCATGGCACTAAACAAGAGTCTCCTAAGCCCCTAGACTAATATCCTATCCACTGGATGGTTCTTCCTCCCAGGGCCGTCCTTAGGATTTATGGTCCCCTAGGTGGGATTATTAAACTGGTGCCCCTGTGCCTGTCTTGCTCTTAGCAACACAAACATAAGCTTACACTACTGGAAAACTTGCCACATGCATGTTATTAAAACCAGTTTAACTTAGTTAAGCACACTGTAATGCTGATGGACTAGCACTAAAGAAATAGCACTATAGAAAAAATTCTGATTTGACAGAATGATGCAAATAATATAATTTTTTTAATTTATCAACATATTATTGGAAATTTCTATGCAGAGGTATTGAAACAAGGATTAGTTTTTAATTAAAAGCAATCTTTCTGGCTTTTTTGGCTGCAAAATCAGTAATAATGGCATCTTATGACAAAGACTAAGTGATGTCTTGTTTGATTGCAAGAATAGCAAGACCAATCAAGTGTTCCTGACTCCTTGTAGAGCGGAGATTGTTTTTAATGAGCTTTAGTTTTAAGAAAGTCCGTTCTTCTGATGCTCCTATTACAGGAATTGTTAGTAGAATATGACTGGCAATGTACACATTAGGATATATGTCAACAAGTTTTCTGGTATGAGTAAACTGTACAATGTCCATCATTGATTTTGTATGTGGCAACATTGATGACAGTGTCCTCAATTCTTCGTACAGTTCAAGTCCATTTAAATCAAATGATCGCTGTGCTTCAGGAGGCTCTCTAGGTCAGGGGTCCCCAAAGCAGTGCTTGTGGGTGCCATGGCGCCTGCAGGGGCCTCTCAGTGCACCCATGTACTGGCTGGCGGACGAGCATCCGCCATAATGCCACCGGCGGCATTTCGGTGGCGACACCTCTGGATGATGCTGCTTGCCGCCGATAAGCAGCGTCATCCAGAGGCGTCACCACTGAAATGCCGCCGAATTTCAGTGGCATTTCGGTGGATGCTCATCCACCGCCACTGTCCTTTGTCTGGTGACCTCCAGACGAAAAAGGTTGGGGACCACTGCTCTAAGTTCTTGCACTTTGTCATTAGTTGCTTTTGTTTTCCTATTTCGTTGAATTTAGTCCTGCTCATCCCGCTACCAACTGAGTGAATGGAACTCCAGGCTGACAGCGGGTTGAGTGGCTCAGCTGGGGTCTCAGCCACTGGCCTGCTCAGCCTGCTGCCAGCCTGGGCTTCTTTGAGGGGCCCCAGGCCAGCAGTGGGTGCTGAGTGGGGCCAGTGGCCAGGACCCTGAGTGGCAATGGGGCAGCAGCCGAAACCCCAGAGCAGTGGCAGGCTGAGCCGGTCAGCCCACCGCTGCATGCCATCAAAAATTAGCTCTCGTGCCACCTTTGGCAAGTGTGCCGTAGGTTACCGACCCCTGCTCTATACACTAGTAAGGAGATGAGCATATTACAGTTGTTGGAGGGCTCTATTTAGCAGTAACAGGGCTATAGGAAAGTCAGTCAACGTTTTTTGTTTCTCTGATGAAAACTGGCCCACTCCCTTCCCCATACCAAACTTGTGACAAATAATTGTCAACAACTTAATTTTCTGTTTTTGGCTAAGATATTGATTTAAAAAAAAATATTGAAATTGAATTCCGGATTGTTAGCAAGCATTTTTGGTGAACAAATTTGTTAAATGACAATCTAAATGGCAACACAGTACTGCTTTCATGCTTGGCTCACCCCCCAGCCTGCTGGTCCAACAGCTGCAGTAGAGGAGGAGATAGGTGGAAAACTGCAGGACCCCAAAATCCACCTCTTGGCATGCAGAGTGGCAACAGTAGCAGCAAACCCTCAGGTCTGATCACACGCCAATGGGCACCACTGCCCTCCCAACGGACCATGGTGAAGTTAGCACAGCATCTGATCTCAAGGATAGGGCACCCATGGAGCCACAGCAGCTCATCCTGCCCTGTGCAGCTCCCCCCGGATGAGATGGATCACTGCCAGCCCGGGGGAGAAACGTGCTCCCCAGCTAGGGTGACCGGATCCAGATGTCCTGATTTTATAGGGCCAGTCCTGATATTTGGGGGTTTGTCTTATATAGGTACCAATTACCCCCACCTACGGTGACCAGACAGCAAGTGTGAAAAATCGGGACAGGGAGAGGGAAGTAAGAGGAGCCTATATAAGAAAAAAACCCAAAAATTGGGACTGTCCCTATAAAGTCGGGCCATCTGGTCACCCTACAGGTGAGTTCCTTCCCAGAGACCCCAGCAGCCAATCCCCTCCCTCAGACTGTGCTGCATTCATCTCTCTCTAGGACTCAGCAGCCCTGCTCTTACATGCTCCACTGCTTCCCATCTGTCCGGGCTCCCAGCAGAGCAGTGCCCCCAGACCTAGTGGTGCCCTAGATGGCTGCCTGTTCTGCCTATGGCTAAGGATGGTCCTGCTTCCTCCCTTGAGCCAAGCTATGTATTGAGCTCATGTAATCTTCCCTCACCAGTCAATCCTGCCAACTTGAAGCACGTGCTTACGCATGCACTGTATAATAAAGGACACTGCCAATCTCCCCCAAATTTTATCAAATTTTAACCAACTGTATTTCTAACTTCATAATCATTTTTCTGGCTTTTATATGCATTCTATTCAGTTTGCCCCCATAACCCTACCAGTAAGATGTCCAGAGGTGAATTCAGTGTTTTAGTCAAGCCAGAACCAGAGAGAGAATACAACTGTTCTGAATAACTAAACTCTTCCTAATAACCACACAAGATCTAACTAAACAGCTTTCAACAATTCAAGTAATATACTTGTTTCTTCATGATCTTAAGTACCTTCTTAAAGCAGAAATGGGAAAATTGAATCACATTATGAATTTGAGAAATTGATCAAATACTGAAAAGCTATCCTCAACCATTAATGTAAATGATTAGTGATGGTTACCTGTAAACCTGGCCCAAATTTGATCTAGAAACTTTTGAGAGACAATGTAGTTTTGAACTAACTTTATTTCAATTTAAATGGTGTAAACCTATAAAAATGAAGGTGACTACCGAGCTGAGGCATAATATCATTAAAAGGAACAGATGTGCTGTGACATTAGACAACAGCAAACAAAACAGCCATGAGGCTAGGTACACCAGTTCTCATTATTTTATTGTAAGTTTTGTGATATGTATTTGGTTTTTTTTCCTTAAAGCCTCAGCACCTTGGAATCCAGGAAATAAGATTTCATTTTTCTTTAAAGTAAGTTTTCTAGTCCTCAGTGGAGTGGAGGAAATCTTGAAAGAGTGATGTGAATGTACCCTAAAGACTCAAACTAGGAAAAAAAACCCAAAACAAAAAGAATCAAAGAAACAAAAAAAACCCTCACACACAACATCCAAAATTATTATTTTTAATCTCAAGATTTTAAAGCTGATCTCATGTTTTTTGAGGCCTGACTTGTGATTTTTTTTTGAATGTTTGTGGTTGGCAATATTATAGACCTAACTAGCAAGTCTGGAAATACTAAGTAAACAGTACAAAACCCAAAAAGAAAATACAATAGTCTCTGGGGAAATACGTCAGCTGGGAGTATCAAGATATCTTTATTTTAAAAGGAGACTCATTGAATGAAGAAAATATATTTATGATCAAGCAATTAAAGACTATCATAATACATATGTACAAGGGGACCAAAGCAGCACTGGCTACCTTAAATGTGGCATTTCTTAATTTTTGAGAGCTTGACTTCACAATTTAAATCCTCTTTTAACATTCGCTAGGTTTTTAAAAAAGCAAACTGAAAAAACCCAGAAATTCCATCATGTGGCATCATACTGATACCCATGTTTCATAGGGAAGATTGCAATCTTTATTTCCACCACACTGACTCCTGCCACTTGAGCTAATGGAGTAACTAGTAGCACTAGAGGGGGAGAAGCCACACACTTTGTCAGTGGGTTTCAGAAATATTTTATGACAGTAGAGGAAGGGTGAGACTCAGGAATGTTTAGTTTTCGTTCCAGATTTTGGAGGGGAGTGCACTCTAGTGGGCACAGATTCTTCCTGTTTCCTCTTCTTCCTCCTTCCCCCGCAGCTAGGTCCCAGCCCTATTTTGCCCTTAAGGCTTCTCATCTAACCTCAGTTTCCACCTCCTCCCTGGCTTCTTGTCCCAGTCTCTCTGTCCATCTAGTCCCAGTCTCTTCTTCCTCCCTAACCCCCACACCAAACTCCAAGTCTCACTAGTCACATTGTCCCAGTCTGCTCCTTTTCCTCCTCCCCTGATCTGACTTTTGTCCTCTCAGCAATCAAATCAGATGGTTCCTCCTCCACATTCCTGAGTACAAGCAGGGCTGCCCGGGGGGCGGGGGCAAGTGGGGCAATTTACCCCAGGCCCCGGAGGGGCCCCACAAGAATATAGCATTCTATGTTATTGCAACTTTTTTTTAATGGAAGGGGCCCCTGAGATTGCTTTGCCCCAGGCCCCCTGAATCCTCTGGGTGGCCCTGAGTGCAGGTGGAGCGGGAGGTGTCACTGAGAGCACAGAAGAGACAGGCTCCTTGCTCTCAATTCCAGTCCCTGGCCTGGAGCAGGTATTACAGGGAAAGTCTGGCTTAGCCCGTGTAGCCCCAGGGTGGCACATGTATAGTCCTGGCACATGTAGGAACTGTGAGGGGATGGAGCATGCTTGCATACTCTGTGGGGATGACGCATAAGCAGTCTGGTTAGCACTAGGATCTATGAGCATCAGGCGCATGCTCAGAAAGGATGCAATATGTAGAGATTTTAGCAGCTAAAGTTAAATATAAGTTGTCTAAATGTGCAAACTATGAATTTTCAAACCCTTATAACTTGGCCACATTTGGGCAGATTTTCACAGGCAGGGTACATTACTGATACAAATGCCATCACCACCATTGCCCCTTCCCCTGCCAAATTTCAAATCTGCTCAAAAGCATAGAGGTGCTAGAGCTATTCAAAGGTCTCAAGAATTTTTTTAACAAGGTAAAACAATATAATTTTCCTAGTCTCTTTCTCTGAAATGGCTGAATTGTTTTTACTGAAATTTTCCACACAATTTCAGTCCACAGTAGACACCAGGCTTGGAAAATTTCAGCCCAAAGAGTTAAACTTTGGCAAAGTTATAAACAACCAAAAACAGGGTCTTATAATGGGAAATGTTGGGCAACCTTAATTATATGCAGTGCTACTTTCCTCACCTATAGTAGAGCTAAATAAATAATTGCCAAATTTGATGCATAGTTTTTTCCCAGTAAGCTGAAGAGGTTCTCTCTTAGCAATGTCTGATGTTACCTCAATGATTTTCTAATAGGTCTGTGTCTTATGAGGAAACTTGCAACATCAAGTACAATAAAACAAGTATAATTATTTATTGCAAAGTAAGTAACTTATGCTGAATTTTTTGACAGTGAGTCTTGTTACTGAGGCATTCATAGATTTTGGACACTGTTTCAAACATAAAGTTTAAAAAAGTGACCTTGCAAGTTCCATAGCTCTGTTCACTGTTAATCACATTTCTCACTTTTTCTCCTGTTGTAGGTAGTTTTCTTGTGGTGACAGATGAGACATGAGATCTTCAGCCTCCAGGCTTTCAAGTTTTTCTTCAAGAGATTCATTATGGAATCGGTAAGAAAGCAAAACAACATTTTAGGTCAAAATAATAAGTTTCTAGTATTTGCTACCTTTAAAAACCAACCAAACACACAAACCAACCAACCCAGGTACTGGTTCATGGCGATACTAGTTGCAATATTTGCCAATTCTTTCTTTTCTGTGTTTTTCTGAGTTTGGACTAATCACAAAAGGTGTTTTTCAGGGGAAGGCCAAAAGCATTACTCAATAATCCCTTTAGACAATTAAGACTTTAAACACACAATAGGGCAAATATTAATATGTATAAAATATTACATGTTGCATTGTATAGATATATTTCAAAGCTGCTTGGCAAAAGGAATCTAAAAAGTAGCAGTTTGTACCTTGTGTAGTGCATGCAGATCTGGCGAATAACGCTCATTTAACTTTTAAAATAGCTCACAATTGAAATCAGCCTGCAAGGCATTTGCAAGTGCTGCTAGAACTTGTATGGGGGTTTTAAAGAGCAGACTCTTATTCTTTTTGGTGATGTAGAATGTAGAACAGCACACAGTTGTCTAAATATGCTTTTGTGTATTCAGTCTGTGAATGGTGAGCACTCTGTTTTAAAATTTGCACTGTACTTCATTAAACTACAATAAGCTACATTCAGATTGCCTGGAGATCCTTACTTGAACCCACAGCGACTACAAAATTCAGGGTTAAGGCTGAAATTTGAGCCTCCCTTCACTCACTAGATCCAGCTATTGTGACACACGATTCTTTAGTCTACTTTAGAGCCCTGAGTGGAGTTGATTGATCTCATATCACAAGGTAAACTGGAATAGCCTAAAACTCAGACTAAATCCATATTTTTATGAGCAAGCAGCTATACAAGTAGGCATTTTTAAAAGCATGTAATTTATATGCTAGGCCATGCCAGTTTATTTTTTAAAGTTTGCTACGGCATATGATTTTTAAAAATAAACTGTCATGGCCTAGCAGGTAAATAACATGCTTTTAAAAATACCTAGTTGGAAATGGATTTAGGATAATTTAAAAACAAATTTCAGACTATTCCTATTTTAAAAAAAATACTACTTCATGAAAAGCTAGGAAAATTAAGGCATAAAAACCTTCAAGTAATATATCAAAGGCCACCCTTCCTCCTTCCAGGGTGTCAGAGCCTGAACTCAGTTAACTACACTGCAATTGTATAGCCTCAAAGCCCAAGCCCCACAAACCTGAGCCAGCAGACCTGGGGCAGCGATAGCCAAGCTGAGGGTCTTTTATTTTATAATGTACCCTAAGTTATCCAGCCACCCTGTTCTAGTTTAGAAATAGAAGCAGGGCTTAATCTATATTGTAGACTGTAAACACCCAGGACTTCATTTTAAAGTCAAACCTCTGAGTTATGACCGACCTTTGCATTCTGAAACTGGCATGCTTCAAATGCTTCAGGTTTTGCACATAAACAGACAAAACAGATTTTATTTTATTTTTTTGGAAAAATTTATAATAACAACATCAAAATTGCTCCCAAGCTGAAACTTTGTATGCCAAGTTCAAGTCTGGAGTGACTGTTTTTGGGTGAGTTATAAATCCCTGGAAACAGAGTTTATATAAAGGAAATGCAGACATATCATTAAATGTAGTGGTTAGAGGGGCCTTTCCTATACTTTCTCACATCTATATACTCATTTTATCATCAGTATAATGATATGCCACTTGACTATTAAGCAAACAGTCAAGTGTGTTCACTCAGCACTATAAGCCATCTCTTGGATTTCATCTGCTTGAACTCTGTGGCCCCACAGACAGGAATGGCAGGTTTGTAGAAATTTTGATGGTGCCCAGAATCCGCTCTCCCAAACTCCCTCCCAAACTCCGTCCCCCCACCTGCCTAAGGCTCTGGGAGGGAGTTTGGGTGGGGAGAGGAGGTCTGGGGTGCAGGCCTTGGGCTGGGGCAGGGGATTGGGGTACAGGAGGGGTGCAGGCTCTGGGAAGGAGTTTGGGTGGGGTCTGGGGTTTAAGTTCTGGGATGGAATTTGGGTGCTGGGTGCAGGCTCTGGGCTGGGGCAAGTGGTGGGGGTGCAGGAGGGGGTTAGGGATGTAGGTTCTGGGATGGAGTTTGGGGGCAGGAGAGGGTGTGTGGGAAGGGGATGGGGGTGCAGGCTGTGGGATGGAGTTTGGGTGCAGGCTCTGGGCTGGGGCAGGGGGTGGGGGTGCAGGAGGGGGTGAGGGATGTAGGTTCTGGGATGGAGTTTGGGGGCAGGAGAGGGTGTGTGGGAAGGGGATGGGGGTGCAGGCTCTGGGAGGGATTTTGGGTGTTGGGGTGCAGAGGGAGCACGGGTGAGGGCTGTGGGGTGGGGCTGGGGATGAGGGGTTTGGGATGTGGGGTGAGAGCTGTGGAGTGGGGCTTGGGACGAGGGGTTCATGATGCAGGAGGAGGCTCAGGGCTGAGGCAAAGGGTTAGGGTGCAGAAGGAGGAGGGCTCTGGCTGGGGCTGGAGATGAGGGGTTTGGGGTGTGGGAGGGGCTCAGGGCTAGGGCAGAGGGTTGGAGTGCGAGGGGGTGAGGGCTGTGGCTGGGGATGCGGGCACTGGGGTGGGCCGGAGCTGGGGATGAGTTTGAGGTGCTGGGACAAAGGCCCGGGGGGGCACGCAGGGGCAGTAAGTGGGGACTGGAGGACACTTGGGGGAGGTGCAGGGGGGTCAGGCGGGATGGGGGGAGAGACCCGGCCCCAAACATTGGTGGAACTGGGCCCCCGGGCCCTGAATATTTCTAGTGCCCAGGCACCACGGTCCAATATAACTCACTGCCCCAGCCCACAGATGTGTATGTTTGCAGGATTGGGGTCTTAACAGGATAAGTTCTTATAAAAACAGGTCTTTAAGACACATCTTCCTATGTGTTTGTGTACAGCCTAGAACAATGTGGCCCTGATCTTCATTAAACCACTAAACACTGCTGTTAATACAACTACTACTATTAGATTGGAATTGGTTAGGACAATAATGAAGTTTGTGTCTTACAGCTGCACGTCACTAACTTCATCTGGAAAATAGTCCTTTTATTTGCCTGCAAGTCCTTTTTGTTTATCTAGACAAGCAGTGCTTAAATGCTTTGATCTGAGAGCTTCTCATAGTTACATAATATTTTTAAATAACATTATAATAAAATGAATCAATAATAAGACTTTGCTCTTACAGTACTTTTCATCTGTAGATCTCAAAGCAGCTTAACTCAGGAATTGAATTTCATTATATCCCCATTTTACAGGTGAGGAAACTGAGGCATAAGGTAGTGACTTGCCCAAGATGAAATAGCAGTTCAGTAACAGAACCAGGCCTACTGACTCTTAGGGTATGTCTGTGCTGCATCTGGGTTGGCTTGCTTGAGCTATCACACTGAAAATAGCAGTGTAGGCAAAGATAACACCGCCACCTGGGCTGGCCACCCAAGTACGTACCCAGGGCTTATACTTAGACAGCTAACCGAATTGCTGCCCATGCTACCTTGGTTACACTACTATTTTTAGCATTCTGGAAAGCACGCGACCAGCTGCCATGCAGAATGTAACCTTAGGGTATGTCTGCGTTATAGCCGGGAGGTATAATTTCCAACTTAGGTAGATGTACATACATTAGGTCTGCTTGTCCTATCATGCTCAAAATAACAGTGTGGCCACAGCAGCGTGGGTGGCAGCTCAACCTAGCTGCAAAAGGACCTTGGACAGGATGGTACTCAGCTGGCTAGTCCAAGCCATTGTCCGTGCCTTTGCAGCCACGCTGCTATTTTAGTGTGCGAGCTCAAGTCGAGCTAGCGTATGTCTAAATGAGCTAGGATTACACTTCCCAGCTGGCATGTAGACACACTCTTAGCCCAATCCCCTATCCAGTGATCATGCTGCCTTTCCATTTGGGCTTGAACCTGCAGGCTCTAGGCAGCCAAAACTCACATTATCATCAGTGTTTGTTTAATTGCCCCAGTAGGACTGGGAGATCTGCTTAGATAGGGATGTAGCGCAATCGCTCCCTCTGTAATAGACAGATAATATTGAAATGTTTTCAATATGGTTTGAAGAACTATTTCAGTTTTTTTTTATTCTGGAGAAGCCTACTGCACTGGCTGCCTGGAAACCTTTTAATTTTTGTCATGTCTTTCTCTCTTTTTAGTCAGTACTGTTTCTCATATTGAAAACTCAGCCTGGCTACTTCTGCCCTTTTTCAAGACCTGTTGCTATCACTTCCTAATACAAAGAGGAAATGAACCAGATTCAGGGGTATATTATTTTTCCCTTTCATTATGCAAAAGCAATTCACTGGCCTTGTTGATACTCATGCTAACCAATATTTGCATTTCTCCCCGCCAACTCCCCAGCCCGAGCAGGTCTGCTACACACAATACACAAATGTCTGGGCTGTCACACCATGGTTCAGAACTAATTTGATTCAAGGAAGAGTAACCATTTTGTGGCTCCTTGCTGTGCTAGTCTTTGCCAGTGCAGAGGGGTTGCAATTTATGGTGGTTGCAAGCATAACTGTCCCAGTAGGAACTATCCTTCAACTGTTGTTCCGCAATTCACTTGTCACTGCTTAGGTGGCCTTCATGGTTTACTATCTGCATTCCAGTCCAGACACGGGTCAAGTTTGCCAGAAGACAGATACACCAATGGCTGTTTTCCCAGCAAGCAACTTTAACAAGATTTTTTCCTCCATAAATAGGGCCCTTCAAGGGAATATACTCTATGGTTTTATCTTCTGTAGATTCTTTAAGGTAAGAGAAAGCCCTGTTAATCTAAGCTCTTTCCCCCTATCCCACAATTATCTTTCCTATGAATTAGAGAGGGTTTCTTAAAGGGAGCATCTGCAATCAAAGAATACAATATTCAGTACCTACAGTACTGAATACAATATTCATTACCTACAGTAATAACAAGAGAACATCTTCTGTGACATCATCCTGGTACCACTTGTATTAGTTCCTGTTTGCTCTGTTTTTATTTGGCAGGATACCAAGGATCCAAAGAATAGATCATTGCTGTTGTTGTTACTATGAGTCTGGAATGCCATTAGGCGTTTGTCTGTATGACTTTTGATCTTGCATGACAATACCAAAAACAAAGGCACAACTGAATCAGCAAATTAGTCAGCTTAATCTCATGTAACTTCATGCTCTTCTTAGTTTTCAGGGTTTTTGCTTTCAGCTGTCTTCTGACACAGCTATTTGAGGGCATCCACCATTAGCATAAGCTGTTATCACAGGATATTAACGATAAAGTGGACAACATTCAAAATATGTAATCAGTTATATGTTTTTATTTGATCTTTTTCATTAACACATAGTATTAAAATGACAGAACTTAATGTTACTAAAATGTCATCTATAATGGGAAAACAATGTATCCTTTTTTCCTATCATATTAATATTGAAAAACTGTAAAAAGGGTCTTTTGTTTACCTATTACTGAAAATATGCTCTGAAACTGAAAGATAATAAATTATCTTGGAAAACTATGTTTCCTTATCTAATTTTAAATACCAAGTAAAGAAAAATACTTGAAGTTGTCAGTTTGAAAACTGAAATGAGCTGATGCCAGTATCGAAAACAGCTACACAGGAGTAACAAAATAACATTGAGGCATTGAGGCAGACTATGTATTCCACAAGCCAGGCTGCTGGATGCTGTAACATAAAAACACATGTCAATCAGAATTTTGATCAGATTTTTTTTTTGCATATAAAGAGAGTTTATGTGAGGTAGAGGGATAGTTGCTTTCTTTGATTGTAAAGGCACCTGACTATTATGTACCAAAAATAACAATAATTTCAAAGATTTGTTTGTAGTCTCTTTAGTGAAGGCAGTTTGCAATTTATCATATACGTTTCCTTATAGCAAATTAGCACCAATGTCAATATGTGCTATAGGCGTCAACATTTAAAATAGATTGAGCCTTTCACTGTGAGTACATGGTGCATTTCATGAGATTAAAAGTATAAACATGCTGTATTTAAAATGCATTTTTCTTACCTTTCACACAAGGTTGAGTCAGCTGCTTGAACATGCTGGTACTAGGACACTGTTTCTGAAGGTGAAATTGCTCCTGAATTGAACAAAACATTTCAAGCTGAAGTACAAAGTAGATGATATTACATATCCTTATGTAAATAATAAATAAAAAGAACATTCAAGCTATGTGCGACCTATTTACAAAAAAATATGTACTGAATCTTGGTACAGCTGATACCATACTTGCAAATAACAAGCGAAATTCATCCTTGCTTTAACTTTATTTATTTAGCAGATTGTTCTTATCTGCAGCCTCAACATTCAACCAAAATTATAACAGTTGCAATTTTAGAGTTATTCCTGGATATTTCTAATACACATAGATATACATGTGTATTTCCTCTTAAAGGTAGTGGAAGTTCTTTGCATGTTATTATGAGACTTAACCTATACGTATATAACCATAATACTTTATGTATATAAAGTTTTTCTGCCTTAGAGATACCAAAGAATTCACTATGAAAATGCAACCACCACTGGGATGAAATAGTATTGCTGTTTTAAGCATAGAACAACACTATACAATAGATTATAACAAGAAGAGAAGAATAATATTGAATACTTTTGATTGAAACTGAAGAATGCAATTATGCAATTGGAAATTTGTTTTATAATCTGGACATCCCTCTCTCTAAAACCATCATAGGCAGGCTGTGTCTAAATGTTGCAATTTCTTCCTGTATAACAACTCCAAGATCCAGTCTTTCCATTCCATCCACATAGCTAAAACACTTATCCAGGCCCTTCTCTTCTTTCACTTTGACTATTGAAACCTCCTCTCTGGCCTTCATACCCTACTTATATCCATTCAAAACACTGCTGTAAAGATCACCTTTCTGGCTCATTCAGTCTCATCTCCCTCCTTGCATTCGTCCTGTCTCCGTTTTTTTCCCACTGCATCATGAACAAACTGTCTTTCACTTTAAGGCCCTTCTAGTCTACTCTGGCACTACCCATCATTTCTTACATGTTACAGAGATTTAAACTCCCGATACACCAACAATACCCTCCTTGATTGCTCATTTGTCAACATTTTGGATAAACAGTCTTGTGCCTTTTCTTATGCCACTACATTAGACATGGTAAGAACTCCCTGTAAATATCTGTAACACACTCTGTTTTCCTCCTTTCAGTCTCTCTTAAAAACCAACCTATGTCATGAGGTTTCCAAAATGCTTCACAATGGTGAGGCAAGTGGTATGCCCTGACTGCTGTTTATTACACTGGTCATAACTGCCTTCACACTGTCTGCTGTTTTTTGTCTTAAAATGGGGATCTTTGGGACAGGGACCATCTCTTTGTTATATTTTTTGTTCAGTGTCTAGCACAATGGGGCACTGGGCCTCAGGAACTATGGTGATACAAATTATTTATAATAATAGCATCAGTGATTAAACACCTACCATTTACACAGGCATGTTGATTGCAAGACCAGACCAAAGATGCTGTAGTTGACTTACTTTTTTTTTGTCTTATTAAGAACAGCCTATTGAGAGAGTTCATTAATTAAACATGGATTCAGAAAACACCCAAGCAGTAGAATTACAGCATTTTGAAGCAAGAGCTCAAATATTTTTTTGATAAATGCTGATGCCTTCTGTACCCACCAGGGACTTTCCACGAGGGCAGTTGTGACAAGCATCTCAACGCTGATATTCAGAATTGAAAGCCTTAGGCTGCAAAGAAAATGTCAGAAAAGGCCAGAAAGAACAGACAGCTACGTTCTATGTGCTACTTGTAATCCATCTGAGAGCAAGTCCCAGGGCTCTCTCAAAGGGACAGCAGCTGGTCACCTTCAAAGAGAACATGGTTGCAAAACAGCTCCATGATTTTTTTTTGTTTTATTACAATCCCGTTATTGTTAGTCCATTGGTATGTGTGTGTGTGTGTGTTGTTTTTGAATGGTCTTGGCCTCATCCTGCAAAGTACTGGGCAGTACCTGTGAATTCAGTGGGAGTTGAGAGAGAACATTGTATCTTACTGGATAAGTCCCTTTTCTAGGGAAAATGTAGACCCTATTTTTCTTATGGCTCTTAATTCTCTGTCTCACTCTCTTTAAAATCCACCCCCCCCCCCAACATATAACCAGAGCCGTATCATCCTGTCAGCTGCAGGAATGCAACACTCAGCTGACTGGATGCTCTGGCCCAGGGACTCTGACTCTATGGCTTCAATGGTTGCAGGTATTCAGAACTTATATCATCACTTCAGTTTCTAATGCTCGTCCTCTCCCAGCAAGTCTGTACTATCCAGCTGCCTGACCCTGCCAGCTTTACTAGTGAAAAGTACATGAGAGTGAGTGCCCCTCCTCTATGTAGGGCTCAGTCTTACAGCCCTTACATCTGTGTAGGGGAAAGCCAGGCCATGTGAATCAATACACATGGAGGCCTGCTGCTAAGGCATCATGATCAAAGAAAGAAACTTCTTCAGGCAGGACTGTTTCAGCACTGCTCATATTTTTCTAGCAGAGAAAGGATGCAAACTGTACAGAGAACATGTATTTATGGGTAGGCACAAATCAGATACTTCTGGTTTTAAGATTTATATATAAATTGTGCTATTATATTGCTTTTTATTTTTTTGAAAGGTAGGAACACTTTTAGGATTACATGCGAATCCACTTTAAAACCTAAGTGTGATTTACTGTAGTGTGGTTACTTATATGGAGTATTATGTGAAGAAACATTTGACATGGGCACATACAACTACACAATGTTCATTTTAGAGAAGTTTTTAAGAATACATGCATTTCCCTGGTTCTCAATGCTCAGCTCTTATTGTGGCAGGTCATAGGAAGAGGGGGGCTCCACGCAGCATAATACACAAATCTGTTTGAAACAGCAGATGCAGTTGGTGATTATTTAGGCCTCTTGAGCCTAAGCTTTTTTTTTTTAAAGGCATATACAGAAATAAAAATTTAAGAGACATTTTAAAAAGCACCTATTCTTTTCATCAGGTTAATTCCTAAAGTTATGTGGAAAAACAGTGCAGAAAATGTATTTTACCTTATTTAGAAATATTACTGTATTTAAAAATATCACCGCTGAAAGTTTATGGGTTATATAACTTTAGACTGAAGTTGCTAAGTGTATCCCAGGAATCCTTTGTATAGTTTTGGAAAATGTCAGGCTACTCCTGCTGCTGTTTTGATTTATCCAGGTGGGAGTAATAGTGATCTATGCAATACAGTCGTCTTTTCAGTATTAAAAATACGGGTATAGCTCTTTGAAAGTAGTATAATTTTAAAGGATTTACATATGTAATTAATTTTATTTTAAAATGTATTGTTTATATTTTGTGATTGTGTAAACAGGTGCCCCATATGTTACTATTAATGAAAAGTGGAGGGTGTTGGGGGAGAAAATCAATATAATCAACTTGCCTAGACTATTTAATCAGAAACATAAGTCTATTGAGATATGAAATATCTTAATTTGCCCCCTCCTCTCCTCATCATAAACTGCTTGCAGAGCAAAGATTTATGAGTGCTAGAAACAGCAAAAGCATTTTAATTTGATGGCCATGATGGACATTTTTTTAAAACTACAGTCTTGCCCTTGAGATTTATCTTCAGCTGATTAGATAGGTTGGGATTCATCCAGGAACTAGACTAGCAATTCATTGATCTGTGCCTTGCTGGGTGACAATCATATTAACTTGTGCCAAGATGTTACTGGAATTTAAACTTGTTCTTATGTTTGGTCAGAACAATAAGATGAGATGACACTCTTTATGAAATCATCTTATCGGGCTCCTTAAGTAATACAGAATAATTGTTCAATTCTGTCAGGAGGGGACTAGACTATATGATGGGTATAGCTAGCAGGGGTCAGACTGGTAAAGACCATCGGTCGTGTCAGAGAAAAGGAGCAAAGAGTCCTGTGGCACCTTATAGACTAACAGACGTTTTGGAGCATGAGCTTTCATGGGTGAATACCCACTTCTTCAGATGCAGAGAAAAGGAGAAACCTGTGGGCCCTTTCCCTGAAATGTGTCTGTCCTACATCTGCTTTTTTTTGCTTATCACTTATATTACAGGCGCTTCTTCCTGAGCTCTTGCCCGCTTCCTTATGTTTGTGCTTTGACTGCAAACATGAAGACAAATAATAGCATCCCCCCATCCGCTGCGCAGACATTCACTCCGATGTCTGATGCCAGCAGCACAGGACAAAGCCGCTGGCACCGAGCCCTCCCCCATGCACGGATAGCAGCGCGTGTACAGGGGATGCCGGTGTTGCTTTGTGTTTCGGGGGGCGGGGGGGATGCCCAAGCCGAGCTAACAGCAGCAGCGGGTGCCCGTGGAAGGAGCAGAGCTGGCTCGGCCCGGCCCCCCCCTTCGACGCCCTCAATCTGTCCGCCGCTCTTAAACTCACGGTCCTAACCCAGACAGGCCGCCTGCGCGCGCACGGCTCCACTGGGCCCGGAGCGCGACCTCTCGTCTCGCGCCGGGCTGCTGCGGGTGGCGCGCGCACCCCGCCGTGGCCGCGCGCGCGCGTGTGTGTGTCGGCCGAGTTCGGCGCAAGCGCAGAGCACTTCCTTGTTTGCTCACGTAACGGCTGCGGGAGGGAGGGTTGCCGAGCCGAGTGTCACTCACGCAGTGGCTGTCAGAGGCGGCTGGAGCGCGAGTAACTCCCCGGAGCCGCCAACGCCGCCGCCCCTTCTCCTCCTCCCCCTACGCTCGCCCCCCCCCCCCCCGCCGCCGCCGCCCGGGGGCGCAGCCGGAGCCTGCACAAGTTAGTGCTCAACTTCCCAGCCCCCCTCCCCGGGACAGCGGCCAGCGAGGGGTCCCCGGGCGAGAGCCGCGGCGGCGCCGCCTCAGCCCCGAGCGCGAGCGGGAGAGCTGGCCGCGGCACCCCCTCCCGCAGCGGGCGCGTGGGGGCTGAGCCCGCCAGAGGGAGCCCCCCGTCCGCAGGGAGCTGGGGGCAGTTCCTGCCTCTCCGGCTCTGCTGCTGGATGCTCCGTGTCTCTCGGTGTTATATTTAACCCCCTCTTGTCCCTTTTCTCCCCCCTTCCCCGTGTCTTCGTCCCCTCCGGGCAGGATCATGCCGGACCAGATCACCGTGCCCGAGTTCATCGCGGAGACCACGGAGGATTACAACTCTCCGACCACCTCCAGCTTCACTACCCGGCTGCAGAACTGCAGGAACACGGTCACGCTGCTGGAGGAGGTAAAGAATCCCCGCCTCGCCCCGCAGAAACTAGTGGGACAGGGAGAGTGGCACCCGCAAGCCAAGGGGCTAGAGGTGGTGGCATGTATATACTCTCCTTCCAGTCATTCTTTTAAGGGTGGTAGCCTGCGGTCAGGTTTCATCCTTCACGTGCACACACAACGCACCTTTTAAATCTCTGAGGTCTGAAGCCTGTATGTGTCAAACGGTCAAGACTGCATGAACTTCTTCAACAACAACACACAGATTTTGCCTTTCTGTGGTGATGATCGTGGTGGCAGCAGAAGAATTGTCTGAGGTTGGAGGAATGGAGGCTGTATTATCTTGGGCAACATAGTGGTAGATCCATTCTGCTTGGCAGGGACCAGCAAAGAATGTGATGGCTGGGGGGAAACTGCAGAGGAAATTTGCTTCAGAAGTGAGACAGGGTGAAGGGATGGAGGCAGGGTGAGAAGATAAGTTGGGAAGAAACTGTGGGTCAAGGGAAAACAAAATGGTGCAATAAAACTGTCAGTTTGGTTTCATCACATTCAACCTAGCAGCCTGAAGTTATACATATATTATTGGTACTTAAACCTACTCCCCTATTTAAGCAACTGGGACGGTACTCAGAGGGAACTGGACATATTGTGTAATTGCAGAGATGGCGTTGTTGCATCTTGTGATCTGCATCTGTCACTTGTGACATCACGATTTTCAGTATGTTTTTATGATGAATGGGACAAATGTAGGTGATTTTTAGGGACATAACTGATGAAAGTAAGACAATGTAAAACCTTCTCTTCCCTATATTAGGTCAAAGTTCATAGTATATTGCCAGATAAATGAAGTGAAACGTTTATTACCTTAGTTTGAAAGTTCACAGCTCTCGGTTCCCTATAATGATTTTCTTAACATTTCAACTCACATTTGTCAATGTTTCGAGAGTTACATACATACTAGAAGATTGTCGATTTTCTCTATATTACAAAATTTTGCTGAGTGCTAATAGGAGACAAAATGTCTTGTGAGGTATGCAAAGGAATAGTATTAATCATGACATTCTTTTGGTAGTCTTCTGAATACAAAACGTAGTTCAAAAGATTACAGTTAATTAATGTGCCCTGTATTCAAAATTATAGTGGAACTATTCTTTTTTACAATAACTTATTAGGTAATAGAAGGGTAATAGAGTTGCTGGATAAATACAATTGCACTACCATCCCATTTCTTTTTAAATCTGGCAGTGATCAGCCTTTATTTCTCACTTGAAGACTGAATCATTTCAAAAGACATACCCACTTGTACAATTGTCAGAAATCTAGTTTCTTCTGTTCTGCACTTGACAATATTACACCTTTCTATTTTCAACAGTTTGAAATAGGGACAGCCATTATTGTATGTTCGGTAGTACAGATGATGGTTCTTGAAATAATGGTTCTTGAAAGCTGCATCTCCAAAGGCAGTGATAAACTTAAAGTAAAATTTCATAGAGTTGCTTAAATCCAGCAGTGGTATTCTTTTTCACTGACAACTTTTAGGGTAATTATAGATGTACTTCAAATACAGTAGGAGTACTTGTGGCACCTTAGAGACTAACAAATTTATTTGAGCATAAGTTTTCGTGGGCTACAGCTTATGCTCAAATAAATTTGTTAGTCTCTAAGGTGCCACAAGTACTCCTGTTCTTTTTGCGGATACAGACTAACACGGCTGCTACTCTGAAACCTGTTCAAATACAATATAACGTTTATATAATTAGAAAAATATACAGACAGTCTCAGTTGTGACTTTCCAATTAAAAACAAAATAGGTAGGAGACCCTATTCAGCAGTCAGAATGGATAAGTTTCATATGCTATATGTTGCACTATTTATGTAGTGATAATACAAATCTTGGACCTTTGAAATATATAGTATCTGTTTTGGTGAAATACATTACTTTACACATTGACTTTTATAAGAGGATCAGTAATGAGCATTGTTTATATTTGCATTGATAGTTTGAGGATTTTTTGTGATACTATATATATTCTGCATGCTTTATTTAATAGATCAGCAATTTAAGTTCAAATGGAGTTTACTTTTGAAGTTCCACTAACATTTTAGGAAAGTCTTTATTGAGGGGGCAGAGGGAGGAGAAAGCAAACCAGTAAACTGTTCTGTTGGGTACTTAAAAGATATTTAACTTGATTTTTAAGTCATAGAAGTTGGGGCATGAGGGTGGCTTTCAAAGAAAGTGAAAAGCTTAAATGGGTGGATTGCCCATATAAAGACTTTGTAGAGAAACTCTGCATTCTCACTTTTTTAAAACGTGATATTTTTGTTTAAAAACTTGGTTTATCCACAGTAGGAGAATTAAATCTATAGACACAACCCACTCTGTATAGTGCCCTCCCAAAATTAATTTAATATCTACATTCTTTCCAATCAACAATTGCATCAGCACTCTGTCTCATTAAGACAGTGACAAAACTGCTCGGATTTTATTTGTTCCACATTCACAGTCAGTGCCAATAAGACATCATTGAAATGTGAATTATTCATTTTCATATCATAACTGATGGCCTGTATACTTAAGTGGGAGAAAGGGTAATGGAATTTGTTGGCTAGCTTAACTAGGGTTTCCTCATGTTTTTTTTTCTTCCCCATGCAAGAAGTCAGAGTGTAGCTTATTCAGCTGCCTTAGTATACTGATACATGATATGAAAGGAGTCACAAATGAATACGTATCAGAGGGGTAGCCGTGTTAGTCGGGATCTGTAAAAGCAGCAAAGAGTCCTGTGGCACCTTATAGACTAACCAACATTTTGGAGCACGAGCTTTCGTGGGTGAATACTCACTTTGTGGGATGCATGTCATCTGACGAAGTGGGTATTCACCCACGAAAGCTCATGCTCCAAAATGTCTGTTAGTCTATAAGGTGCCACAGGACTCTTTGCTGCTTTCATATCATTGGATATTGTAGATTCGATAGGATGGCAATTAAGCCTAGTATCAGGTGAAAATTAGAGAAGAAATTGTTATCAAAAGACACCAGTATATGTATGCTATAATTTGGTAAATTTTTAGCAGAAGGTTCTAAGAAGAAAATGTGAGCATATTCTTCACAAGACAACATCAGAAGACTAAGAACGACTCTGTGAAGGACTCTTGTGTATTTCAGTTTTCTCTGTAAATCATATTTAAGTTAAAACTAAATGTAATGTGAGATTCTGTCAGGGAGAAAGCAGCAATTACACACTGGTACAGAGCATGGAACCCTTGTAGTCAGTGAAGTTGAGCACATATTTGTTCAAATTCTTAAATTCACTTTGAGACTGCATTTTGCAATATTCTAGTAAATGAACTTACTGTCAGGAAAGTCTGTTTTAAGGTATAGTCTGTTTTAGGAGAATATTATAGCATATTAATGGAAAGCAGATTTTAAATTTCGCAAGTGTTTCCACAAAAAATCCTGATCTTGTGAGTTGTCATCTAGTCAGGGAACTAAAACAGACCATGTGAGCCCTCTTAAATCAAACTGCTTGAATCTTGAATACTTGTAAAAAAGTATTTTATCAGGTAACACATGCAAAGAGAATTGCAGGACTCATTATATAAACTAGTGGTTTGGTTTAAAGTATCTGATATTATCTAAAGTAATTATTTCATCAATAAAAGGGGATTATGTGGTAATTCCTACTAAAGCTAAAATAATGGGTGTTACCAATATTTACATATGTTTGCATTGATAGAAGAATGAAGGATTTAAGAGCCAAAGGGAGAAAATTAAATGTTATGGTAATAGTTTTTGTTCAACAAAGCTTGGAATGTTTTGGTATTTTCCTCCAAAGATTTTTCTTGACATAATGTTAAAGTCACAATGAGAGTATTGCACAGTAGCTATATATAATACAAATATATATAAAGTTGATGGGTCATTAGAGCATTGGGTGTATGTAGTCATACCACAGGACAATATACATGTTATTGAAGGCGTACGATAGGATTGTATATGGGCACTAGTTGTGAGTGTTGATCTGATCTGTTCAAGTGTAGCCTCTCAGTTTTGTTCTTGGAAAGCATGCTTTTAAATCAAATAGCCCCATGGACCAAATTACTGAAACAGTTAATCTTCTATCATTAAAAGTAATATGTGTGAATTTAGTATTTATGCAAAGTGCCAGCTTATTTGAATCTTGGGGAATGAAA
This sequence comes from Gopherus evgoodei, assembly GCF_007399415.2. Lineage (NCBI taxonomy): Eukaryota > Metazoa > Chordata > Testudines > Testudinidae > Gopherus > Gopherus evgoodei. The sequence continues at coordinate 279,816,150 of NC_044323.1, read as the reverse complement.
ACAACTATTCACAGCACAAGTTGCGGGGGAGGGATAGCTCAGTGGTTTGGGCATTGGCCTGCTAAACCCAGGGTTGTGAGTTTAATCCTTGAAGGGGCCATTTAGGATCTGGGGGGAAAAACAAAAAAGCAAAACTGTCAGGGACAGTACTTGGTCCTGCTAGTGAAGGCAGGGGACTAGACTCAGTGATCTTTCAAGGTCCCTTCCAGTTCTATGAGATAGATGTATCTCCATATATAAGTTCCAAATGTGCAGTAGCAATGCAAGGCTCTTTTCACTACCTTGCCAAAGTACCTCAATCCTAAACTGGAGGAAGACTTCTACAGTGAAGGGGTAAATCAGTCATCATGACCACGCAATCTTTAGTCTCTCTTTTAAGGCTGATAGCTGGTGGACTGCATATGTTTTTAATGGGGTTTGTCTTATGCTCACTTGCATATTAAAACTAGACCAAGACTCCAGACTCACTCTATATGGGCTGCTAAACAGCCGTGAAATGATTTTCCGTCACTACTAACCTGGTCTGGATTTGAGCTTGTGACATAGCCTTCACCACTAACAATTGCTTCCAGTGGCTACTTTACTGTACATTTCTGTAGCACTCTTATAGTTTGAGTTAAATACCACTTTTCACTGAATAGTAGTAAAGAGAAGGCACTTTCTCAGGCCTGAAGGATTTTTCAGTAGTAGTAATCTCATAAAGCCATATTTGTAGATTAATTTAGGAACTGCTTAGATGGGATGAAAGGTGATGTTGGGTAACTACAAAACATGAGTGCCAAAATAATTTTCTGTTTCACATATTTTGCTATCTATTCTGGTCTCTGGTAGAATTTTGTTGTAATATACCATAAAAGCACTATAAACATTTCATATCTATATGTACACATGTTAATAGTGCTTTTCTTCCTGTAGATACAGTATAACTAATGCACTCTCCATCAATAAAATAGTGAATAGATATTTAATCAAATAAGCTGGGACTAGTGTATTTCATGGTCCCAATTACAGCACAGTATGTGACAACTTAAAAGAAGCAAAGTTCTGAAAATTTCTCTGCTACAGTTAAATGTATTATCTAAGATGAGACCGGAAGGTGAAATGTTTTTTAAACTTGTTTATCTTGTATTGCTGGTCACTTTCTGCTTTAGTTTAGAAAGACATAAAAAAATAGGATTGTAAAATGACAAAAACTGGCAGGATGACTCCAAAGCTCACATAGTGCTAAAACTTTAAATTAATTATAGTATAGGTAATGTGACTCTGTATGTTAGACATTATAGCATACCTATAGTTAAGAACATAAGATGACCATACTGGGTCAGACCAAAGATCCATCTAGCCCAGTATCTTGTCTGCCAACAGTGGCCAATGCCAGGCGCCACAGGGGGAATGAACAGTACAGGTAATCATCAAGTGATCCATTGCCCATTCCCAGTTTTGGCAAACAGAAGCTAGGGATACCCTCCCTGCCCATCCTGGCTAATAGCCATTGATGGACCTATCCTCCATGAATGTATCTAGTTCTTTTTTGAACCCTGTTATAGTCTTGGTCTTCACAACATCCTCTGGCAAGGAGTTCCACAGGTTGTGTGTTGTGTGGGAAAAAATACTTGCTTTTGTTTGTTTTAAACCTGCTGCCTATTAATTTCACTTGGTGACCTCTAGTTCTTGTGTTATGAGAAGGAGTAAATAACACTTCCTTATTTACTTTCTCCATACCAGTCATTATTTTATAGACCTCTATCATAGCTTCCCTTAGTCGTCTCTTTTTCAAGCTAAAAAGTCCCAGTCTTTTTAATCTTTCCTCATATGGAAGCTACCTAATTTTACCTAATACTTTCCATCATAAGACCCATGTTTGCAGTTGCTTGTAAGGTTGCAAAATCAAGCACTCAGCATTAGGAAGTTCCAGAATTAAGATTGCTCCCTAGTACATATATTAAAATTAATATTAATAACTTCAATTAATGTTGTGATAGTCTTTAATTATCATGATCACATGTTTTCCACAGGACCCCTGCCTTAATATAACCTTAATGTTCTTTTAACGTCGTTTTTTATATGTAATTACTTATATTACAGTAATGCCTAGAGGTCCTAACCAAGTCAGTGCCCAACACGACAGAGTCTTGTAAAAACTGTAAGAAGTTGGTGCTTTGAAGACTTACAGTCTGAGGCCCCGATCGTGAAAGCATTTAAGAAAAACTCTGCCCATGAGCAAAGTCATTGAGTTCAGTGGGACTACTCATATACATAAGTGTTTGAATATTCAGTGTTAAAATTTAAGATGTTTAAAGTAGGTATAACAAACCCGTGTGTGATGAGTGGGTGGAGTAGGATTGGGACATGGGGAGGATGAAGTAGTAGTAATACAAAAATATTTTTTTGAAGAGTGACTGACTATTTGTAAAAAGAATGAGGAGTACTTTTGGCACCTTAGAGACTAACAAATTTATTTGAGCATAAGCTTTCATGGGCTAAAACCCACTTCATTGGATGCATGCAGTGAAAATACAGTAGGAAAATATACACACACACACACCTACTGTATATACAAACACAGAGAACATGAAAAAATGGGTATTGCCATATCAACTATAACGAGAGTAATCAATTAAGGTGGGCTATTATTAGCAGGAGAAAAAAATGTAATGATAATCAGGATGGCTCATTTCCAAAAGTTGACAAGAAGGTGTAAGTAACAGTAGGGGAAAAATTTAGCATGCAGAAATAGTTTTTACTTTGTGTAATGACCCATCCACTCCCAGTCTTTATTCAAGCCTAATTTAATGGTGTCCAGTTTGCAAATTCATTCCAGTTCTGCAGTTTCTCATTGGAGTCTGTATTTGAAGTTTTTTTTGTTGGAGTGTTATGACTTTGAGGTCTGTAATTGAGTGATCAGGGAGGTTGAAGTGTTCTCCGACTGGTTTTTGAATGTTATATATCTTGATGTCTGATTTGTGTCTATTTATTCTTTTGTGTAGAGACTGTCTGGTTTGGCCAGTGTACATGGCAGAGGGGCATTGCTGGCACATGGTGGCATATATCACATTGGTAGATGTGCAGGTGAACGAGCCTCTGATAGTATGGCTGATGTGATTAGGCCTTATGATGGTGTCCCCTGAATAGATATGTGGACAGAGTTTGCAAAAGACTTTGTTGCAAGGATAGGTTCCTGGGTTAGTGTTTCGTTGTATGGTTGCTGGTGAGTTGAAGGTATATGTTGTCCCCAAATGTGGTTATTGGGGATACTGTTTCTGATAATGTCATGGCAAACTTGGTGGCTGAACTTTTTGACTTTGTCCTCACCCACAACTATTTCACATTTGGGGATAATGTATACCTTCAAAAGATTATATTTAAAATGTTCCAGTCAAATATGGACTTTTGGGACAGGAAGCATCAAATGAATTTCCTGGGGAACCCATAGGGGGAGCTTAATGCGAATTCCCCAGCTCGAGTTATGCAAAGACCTAGCCTTTTGAAGGCAAGCCTGGAGGAGAGGGTTATTGTCTGCTGCTTGTCAGGCCTGATCTGTATAAAGAAATGGCCGATCTGTTCTGGATTTAAGAGAAATGAACCTGTAACCATGGAGAAAACCCTTCTGTGAGTTTAGAGGGAATAAAACCTACCAGAGCTCTAGGTTGAAGTTGGACGTGATCTCTGGTAAGCTTTTTAGCATGCTTTTATTGTTGTATTGTGTTTTTTCTGTAATGCTTTTACTGTAAGAATAAAAGTGCTTGCTTAGAAGGAGCAGTGTGGTAACTTATAACTATGGGTGGTACGTTCTTCGTAGCCCTCAGAGAGAAAGCAAAAGTGCAGGCATTGGCCTTTTTAGGCTGTCTGGCTTGCTGGAGATATTAGTGCAGCCTTAAAATCCCCAGTCAGAAGGGAGTGAGATGTAAGTCTGTGCACAAAAAGGTGGAAGTGAGAGCTGGAAACCTGTCTGTGGGTGCCCTTCAGGGATCACAAGAGTGGGAATGCAGGTACAGATACCCTGAAACTGTGACAGTGCCTTTACAGATAATTTTGGAGAAGCATTCTATGCAAATAGAAGAAAGTGTATAGATGCATATGGGGCAACTGGACAAAGCAGTAAAAAGCAAACAAAGCAGCTGACATTAGATAAATTATTAGAATAGACAGGGTGGAACTAACTGGTGGAGGACCTTAAAGTAAAGGATGAGAAGATTGTATCTGATGTGGTAGTGAAAGGAAAGCCAGTAGAGAGACTTAGAAAAAGTGTCATGGTCAGAATGATGGGCTGGGAAGATTCTTTCTGTATGGGTAATAAGTGAAACCCAATTGCAAAGATCAAGTAAACTTGACGGAGACAAGGTATCTGCAGTCAAGAAGCAACGTAAGGGTCCATCAGAGTTTTGGCACTGTGGACAAAGAGAAGAGGCCAATCCTTTGAATTGTTATTTAGGCAGAAATGACAAGATTTAGATACCATATGGATGTGTGGTTCTAGAGACAAGGCAGAGTCCAAGATGACACTTAAACTGTAGGTATGAGTGATTGGAAGATTGTTGGTATTAACGCTGCTGGAGAAAGGGGGAACTAGTGAGGGCTTGATGTGGGGTGAGGAGGGAAGGAAAATGATGAATTCAGCCTGGACCACGTAAAGTTTAAAATAATGACAGGATAGTGAAAATGAGATCAGAAAAACAGGCTAGGATGTGGGTTTTGACAGAGAGAGAGAGGGACTGTCAGGCATAGTGAGGCATTGACGTAAAAGGTGGTAGTTGAAACCAAGTGAGTGGAGAAGATCGCCTGTTGATGGGGTATAGAGAGAGAGGAGGAAAGACCAAGCACTAAATTTCAAGTTGACTAAGGGCTTGTCTACACTTACAGTGCTGCAGCTGATGGGGGAGGGGGTTAGGTTGTTATAACTGTGTTGCTCAGGGATGTGAATTTCCCAAACTCTTGATTGATGTAGTTATACCAACATAAGTTGGTAGTGTAGATCAAGCCTAGGTTTTAAGTCAACTGCTTGTATTCTGTGATACATACTTTGCTGATTACAATTTACTGTTCTGAAACTGTGAAGTCTGTTTTTGAGTCACTGGTTAAAGTGGAAAGCCATCTTTCTTTGACTTTTATTTCTGCTAAAGCACAAGCTTTCCCCCTGCACTACTGTAGCATAAATCATACATTTCTAATTTGTTCCAATTTGAAATCCAAAATAAGTTACTTAAAATAATGGCTCTAAAGGATCCCAACAGTACAAAATTTAAAGCCCGCTTTTCTAGCCTTTTTGCAGTTTGTAGCATGCTACCAAGCAGTCCAGCATTGTGGCAGTGCTTGTGGTTAGTTATGTAAGAGCTAAGTTTAAACACTAAGCTATACTTAAGTTTCAAAGGAGTGCTTTAGTACATACGTTCTTGATAGCAAAACATCCAAAAAGAGCCACGCAGGAAATCAAAATCCTCTTTGCTTCATAAAAGTAGTTCAGGATAATTATTTTTTACTGCATAGCTAATTCCACACCAAATAAGTAAAACCAGATATATGATTTCTCTGAAGCAAGTGGGAAGCAGGGACAGTGCTCATACAGGTTTTTTAAGAGTGACTTCTAATCAGGATATCAGAAATATTGAGGAAGGGAAGAGGCTGCTAAATCCTGTGGCATACTTATAATTAGATGCCACACAAACATGCCATGGATTATACTTAGCTCTGTATATTTACAAGCTGCAGTGCATATCCATATACTGTCATCAGTTTTACCCTTGATCCAATAGAAACAGAAATACTGGATTATAACAAGCAAATAAAGGCCAACTGATTTCATCTTAAGAACAAATGTCTGGTGTGGGTAAAGATAGTGGTTCTAAGTCAAAATTTCAGGTAGAGCACGGTAACTTGCCTTAATTTTTTACTGTACGTGTTCATTTTTTAGGGGCACCTTCCAAAGTGCCCCTCAGTGCTGTTTAGTGGCTCATATACTGTTCAGGAGAGTACTGCTGCTGCCTTGGAACTCCGTACATACAGGAGTGTGCCTGTGTGCTTATCAGTTAATGGAACATTTGGAAGTGCTCCTAGGTGCTCGGCTCAGTGTGCTGTTCAGTTAAGCCTTGCTGCTTTCAAGCCACAATGGAATGTTCACCATGCAGTCTGGAGAACTAGAACAGATACCCTACAAGAAGAGGTGTTCTCCTAAAAGGGTGTTCAACTTATATTTGGCCAGAGTATTTAAATTGTGTAAAGAGAAGATCTCATAAAATGTAAGACCAATAGAAATATTTCCATAATTAAAGAGCAATATAATAAAGAAAATTGTTCACAAATAAACTTTCCACTTCAGGGTTTCAAATCCATCATTGAGGCACTAGGAACCTGAAAGTGAATCTGACTTATTGTCGAAACTTAGAGAAATGCCAAAAGTAAAGTGACAGTAATTTGAGTTTTCATAATCCTCGCTTAGTCTAATCTGTTAGTGACAGAGGAGACATTTGTTACTTTAACAGCAGAGGACTGGTGAAGAGAATTAGAAGAGAGAGAAATTTTCTTCTCTGCTTTAATTTTATGAGTGGGGAAATGTCTTAATGGTGAATCCTTTACTGAAAAATAGGAAGGGTAGAAAAAACACAGTTTGATGCAGAAATCAGCGTTTTAACCTTACATTAATATTGCAGGGCTTTTAAGCTATTGGTAAAGTTTTCCAATTATTTTATACGGTTATAATTTGAACTTTTCAGGATGTAATTCAGAATTGCCTCCTTTAAAAAAAAAAATGCTCCAGCCGACCTCGTGGACCTTATTTGTCTCTCTTCCTCCCCTGATTCTCTTTCACTGAGCATTTGGTTTTCCATGCTCTGCTCCTTAGTCTTGCTACTGTTGGTGTGAGAGCTTTATTCATGCTGTTAATTTCATCTAAAACAACCTTCTTGTAGCTTTCCATTTAATCAACCCTCTTATTTTATAATCTCACTTCATACAATTTATTTTCCCCTTTCCACTTCTTCCTGTTACACATCATCTCCAAAATTTGACTCTTCCTGTCTGCCACACTGCCAGAACTTCTGCCCACACTGTGATCGTCTCGCACATTGACCCCTGTAATCTCTTCTGGCCTTTATGCCTGCCACCTCAGCTCCTTGAGTCAATTCAGAATGTTGCTGTGATAATCTTCCCAATTTATTGCTGTGACTGTCACACTCCCTCTTGAAATTCCTTCAGTGTTTCCCCCTCTGATTCTCTACTTCTTAGACAACCATGCACACAAACAGAGTATAGTCATGAGTGGGGAGAATCATCATGGCAAATCTCAAAGGGACATGGCCTCCTTGCAAATTGAGTGCCACTTGAATCAGTCTTTGGCAGGGTGCTTAAGGCTGATTGTATATTCAGTTTGTCTATCACTGGCAATCTTGTCATGCCACTGAAGCTTTCGATACCTATGTGATCACTGACGTTTAGTGGCAATCCTTGATACACATGCTTCAGAATTTGCTAGTCTTATATTTTTACAATATGTCCATATCAAGAAAGCTACTGAAACTGAACCATTGCTGACAGCGGGAATAGCTGGGTTCAGCTTCAAATGTCTTCCTTGTCGTTCTTGATCTGTTGTTCTTGTTTGCCTCTTGATATGGAGCAGCTGGTAGAGATGATGAGAATTGAAAACATCAGTCCGGTGTTATTCAGCCTTCCTCAGTTCCCATGTTTCACTTCCATCCAACAGAGTTGGCATAAAACTGTTTTTCTGTAAATTCAGTGCTTTGTAGCAAGCTTGATGTCGTGATGCCCTCATAAAGGGTGCTGATGGGCCCGAAAACTGGCAGCAGTTTCTGCTGTATGAGCATCCTCTAGCACTGTCTGTCATGCTGCTTGAATATTTGACAGCTGCCACCTACTTGATGTCTCATCAGGACAGGTTAATATTGAGATGGTTGTAATCTGAATCAGGTAGAAGCTCCCAGTGAAAATCCATAAAACCACCATGGTGTTTGCATTCAAGTCCTTCCTCAAAACTTGCCTCTTCCATAATGCATACAGGAAATGGTAAGCTAATAACAGCTAGGCACGTGACAAATTGTGATTACAAATTAATTTTGTATTATCTTAAATGTAGGTAAATTATTTTTTTCATTTCAAGAAAAAAGGAATAATCACTTTTTTATTTTGTGTGTAAAGTTTGTTTAACTGATTTTTATTCTTACTAATTTTACTGTGTAGAATAATTGTTCTAATGTATCATTATATATGTTTCAAATAATTTAATTTTCTAGGAGATGTACAGGCAGAACAAATTGCTTAGTGAAAACTCATGGTTATGAATGCGTTCATTATTTTGTTTTTCAGCTCAAATGTATAGTAAGTTTCCCCCTGCTTGCCACCAAAAACCACCAGCTTGGTGTTCTTGAACACACTTCCAGGATTTGATTGCTGCTTATATTTACTGTGAAGCTTGCAAAATTTGTCTAAACTTTCTCTTGGTGTACCTGTTACTTTTCAGAGGGTGACATTGTGCCTGTGTCTTTCACAAGACATTTAAAGAAGTTTACAACAAATAGAAAGTAACATAGATATGATTAAAAACAATAATTTTAGTGAGTACTGATTTTGACAAAAACATCATTCTATCAAAATTAATAATCTCACTACTAAAACCAATTTATATGTAATCCTCACCATACTTTAGCAGAGCTCCTTAGCGATGGTATCTATGCTGAATTAAGTGATGTGTCAGTAGTGCCCAGTGAATTCTTTCTCAGAAGAGGGACTGAATTCTGAAACTCATAGCTTCGATCTGAGCTAAGTGCTACTATCATTTACCTTGAAAACATAGCGTGCACCGGGAGTCAGCAACCTCTGGCACGCGACTCGCCAGGATAAGTGCCCTGGCGGGCCAGGCCAGTTTGTTTACCTGCCATGTCAGCAGGTTTGGCCGATTACGGCTCCCACTGGCTGCGATTCACCGTCCCAGGCCAATGGGGGTGGTCGGAAGCCATGGCCAGCACATCCATCGCCTGCGCTGCTTCCTGCTGCCCTCATTGGCCTGGGACTGTGAACCGCGGCTGGTGGAAGCCGCGATCGGCCAAACCTGCCGACGTGGCAGGTAAACAAACTGGCCCGGCCCGCCAGGGCGCTAACCTTGGTGAGCCACGTGCCAGAGGTTGCTGACCCCTGGCCTACACATAAGGAGGAAAGAGATTTAACTTCACTTTTGAATCAACAGAGAAAAAAATGGGAAGTGAGGGGAAAAACAGACACTTGAAGAAACATTACCGAGACCGGAAACTTAATGTCTGTTCCCAATATTTGTGAAGTGTAGTGGTGGCAGGGAGAGACTTAAAATGAAAGAAGCTTTGTGTACAAGGAGAATTTATTTCTGTCACAGAGTGAGTATGCCTCCCACCTTCATACAGTCTCTCAAGGAACGTTCCCTTTTTGTGCTCGGCTTCCACTTTTTGCAAGGGGGAGGCCCTGCACCTCTACTATGTGACTGGGCCTGGCTTCAGCGTCACTTTTTGTCATGATGGCTCCCTCAGGTGAGTCCATAAGAACTTGAACTCCTGTTGAAGACTTACTCATTTGAGAGCTATGCAGCCACAGATGTTTGCAGCAACATAGGACAACACTTTAAAAATAAGACATTTATTTTAGTCAACTGGAATACAGTTGTGAAAATTTAGGATGAGGGGTATGTGTACACTACAGGATTATTCCGATTTTACATAAACCGGTTTTGTAAAACAGATTATATAAAGTCGAATGCACGCGGCCACACAAAGCGCAATAATTCGGTGGTGTGCGTCCATGTACTGAGGCTAGCGTTGATTTCTGGAGTGTTGCACTGTGGGTAGCTATCCCGTAGTTCCCACAGTCGCCCGCGCCCATTGGAATTCTGAGTTGAGATCCCAATGCATGATGGTGCAAAAACAGTGTGGCGAGTGATTCTGGGTAAATGTAGTCACTCATTCCTTCCTCCGTGAAAGCGACGGCAGACAATCATTTCGCGCCCTTTTTCCCTGGATTGCCCTGGCAGACGCCATAGCATGGCAACCATGGAGCCCATTTTGCCTTTTGTCACTGTCTCTGTATGTGTACTGGATGCTGCTGACAGAGGCGGTACTGCAGTGCTACACATTTGCCTTTGCAAGGTAGCAGAGACGGTTACCAGTCGTTCTGTACCGTCTGCTGCTGTCATGGGTGCTCCTGGCTGACCTTCGCTGAGGTTGGCCGGGGGCGCAAAGACAAAAATGGGAATGACCCCTCCTTTATGTTGTATCTAAAAATAGAGTCAGTCCTGCCTAGAATATGGGGCAAGTACACTGGTTCTCTAGTACATCAGAGAGCACAGCCGCTCCTTGTCAGATCCCAGAGAAATGATGAGCTGCATGCCATTCTAGGGAGTGTCCGTGCAGCAACTCCACCCGTTGCTTCCCTCCTCCCCCAACCCTTCTGAGCTACCATTGCAGGGCCCCCCCCTTTGTGTGATGAAGTAATAAAGAATGCAGGAATAACAACACTGACTTTTTAGTGAGATAAAATGAGGGGGAGGTAGCCTCCAGCTGCTATGATAGTCCAGGCAGTACAGAATCTTTTCTTTAGACATGAAGGTGGGGGGGGGGTGATGGAGTTCAGCCCTTAGTTGTTATGATGAGGACAGTTACCAGCCGTTCTGTACCATCTGCCGGGAATAACCGGGAGTCATTCCTATTTTTACCCAGGCTAGCCAGGAGCACTCACGGGCTGATTACGACGATGGTTACCAGTCCTACTGCACTGTACCGTCTGCCACCAGGGAAGGGAGGGGAGAGGATGCTGCTGTTCATTGCCCCAACACCGTGTCTACCAGCAGCATGCAGTAGACATATGGTGACATTGAAAAAAGTCAACAAACGATTTTTTTCCCTTTTCTTTCACGGGGGGGGGGGAGGAGGAGTAAATTGACGAGATATACCCTGAACCACCTTGGACAACGTTTTTGACCCTACAGGCATTGGGAGCTCAGCCAAGAATGCAAATGCTTTTCGGAGCCTGCGGGGACTGTGGGATAGCTGGAGTCCTCAGTCCCCCCTCCCTTCCTCCATGAGCATTCATTTGATTCTTTGGTTTCCGTTATGCTTATCACACAGCACTGTGCTGTGGACTCTACATCATAGCCTGGAGATTTTTTTCAAATGCTTTGGCATTTCGTCTTCTGTAATGGAGCTCTGATAGAACAGATTTGTCTCCCCATACAGCGATCAGATTCAGTATCTCCCTACGATCCATGATGGAGCTGTTTTTGGATTTGGGACTGCATCACCACCTGTGCTGATCAGAGCTCCGTGCTGGGCAAACAGGAAATGCAATTCAAAAGTTCACGGGGCTTTTCCTGTCTACCTGGCCAGTGCATCCGAGTTCAGATTGCTTTCCAGAGCGGTCACAGTGGTGCACTGTGGGATACCGCCTGGAGGCCAATATCATCGATTTGCGGCCACACTAACCCTAATGCGATATGGTAATACCGATTTCAGCGTTACTCCTTTCATTGAGGAGGAGTACAGAAACCGATTTAAAGAGCCCTTTATATCGATATAAAGGGCCTCGTTGTGTGGACGGGTGCAGCGTTAAATCGGTTTAATGCTGCTGAAATCTGTATAAACACGTAGTGTAGACCAGGCCTCTCTCTCTACAGTTTACAAATTCTGTGGGAAATTATGACTGCTGTATGTATCTTTCTCAAACTGCAAACTCTACTTTGAATGTAGGGACTAGTTAACTTCTCTGTTGTGCTTCTATCTGAAATTTCAAGGTGTAATGATACAAAGCTGACAACAGAGGATCATTAAATCAGGATGATCCTCTCTTCTAATACAAATACCCTAAAAGATAGACTGGCTTCCAACCAGGAGAACTGGTTTGTCGGGAGGGATCACCTGGCAACAAAGTTATGTAGTAGAGGTCTGTGATTGCCTCGGGAGACTGATCCAAGAGTCAACTGACATGGGGACTAGGTGGTTATTAAAGGGTGTGGCAGTGGGAAGACTCAGGCACGCAAGACGTTTGGACAGGTGGGAAGCTGGCCAAGGTCAGAAGAAGAGCTGGGAGAAGGCTGTATGTTTCAGAACACAAACCATGCACTTGAGCAGGAGGACTCTGTACAGCCCACAGTACTCTCACCCTGGACCAAAGAATGTTCTAGAGTGGTGAGGAAACTGAGGAAAGGAAATGTGTGTAAGGTTTATTATTTTTATATAGATGTGTAAGAACATAAGAATGGCAATATTGAGTCAGACCAACGATCCATCTAGCCCAGTATCTAGACCAATGATCTAGATCCAGACCAATGATCCATCTAGCACAGAAGCGTGGCCAATACCAGATGCTTCAGATGGAATGAAAAGAACAGGACAAATATTAAGTGATCCATTCCCAGATCCAGCAGTCAGAGGCTATGGGACACCCAGAGTATGGGGTTGCATCCCTGACCGCCTCGGCTAATAGCCATTGATGGACCGATCCTCCAGGAACTTTTCATTCTTTTTTTGAAGCTAGTTACACTTTTTAGCCTCACAGCCTCCCGTGGAGAAGTTGAAATCTAGAATCCTACAAAAGGGGGGGGGGGAAGGGTGGCTGAGATAATCTCTGGCCTGATGAGACATTTTAAATAAATTTTGCCAGACTGGAAGAGTGCCAATGTAGTGTCAATATTCCAAAAGGGCAAGCAGAATGACGTAGGTAATTATAGTCTAGCTAGCCTGACATCATTCTCTGGAAAATAATGGAAAAGTTGATATGAGATTCAGTTTCTAAAGCATAGGAGTATAATTAATACCAGTCAACATGGTTTTATAGAAAATAGGTCCATCAGACATCAGGGGGGTAGCCATGTTAGTCTATATCCACAAAAACAACAAAGAGCCCGGTGGCACCTTAAAGGCTAACAGATTTATTTGGGTATAAGCTTTTGTGGGTTAAAAAACCTCACTTTTTCAGATGCAAGTCAGGTCCATCAAACAAACCTGACTTCATTCTTTGAGATTTCAAATTTGGTTGATACGGTAGTTGCATACTATGCACGACTGGAATATTGGTATATAAGGGTACAGCTTGCTCATGAAGCACAGGCAATGAAAAAAGGGAGGAGATGCTGTCTTATATAGAAAAAAAAGTATAAATTTGGACTGAGGTTGAGATGGAAGTAGGAGACGGACTTGTTGAAAGTCTCTGGGTAAGAATAAAAGTGGTAGAACACCAGGGTGATGTCATAGTATGGGTCTACTACAGGCCACCTGCCCAGGAAGAAGAGGTGGATAAGGCTTTTTGTAAACAACTAACAAAATCATCCAAAGCACAGGACTTGGTGGTGATGGGGGACTTCAACTAGCCAATGTCTTTTGGGAAAATAACACAACAAGGCACAGATTACCCAACAAGTTCTTGGTATGTATTGGATAGAATGTTTTATTTCAGAAGGTGGATAAAATCAGTAGGGGAGAGACTGCCTTAGGTTTGATTTTGACCATTAGGAAAGAACTGGCTGAGAATTTGAAAATGGATGGCAGTTTGGGTGAAAGTGATAATGATATGAGAGAGTTCATGATTCTTAGGAATGGTAAGAGGGGAAAACAGCACAATAAGAAAATGGTTTTCAAGAAGACAGGCTTTGGCAAATGTAGGGAGTTGGAGCAGGCTTTAGCAAACTCGGGGTTGGTAGATAAGATCCCTTGGGAAGGAAGTCTGAAAGGAAAAACAGTAGCAGTTTTTCAAAGAGACATTATTAAGAGAACAAAAGCAAACTATCTCACTGTGTAGGAAAGATAGGAAGTCTGGCAAGAGACCGCCCTGGCTTAACCAGGAGATCTTCATTGATCTGAAACTCAAAAAAGAATCCTGCAAAAGATGGTCAAATTACTAAGATGGATATGAACAAATAACACAAGTATGTAGGTACAGAATTAGAAAGGTCAAAGCACAAAATGAGATTAAACTAGCTAGAGACAAAAAGAGTAAAAAGAAAACGTTCTACAAATACATTAGAAGCAAGGAAGACCAAGGACAGGGTGGGCCCATTACAAAATGGTGGTGTGTGTTTGGGAACAATAACAGAAAATGTGGAAATGGCAGAAATGCTAAATGATTTTTTTTTAACCAAAAAGTGTAGTAGCTATTGGACATCTAACTTAATGAATGCCAGAGGCTAAAATATGAAAAGAACAGTTTAAAAATGACTTAGACAAGTTATATGTTTTCAAGTCATCGGGGCCTGATGAAGTATACCCTAAATTATTCAACGATCTGACTGGGGAGATATCTGAGCCATTAGTGATTATCTTTGAAAAGTCATGGAAAACTGGAATAATTCCAGAGGTCTGGAAAAGGGAAAATTTAGTACCAATCCATAAAAAGGGGAAATAAGGACAACCTGGAGAATTACAGACCAGTCATCTTAATTTCAGTACCCAAAAAGATAATGGAACAAATAATTAAACAATCAATTTGCAGAGATGTAGAAGATAATATGGTGATAAGTAACAGTCAGCATGGATTTGTCAAGAACAAATTGTGTCAAACCAACCTAATAGCTTTCTTTGACAGGGTAACAAGACTTGTGGATAGAGGGGAAGCAGTAGATGTGGTATATCTCGACTTTAGTAAGGTTTTTAATACTATCTTGTATAACCTTCTCATAAATCAGGAAAATAAAACGTAGAGAAGCTACTATAAGGTGGGTGCATAACTGGTTGGAAAACCGTTCCTAGAGAATAATCAGTGGTTCACAGTCAAGCTGGAAGGGCATATAGACTGGGGTCCTGCAGGGATTGATCTTGGGTCTGGTTCTGTTCAGTGTCTTCATCAGTGAATTAGATAATGGCATAGAGAGTACACTTTTAAAATTTGCAGACAGTATCAAGCTGGATGGAGTTGCAAACTAGAGAAATGGTCTGAAGTAAATAGGATGAAATTCAGTAAGGACAAATGCAAAGTACTCCAGTTAGGAAGGAACAATTAATTGCACACATTCAAAATGGGAAATGACTGCCCAGGGATGACTACTATGGAAAGGAATCTGGGGATCATAGTGGATCAGAAGCTAAATATGAATCAACAGTGTTACACTGTTGCAAAAAAAGCAAACACCATTCTGGGCTGTATTAGCAGGAATGTTATAAGCAAGATGCAAGAAGTAATTCTTCCACTCTATTCTGTACCAAGTAGGCCTAGGCTAGAGTATCGTGTCCAGTTCTGGGCACCACATATTCAGAAAGATGTGGAAACATTGGAGAAAGTCCAGAGAAGAGCAACAAAAATGATTAAAGGTGTAGAAAACATGACCTGTGAAGGAAGATTGAAAAAACTGGGTGTGTTTAATCCTGAAAAGAGAAGACTGAGAGGGGATATGATAACAGTTTTTAAGTATCTAAAAGGTTGTTACAAGGAGGAGGGAGGTAAATTGTTCTCTTTAACTTCTGAGGCTAGGACAAGAAGCAATGTGCTTACATTGCAGCAAGGGCCATTGAAGTTGGACATTAGGAAAAATTTCCTAGCTATCAGGGTGATTTAGCCCTGGAATAAATTGCCTAGGGAGGTTGTGGAATCTCCATCATTGCAGATTTTCAAGAGCAGGTTATGATTCTGTGAAATTCAAATTGGAAATAAGGCTCAAATTTTGCCAGGGATGTTTAACCATTGGAACAAAGAACCAAGGGAAGTGATGGATACTTCATCTTGATGTCTTCAAGTGAAATCTGGATGCCTTTCTGGAAGACGTGATTTAGCCAGATGCTTGTGATATACGTCTTGGATACTATCAATCTCTAAATTCTCCATGAATATCTTCAATTTCCTTTCTCCATTGCAAAATTGGTCTAAGGCAAGCAATCTTTGAGATAAGACCTGCCAAAAAAGCATTAGAAGAATTTTCCAAACGTGATTAACTCCAGTGTTTTAATGGTCCAATGTTGGGGGCGGGGGGAAGGTGACATCAGTTTTTTTGGAGAAGACTAGGTTCTGGACACACATGCAAAGTTATAAATGGAAAAGACCTTTTTTTATAAGCTTTTTGGGGGAAAGACAAAAGCAAACTTTCTGAAGTTTCTTGCTGTGATAGCCTATTCAAAATTGTCTTTGGCTTGATAATTCCCCCATGAGCTATCTATACATAAGTGTGCATAAGCCTGAGATAGTGATGATTTTTTTTTTGCCACCTGCTGCTGCTCTGAGTGATTCTGTGGTGGGAACTGCTGTAATACTGCTGCAAAGTAAAAAATAAAGAGTGCAATTTATTTTAACTCTGATGTTTCACAGACTAACCCCACATTTTGAATTTAACATCTTTGATAATGGACAGTTATGTACCTCTACCCCGATATAACACGATCCGATATAACACGAATTTGGATATAATGTGGTAAAGCAGCACTCTGGGGTGGCGGAGCTGCGTGCTCCGGTTGATCAAAGCAAGTTCAATGTAATGCAGTTTCACTTATAATGCGGTAAGATTTTTTGGCTCCTGAGGACAGCGTTATATCAGGGTAGAGGTGTATTTATAACAGCGTCATTAGCCACTTTCCATTTGAGATCCTTTGTGTATTTCAGCATCATTCGTTATAAATTTGTTATAAATGTGACTTTCTGTTGTTACTACACTGGACTAGCAGTAGAGCCCAATTGCTGGCCAGACTCATTTAGTGTCTTTGGTCTAGTTTCCTGTATTCCTCTTTCTCTCTTGAACTGGGCTACACCTTTGTCATAAACAGGTGGTTAAGGGTTAATGTCTCTTTTCCTGTAAAGGGTTAAGAAGCTCAGTAAACCTGGCTGACACCTGACCAGAGGACCAATAGGGGGACAAGATACTTTCAAATCTTCATGGAGGGAAGTCTTTGTTTGTGTTTTTTGTTTTGTTCGTTGTTCGCTCTTGGGGCTAAGAGGGACCAGATGTACACCCAGGTTTTCCCAATCTTTCTGAATCAGTCTTTCATGTTTCAAAATTGTAAGTAAAAGCCAGGCAAGGCGGATTAGTCTTATGTTTGTTTTGTTAACTTGTAAATATGTCTCTTTGCTGGAAGGATTTTTACCTCTGTTTGCTGTAACTTTGAATCTAAGGTTGGGGGGGAGGGGTCCCTCAGTCTATATGAATCTGAGTACCCTGTAAAGCATTATCCATCCTGATTTTACAGAGATAATTTTTACCTTTTCTTTCTTTAATTAAAAGCTTTCTTTTTAAGAGCCTGAGTCATTTTTCCTTGTTTTAAAATCCAAGGGATTGAGTCTGAACTCACCAGGGATTAGTGGGGGGAAAGAAGGGGGAATGGTTAATTCCTCTTTGTTTTAAGACCCAAGGGGTTTGGGTCTTGGGTTCCCCAGGGAAGGTTTTGGGGGAACAGAAAGTGTGCCAGACACTATATTCTGGCTGGTGGCAGCGTTACCAGATCTAAGCTAGGAATTAATCTTAGAAGGGTCCATGCAGGTCCCCCACATTTGTACTCTAAAGTTCAAAGTGGGAGGGGGGAAAACCTTGACAACCTTGCAGCAGAGCAGCGCCCTTTAAACTGTGCTGCTGTAATTGTGAACATTCTCACTAACTATATAAATGACTAATCCTCTTTTTGAATCTTACTAAGTTCTTGGCCTCCATGATATTTTACGGCAATATATTTCACAGGATAATTCAGTGTGGCTATAAAGAGGGAGAATTTAAAAAAATTCTCAAGGTTATTTCTGTTCAGTTCTACTGTATATTTCCTTTATTTATATTGAAAGGGTAGATAGAAAGGAGTACTGATTTTACCTTCTCTCCCTGATTAGCTCTTTTGCATTCATCTGTGATTTCTTGTTGTAGAATTTATTTCTGCTAATAAGTTATTGACAGTAATACTCTAGTTTACCATCTATAATCCAAGTTACACAGATACACCTCCTGATATCCCTCACTGTAAGATTCCTACAATCAGTAGACTGTCCAGGAAATATAAACCGGAGGACACCTCTGTTGCCTAGAGGGAAATAGTACCATACTACAAATATATTAGTGGATGCATAAGAAACGTGGGATATCTGTCTTATTTTTGCTGCATATTTATTTGTTGATACTCCAAGTTTTGGTGGTATTGCTGTTTTGTTTTGTTTTTTATCAATCTGTTAGGCACTTCTGACCATTAAAGTGTATCTTAACACTCTTATTCATGCCTTCGTCATCTCCACACTAGATTGCATGTAGTAAACTCTATTGGGGCTACACTTTTCAATTCATTTGGAAGGTAAAGCTACTGCAGAGTTACTTCTGAGGGAATTCTGCATGAATAAATTAAAAATTCTGTGCACAGTATTTTAAAATTCTGCATATTTTATTTGTCAAAATAACACAATGTAACTCAATTTTCAGTTATTTGCTGGCAAGTATTTTGAAATAAACAACCAAAATAATTGAATATGATGTGATTATATTTGTATATAAAATATAACACTGAGCCTCATCCTCCCCCCCCAGCGCCCCAGCCAAGTGCGCCTCCCCCCCGCGTGCAGGTTTCTGAGGGTTGATCTGACCCCGCCCCAGCTGCTCTGTGCAGGGAGGGGGAGGAGGAACTCCATCTTTGTCCTCCTCCCTCTGCTTCCCCAGTTGGGACTAACATCGCTGGGTGGCCGGGGCATACCCCCCTCCCCCCTAAGTGATTTACCTCTCCCCCTGCTGCCCGAGCAGACATGTCTGAGCTGCCAGGGAGGGGTGAGTGAGCACCGGTGCAGCTTCTCTTTGCTTCCCCACAGAAATCATTTTCTGCGGAAAGTAATGAGAATCGGGGGGGGGGGGGAGGCATTTTCTGGTGCAACACAGAGATGCAGAATTTCCCCAGGAGTACAGAGTGTGGCAGCCTGCTCACTAAACAGTGTTCTGCTATTTGGTCTACTTCAGCTGTCTGTGGGTTTGAGTCAATCTAAAGGTATTAGTTTTGACCTATAAAGCTTTGCATGTCTTATGTATTCTCTTAACTAGGACATTTTTCTCTTTCCAAGCCATCCGTAGTTGAGTTTTGCAGAGGTACTTGAGCTTGGCCTTTCTCATTATAAGTGATGGGGGCTGCTGGGCGGATGTTTTGAGGGCATTTTTCCTTTGGAATCTATTCCTGCCATACCATCCATGATCAACAGCAGCCTGAACTTGTTGATCTTTAGGGGATGTTGCAATCTGCATCTTTAGAAATGTTCCTAAAGAAGCAAATATTAGTTTAAGGGGTGCACAGAGAAAAAGATGTATTTTTCTTTAGTTCAGTGGTAGCTGGTGTACTCAAATATTTTAATGCGTTTTTTGTAATTGACTAGGTTTGAAATTAGCAGAGTCCCCTTAATATCTCCATCAGTGAGCAGTGTTTATCTCCTTGAAGTTTAGAAAATAAGTCATGAAGGTCAAGCAGTGTTGTAGTTTTAAATTTTTCAACGTGTGTATCTAAACAAAGGCTGTCCAAATGGATTTCAGATTGCATCAAACTGTGTTACCATCAGTATGACCTACAACCCCCTAGAGACATTCGTATGTATTCCATCAGAGCTTTATCAGCCTCCATAGCATTTCTCAACAATGTTCCCATTATGGACATTTGTAGAGCAGCAATCTGGGCATTAGCCCACGCATTTACACAACATTATGCACTAGAACAATGTTCAACTTCTGATGCACTATTCGGTCTCACCATATTATTATGTGCCATGACTTAAACTCCGAAGACCCTTCCTTCCACTGGAGGGCACTGCTCTGAAGCCACCTAAAGTGGAGCACTCACAGGGACATCACTTGAAGAAGAAGAGAGGGTTACTCACCTTGTGCAGTAATGAGCTTCTTTAAGATGTGTGTCCCTGTGGGTGCTCCACTAGCCTCTCTTCTGTCCTCTGTCAGAGTTTTTACACTGAATGCTCTGCAGTAGAGAAGGAACGGGGGGATTGGTCGCACAGTGCCAAATAACCAGCAGAAGAGGCACCAGATGGGGACCACACATGTGCAACCCAACTGGGCACTGCTGCAACAAATCTCCGATTATTAGCCTACTGATACACCCATAGGGACATACATCTCAAAGAACCTCAGTTACTGCACAACGTGAGTTCATTACGCTAATGACTTTAGCAGACAGTTGGTGGATTTGAGCCCCTTGTCTTCTGAATTTGAATACAAGCTAAGAAAATATGTTTGTATTTGTTTCAGTATCCAGGTGACAACCTAATCCTTTGTAGTTGCAAATACTAGTATATTGCAGTTTCATACACAGTGATTAAATGTTTGTGCGTAAATGATGGGGAGAGAACTTGTTTTAGTTCAGAAGGATTTTACTGGAATGTCTTTCACGGCTTTTGTTCAGCGAATAAAATTCCAAAGCAGTAACCACTATACTGTGCTGCACTGTGCACTTTATGTTCAGAGAGATAAGGTGGGTGAGGTAATATATTTTAATTGACCGACTTCTGTTGATGTAATGACCTGAAGAAGAGTCTGTGTAAGCTCAAAAGCTTGTCTCTTTCACCAACAGAAGTAGATCCAATAAAACATATTACCTCACCCACCTTATCTCTCTTATATCCTGGGACCAACACAACTACAGCTAAGAACTTGATGTTGAACATTTTTAATCTCGCTTTGAAAAAGACTTGTATCTTTGTGGGTACCTATGAGGATTGCTAGATTTGGGAAAGGTGGGTTTATAATGAGTATGTAATTTATTCAAATTATAATAATTAGTATAACTTAAATTTTGAATTCCAGCTAGAGAAAATGTGTTTATCATCTTGTATTTAACATTTGTAATATTGCCCAGTTTCAGAAGAACATAGTTCCTTCAGATGTATTTCTTTTAAAGGTGGAACACATATATACAACTTGTCTAATTGAAGCAGCTCAGGGCATAAAGCAAAGCGACTAAGTGTCATAGTATAATTAAAACACTTCTCATGCTTATATTAAAACCATTTAAAAAACATATATCTTGAGAACAGAGAAAAGGGGGAAAAATTGGTTCTGAGCTATAATCTTTCCAAATTAAAATATGTAGCAGTGCAGTGCTTAAAATCCATTTGTTTCTGGTTATTAGGGGTGCTCTCCCTGGCAGGTAGAGAAGCTTAAGCCATCAAATTCTGTAGAATTCAAATTTTCATTTTATAAAGAAAACAATTATAGGAATTGTAGCTTTGAAGAGAACCTTCCAGGTGTAAACCAATGCAATGTTTCTTTGAGTCTGTGGACAAGATCCATTTCTGCTCTGATCCAGTAAAACAGGTGTTGGACTACCCATTATTTAATGAGGAGAAAATAAAATTATTGAATAGTTGTTCGTTACTTGAGCACATTCTATCCTGTGCAGTGAATGAGGCAGGTCTTGGAGAAAAAATGGTATATGATCATGTAATCAAAGTCTCTATAATGACGAATATGCAGAAGGGAATCAAATTAAGGTTGCAGGGTTAATCTTAATTCTGACTTTTCCTGACTATAGAATGCTTGTCTTTGCAACCTTAATGTTCTTTTAACATAGTTTGTGTGTAATGTGTATGGACAGTGGTACAGAACTGTCTTGTGAATGTTTAATTTAACAACAAATTATAAATCTGTAACTTTTTGACTCTGTACTAAAAAATTATTCCTGGAGTGGATATAGGGCATCTCAACAAGGTAAATGTAATATTGACCTGATTACTGTAGTTTTCCCATATCATAGTTTTCAAAGTAAGTTTTGATCATAGTGAAAATACTGTCTGAATGATGTACAATAGTGACTCTTGTTAAGCCAACAGACCTAGAGAAGAGTGGAATTATTCCATCTCTTAATTTTCTTTATCAGATTGAAAAATAAAGTTTATAGAAATAAAGAAAAGAAGCAGAAATAATGGCTTAGAATTAGTTTGCTTCTTAAGCTAATAACCTCCTGCTAAAATGCTGGTTGCAAAATGTGCCACTCTACAGAACAAAAAATGTCTTTTTATATTTGGCGTCAGCTAAGTAACAGTCTCACTTCATGGCTGATTAATATGAAGACTATATGCCTTATGTTTGTTTGTTTCCATTAAGTGCTTAATAAACTGCTGCTGTATAAATCTCTCCACTCTTCCTGCCAATGCACAGAGCTCTCAGGCTTTTGCAACATCATCCCTCTATTTAAGGGTCTAGTTATCAGTTTTTGATTGAATATTTAGAAGCAGTATCTATGAAACAAGGAAGACCGACACTCAGTGCTCAGTGCTGAAACACAAGTGGCAAAAAATGCACTGGAGTATTCAAAGTAAAGGCTTCACAATTTAGATAACAGACCAAGTGTATGGTGGGGACACTGTATAAAGAATACACAAAGATTGTGTGAAGAAACAGAGCCTTTGGGAGCATAATAAATGGAGAGTTCCTTTGTTGACTGTGGTGAAGAAGGAACTGACGGGAATGCTTGGAGAGCAGTGTTTTATTCTCACTAGTTGATTGTTGTTACTGCTGTCTTCAAGCTTCAGATCTTTCAGATCTGAGGGCATTCACTGGTCTTGAGCTGAGGATTACAATATGGTAAATTCTAACAGATAATATATTTAGTGAAATACCATTCCTTTCTTTAACTCACTTTTACATCCATTTCGGCGATCTCTTGTATTCTAGCTCTTCCTACCCACCTTTCTTTCCTCTTGGCTGTTCCCTGCTCTTCTTTTCCTCAAGAGGAACCTCACCTAATGACTACACTTTCTTGTTACTGTCTCTCCATCTGCCAGGAAATCATCCTATTGCAAGATCATCTCTTAAGTTAAAGGAGCATTGCCCTAGCTTTCTAAATTGCTGTTTTCCTAGCTAATGTTGAGAGCCGTGTCTGCTCAAGGGTAAGTTGGTAGCAATTAACATACTGTGTGTATGTAATACCTGAATTCTGAAGTAAAATAGGAATAATGCTTAGTCCCTGGAGAAGGCATAAACCCCTCCCATTGCTGCTTCACCAACTGTAATGGCCCCTTTAACCTCGTGGCCATACACAAGTTCAAACGGAGAAAACCCTAAACTGGGATGTGGTACAGCCCTGTAGGCAAAAAGCAACTGCTGCAACACTAGGTCCCAGTCATTGGAGTGTTCATTGACGAATTTACGTATCATGGCCCCCAAAGTTCCATTAAACCTTTCCACCAGGCCATTGGTTTGATGGTGGTACGGGGTGGCAACCAAGTGGTTCACCCCATGAGTTTCCCACAGTTTTTTCATGGTCCCTGCCAGGAAATTTGTCTCCGAATCTGTAAGGATATCAGAGGACCAACCTACCCTGGCAAAAATGTCAGTTAGGGCCTGGCACACAGCTTTAGCCCTGGTGTTGCCTAGAGCTACTGCTTCCGGCCATCGGGTAGCAAAGTCCATGAAAGTCAGCACGTACTGCTTTCCTCTGGGTGTCTTTTTTGGGAAAGGACCCAGAATATCCACAGCTACTCGCTGAAATGGGACCTCAATTATGGGGAGTGGCTGGAGAGGGGTCTTGACCTGGTCTTTGGGTTTTCCCACTCTTTGGCACACCCCACAAGACCGAACATACTTGGCAACGTCCTTGCCCATCCCCTCCCAGTGGAAGGACTTCCTCAACCGGTCCTTGGTTCTGTTCATCCCAGCATGGCCACTGGGATGATCATGGGCTAAGCTTAAGAGCTTTTCCCGGTACTTAGTTGGAACCACCAACTGTTTTTGAGGATGCCAGTCTTCCTGGTGTCCACCAGAAAGAGTCTTCTTGTATAAAAGTCCTTGTTCTACAACAAACCGGGATCAATTAGAAGAGCTGAGAGGCGGTGAAGTGCTCCGTGCCGCCACCCAAGCTTTCTGAAGGCTGTCATCTGCTTCCTGCTCAGTCTGGAACTGTTCCCTTGAAGCTGGAGACACCAGTTCTCCCTTAGATTGTGGACTTGGGCTTGGGTTTGGTCCCTCTGGAAGCGATGTAGGTGATGGGGTTGTTTCCGTTGCTGGTGAACCGCTCTCCGCTGGTGCACCTGAGGGTATTTCAGGCTCTGGCTGAGCCTCTTGGGTGTGGTTGTCTGCTGCTTCTGCCAGTTCAGGCTCGCTGGCGCCCTCTGGCGTTGGGGTTGAAGATGGATTTGCAAACACTGTCGTCAGTGCTGGCACCGGTTCTGGTGCTGGCTGCTTTTCCAGTTCCTGGTCTGGGACTCGAAGCACTGTGGCTGTTTCCGTTGTTGGCATGGGATCTGGGTCCACTACCTCTGTCTGGGTCTCTTGTAACACAGACAGGGCCTCTGTGGACGGCTCAGGAACAGGAATGGCTCTGGAAGCTTGCCTGGTTTGGCTACGTGTAACCATTCCCACTCTCTTGGCCCGCTTCACCTGGTTGGCCAAGTCTTCCCCCAGTAGCATGGGGATGGAATAATTGTCATAGACTGCAAAAGTCCACATTCCTGACCAGCCTTTGTACTGGACAGGCAGTTCAGCTGTAGGCAAGTCTACAGCTTGTGACGTGAAGGGGTAAATTGTCACGTGGTCCTTTGGGTTGATGAATTTGGGGTTGACGAAGGATTGGTGGATAGCTGACACTTGTGCCCCCGTGTCTCTCCACGCAGTAACCTTCTTTCCGCCCACTCTCAAAATTTCCCTTCGCTCCAAGGGTATTTGAGAGGCATCTGGGCCTGGGGATCTTTGGTGTGATGGTGGTGTAATGAACTGCACTCAGTTGGGATTCTTTGGGCAGTTGGCCTTTATATGTCCCAGTTCATTACACTTGAAGCATCTTCCAGCTGACTGGTCACTGGGTCGAGGTGGGTTACTGGAGACTGGTGAGGTGGAAGAATAGGGCGTCTGTGGCTTTCCTTCGATTGTAGGTGGGGTCTTTGGCTGCCCTCGGTTGTAGGGTTTATTGTCGGTGTGCCCTCTGGGGTATTCGTTCCCCTTGACAGTAGCTTTTTTCTTTTCTGCCACTTCCATCCATTTGGCTGCAATCTCCCCCACCTTGATTACCGTTTTGGGTTTCCCATCTAGGATGTACCTCTCTATTTCCTCAGGAATACCATCTAAGAACTGCTCCATTTGTATCAGGAGGTGCAGCTTGTCCAGATTGTTAACCTTTGTTCCTGATATCCAGGCTTCATAATTCTTTGCAATGTGGTAGGCGTGTCGGGGGAATGACACATCTGATTTCCATTTTTGGTTTCTGAACCGCCGACGGGCATGTTCAGGTGTTATCCCCATTCTATATCTGGCCTTGGTTTGAAAAAGTTTATAATCGTTCATTTTCTCCTTAGGCATATCAGCCGCCACCTCTGCTAAGGGTCCACTGAGCAGTGGCCTCAATTCTACCATGTACTGGTCTTCAGAGATGCTGTACCCAAGGCAGGCCCTTTCAAAATTTTCTAAGAAGGCCTCTGTCATCACCTGCCTTGTAGGTGGGAAATTTCTTGTGATGTGGAACAATCATTGGCGCAGGGTTGTTAGGATTGGCTGGAGCATCCTGCCTGGCCTGCGCCAAGTCCATTTCATGCTTTCTCTTTTTTTTCCCTCTCTTCACTCTGTTTTTGTTGTTTTTCCAGTTCTCGTTGGTGGGCTGCATCTTTGGCTTCTTGTTCTCTTTTATGGGCTGCCAGTTTGATGTTTTCTTTCCTTTCTTTCAGCTCCACCTCTTTTTCCCATTTGTCGCCTGTGGTCTGCTTCTTTGATTTGGACCTCTGCCTCCATTTTTGCCTTGGAAGTCATGGTTCCTGTTTTCTTGTGTTGGGGTGCCCTCTGCTGGTTTACTGTCTGAATTACTGTTCCTCTGCTGCCTGCTCTGTTGCTAAGCAACAGAGTGTTTCTAACAAGCCTTCCCGAATAAAACTAGAACAAAAGGAAAACCTTCATTTGCATATGTGTTCTGCTGGTGTAGTTGACTCACAGCTGGAGTTCTATTGTCTAACAAAAGACCCCTGTTAAACTTAATGGCCCTTGCCTGAGGCCATTTCTATGCACAGCCAGATGGCGCAAGGAAGAAAAAATTCTCTGGCTGTAGGTTTAAAAAAAACAAACCCTTCTCTCTGCTTACAAGCAGCTAACAGAGAAAAGAAAATTAATAATTTTACTGGCTTTTGGATTCTACTATCCCAACCGCTGCCGCCATGTCGTAGTATAATTCCCAATTCTGGACTTTAGCGTCCAAAATATGGGTACTAGCATGAGTTTCCCTAAGCTTAATTACCAGTTTAGGTCTGATATGCTGCCACCAATCAGGAATTTTCAGGGCCTGATACCCTCTGGTCCCCCCAAAACCTTCCCTGGGGACCCCAAGACCCAGATTCTCTGAGTCTCACAACAAAGTGGAATAAACCATTCCCTTCCCCCTCTCTTCTTCCACCCAGCTCCTTCCCGCCCTGGGAACACTAGGAGATCGCCTGATTCAACTTCTTGAATCACCACACCAAGAGGAGTGTTATCTTCCCCCTCACCCAGAGGCCGTACAGATTCAAGCTACGTGAATCTAACACAAAGGGAAAATTTATCCTTCCCTTCTCCACACCAATTCCCTTGAACCTTAACTAGAAGAAAAAAATCACACAGGTCTTAAAAGCAAAACTTCTAATTAAAAAAGAAAGAAAAAAGTAAAAGGTTTATCTCTGCACTTTAGATGGTAAAAAGTTACAGGGTCTTTCAACTGTAAACAATAGAAAGAAACTTTCTCCAGCAGAAACACACAATTTAAGCTACTTCCAGCAAGTACACATATGCAAATGAAACAAAAAACAAATTAAAAGACTATGACCGCCTTTTCTTACTTACAATTCTGAATAGATAAGAGACTGTAGCAGGGAGATTGGCAGAAACCTGGTTGCACCTCTAGTCCCGTCCAGGACCCAGAGAGAACAAAGCCAAACCCCAAACCCACAAACAAAGGCTTCCCTCCATGAGATTTGAAAGTATCTTGTCTCCTGATTGGTCCTCTGGTCAGATGTTTGCAGGTCACTGTCTGTTAACCCTTTATAGGTGAAAGAGACATTAACCCTTAGCTATCTGTTTATGACATGCTTCCACAATGCAATTGCCATTTCTCTTACCTGTTAAAACAAAAACATTGCAGAACCTATACTCCACCATCTCAATATTATATAACAGATGTGTACTGCATTATTAACATTTAACTGAAAGCTGTTGCACTGATCTCAGATTATGAATCTCACATTATGGTATTCTCTCCCTAGTGACAATTTAGAGATGGCTGTTTTGTAGTTCTCTAAAGGCTTTCTAAAAGTAAAAATGGGAAACATCAACACTTTTTCAAATATTAGTTCTGCTGAGATGGTGAGCATTGAGGGAAATTTATTTTGTTACAGGTGTCAGTTGTTGTTTAAGAACATGTTTTATTAACGTATTGTTAAAATGAGGTCATAAGACTACAGTAAGATGTCAAATACTGTCTTGTTTTAATCACGGTATAATTTTTTTTTAAATTATCCCTGATTGGTGTTTGTTCTGATATATACATTTGCTGCAGTAACTGAATGGGCATTTCAGTTTTTGGTCACAGTTGACCTTTTTTCTTTAACAATAGTTTCCTAATTGTTTTATTCACTCACTGTTGCTTCTCATACTAACCACAAACAGTTGTTACACAGGAAATGGAAACTGTTAAAATACTGCAAGACTAGTAGTAGTATTAATTGTATGGGTGGAATTATCAGTGAGTTGGGGTTTAATTTCCTTTTTGTCTGGAGGAATCTCCATTCTCAGTTCTCCGTCCAAAGAAGGTGAAAATTGGGATTGCCAAAATTTAAAGAGCAAGCTTGTACTCAGGAATCTAAAATAGGAATCAAGCTAACCACCATTAGTTGCATTGCTGGGCAGAAGGAACAGACAGCATGAGAAACCGTAGGTATTTATAGCTGTTTTCCCCCCTCCCCTTTCTTCCAAGACACAATTAAAATAGGGAAGAAGTAAGGGGTGTACCCTCTTACCAGCAATGCTCACTTTGTTAACTGGGATGGATCTTTAATGGGTCAAGGAGCAATGGGGACACCTCCCTGGGTGAGAAGGGCAAGATCTCAAGTGAGAGCAGCTGGGTCTGTGCCATACCCTCCCTTTGGTTCCTCTTCCTGATGGCCTGCAGTGAGCATATGTGGGGATTGGGGGAAAGGTGGAGGGTGCTGCGTCTTTCTTGTTCTTGCTACTGCCTCAAACCTTCCCTCTGTTGTGAGGATTGGGGTAGAGGTAGGACTTTCTCAAATTACATCAGGGTACTGGAGCCTGTCCTGCCTACCCTGCTCTCATTGGACAGTGGGTGGTCAATATCGGGCAGCTTATTGGCTTCCACCTGCTGGGCTGGGGTGGACAGTTTCCCTCTGCTTCCTCTTGCTGTTGGTGAGTAGCTATATGGGGATCTGTTCCAATCTGACCCTTATCTAGTGAGCTGGATTCTGTGGTGCTGGGGGCTAGGCTGAGGTGAGGTGAGGAGACCATGCTTTGAAATGTTATATGCTGGGAAGGTAGGATTGTGGCCATAAGAGTCAAAGTGACAAGAAAGGGAACAGCATGCTTTTTTTTTTTCCTGTGTCTTTAAAAGGAAATCGTCCAAACAAGTGAGGGTAGGCCATTGCCATAGAAAGTTGGAAATATCTACAGGTATAATTCAGGATTGATTTCATTTAAAGTCAGGCAGACTTGATTTAATCATGGTTTCTACGTAAAAGTGCGTTCTCATTGGTTGTTTTAACCTTTCTTCACAACTCAGAGATAGATGTAGGTTTCATTTTTTGAAGGTACACACTATACATTTTTAAAGTGATTTATTTTGAAAACTTTTAAGATTTAGTTTTACAGCTATATCAGAAAATGAATGATTGTTTGGTTATTTCATTTACCAAAGGTAATTGAAGGAGATATTTATGAAGTCATTGGGAGGTGAACTATCTCCAATTCAGGAGAACATCACCAGACAGATATTTAAATTGTTTTATTTAACTAAAACAACAACATTATGTATTCTGGATTTTTTTTCTTCAACAGCAAACATATAATATTTTAACAAAACAAGCATATTAATTTTTGAATTTAGTTAAATGTTCAAGTTTTTTAAAATCAGGTTTGTTTTTGATAAAATTGTTTTTAACTAAAATAATTAAATGAAATGTTAAAAAAAATAAATACATCGACTATGTCAGTCAGGTCAATATGAGAAACTTAAAATATTGGCTTCTGCAGCTAACTCAGTTGTCTTCACCTCCATTTTCCTGTTTAGTATCAGGGGTAGCCGTGTTAGTCTGGATCTGTAAAAGCAGCAAAGAATCCTGTGGCACCTTATAGACTAACAGACATTTTGGAGCATGAGCTTTCGGGTGAATACCCACTTCGTCAGATGCATGTAATGGAAATTTCCAGGGGCAGGTATATATATGCAGGCAAGCTAGAGATAATGAGGTAGCTCAATCAGGGAGGATGAGGGTCAGTTCTAGCAGTTGAGGTGTGAAAACCAAGGGAGGAGAAACTGGTTCTGTAACTGGCAAGCCATTCACAGTCTTTGTTTAATCCTGAGCTGATGGTGTCAAATTTGCAGATGAACTGAAGCTCAGCAGTTTCTCTTTGAAGTCTAGTCCTGAAGTTTTTTTGCTGCAGGATGGCCACCTTAAGGTCTGCTATAGTGTGGCCAGGGAGGTTGAAGTGTTCTCCTACAGGTTTTTGTATATTGCCATTCCTAATATCTGATTTGTGTCCATTTATCCTTTTCCGTAGCGACTGTCCAGTTTGGCCGATGTACATAGCAGAGGGGCATTGCTGGCATATAATGGCGTATATTACATTGGTGGACGTGCAGGTGAATGAACCGGTGATGGTGTGGCTGATCTGGTTAGGTCCTGTGATGGTGTCGCTGGTGTAGATATGTGGGCAGAGTTGGCAACGAGGTTTGTTGCATGGATTGGTTCCTGAGCTAGAGTTACTATGGTGCGGTGTGCAGTTACTGGTGAGAATATGTTTCAGGTTGGCAGGTTGCCTGTGGGCGAGGACTGGCCTGCCACCCAAGGCCTGTGAAAGTGTGGGATCATTGTCCAGGATGGATTGTAGATCCCTGATGATGTGTTGGAGAGGTTTTAGCTGGGGACTGTAAGTGATGGCCAGTGGAGTCCTGTTGGTTTCTTTCTTGGGTTTGTCTTGCAGTAGGAGGCTTCTGGGTTTACGTCTGGCTCTGTTGATCTGTTTCCTTATTTCCTCGTGCGGGTATTGTAGTTTTGAGAATGGTTGGTGGAGATTTTGTAGGTGTTGGTCTCTGTCTGAGGGGCTAGAGCAGATGCGGTTGTACCTCAGTGCTTGGCTGTAGACAATGGATCGTGTGATGTGCCCGGGATGGAAGCTGGAGGCATGAAGGTAGGCATAGTGGTCGGTAGGTTTTTGGTATAGGGTGGTGTTAATGTGACCATCACTTATTTGCACCGTGGTGTCTAGGAAGTGGACCTCCCGTGTAGATTGGTCCAGGCTGAGGTTGATGGTGGGATGGAAGCTGTTGAAATCGTGGTGGGATTTTTCCAGAGACTCCTTCCCATGGGTCCAGATGATGAAGATGTCATCAATGTAGCGTAGGTAGAGAAGGGGCGTGAGTGGACGAGAGCTGAGGAAGCGTTGTTCCAGGTCGGCCATAAAAATATTGGCATATTGTGGGGCCATGCGGGTGCCCATAGTGGTACCACTGATCTGGAGATATATATTGTCATCAGATTTGAAATAGTTGTGTGTGAGGATAAAGGTACAGAGCTCAGCAGCCAGTTGTGCTATGGCATCATCAGGGATACTGTTCCTGACAGCTTGTATTCCATCTGTGTGTGGGATGTTCGTGTAGAGAGCCTCTACATCCATGGTGGCTAGGATGGTGTTTTCTGGAAGGTCACCAATGCATTGTAGTTTCCTCAGGAAATCTGTGGTGTCACGGAGATAGCTGGGAGTGCTGGTGGCATAGGGTCTGAGTAGAGAGTCCACATATCCAGACAGTCCTTCAGTGAGAGTGCCAATGCCCGAGATGATGGGGCCTCCAGGATTTCCGGGTTTGTGGATCTTGGGTGGTAGATAGAATAACCCTGGTCGGGGCTCTAAGGGTATGTTGATTTGTTTCAGTGTTAGTGTAGAGAGTGTCCTGAGTAGATATTGCAATTTCTGAGTGTATTCCTCAGTGGGATCTGAGGGAAGTGGCCTGTAGAATTTGGTGTTGGAGAGTTGTCTGGCAGCCTCCTTGTGGTAGTCAGACCTGTTCATGATGACAACAGCACCTCCTTTATCAGCCTCTTTAATGATAAGTCTGGGTGGTTTCTGAGGCTGTGGATGGCATTGCGTTCTGCACGACTTAGGTTATGAGGCAAGCGATGTTGTTTTTCCACAATTTCTGCCTGTGCACGTCGGCGGAAGCATTCAGTGTAGAGGTCCAGACTGTCATTTCGACCCTCAGGAGGAGTCCATGTGGAGTTCTTCTTCTTATGCTTTTGGTGGGAAGGTACCTGTGGATCAGTGCCCTGTTCAGTGTTGTCCTGAAAGTATTCTTTGAGTCAGAGACGGCGGAAGTAGGCTTCCAGATCGCCGCAGAACTGTATCATGTTGGCGGGGATGGCAGGGCAGAAAGAGAGTCCCCGAGATAGGACAGACTTTTGTTCTGGGCTGAGTGTGTAGTTGGATAGATTGACAATATTGCTTTGGGGGTTGGGGGTACCACGGTTGTGGCCCCATGAGGCAGCTAGGAGTTTAGACAACTTACAGCTTACAGTCCTTTTTCCTTTGTAGAGAGGTGAAGTGAGTAATGTAGATCTCCTGTCTTATTTTAGTGAAGTCCGTTTGTATGGAAGTTTGGTTATTAATGAGTTAGGTTATTTGGTTCATACCAAATGGACTAAAGGTAAAAAATCCACTGCTATCTACATACTACACAGACCACAGCGAGAGATTATGCCATACTCTATCAAAGAAACTGAGGAACCACCTGATCAGCATCCTATACAGCAAACAGGAAAACATCAAAAAAGAGCTCTCCAACCTGGAGACTCTCGTTAATAACCAAACTTCTATACAAACAGACTTCACTAAAATAAGACAGGAGATCTACTGGAAGCAATCAGTGCATAGCATCTGCCTTCTCAGTCTTCACACACACACTATCTAGCAGATTCTGAAAAAGTATAATCAGAACTTTCCACCTATAAAAAGTCCTGCTCCTCAATGGGAATTGAACCTTGTTCTCTCAGTACTCACTAAGCAGCCTTTTGAACAACTGACTTCTTGCACCATGTTTTTTCTAGCCAGGAAGGTCACATTCCTAGTAGCCATCACCTCAGCAGGAGGGCTGGTGAGCTTGAGGTGTTGATGGCTGATCATTCCTACATTATATTTCATAAGGATGAGGCTTCATTAAGTTTGCACCCTAAAGTCATCCCCGAAGTAGTCTGAGTTTCACCTGAACTGTGCTATCCACTTACCTCTGTTCTTCCCCAAACCTCACACATCCTCAGAAAAAAGAAGCTTCTGTTTCCTTGATGGTTGGTGAGCCTTAACCTGTTACCTGCAGAGAATGAAAACAACCAGACATTCGACTAGACTATTTATTGCCATAGTAGAAAGGGTCAGGGTTCAGGCTGTATACTGCTGAAATGGATCTCAGGCATTATATTTCTCTGCTGTCAGCTGTCTAATCTTCCCCCTTCCTCATGGGGCAAGAGCTCTTTCCACAAGAGTGCAAGCAACATCTATGGCATCACTTCAAGTGGTACCTATACTTGATATTTGTAAGGCAGCTACATTGAGCTCAGTTTACCAGTTTGCTAGACACTATGCCTTGGTACACGACTCCTCCGTTCATGCATCTCAGCTTTGCCATCTACAGCCTTGCACCCTCCTCCTATTTGAGTAATTCTTTTTTCACCCACAGTGGAATACACATAGGGACCAGCACTCGAAGAAGAGGAGACAGTTAAGTTAGTTAGTTAGTTATTTTATAGTAACTAGAGGTTCTTCCAGATATGTGGCCCCTATCTGTATTCCAGTACCCTCCCTCCATACCCTCTCCTTTGGATTTTCTTTGATTCTTGTTGGAGAAGGAACTGGAAAGGCAGTTATTCCGTCCGCCCTTTATCTCTTTGTTCGGAAGTAGGAGATGAGCCGGGGTTTATGTGCAGACCAGTGGACGGTGCTTTCAAAATTCTCAAGCTCCAAGTGCATGAAGCACGTGTATCCACAGTGAAGAACCTCCAGTTACTCTAAGGTGTACGTAACTTTCTCATTTCCTATAATTTTTGTATTTAAGGCTTCAGGTACAACGTTACACAAATACACTATATTTTTATTGAATATACTTGTGGTCAAAAGCATTCAGCTTAGTCAGTGGTTGATGTTGTTAGACAAGAAATAAACTAATATCACTTTTTGTATCTTGCGTCATTTGATGATTTTGGCACTCTGTCCTGTATTCCAGTCAGCCTTCATGTAGGAAAATCTACATGAACTGTTCCCTCCCCTTTTACTTACTGTGTATACTCAAATGTTTGGTTGCTCTCCACTGCACTTTTTTTATTTGTAGTAAATTTTTTCTTGACTTGCACTGTACTCAATTTTTCTTCCCTGAGTACATTGCTAGAGTAATATTTCACTGAAGGAATTCATCTGCTATGTATTTTCAGAATTCTTCTTGCCTCTTTTATGACTACTGCTAAATATGTCATAGGTTTGCATTCACAATTGGACATAAGTTATCCAGAACTGTTGGTACTCTATTAGATTTCCTATTTTATTTTAATTTCTAGAACTACGTAGCTTCCTCGATATAACGCCACTCGATATAACACAAATTTAGATATAATGCGGTAAAGCAGTGCTCTGGGGTGGTGGGGTTGCGCACTCCAGTGGATCAAAGCAAGTTTCACCTATAATGCGGTAAGATTTTTTGGCTCCCAAGGACAGCGTTGTATCGAGGTAGAGGTGTTTTTGGGGATGCCTGTCTACCATATAAAACTATATTGAATTGTGTAAGCCATACAGGCATTAAAACTAACCCATATCTAAACTCTTGTTTAACTCCTTCTGTTTTGTCAATAACAAATCTTGCTGTTGTAAGAATATGCAAGTTTCTCGGTATATATTGATTAAACATGTAGCCTTGATAAGACTCTTCTAAAAAGTAGGGTGCAACCTATTTCTACGCTGAGCAGTTCTATTTTGTTATCTTCTGTTTGTATTCCTCATATGTGAATGATGGTTTTTCTTACTCTCCCTGTTGTTCAGGCAGAATACTAATCACCCACAGGATTTTTTGCACCATTGCACACAGCATCGTTTTCTGTTGTTGCTCTCTTTGTGTTCTGCCTTTAGTTCAAGTCAGATACAGTTCTTAGCATTCTGCACAGCACATCATTTTTTAAAAAGTCCAAATAATATAGCATTCATGAGGATGGAGAATATGAAAGATAATAGACATTAGCTGCCAGATCAACAGGGATTGACTCTAACAGCAAAGCTAAATTGGCTACTAGTAATTCACAGTAGGCCGAGACAGATTATAAGAACTCAGACCCTGTTATATTGATATTGCATAGTTGAGCTGTCTTAAGACTGAAAGTGGTACATAACTGCTAGTGATTACTATTTTTTCCAAACAAAATCTAGTTCCTTAGGTATCCAAACTGGGACAGTGTTGTTATGTTTCCACCACTGGACTGTGGTTGTACATAGAAGAGAATATTCTAGGGGACCAATAATACTGTTAAGAAAACTGTTGCTTGTCCAACCATAGGAGTTTTCTTGGGTCTTGGGAAGGGCATAAGTAACTATCCAGTATTTATTAAATGCGATGATGCTACATTGCTAGCATATATCAGCAGGATTGATAGAGAATTAAACTTAATGTTTCTTTGGTAAGCAGTGGGGTCCTCCCAACAGTATGTGTTAGAACATGTATCAAGGAAAACTATATTATAAAGATGCACTTTATGTTAGGGAAGAAGCAGGCATGGTAATTTTTACATGAAAAATTCACTATCCTTTTGTGGAAGAACTTAACAAATTGGCCTGGAAATATTTCCATTACTACTCAGCTTACAGTTACATGTATTAAATCAGTGAGTTTCTTTTGGTTGCAATGAGGACTGGATGGAGTCACTAAAATCACAGTGAAAAGAGAAGCTAGGAACTGACTTATAAATCCACTTAAGTGATAGTTAATCAAATATTTTCATGAAATCCAGAAGAGTTGCATTCACTGCTAATTCAGTATATTCCAAATACATTCATATTTAATATAATTCATTGTAAAACCTTTAAGTTAAATATGTAATACAGTGTAGGTTAAATAGACATAGTCAGTCATTTGGCCATTTGTGTTATAATAGCGTATATTGGTTTTGATATATTGGAAGAACTCTAAGGAAGCATACTCAAAATATTTTATACAGCACAGTGGGCAAAGTTAAACATGCTGGGTCAGTAATTCCTTTCGTAAACAATTTAAAGTTGCCAAATCACACCCTGATCTATCCACTCTCTTTTTGCTTTCAATTTATACTGAAATCACCAGAACATAAATAATTTGTCTTTATCATTCTAATGCCCACAATCATTTTGAAATTGTGCATCTTACCTAAAAGGTTGGAGGGAATGACACATTGACTTTTTTTTTTGTTTAATACAAGCTGTAATTGTATATTGACCATTATAATTTTGTGGAGGACTAAATGTTTCAGCCTTATGAGAATTTGTTAATTTTTACTGTATTTCCTGAAGTCATTTTCTGAAGATGGATAAAGAATATTCTAGTATCAGAAGTTCAGAAATGATATATGGTTGTAATATGGTTATTCCCAAATTCAAAAAAAGTATTCTAAGAAAATGTGTCATACACAGTCCACTTCTTCTTCTACCAAAAAATGGAAGTGCACCTTTTGATTCTGTTAGGAACAGAGTACCAGAATTACCATAAGCTCCCACCTTTACTTCTGTAATTTGAGAAATTCTTACCACAGACTGAACAGGCAGCATAGATAGTCTCAACTTTTTATTACCCATGAATATGAAAATTAGAGTCTAGTCA
This sequence comes from Gopherus evgoodei, assembly GCF_007399415.2. NCBI lineage: Eukaryota > Metazoa > Chordata > Testudines > Testudinidae > Gopherus > Gopherus evgoodei. The sequence goes on along the minus strand of NC_044323.1, from coordinate 279,780,211 downwards.
GGACTACAATTCTATGATCCTTAGTGATCACATTTTCTGATCACTTGCTCATTGTAATTAAAAGAAATTACAAAAGAAGTGTTTTATATAAATATTTAGGGGGAAAGATTTAATTTGTAATTATCACATCCATACATTGAAACACCATCCTTTGTGAATACAGACTAACACGATTACCCTCGATACCTGACATCCTTAATTTGTATTTAAAAAATCTTAATCAGTCCATTTGTTTTATAGTTTAAGATATCACAAATTTTACAGTTAGTAAGTACATATTTGTATCTTATCCAGGTTTTAAATATTTGCAATCTCAACATTGGGTGATAAAGAAAAATGCACTTTCAACCTGATGGCTGTGCTTCTTTTAGTGTACAGAGCATGTTTCTGTATGTCTTGTTGCTGACTAAGACAGGAACAATATTGATAGAAAATACTGTGATACTGTAAAGAACATATTCAACTATCTGTTGCTTAATCAAATTCTCTGCTATTGTGAGATTTTCTGCATTTGCTATTTGAACAGACTTTTTTTCTTAAACAAACAAAAAACAACCCCTATTTTAAAAAAGCAGTGTTAAATTACCAAGTCTTTTATCTTCAAAAAAAAAGTATAATTACTGAAAAAGATTGTGTATCTGTTTCCGTTCTTGTTTCCACTAGTATTTCAAAGCTTATTACAAGTTATGGTTGCTACCTATGTTCTGAATCAGTGCCGGTGAAACCAAGATTTGAGCCATGTTCTCTTAGTCATTGTTTACTGACTTTTTATGGGTGGGAGTGAGTGGGAGAGAGACAAGAATTTCACCTCTATCTGCATGTAGAACAGCCTCCTAGGAGCTCATTATTTTTAAAAGACAAACTGAACATTGCTAACAGAATCCAACTGCAGGACTTCACACAAATATATGTATATTGACATATATAAGGAGCTTGAGTTTGCAGCTAAGCTAACATCATAGCTAAATGGCCCAGTTCCTGACAGCGCTACTGGTAGAAAATGAAGTGTACAGTACATGCGTTCTTGGAAAATTAAAATATATACTGCAGCAAAAGTAAAATGTATAAAAATTCTGCATCAAGAAAGTAGGGATCATTCCTGTAAACATAAAGGAAAAATGTTGCAAGATGCCTCCTGGCCTCTGGAAACTGGACTTTTTATTTTATTTTACTGTTCTTCCATTAAAGTGTGTGGTGTGGTTTATTTCTCCTATTCTAAAGTGAAATAAAATTTTTATTTAGTTGTGAAAAAGGGCTTTAATTACTGAGGTACTACTTGACTTTTTTACAGTCATGGAAATAGCCACTTATAAAATACTGCTTCTTCTAAGCTTCCGCAGAAGTATGAATTGTTGGTGTGCCTTCAGGGAGATCAGTGCTCCAGGAGGGTTTCACTGAAGTAAACCTTAATTATTAAAATGTCTGCTTTGTCTAGTTTGTCTAGAGTGCTTGCATGCTATTATTTCAGCTGAGTGGGCTTTATGGAACCATATTTTATTACAGAAATGTGATCCTCCTGGGGTAAGTTTAATTGCCCTACCTTCTGATCCTTAATATGAACTCTTATTAAAGTTAATCAGGGTTCTCCAGTAAAATATTTTTTTTTGCTACATTAGGTACTGATGTTAAGCTTGGCTACCCTTAGAATAACTTTATCTAGACAGGTTTCAGAGTAGCAACCATGTTAGTCTGTATCTGCAAAAAGCACAGGAGTACTTGTGGCACCTTAGAGACTAACAAATTTGTTTCAGCATGAGCTTTCGAGAGCTACAGCTCACTTCTTCGGACGCACAGAATGGAACACACAGACAGGAGATATTTATACATACAGAGAACATGAAAAGGTGGAAGTATGCATACCAACAGGAAGAGTCTAATCAATTGAGATGAGCTATCATCAGCAGGAGAAAAAAAACTTTCGAAGTGATAATTAAGATGACCCATAGAAGGTGTGAGGAGAACTTAACAAAGGGAAATAGATTCAATTAGTGTAATGATCCAACCATTCTCAGTCTCTATTTAGGCCTGAGTTATTTGTATGTAATTTGCATATTAATTCGAGTTCAGCAGTGTCTCTTTGGAGTCTGTTTTTGAAGTTTTTTTGTTGCAGAATTGCCACCTTCAAGTCTGTCACTGAGTGGGTACAGAGGTTGAAGTGTTCTCCCACTGGTTTTTGAATGTTATGATTCCTGATGTCAGATTTGTGTCCATTTATTCTTTTGCATAGAGACTGTCTGGTTTGGCCAATGTACGTGGCAGAGGGGCATTGGTGGCACATAATGGCATATATCACGTTGGTAGATGTGCAGGTGAACGAGCCCCTGATGGTATGGCTGATGCGATTAAGTTCTATGATGGTGTCACTTGACTAGATATGTGGACAGAGCTGGCATTGGGCTTTGTTGCAAGGATAGGTTCCTGGGTTAGTGTTTATGTTGTATGGTGTGCGGTTGCTGGTGAGTATTTGCTTCAGGTTGGGAGGCTGTCTGTAAGCGAGGACTGGCCTGTCTCCCAAGATCTGTGAGAGTGAGGGATCATCTTTCAGGATAAGTTGTAGATCTTTGATGCACTGGAGAGGTTTTAGTTGGGGGCTGTAGGTGATGGCTAGTGGCGTTCTGTTATTTTCTTTGTTGGGCCTGTCCTGTAGTAGGTGGATTCTGGGTACTCATCTGGCTCTGTCAGTCTGTTTTTTCACTTGAGCAGGTGGGTACTGTAGTTTTAAGAATGCTTGATAGAGATCTTGTAGGTGTTTATCTCTGTCTGAGGGATTGCAGCAAATACGGTTGTATCTTAGAGCTTGGCTGTAGACAATGGATCGTGTGGTGTGTCCTGGGTGGAAGCTGGAGGCATGTAGGTACATATAGCGATCACTGGGTTTCCGGTATAGGGTGGTGTTTATGTGACCATCGCTTATTAGCACAGTAGTGTCTAGGAAATGGACCGCTTGTGTGGATTGGTCTAGGCTGAGGCTGATGGTGGGATGGAAATTGTTAAAATCACAGTGGAATTCCTCGAGGGCTTCTTTTCCATGAGTCCAGATAATGAGGATGTCATCAATGTAGCGCAAGTAGAGTAGGGGCGTTAGGGAACGAGAGCTAAGGAAGCGTTGTTCTAAGTCAGCCATAAAGATGTTGGCATACTGTGGGGCCATGCGGGTACCCATAGCAATGCTACTGACTTAAAGGTATATAATGTCCCCAAATGTGAAATAGTTGTGGGTGAGGACAAAGTCACAAAGTTCAGCCACCAGGTTAGCCGTGATATTATCGGGGATACTATTCCTGATGGCTTGTAGTCCATATTTGTGTGGAATGTTGGTGTAGAGGGCTTCCACATCCATAGTGGCCAGGATGATGTTTTCTGGAAGATCACCGATGGATTGTAATTTCCTCAGGACGTCAGTGGTGTCTCGAAGATAGCTGGGAGTGTTGGTAGCGTAGGGCCTGAGGAGAGAGTCCGCATAACCAGACAGTCTTGCTGTTAACGTGCCAATGCTTGAGATGATGGGGCGTCCAGGATTTCCAGGTTTATGGATCTTGGGTAGCAAATAGAATATACCTGATCGGGGTTCTAGGCATGTGTCTGTACAAATCTGTTCCTGTGCTTTCTCAGAGAGTTTTTTGAGCAGATGGTGTAGTTTCTTTTGGTAATCATCAGTGGGATCAGAGGGTAATGGCCTGTAGAATGTGGAGTTAGAGAGCTACCTAGCAGCCTCTTGTTCATATTCCGGCCTATTCATGATGACGACAGCACCTCCTTTATACATGTAAATGTATATTACGTACACAAGCTGAAACTATTCTTACATTTTGCAGTATTATATTTGTAAACAGTTATAGTTGGTATGTGAGTTGCACTTTGACAGTTTGAAGTGCTCTGGTACTCCGGTCTGAAAATAAAATGTACCAGGCAGCAACAGCTGACACTTTGGTTCCTGTTTGCATTTTCCTTTGCTCACCTGTTTCCATAGCATTTGCTTTAACTTAAAACAGAATCTAGCTTGCCAAAGGAACTCTAAATATTTTTTGTACATGGTTATGTTCAGACTTTTGTGGCAGCTAACTTCAAGAAGAAAATGTGGAAGATGTAGTGGGGTCTGTCTTCCTAAGCCATAATTGTTGCATTGACTTTTTTAATAAATGACTTACTCCAGGTCCTTGCTTTTTTCAGAAGAGACGTCGAGAAGAGATCTGTTTATTTTTTCTCCTCCAGATTCTAGGACTTCGTCTTCTTATTTCTGGATGTTAAGCTTCCTTCAAACTTGATGGCATATGCTGTTCAGATTCAGGATGACTATCAGAGCATTGAATCAGAAGAGGCAAAGGAAGCTAATCTCATTTTACACAACAATGGTTGCTGCATAATCTATTTTTGTCCTGCACCTTGACATAATTTTGCTATATTAAATCAAGCCTGGTCTCTTCAGTCTTTCATAATAGTTCAGTTGTTTGAGCTATAGTTCCTCCCATCCCAATGATGGAGATGGGATACTAAGTCTTTTGATGTCATCCCTCTCCTAAGAGTCTCTAGCAGCCTGTCTCCATTATAGAATAGCCTTGCCCACCTGCATAGATGTGGCCTTTGCAAAATGGAGTCTCAAGCAGTTGTCAGATGATATCATCTGTATTAAAATGGTTAACTGTATCTGAAGATCAAGTTGATTTTTTTCTTTACCTGTTACATTTCTTCAAAATCAGTTGAGATCCCCTTGCTTTTAAGATTTGGATGGCTATCTTGTAGTGAATTGGAATACACTCTGATACATCCTGATTTCAACTGTTATTAATGTTCTGTTAATGGTTAGTGAAGAACATTGTCAGTCTAACTTTTGTTTGATATTACTTCCAAATATTAAGATGAAGACAGACATGGCTGTCTGAGTGTGAGGGCATGACATTAATAAATGTCCTTAAATGCTCTCTATCTGTCTGCTAGTTGGGAGGAACTCAATATCTAGACTGGCACAGGAGACCTCAAAGAACTTTCACAGTAATATTTCCTTAACTTCTCCACATCTCTAAACATCTTGATAGCTAATACTGGCAGTTCCTCAGGTTTGCCATTAGAAAGCTTTATTTCTAGTAAAAAATGTTACCATACAGGCTTACCAAACCTTTCTCCTTGACAGTATTCAATATTATTGTAGGCATGATGACCTATTAGTATTGAAATTCTCAATGGTGCATAATTGAGATAGTGGCTTCTCCTTATAAAAAGTGGAAAATACAATTCCACAGCTGTGGCATGGACTGATGGTCAATGAGGAGAGAAGTGCCAGCTCTCTTACCCCCACAACAGATTTCTAGAATAGAGGAACTTTTGCCTTGGAAAACTGAAGTATTGTAAGATGTCCATGTGTAACTGTTTGTGGCCATATTCACATATGAATTCAACAGTGGTCATTAGGGATTGAACTCTATTTTAAGCATTAAAAGGACAAGTCATTATGGCTTGAACAGAAGAACTCCTTTGTATGTCAGATGGTGGTAGACTGTATTGTTTCTAGAACTAGCCACTAGAACAGTGGTCCCTAACGTGGTGCCTGCGGGCGCCATGGTGCCCGCCGGGGCATTTATTTGCGCCCGCCAAGTGCCCAGCAGGGGAGAGAAGCCTTGGCCCCTTGCCTGGCGGGGACAGAGAACTCAGGCTGCGGGCGCTGGTTTTCTCTGTCCTCGCAGCTTCTCTCCGGCTTCTCTCTTCTCTCTGGATTCATATATTATGTAATATTAAATATGATGATTTTCATATTATTTAATGTACAAATATAAAATAAGCCTTGAAAAATTGTTGGCGCCCGCCACACTCTTCTGAAAATGTGAATGTGCTACTGGCCACAAAAAGGCTGGCGACCACTGCACTAGAGGGAAACACAATTACGTCCACTGTTGCCTGCATGATAACTTTGTATCAATTAGAGCTGAATTTCTAAACTTCAGTGCTTATGGTTTGCCAGCTAAAAGCCTGTTTTAGACATAAAAATCACTGTTTAGGGTGCCTAAATCGTAACAGCTTCAACTAAGCCTAGATGATTTAGGTGCCTAACTCAGGGTAGAGTTTAAAATTTAAAACTGTGACCCTGGTGAACAGTGTGCTGCAATTCTTTTATTTCACATACCAGGCTCTGCAGCTTTTCCCACCCAGTCCAGGCCTCTGTGCCTCATTCACCCACCACTTGCCAGAATGCTTTTTTCTGTGCAAAGCCAGCATGAAGCTGATGGTCCAGCTTTTTGGCTAGCTGCAACTCCTTATTGCATACTGACTTGTCAGGTGCTTTTCAGTGCATCCACTCACGTCCAATTCCCTTTAATATTCAGTCACTTAAACCATTCTGCTTTTCTGCCTTTTTGAAAATGAACATCTATGAATATCACTGCTGTACCTTAAGTCTGAGCCTCAGAGGCCTATTGATTGTTGTGGTTCTTTAGTATTATATAAAAGCAAGTCTGTGATTGAGTTTTGTGCTTCCACAGAATATATACCTTTAGTTCTAAATTATGGACTAATATGCCTTGCCAAATCAGTCTTTAAATCTACTTCAGCTGGTGCTTTGATACTTAGGCCTTGTCACTGCGGGGGTAAGTCGACTTAAGTTGTGCAACTCCAGCTATGTGCATAATGTAGCTGGAGTTGACGTGGCTTAGGTCGCCTTACTGTGGTGTCTACGCCGCGCTGGGTCAACGGGAGACTTACCTTACATTTCTCGTTGCGGTGGAGTACTGGAATTGATGGGAGAGTGATCTGCAGTAGATTTAGCAGGTCTTCACTAACCCTGCTAAATCAAACCCCAGTGCATCGATTGCAGCAGCGTTGATCCCTGGTGCGGGAAGACATGCCCTTAGTAATGTTAAGGTATGTCTACACTGTGGGATTAGTCCGATTTTACATAAACTGGTTTTGTAAAACAGATTGTATAAAGTCGAGTGCATGCAGCCACACTAAGCACATTAATTCGGCGGTGTGCGTGCATGGTCCGAGGCTAGCATTGATTTCCGGAGCGTTGCACTGTGGGTAGCTATTCCCTAGCCATCCCATAGTTCCTGCAGTCTCCCTCGGCCCTTAGAATTCTGGGTTGAGAGCCCAGTTGCTGATGGGGCAATAATCATTGTCACGAGTGGTTCTGGGTAAATGTCGTCAGTCATTCCTTCCTCCGGGAAATTAACGGCAGACGCCATAGCACGGCAACCATGGAGCCCGTTCAGCTTTTTTTTTTTTACTGTCACTATATGTGTACTGGATGCCGCTGACAGAGGCATTACTGCAGCGCTACACAGCAGCATTCGTTTGCTTTTGCTTTTGCGTTTGCTGCCATTGTAAATTGGCAATGAGATGATGGTTATCTGTCGTTCTGTACTGTCTGCTGCTATCATGGGTTCCCCTGGCTGAGGTCGGCCGGGGGCGCAAAGGCAAAAATGGGAATGACTCCCCGAGTCAATCCTTCCTTTATAGTTTCTAAAAATAGTCAGTCCTGCCTAGAATATGGGGCAAGTGTACTAGAGAACCAGTGTATCAGAGAGCACAGCTGCTCTGTGTCAGATCCCTCAGAAATGATGAGCTGCATGCCATTCACGGGGGGTGCCCCTGCAACAACCCCACCCGTTGCTTCCCTCCTCCCCCAACCTTCCTGGGCTACCGTGGCAGTGTCCCCCCCATTTGTGTCATGAAGTTATAAAGAATACAGGAATAAGAAACAGTGACTTGTTAGTGAGATTAAATGAGGGGGAGGCAGCCTCCAGCCGCTATGATAGTCCAGGCAGGACATTAAATGGTGGGGGGGAGAGGAGCCCAGCATCCTGCTTCTATGATAGTCCAGGCAGGACAGAATCTTTTCTTTACATATGAAAGGGAGGGTGCTGATGGAGCTCAGCCCCCAGTTGCTGTGATGAAGACGGTTACCAGCCGTTCTGTATCATCTACTGGGAATGACCAGGAATCATTCCTATTTTCACCCAGGTGCCCCCAGCCAGCCTCACCTGAGGCCAGCCAGGAGCACTCACGGGCTGATGGTGACGATGGATAGCAGTCATATTGTACCGTCTGCCACCGGGAAGGGGAGAAGAGTGGATACTGCTTTCCACTGCTTCAGCATCGTGTCTACCACCAGCATTCAGTAGGCATAGGGTGACATTGAAAAAAGTTAAACGATTTCTTTCCCTTTTCTTTCACGTGGTAGGGGAAGGGAGTAAATTGACGAGCTATACCCTGAACCACGCTGGACAATGTGTTTGAATCTACAGGCACTGGGAGCTCAGCCAAGAATGCAAATACTTTTCGGAGACTGCTGTGGACTGTGGGATAGCCGGAGTCCTCAGTACCCCCTCCCTCCCTCCATGAGTGTCCATTTGATTCTTTGGCTTTCCGTTACGCTTGTCACGCAGCACTGTGTAGCCGGGAGATTATTTTCAAACGCTTTGGCATTTTGTCTTCTGTAACGGAGCTCAGATAGAACAGATTTGTCTCCCCATACAGCTATCAGATCCAGTATCTCCCGTATGGTCCATGCTGGAGCTCTTTTTGGATTTGGGACTGCATCACCACCCGTGCTGATCAGAGCTCCACGCTGGGCAAACAGGAAGTGTAATTCAAAAGTTTGCGGGGCTTTTCCTGTTTACCTGGCCACTGCATCCGAGTTCAAATTGCTGTCCAGAGCAGTCACAGTAGTGCACTGTGGGATACCACCCGGAGGCCAATACAGTCGATTTGCGGCCACACTAACCCTAATCTGATATGGTAATACTGATTTTAGCGCTACTCCTCTCTTTGGGGAGGAGTACAGAAACAAATTTAAAGAGCCCTTTATATCGATATAAAGGGCCTCGTAGTGTGGACGGGTGCGCTGTTAAATCAGTTTAACGCTGCTAAAATCGGTTTAAAAGCATAGTGTAGACCAGGCCTTAGAGAAAGTCTTGAGAAAGAGAAGAGTCTCTGGGATCAAATGATCAGCTGAAGCAATTGTTGTGTTGTATGTGAGAAGTTTCTCTCTGCTCACTAGATTTCAACTTTATTTGACTTTATCAGTGTTATGTTTTGGGGAATCTGCACAGTTTATGAATTCTGTTTTGACATTAAGGACTCTAGGTGTATCTGTGGCAGGCTGCAAACTCCATTTTGTATGTAGAGTGAGTTTGTCTTCTCTGCTGTCCTTTGCCTCCATTTTTAAACCCATAGGAGGTAAGAGGAAAAATTCTTACGCCTGGCACCAGTCTAACAATAGATGGTCATTTAAACTTTAATTGTCCATTCAAATGGAGTACCCTTGGACAAATAAATGGCTGCCATGTAGAGCAAACAGTTTTTGAACTCTAAAGTCCAGGAAGATCTTAACTAGTAACAGATAACCTGGTGGGGGCTTTGATCACCTGACAAGGCTGATCAGGAAGTCATCTGACAAAGGGGGATGGAGGTTATAAAAGGGGGATTTGATACATAGACTCTAGGACTGGAAGGGACCTCGAGAGGTCATCGAGTCCAGTCCCCTGCCCTCACGGCAGGACCAAATACTGTCTAGACCACCCCGATAGACATTTATCTAACCTACTCTTAAATATCTCCAGAGATGGAGATTCCACAACCTCCCTAGGCAATTTATTCCAGTGTTTAATTACCCTGACAGTTAGGAACTTTTTCCTAATGTCCAACCTAAATCTCCCTTGCTGCAGTTTCAGCCCATTGCTTCCTGTTCTATCATTAGAGGCCAAGGTGAACAAGTTTTCTCCCTCCTCCTTATGACACCCATTTAGATACCTGAAAACTGCTATCATGTCCCCTCTCAGTCTTCTCTTTTCCAAACTAAATAAACCCAATTCCTTCAACCTTCCTTCATAGGTCATGTTCTCAAGACCTTTAATCATTCTTGTTGCTCTTCTCTGGACCCTCTCCAATTTCGCCACGTCCTTCTTGAAATGCGGTGCCCAGAACTGGACACAATACTCCAGTTGAGGCCTAACCAGCACAGAGTAGAGCGGAAGAATGACTTCTCGTGTCTTGTTTACAACACACCTGTTAATGCATCTCAGAATCACGTTTGCTTTTTTTGCAACAGTATCACACTGTTGACTCATATTTAACTTGTGGTCCACTATGACCCCTAGATCTCTTTCTGCCATACTCCTTCCTAGACAGTCTCTTCCCATTCTGTATGTGTAAAACTGATTGTTCCTTCCTAAGTGGAGCACTTTGCATTTGTCTTTATTGAACTTCATCCTGTTTACCTCAGACCATTTCTCCAATTTGTCCAGATCATTTTGAATTTTGACCCTGTCCTCCAAAGCAGTTGCAATCCCTCCCAGTTCGGTATCGTCTGCAAACTTAATAAGCGTACTTTCTGTGCCAACATCTAAGTCGTTGATGAAGATATTGAACAGAGCCGGTCCCAAGACAGACCCCTGCGGAACCCCACTTGTTATACCTTTCCAGCAGGATTGGGAGCCATTAATAACTACTCTCTGAGTACGGTTATCCAGCCAGTTATGCACCCACCTTATAGTAGCCCCATCTAAATTGTATTTGCCTAGTTTATCGATAAGGATATCATGCAACGCCGTATCAAATGCCTTACTAAAGTCTAGGTATACCACATCCACCGCTTCTCCCTTATCCACAAGACTCATTATCCTATCAAAGAAAGCTATCAGATTGGTTTGACACGATTTGTTCTTTACAAATCCATGCTGGCTATTCCCTATCACATTACCACCTTCCAAGTGTTTGCAGATGATTTCGTTAATTACTTGCTCCATTATCTTCCCTGGCACAGAAGTTAAACTAACTGGTCTGTAGTTTCCTGGGTTGTTTTTATTTCCCTTTTTATAGATGGGCACTATATTTGCCCTTTTCCAGTCTTCTGGAATCTCTCCCGTGTCCCATGACTTTCCAAAGATAATAGCTAGAGGCTCAGATACCTCCTCTATTAACTCCTTGAGTATTCTAGGATGCATTTCATCAGGCCCTGGTGACTTGCAGGCATCTAACTTTTCTAAGTGATTTTTAACTTGCTCTTCTTTTATTTTTTCTTCTAAACCTACCCCCTTTCCATAAGCATTCACTGTGTTAGACATTCCTTCAGACTTCTCTTTGAAGAGCGAAACAAAGAAGTCATTAAGCATCTCTGCCATTTCCAAGTTTCCTGTTACTGTTTCTCCCTCCTCACTGAGCACTGATCTATCATCGGCCACTTTAAAAGGAAGCTTGGGCAAGAGAGAAGAACTGAGGGGCATGCTTTCCTGCAGAGGGTCCTGTCTAATTGCAGGACCATCCAAAGAAGGAGACTGGCCTCGGAGGATAGGGATACCATACGTCTATATTTTCCCGGGCATGTCCGGCTTTTTGGTTTTTAAATTGCTGTCCAGGATTTAAAATATCTAGAAACGTCTGGAATTTTGCCACATCGGTCGGGATGCTCTTTGTCCCAATAGCTGGGACCGCTCACCTCATTGTGCGCACCAAAGTCATGGGGCTGGCTGAGCTTCCTGGGCAGGAGCCTGCAGTGTGGGTAGCCCCTAGGCACAGAGGTGGAGGGGGTTTCCGTGTGCTGCACCGGCTCCCTCCAACCCAATCAGAGCTGCGGGGGCGGTGCTTGCAGGTGCTGGCAGCGGGCAGAGAGCCCTCCATGCCCCCCACCCGACCCGACCCAACTGTAGGAGCCAGAGGGACCTGCTGGATGCTTCCTGGGAGCCGCCCCAGGTAAGCACCGCCGGGACTCCCCACCTTCCCCCCGGCAGGTCCCTCTGGCTCTTAGGGTTGGGAGGCATAGGGCTCTCTGCGCACTGCTGGTGCCTGCAAGCCCTGCTTCACGCTCCAGCAGCTCCCATTGGCGCTTTTCCCAGCCAGTGGGAGTCACAGAGCTCGTGCTTGTGGTGGGCGCAGCACGTGGAGACCCCTCGGCTGTCCCTGATCCAAAAGCCAGAGGGCCCTGCACCAAGAGGGTGAGTAGGCGAGCAGGCGGGGTGAAAAGGCGAGTGGTGAGCCAGCAGCAGCTGGGGGTGGTGAAGAGGTGAGCGGCGAGGGAAACAGCTGCAGGCGGGAGGGTGAGGAGGCCATATCACTTTTTCTTATATATACTCAATATAGACCACATGTAGCACACAGCATATATAACAATATAATAACACATTAATACAACGTGAGTTGGTAGATACTGGTGCAAATATCCGCCCATCATTGCCCCCCCCCTCCGGAGTGTCCTCTTTTTTTGAATGTTCAAATATGGTAACACTATCAGAGGAAAGACGTCATAATTCAGAGTAGAAGCCATATGCAGGAGTGTGGATCCTGGACTACTTATTGGACTCTGACCTAAGCCCAATCTACACTTCTGTGGTGAGGAAATTGAGACAAAGAAGTGAGGGTAGGTGTTTCTGTTTAGATTTGTATGTGTATTGTGCTAGCTAACATAAAGAGTGGTTTTTGGAACACATGCAAAGCCCTTCTGTCTATTTGCTTCTACTGTCACATGTCCCTGAAGAAGTGACCTGTGAACACAGAGTACTCATAGGACTGAAGCTTTGGGAAGGGGTTTGCTTCAGCCACTAGGGAGTCTAGAGCAGCTGGGCCACAAGGTCCCATTTCAATGAAGAAGTAACAGGCAACCTGTGCCTAGGAAGTGTGCCAAAGACACTAAGGAAAGAGAGTGCTGCAGCCTACTCAGGCCAAGGGATGCTTAAGAGTGCACGGCCCCTAGAAGGACACTCACCAAGCTGCTGTAACAATCTCTTAGACAAGGAAAGGAAAAAGTAGAGGGAAAAGGACTTATATGCTGTCGTCTGGAAAATCATTTTTATATTATATTAGTTACTAGGTAAAATTCTGATCAAGTGTTAAAATAGAAAATAGGAAACTTTGAGTATGACAGTAATATTTAAATAAAGCCTCTTCTAAACCTTTTTGGTGCTTAATTTGAGAACGTCCCATTTCTAGAAACTTCAAATAGTCTATAAAAGCAATAATTATTTTTATTTAAAGATGTGTGTCTTTTTTAAAATCTGGTACACGTCTACCCTGACGTAATACTGTCCTTGGGAGCCAAAAAATCTTACCACTCTATAGGTGAAACCGCGTTATATTGAACTTGCTTTGATCTGCTGGAGTGTGCACCCCGCCCCCCGGAGTGCTGCTTTGCCACATTATATCCGAATTCATGTTATATCGGGCCGCATTATATCGGGGTAGCAGTATATATCTGTTTATATTTCTACGTACAGTTTATATAAATACCTAGATCTGAGCTGGATTTTTAATAAGTGTAGTATCCATTCATTTTAATATGTAAACTTAAAGTTTATTTTATAAACTTAGAATTATTTTATTTTATTAAATTAGAAACTTTTCTCCATAACTTTTGAATCTCAACCTTTCAAGTGCTGTTTTCAGTTTTCCCTGTGGGAATGAGGGGAGTTGATTAGCCTTTACTTAAGGCTACTCCTTTGATGAAATTTATACTTTGTCAAGGCTTCTTTCAATCATCTCTCGTATCTGATAATCATTCCTCTTCCATGTGAAAATATCATATGCTGCGGGGTATGATAAAAGATCTTTATACTTCCTGCTCCACACACAGGCTGGTTCATATCGTCAGTATACGTTGTGCTTTGTAGATTCTATATTTGACCATAAAAAGGCTGTTTTATAATACAAGCAAAATATATGCAGAACCTTTTATTTTTAATTAATTTTAAACTATTAATTCAGTAAAGATGAATTGTTCATTTTTGAATTTTAAAATTATTTAACCAGCCATTGTGTTATATATACCAGAAATTATCATTGCTAAAATTAACTTTCGCTTTACAAGCAAAGCAATCTTAGTAAGGTCTGTTTTGAGGGGGTTGTTTGGTTTTCCATTTGCTCATGTTGTATAATCAGGGTTAATAGATATTTGAACAAATTGTTTTGTATAGCAGTTTTAACATTTAAAAGGAATGCTGCTGATATTAATGATCTTAAGAGTCTTGGTCCAGACATCTAGCGATCAAATTTCCTTAAACTAGATTTAACAAAATTGCTTAGAGACTGGATGATGCAGATTGCAAAAAACGGAAGATGTCACTAGTGAAACATTTACAGGGAAATAATTACAGAAAAAGCAGAGAGTTGGTTATGTGAAGAATACTCCTTAGAGGACTAACTTTAGCATTTGTGTAATTCTGAAATGGAGAAAATTTCAGTAAAATAAAAAAAGTCTTAATTTTAAGGATTTTTAGGACCATTTTCATTTGACTTGGACAATATTTACATACAGTTGTACATCTTCAGAGATCTTCATGAACATTAACTAACTGTCCTCAAAATTTCTTAAACCTTATTTCTCTTTAACAGTTGGAGAAACACAGATTAAGAGATTTGAGCAAGGCCTCACAGTGACTAAATTTGCTATTAGAATTGGAAGAACCTGTTTTTCAGTCCTATGCCCACTCTAGTAGACCACATTCCCTTCCTGAGAGCTCTAAAGTATTGGTTCTCAACCTTTCCAGACTACTGTAGCCCTTTCAGGAGTCAGATTTGTTTTGCATACCCCGAAGTTTCACCTCGTTTTAAAACGATTTGCTTATGAAATCAGACATAAAAATACAAAAATGTCACAGTACTCTATTGCTGAAAAATTGCTCATTTTGTCTATATGAAATTTTAGTTTATACTGACTGGCTAGTGCTCTTTATGTAGCATGTTGTAAAAATAGGCAAATATCTAGATGAGTTAATGTATCCCTGGAAAACTTCTGTGTACCCCCAGGGGTACATGTACCCCTGGCTGAGAGCCACAGCTCTAAAGTATCCATTACTCAACTATTTAAAAAGCCTCATGATCATGAGTAGTCATCTGCTAGATTTTGAGTTTTGAGACAATTTTTTTTATTTTCAATATTAACATAAAGAAAGAACCTGGAAAAATCAATCAATTTTTTTTTCTGTTGGGACTTCTAAAATTTAATTTGAGGGCAATAGACAATGAGTGAAATCCAGTTGCATTGAAAGTAGCAAAACTTGCAATGATTTCAGTGGAGCAGGATTTCACCGAAGATCTATAAAGAAAAAAGTATTGATGAATGTTTATACAGAAGTGTGTACAGAGAGGGTGATTGTGCACATTTTATTTGTTGGTAATTGAAATACATTTTCAGATGATATCCTGCTCAACTAAGTTTGAATTCAATAGTGAGATTAAAAGATTTCTTGCTTCTCTCCCTTCTCCTCTTCCTTTTAAAAAAAGGAAACAGGAAAACCTAGCATGCAAGTTGGGAGCAGGGGAAGGGGGAACACAGGAGCAAAAGCTGTAGAGCAAATTGATGCATAAGAGAAATGCGAAAACAGTTGATTGCTGGTTATGGGTCTAAACCCCTTGGCTCTAATGGAAAACCAGTATTGTGTTTGAAGTAAATGGTCTGCATCAGGAAAGCTTTTATAAAGTATGCATATGCATTTCATTAGGAAAGCAATGGAACTGTAGAAAAATTCTCATGTAGAAGCTGTTATTAATTAAAATCTGGGAAGATTACCGGAGGTGAATGTAATGGTTAAAAACATGTTAAAATACTTAGTAATTGGATAATTCTGGGTATTTCATCCCAGTTTTCTGCATTAAACCATCTCCTCCACTGGTGTTTACCCTCCTCTTTTCTTGGCTTACGTAACAGCTTTGTTAAGTGAAAAGTGTTTATTAGATTGATGTACATTGTGCAGATCACATTTGACCAAAATGCAGAAAATTTCACTTCTAAATGCATTTTAACATGGAGTTATTTGATATTTTCATTATTTTAAATAAATATTTTATTTGATATATGCTTACGTATGTAACCTATATATTCAAGTTGTACATAACAAAAGAATGAAAGCCATTGAATAGCAATCAGTGAAACCTGTCAAACCAGTCTTCTCCAATATCAAATCATAAGAAACTCCTGAACCATTATAGTGTTGTTTCCACTCTGTGTCCCAGATTTCCTCCTGCCTTTCTAAATGATACTCTTAAAAAAGACCTAATCACCTATCCCCCTTGCAAAGTGACACCTATCTCCTTCTAATCTGTAAGCTTGCTATGAGCTATATCGTGGGCTGGAATAATTCCCAAACAAGTTCACTCATTTTGGATTTTATCATCTTTCAAGTTTTCTCATACAATTTAGAAATGGTCTCAGGATCTTTGGAAAACTGTACTACTTATTCTTGCCTTTTTTTTTCTCCATGAACAGGATTAGCAGAAGTGTTAATTTCCAGAATGGTAATGAAGGTGGGGATTCATTGATCCACTTTATCAGAATTGTTTTTTCACGCAGGTAAAGGCTTACTGTTTTAAGCAGGTCTTAACTGGAATGGCAACTTTTTGATTAAAACAAATTTCCAGCTAGAAGTACCACAGAATATAAAGGAACCTAGTAGATTAAAACAAACAATATTAACATGATTCCAAGGAGACCATGTTTGAGCATGACCATCAGTAGTGGACTTAATTTGTTGTTTTCTAATTTCTCTCATGTTGTTGGGCCAACCCTGGGAACAAGTTAGCTTCTGACCAGTTGAGTAGTGTACAGCTTTGTATTGTTTCCCTGGAATTAGCTGCAATAGAAATGTTGGGAATTGCCTATATTAATTCAGTCCAGCTTCATTTGTTAGTCTCCTGTCTCATAATGTGTTCCCTCATTAATCTAAAGTTAGATCTAAAAGGTTTCTGAGTGTTTTCTTAAAAACCTCCCGTGATGGGGATTCCACAACCTCTCTTGGAAGCCTTTTCCAGTGCTTAACTATTTTCATAGAAAGATTTTCCTAATATCAAACCTAAATCTCTCTTGCTGCTGATTAAACTAATTACTTCTTGCCCAACCATATAGGGACATGAAGAACAAATGACTACCATCCTCTTTCTAACAGCCCGTAACATATCTGAAGACTATCATCAGGTCCCCCCTCAGTCTTTTCTCAAGGCTAAACATGCTCAGGTTTTTTAAGCTTTCCTCCTAGGTCAGTTTTCCTAAACCTCTTATCATTTTTGTTGCTCACCTCTGGACACATCTTCCCTAAACTATGGCTCCTCGAATTGGATGCAGTACTCCAGCGGAGGCCTCAGCAATGCCAAGTAGAGCAGGACAACTATTTCCTGTGGCTTACATAGTGCAAGCAATCCCTCCTAGCTTGGTGTCCTCTGCAGAGTTTATAAGCATGCTCTCCACTCGATTATCCAAGTCAATAATGAAAATATTAATTAGTGTGGGACCTTCTAGACAGTGTCCTCCCAGTTTGACAGCAAGCCATTGATGATTACTCTGAGTAGTTCTTTCAACCAGTTATCCACCCATCTTATAGTAGTTTAATCTAGACCACATTTCCTTAGTTTGTGTATGAGAATGTCATGTGGGACTGTGTCAAAAGCCTTACTAAAATCAAGATATATCAAATGTACAGCTTCCACCCATCCATTTGGCCAGTTAACCTATCAAAAAAGGATATTAAGTTGATTTGTCATGATTTGTTCTTGACACAACCATGTTGGCTATTATTTATAATTGTCTACGTCTTACAGTTGGATTTTTTAGTTTGTATCTTTCCAGGTATCAAAGTTAGGCTAACTGGTCTGTAGTTCCCCTGTTTCACTTTGTTCCCCTTTTTAAAAATAGGTACTGTGTTTGCCATTATTCAGTCCTCTGGGACCTCATCTGTCCTCCATAAGTTCTCAAAAATAATCACTAACAATTCCAAGATTGCTTCAGCTAGTTCCTTAAGTACTCTAGGGTGAATTTCATCAGACCCTGCTGACTTGAATAGTCTAACTTATCTAAATATTCTTTAACTTATTCTTTCCCTGTTTAGACTTGTGTTCCTTCCCCCTTGTTGTTAACATTAACTGTGTTAAGCATCTGGTCACAATATATCTTTTTAGTGATGGCTGAAACAAAACTGCGTTAAACACCTCAGCCTTATTGATGTCATCCATTACGAGCTATCCTTCCCTGCATAGGAAAGATCTTACACTTTTCTTCATCTTTCTCTTGCTTCTAATGTATTGATAGAATCTCTTCTTACTGCCTTTTTTCTCCCTTGTTAGGGGTAACTCGTTTTGTGCCTTAGCCTTTCTGATATTGTCTCTACATGCTTGTAATATTCTTTTTTACTTAGCAATTTGTTCATCCAGAACCATTACACATTTAAGTATTATGAATTTTCTAAGGGCTGACTAAAGTGCAACCATCGCATTTGTTCTGCTATACACTAAATATTTTGGAGTAATGATTGCTGTATTTCAATCATCACTGTGGCCCGGAATTTAAATTGGGTTTCTATTTTTAGCATCAGTATGAAATATTCTGGGGTACATTTTATTTGGACATTTGTTTTCTGTGCTAGTACAATATGTCTAACTTCTCCCCCTTGCGCCATGCCACTCAAAGCAAAATCTTTCATCTTAAAAAAGACAAAAAAACCAAAACCCTTTACCGATAAACATCACTGGTTTATTTTCATAGACTTCTATCAATGCATAATAGTTTTTTCTGAAACTAGGTGCTACTAAATATAATATAACATCATCTCATGACAATCTCTGAAAACTGCACAGTGGCTTTGAAACGGTGAATTTAAAAATCAGGGTTTTGCCTAAATTATTATTTATAGGAAAGACAGGAATATCTGCAACCAGCTTGCCCAAGGCTCAATTAATGCTGAGATCCGAATTGTGCGAGTGTGTTTCTGATTCCAGTGTTGAGGACAGATCTTAAATGATAGATAGATGAGAAGTATTCTTAAAACTAACTTGTGCTTGTAACACCATCTTGAATCTAATTTCCAGAAGTCTTTGCAATTTCCCTTGTCCTCCAGAGTTTTCATCTAACTGATATTCACCGTATTCTTATAAACTCCCCCATTTTAGAGGTGCTGCATACTATTAAAGTTGCCTGATACTTCCTGTAATAAGGCCCTGTTTCAGTTGCTTATAACTTTCTCAGAACTTCTCGGGTTGCAATTTTTTGCCTCAGGCAAAAAATTTTTCGGGAAACTTCAGCAAAAATGTTTCAGTTGTTTCCAAGAACAAAGCTAGGAAAACCCACATTGCTTTGTGTATGTTAATTTTTTTTTTGAACGGCTCTGGCACACCCATGCTTTAGAGCAGGGGCTTGAAATTGGGCGGCAGGTGAGAGAGGAAGTTGGCCTTTGTATCAGGGGCATGTCTTTAGCCATACCAGTGAAAATTTGCCCAAGTTTGGCTAAGTTATAAGCCTTTGAAAAATTGCAGTTCTCACATGCTCATTAAGATTATTTAATTTTTAGTAAAATCACCAAAGATTCAGTCATCACTGAACATGTTTCATCTTCTCACAGCTCCTAGTGCTGACCAGGCCATGTATTCACCTTTCCCACAGAGTGATACCCACATGAGTCATCAGCAGGACTGGAACCTTAAGATCCATTGTATAGATGTCTGCCACTTGAGCTAATGGAGTAAATGATAGATTCCAAGCCCAGAAGGGACCATTGTGATCATCTAGTCTGACCTGTATAACCCAAGCCATAGAACTTCCACAACATACTTCTAGAGCATATCTTTTAGAAAAGCATCCACTCTTTATTTTAAAATTGTTAATGATGGCGAATCCACCACAACCCTTGGTAAACTGTTCCCATAGTTAATTACCCTCACTGTTAAAAATATATGCCTTATTTCCAGTCTGAATTTGTGTAGCATCAGCTTCCAGTCTTTATATCATGTTATGTCTTTCTCTGCTAGATTAAAGAGCTCATTATTAAATATCTGTTCTTCCTGTACTTAAAAACTAATCAAGTCAAACCTTCTTTGTGAAGGTAAGTTGATGGTCTCAAGGAGCTCAGGCACTATAAAGTATGTATTCTAGTCCTTTAATCATTCTCATGCTCTTCTCTGAATGCTCCTCTATTTTTCAACATCCTTCTTGAATTGTGGTACCAGAACTGGACGCAGTATCCCAGCAGCGGTCGCCAAATAAAGGAAATATAATTACTGTTCCTACATGATTCTCCTGTTCATACATCCAAGAATCATATACACTTTGTTAGCTACTGCATCACGCTGGGAACCCATGGTCATCTGATGATCCACCATGATCCTCAAATCTTTTTCAGAGTCACTGTGTTCCATGATAAACTTCCCTATCACATAGGTATGGCCTTTATTCCTTGTTCCTAGATGTATACGTTTAGCCATATTAAGATACATACTGTTTGCTTGTGCCAGCTTACAAAGTGATCCAGATCTCTCTCTATCAATGACGTATACTCTTCATTATTTACCGCTCCCTAAATTAATCAGGGATTATTTGATGTTTTCTTCCAGGTCATTGATAAAATGTGAGAGTCCACTAGAAACACACCTCCTTGATGATGATTCCCCTTTACGTTTTGAGACCTATCAGTTAGCCAACTTTGAATCCATTTAATATGTGCCATGTTAATTTGATATCATTTTAGTTTTTAATCAAAATATCATGCAGTACCAAGTCAAACCCCTTACAGAAGTCAAAGTATGTTACATCAACACTATTACCTTTATCAACCAGACTTATAATCTCATCAAAAATACATATTTCATGTTGGTTTGACAGGATCTATTTTCCTTATGTAGAGTGGCATTGCTTGTATTACCCTCCTTTAATTCTTTATTAACTGAGCCCTATATTAGCTACTCCTTTATCTCGCCTGGGATGAATCAGCGTCGAACTAAGAAGTCTGTAATTACCTGGATCATCCCATTTACTCTTCTTAAAATTATTGGCACATTATCTTTCTCCAGTCTTCTGGAACTTCCCCATTGTTTCCCTTATTGGAAATCAATATAAACTGTCTAGCAATTTCCTCAGACAGCTTTTTTAGAAGACTTGGATGCAAGTTCTCCAGACTTACTGATTTTTAAAATGTATAACTTCAGTAGCTGCTGTTTAACATTCTCCAGAGATACCAATGAAATGTAAAGAGCATTGCCATCATCAAATAATGAAATAATTAATTTGTTTTTTAAAATAGAGAACAGAAATATTTTTGAATTCTTGCTTTCTCTGCATTTTTATTAAGTCTACCATTTCTGTCTAGTAATGGACTGCCCCCAACACCGCCTAGCCTAGTCTCATCAGGCTCCTTGTCCAAAACTACACCATTCTTTCCCCCTCAATTCAGCATTGATCTTCTCAGCACTGCATTAGTCAGGTGGCTCCCTATTCCATGTTGTCTGGGCCCAGTGTGAAGTCATTGATATTACAGGAAAGATAGGCTCACTTTTCTCAGTTTAGGTGCCCAGGCATGATCTTGCCTGGAGCAGCTGTGAGGAGCAATTACTGGGAAAGTAGTCTTGAGCCTTCGGAGCCCTGTGGTGAAGTATTAGGCAGTCTTTGGGGGTTTGATGAGACAAGGACTTGCTGAGCAAATAGACTGAGACTGGGGTGAGAAAACTGAGGAGTGGGGACTGGGTCTGGCTAGGTGAGGAAAATGGGACTAAGATGAGGTGCCGGGAGTGGAGAAGAGACAGAACTGAGGCAGGAACAGGCTAGAGGGGATGCCATGGGAGGAGCCATTCTTGGAGGGAATGGGCACAATCTGTGTCCAGTAGTGCATTTTTCCCTCCAGAATTGGTAATGGATCCCAAAATTCCTAGGTCTTACCATTTTGTGCTATCAGTATATATCTCTAAAACCCAGTTGCAAAGAGTCCCATCCCCCTCTCATGCTGTTCCACATAGCAGTAATATTTTGTTATATTGTACCAGTTATCCCATTAGATGAAATAGCAGAGAATGTGCGGTTCGAACCATGTGGTTGTCAATATGATGCCACAGGATTGAATTTGTTTTTGTTTTAAAAAATATCTAGGAAATCGCACCAAAAAACTACTTTGAAAAAACATTATTAAGATTGCAAAGTCAAGCATTCAAACATTAAGAAATGCCAGAATTTGTATGCTAGTGTCTTGTGAGTATGGATTATGATAGTCTTTAATTGGATAATCCCAAAGACATGATGATGATGTGTACGCACAAGAGGGATGAATTGAGGTTGCACAGGCAATCTTGATTTTGGCATTTCTGAACTATTGAATGCTTGACATTGCAACTGTACTCTTTTAATGTAGCGATGCAGCCGCCGCTTCCCGCAGCCCCCATTGGCCTGGGACGGCGAACCGTGGCCAATGGGAGTCGCGATCGGCCGAACCTGCCTATGTGGCAGGTAAACAAACTGGCCCGGCCCGCCAGGGTGCTTACCCCGGCGAGTCGCGTGGAAGAGGTTGCCGACCCCTGGTCTGTACAATGGTACAGGCCAGCTTCCCAAGCCTACCACTGGCCAGGTTGTAGCCCTTTCTCTCCATGTCACCAGCAGTTGGGGTATTATCCCATTCAGGAGGTAACTCCCTGATTGCCAGCTGGTCTCCATTTGCAGACTTGTCTGCTGCTCCCATAAACACCTGTTTCTTAAAGGGGCCATGAAATGAAGTGGCCCAGAGCCCCCTTACGCTTTAAAGGGGCCAGACCACTCTGTTACAGGGTACATTGCAGAGTCTTCTCTTTTCAAATATAATACTATTCCAGTGGAATCAGAGACAGTATAACGGAGTACAGCACAAAGGTTGTAGAAAGTCTGTATCACAGAGAAAATTTCTTTATTTCAGATTAGAATTTGTATACTGTTCCTTCACTAGTTCCCCCAGCATTCATACTCCTTTCTTATTATTTATATCCATCCACTATCCACTTAATAATTCATTAAACTGCTCAACTGCATTTGCTTTATACCTATACCACTGTAGCTTTTAACCCTTTGCTATATATCCATTAATATACTGATTCATGAAGACTACGAAAATGATAATCATGCTAACCAAAATTTGAGATGACTAAAAAGGCAAAGAACTTTGCCTTTACTCTTGTGGACTCTGTGATTCCTAAACTGAATGACATGCTTTAAGTTCTAAAGCATCATATGTGAGCATATTGCTTTGCAAACAGAAGCAAAGTCAAGGTCCCTGCACAAAGAGACTTATAATTTAGTTTAAACTAAAGGCATGGTTGAAAGGACCACAGATGTGCAATAATGGTAAACAATAAGGAGGATACATCCCTTT
The DNA here is from genome assembly GCF_007399415.2 of Gopherus evgoodei. Classification (NCBI taxonomy): domain Eukaryota; kingdom Metazoa; phylum Chordata; order Testudines; family Testudinidae; genus Gopherus; species Gopherus evgoodei. Next base: position 279,757,151 of record NC_044323.1, on the reverse strand, counting down.
GAACTGCAGTTTTTCATGTTTGGAAGGTTAAAGGCTGATTCGTATTGTATAGTTTTTCTTGTTTTTATTTTTTGTGATGAAATTTAAGACATAAATAATTGTTTTGTGTTTTGAGATCTGGAAAAGTAAGAAGAGGTGGGAGAAACCTAGAAGCTTCATTCTCATTGCCACATGTTAAGGCACTGGAGTCTTTGGGAATGTTTTTTGAAAAATCTGGTATGGAAAAAAGAATCCTTCCTCATACTTAAACATGAGAGCAAAGTAAGAAGTCTTGAGTGTCACTTGAAAAGATATTACAAATATTACAGTGAGTATACAAAGAGAGAGGAGTATTCCAAGTAGTGGCTCCTTGACAGAAATGGCCTTACCTTCTTGTTCTTTCCAGGTTATTCAATATCTTGGGAAGCACACTAGGTACAATCTGATAGCAGATGTTGTGGCATATACAGGACATTAAAACAATATTTCCTTTAATTTTGCTTTATAAGGATGCCATTGACTTCATGGGTGCTGGATCAAGAGCATATTAATTTGGAGACAGCACTTTTTTTTCCTTAATCAAGAATCATGGTTTATTTCCACCACGCTGTATAAAGCATTGGACCTTAGCAAGTGATTTAGGATTTGTTGCCAGTTTGAGTGGAGTTTGTAACCCATCAGCAGCTCCCCTCAGTCCACTCCTTATCTCCTTCCCAAGTGTGTGGTGTGGGCTGCCTTATTTCTGCAGAGACTACTTAAGACTGGAGTCATGCTCCCTCTCATGGCTAAAGGCTCCGCTAAGGCCTCATTGACACCCATGTCTTCACAGTCTTTAAACATTCCTCCAGCTAAACAGACCTCTTACACAGCCAACACAGATGGGGCCAAACCTGGGCAATATGTAGCAACTGTGTTTGGATAGTTGGGGGAAGGAAATGGCAAAAAGGATGGAAATTTCAAAAGTACCTAGGTGACTTAGGAGCACAAGTCCCATGGATAGTCACTGGGATTGTGTTCTGAAATTTCATAAGAGCTTTTGAAAATGTCACTGAAACTAATTCAGTGTAAAGATCTGATTCAGTTTTTGTTTGTCTTTCATTGTAGTGAGAAGCTGTGTTGTTAACACCCGGGGGAAATTTTGAACAGTAGATGAGTCGTTTTAAGGTTTTACAAATTCTCAGCATACTATCTCTTTGTTTTGTTTTCTCTTCACTAGAAATACTTCAGTATCTAAACTTATCTAATATTGGACCCACCATAACTACAGTTTTTTTTCTTTTAAAATTGTTTGTAGTTGGGTAACATGGCTGACTGTATATACAGTAACTACATTTTTAGTTTTTGGAGGCAGATGGAGAGCATGATGGAGAAATCTACAGCGGCACCTTGGCAAAAACTTTCAAAAGTGATTGGTGATTTTAGAAGACTCAATTTTTGAGTACCCAGCTTGAGACATTTTAGAGGGGCCTGATTTATTTTCAGAGGCTGGTTGTCAGTACTTTCTGAAAATCAGGCTTTTATAAGGTGTCAAGTTGGGTAATCAAAATGAGTCATTTCTGAAAATCTTGGCCACTGTTGTCTCTTCTGTTGTATAGCTCCAAGCATGGTGAGAGCTGTATCATGTAGGTTTTAATTAGTTTTTAATTTTTTGGTTACTACATACCCTTTAGGGAAAATTTAGGTTTCATGCTTCTTAATGTCTGCCTCTTTCTTTTGCCAACATTTACTTTCCACTCATATGTTTCTAGTTGAACAGAAGCAAAAATATGGCTGTTTTCATTTCTCCTTGCATCAGTATTTTTGATAATAGAGAATGCGTGCTTTTGGAATATTGCACAAAAATGATAGCTTTTTCCCCTTATGCTAAGTGGTGGTGTTACTCCAGTACACCACCAAACAAGCGCAGTCTCACTTCTTGGATATTCATTTAACCATTCTTGAACAGTGCAGAGAACACCCTGGTGAGTCACTCTAATATCCTGGGACCAACAAAGCTACAACAAAACTACATGTAAGTGAATGTGCATATTTAGCATAAGATGTGTGAAAGTACAGTACTTGTCTACCACAGTATTGTCACTTTTTGGTTTAAGTTATACATGCCTTGTTTGTGGGGAAGAGGTGGCAAGAGAACAGCATCAGCAGTAGAATGAGAAATACCAGTTTTGTTTGAGTGGACAGTGACTTTGAATTAGGTGGCGCATCTTGATATCAGAAGGAGAGAATATTGTGGAACATATCCCAAGATGTTTGCAGTACTGTATTTTGCATTAGCAATTATGTTAATTGTTTTTGAACAGCTATTTGATATATGTATGTTTATTGAAACTCCAAGATGGGTCTATGGGGTTTTTCTGCTGTGCTCACTGTGGTATATTGCAGCGATTTTAAAACAGTGATTTTAAAAATGAAACAGTCAAGCTCCTGCAAAAGGTGACAATTGTTCACTTTCCATTTTGTGCAACATCTAGGGGATAGGCAACTGTTGCACCCTGGGGCCATATCCAGCCTGTCAAATCATTTTATTTGGCTGGCCACATCTCAGCTCAGGGCAAGCAATTTGTCAGCCTCGGGGAGAGGATAGTGCATTGCAGAGGGAGGGCTCTGTGGATATGGATGTGACATTGTGGTGAGAGCCAACGTGCTGGAGCAGGGAGTGACCCATGTGATTATAACCTTGCTTGCCAAAGCGTTATTGCCAAGATTTTCAAAAATGGGTGCCTAAAGTTAAGTTCCTGAATGCATAATTACACACTTAAATCAGTAACCTGATTTTTAAAAATCCTGAACTCCTTTAGTCAGCTCAAGAGCATGAGTACCAATCTGAGAGCAGACTGTTAAGAAGGAGGGCACAAATCCCAAAGTGGTTGTGAATTCTATACTTAGATTTCACCAACCATGTGTCAGCTGTGAACTCCTCAAGCACTATACCAGCCTTAACATGAAGTCACAGACAGTCTTCTTGGGTACTCCAGTCTATCTTGCCATCTAGGCAAGCTTGCCTTTGTGGTAGATGGGTTCCTTACACCAAAAATCACAACAGTATTTAGGGTTACTCTCAATGCCAAAGGACTGGTCACTTACCCCAGGTCAACTGCACTGTAGATCTTACAATACAATGCTAATAGGCAATCCTATAATAAATTAACTAATCAAAGAATTATTAACTAAAAAGAAATTAGTTATTTACAAGGGTAAAGCAAGTAAGCAGACACACACAAGTGAGTTACTCTTCGATACCAAAAGGTAATAGAAGCTGCTGTAATAAGCAAGCTCTGTGTGTCCTTTAGGGCTAACCGAAGCCAAGCACTGGAGATCTTTTGGTTATGTTTAGTAATCCTTGCCCCTTAGAGTCCAAGCAGCATAAAAACCAAGTTTTTTCTTGTCACAGATTATTTCCTTCCTCACAGAGTTCAAGCTGATGGGGTGAGTTCATGCAGGTCTCCTGTTCCTTTGGGGCAGGTGGAATGCAATTAAGAAAGTCTTTGGCTATGTCTACACTAGAGCAGTGGTTCTCAACCATGGGTCCCCTCGGTTTGAGTTTTAAGCAGGTTTCAGGGGGTCTGCCAAGCATGACTGACATTAGACTTGCTAGGGCCCAGGGCAGAAAGCAGAAGCCCTACCACACAGAACTGTAGCACAGGGCCCTGAGCCCCACCACTCAGGGCCTAAGCAAATTAGCTTCACAGTGCCCCCTATAGGGTGAGAGGTCTTGAGCAATTGCCTTCCTTTCTACCCCCTAACACTGGCCCTGGTTTTTATATGCAGAAAAATAGTTGTGGTACAACTGGGCTGTGGAGTTTTTACAGCCTGTCGGGGGGCCTCAGAAGGAAAAAGGTTGAGAACCCCTGCACTGGAGAGCTTACAGCAGCACAGCTGTATGAATGCAACTGCACCACTGTGAGATCTCTCATGTAGTTGCTCTATGCTGACAGGACAGAGCTCTCCTATCGATATAATTAAACCAGCCCCAATGGGTGGTGGTAGCTGTATTGGTGAGTAGCACTATGCACACTACCATTTATGCCGGTGAAACTTATGTAGCTCGGGGTGAGTGTTTGGTTTTTTTTAACACCTCTGAGAAACATAAATTTTGCTGACATATGTGGTAGTGTAAACATGGCCTTTTTTCTTTGATGTTTAACAATAGCTCATTTGATTTCGGGGGGCTTCTTGTGGACAGGACTGAACACCTTCTGTAATAAGCCAGTATTTTACAGTATTTAATGCTTCTTTTCTGTCTGAATTGCACAATTACAGAAGTTTACAATGCAAACATTCAATATAACCTTATAACATACGGTACAGATGTTATAAGTGATGCTACAAGTGCTGCATCCTACAAGCATTTCATAAAGCCTAAGCACTAAACTGGGGCTGTCAATCACAGTTAACGCACATGATGAAAAAAGTTAATCGAAGTTTTAATCACACTGTTAAACAATAGAATACTAATTGAAATTTATTAAATATTTTTGGATTTTTTTTTTACATTTTCAGATATATTGATTTCTATTGCAACACAGAATACCAAGTATACAGTGCTCAAAAACAAACCAATGTAAAACTTTAGAGCATACAAGTCCACTTAGTCCTACTTCTTATTCAGCAAATCGCTAAGACAAACGGGTTTGTTTACATTTACGGGAGATAATGCTGCTGGCTTCTTATTTACAATGTCATCTGAAAGTGAGAACAGGCGTTCGCGTGGCACTTTTGTAGCCGGCATTGCAAGGTATTTACATGCCAGATATGCTAAACATTCATGCTTCAGCCACCATTCCAGAGGACATGTTTCCATGCTGATCATGCTAGTTAAAAAAAAAAATACATTAATTAAATTTTGACTCAACTCCTTGGGAGAGAATAGTATGTCTCCTGCTCTGTTTTACCTGCATTCTGCCACATATTTCATATTATAACAGTCTCTAATAATGACCCAGCACATGTTGTTCATTTTAGAACACTTTCACTGCAGATTTGACAAAACGCAAATAAGGTACCAATGTGAGATTTCTAAAGATAGCTGCAGCAGTCGACCCAAGGTTAAAGAATCTTAAGTGCCTTCCAAAATCTGAGAGGGATGAGATGTGGAACATGCTTTCAGAAGTCTTAAAAGAGCAACACTCCAGTGTGGAAACTACAGAACCCAAACCATCAAAAAAAGGAAAAATGCTGGTGGCATCTGACTAAGATGATGAAAGTGAACATGCATCAGTCTGCACTTATTTGGATCATTATCAAGCAGAACACATCATCAGCATGGATGCATATCCTCTGGTTGAAGATGAAGTGACATATGAATCTTTAGCGCATCTGGCATGTAAATATATTGCAGTGCAGGCTACATTAATGCCATGCGAATGTCTGTTCTCACTTCCAGATGACAACAAGAAACGGGAAGCATTATCTCCTGTAAATGTAAACAAACTTGTTTGTCTGAGCGATTAGCTGAACAAGAAGTAGGACTGAGTGAACTTGTAGGCTCTAAAGTTTTTTTTACTGTTTGAATGCAGTTATTTCTTGTACATAATTCTACATTTGTAAGTTCAACTGTCATGATAAAGAGGTTGTATTACAGTACTTGTATTATGTGAATTGAAAAATACTATTTCTTTTGTTTTTTTACAGCACAAATATTTGTGATAAAATAAAGTGAGCACTGTACACTTTGTATTCTATGTTGTATTTGAAATCAATATATTTGAAAATGTAGAAAACATCCAAGAATATTTAAAGAAATAGTATTCTATTATTGCTTAACAGTTCGATTAATACCACGATTAATCAAAATTAATTTTTAATTGCTTTACAGCCCTACACTAAACACATTCTTATAAACTTAACTATTTTAACAGTGCTAACAACAAACAGGTAAGCCAGTCTGCTTTCAAGCTATGTAGTGGTCAGTGTTCATTTGAGGTCTACAGGCCTTGGCATGAGCTCTCTTTACCTCCTCAAAGCCAATGGAAATTACTGAGTATCCAGGCCAAGAGTTTAGGCGCCTAACTTCAGGCACTCACCTTGGAAAATTTTGACTTATATTACAATAATGTGAGGGCAGGTGAGGTCCCTCTCTTACTAGTGAGGCAAATATGGACATATCAGGGTCATAGCAGGAAAATGCTGAATTGAAATATTTCATGTGCAAAACTAATAAGTGCTACATTATGTACTATACTCTTCCTTCAGTATCAGAATTAAGGAAAGCATATACTTTTAAAATCAAATTCAAATGATAACATTTTATACCTGAATTAGACCTTTTTAGTTGAAATTATATTTGTAAGTTTGAACGTGAAAACTGGATTAGTCTTCATTTGTGTGTCTTCGCCTTCCACTCCCGCATCTTTTCTGATCTGCAAGTGATGCCAATCTCAGCACCTGATTTGTTCACTTCGGCCACAACTATTTCTATGTGTTCCTCTATACTGACTGTTGTGTATGGAACACACTTTTTGAGCTGATTTGCAAAGGTGTTAACTCTTCACACATTTTAAATCCCTGTTGAAGGCAAACTTGCATGTAAGGTATACAAAAAATTTGCAAATTGTCAGTTATCCAATTTAATTTACTTATCACTAAACTGCTCACTTATATGGAGGAAAGGAGATGAAACCCGAGAGAGTGAAATGTAAGATCACTGGAACTGAAGCTATGGATTGCTGTGGGGGAAAAGGAAAGGGGTTTGCATGGTGGAGGGGCGAATAGTGGCATATTTAACTTCCAAAAAAACTCTAGCAACAAAACAACAATAACTTTTCCCTAAAAATCTTGTCTGCATCTCCCTCTTCCCCCCACCCAAATCAATCAGACCTGTAACTTCAGGTGAACAACTCAACATTTTGTGTAATTCAGGTATCAGAGGGGTAACCGTGTTAGTCTGCATCTGTAAAAGCAGCAAAGAGTCCTGTGGCACCTTATAGACTAACAGATGTTTTGGAGTATGAGCTTTCGTGGGTGAATACCCACTTCATCAGATGCACCCACGAAAGATCATGCTCCAAAACGTCTGTTAGTCTGTAAGGTGCTACAGGACTCTTTGCTGCTTTTGTAATTCAGCTGTCACTTTTCAACATTTAGCCTTTAAGACTTGTATTCTGGTGTTTATTCCAACGTGTAGGGGGTGTATTTTATTTGTGTTAATCATTTCTCTGGTGCTTCATGTATTAAATGTTGTGACAACTGTTGTGCTGTGTTCACATATTATGGTAGCAAATGGTGGGCATGCACTTCTTTGTGTATATATATGAGACCTCAATCAAGGGGTCTGTAATAGCTTCTTGTGGCGTTTGCTGCCAGAAGAATTCATTGGGCTGCCATCAGTGGTGCTAGCATATTTTGTTTTTAGGAAGAAGTAATTAACATTTAAATTATTCACCATTGGAAACTGTCTTTTTAATAATTTGTTGTTACTATTTTCCACGTTCGAAAAATCCAGAACAAATTTGCAACAAGAGGAGAAGTAAAATTTCTAGTTTGCAGTAGTTAAAAATGTGTTGGTTTAAATTAAAGTCTCTGACATTACTTCAAGACATAAGAATGGGAAATCTAAATTATCAGGATACAGACAATACACAAAAGCTAGGGAAAAGCAGTCAGAAAAATGATTGTATAACATAGATAAAAGGTGAGAAATTGTATGTGACAATTTAGTAGGACAGTTTAAAAGTGATGATTGGATGTTGCTTTAGACTCTTGAACAGACTGAGTATGTAGGCCAAGAAATGCTTTAAGAGGTCTGTGAAAAGGTTGGTCAGTGATTGTAGTGGTCATTGAGGTTTAACTGCCTAATTACTTATTGGGAAAAAGGAATGATGATCATGAATGTAGCGCTGGATTGATGCTTTGTCGTATAATATAGCCATGTCAGTCTATGCTATACCTAATAAATGGAATAAACCAGGTGTGATACATTTGAAACTGGAGAGAACTTAAAATCAAGTGATTTTAATATCAAGTTTGAAATGCTGATGAGCCTGTAGGCAGGGCATTAACCTAAATAGACTCTGAAGGAATGTGAAGTGAACTAAAAAAAAAAGATAAAGTGGAACTCAATAATGCATGTACATCATTGGTGGGGAGGAAAGCAGGAAGTATTTTATATGCTATTGGTAAGAGGACAAAGAAAATTAATTCTAGTAAACTGTAAAAATCTACCGTAAAAGGTCAATCAGAAAGCTTGTAGCTAAGTAAGGCTGTAAAGAACAGCAATATAAGAGCTAAATGCCAAATATTTTTTAAATGTACCGGACCCGGGAAAGATTAAAATATATAAATTAAAGAAAAAAATTGCAGAAAATATATTTAAAAGGCAAAGTATTTAAAGAGTTTTCAACTATCTACACTTGAAGGATAAGAGATAGAATTGGGTCACATAAATGAGAAGAGAGCTTATATAATATGGAGAGAGATGGATGATGAAGAGAAGAAAATAAATACGCAAAAAAAGCATTGAGTACTTCAGCTTTTTCCACATCATCTGTCACCTGGTTGCCTCCCCCATTCAGTAAGGGTCCCACAATTTCCCTGACCACCTTCTTGTTGCTAATATACCTGTAGAAGCCCTTCTTGTTAACCTTCACATCCCTTGCTTGCTGCAATTCCAGTTGTGCTTTGGTGTAATCAGGAAGGCCAAAACACAATTCAAGTTGCAGCTAGCAAGGGATGTGAAGGGTAATAATAAGGGTTTCTACAGGTATGATAGCAACAAGAAGAATATCAGGGAAAGTGTGTGGCCCTTACTGAATGGAGGAGGCAACCTAGTGACAGATGATGTGGAAAAAGCTGAAATATTCAATGCTTTTTTTGCCTGTCTTCACAGACAAGGTCAGCTCCCAGACTGCTGTACTTGGCAGTACAGTATGTAGAGGAGATGAGCAGCCCTTGGTGGTTAAAGAACAGGGTAGAGACTATTTAAAAAAGCAGGACATGCATAAGTCCATGGGGCCGGATGCAATGTATCTGAGGGTGCTGAGGGAGTTGGCTACTGTGATTGCAGAGCCATTGGCCATTATCTTTCAAAACTCATGGCAATCAGGGGAGGTCCCGGACGATTGGAAAAAGGCAAATATAAAAATAAATCTTTTTAAAAGGGAAGAAGGAGAATCCAGGGAATTACAGATAGGTCAGCCTCAGCTCTGTCCCTGGAAAAAATCATGGAGAAGGTTCTCAAGGAATCTATTTTGAAGCACATGAAGGAGAGGAAGGAGAGGAACAGTCAACATGGATTCACCAAGGGCAAGTCATGATGAGATAACTGGCTCTGTGGATATGGGAAAAGCAGTGGAGGTGATATATCTTGACTTTAGCAGAGTTTTTGATACGGTTTCCCACAGTATTCTTGCCAGGAAGTTTAAGAAGTATAGATTGGATGAAGGGATAAGGTGGATAGAAAGCTGGCTAGATCATTGGGCTCAGCAAATAGTGATCAGTGGCTCGATGTCTAGTTGGGAGCCGATATGAAGCAGAGTGCTCCAGGGTTGCATCCTGGGGCCAGTCTTGTTCAATATCTTCATTAATGATCTGGATGATGAGATGGATTGCACCCTCAGAAAATTTGCTGATGTTACTAAGTTGTGGCAGGAGAGGTAGATATGCTGAAAGATAGGGATAGGGTCCAGAGTGACCTAGACAAATTAGAGGATTGGACCAAAAGAAATCTAATGAGGTTCAACAAGGACAAGTGCAGAGTCCTGCACTTAGGAGGGAAGAATCCCATGCACTGCTACAGGCTGGGGACTGACTGGTTAAATATCAGTTCTGCAGAACAGGACCTGGGGATTAGTGGATGAGAAGCTGGATATGAGTCAACAGTGTGCACTTGTTGCCAAGAAGGCTAACGGCATATTGGGCTGCATTAGTAGGAGCATTGCCAGCAGATCGAGGGAAGTGATTATTCCCCTCTATTTGGTACTGATGAAGCCACACCTGTAGTATTGCATCCAGTTTTTGCCCCCCCTCCCCCCAGTATAGAAAGGATGTGAACAGATTGGAGAGAGAGTCCAGCGGAGGGAAACGAAAATGATTAGTGGACTGGAGCACATAGTTTATGAGTAGAGGCTGAGGGAACTGGGCTTATTTAGTCTGCAGAAGAGAGGAGGTGAGGGGAATTTGATAGCAGACTTCAACTGCCTGAAGGGGGGTTCTAAAGAGGATGGAACTAGGCTGTTCTCAGTGGTGGCAGATGACAGACCAAGGAGTAATGGTCTCAAGTTGCAGTGGAGAGGTTTAGTGTGAACACACACAATAGTCAGTAGCCAAACTAAACAAAATTTTAGTAATATTGGGTGGGAAGGAACTGGAGGCAGAGGACTTTGTGGGTGTGGACTGGGAGTCGGGGACAGGGGACAGGAACAGGGGTTGTGTCTGCAGTGGAAGTGAGAAATTTGGTCAGATGATAGGCAAATCTTGGATTGGTTGTTTAAGAAAATCTGTATTTTAGTAACTCTTGGTGTTGGTGGGAGAGGGACAAATGGCTCCTCCTTGATTTTGGGGCAGATTAAGGTGGTGTTTCCCAGGACACACAGTGTGGAGGTTTGGAACTGACATTGCAGCTACCTTGATGGCTCAGGGAAATGAATACATGTGCTACCAGGATTGCCAATTTGTGGATTCTGGTCAGCTTCAGGATTACGAGGTTGCAGAAGTTTATGGGAAATCAAGGAGCACAGCTTGACATGGAGACTGCTGACTACAGACTGCTTTTGGTAGAGCGAGGTGGCCTGCATTGGTATCAAGTATTGCTGATTCTGCAGTGTCTAACTTGTGATTTAAGAGGTTGTGACCTACTGGATGTTGTTGTGGTTCACTCAGGTGAAAATGATCTAGGCATTGTTCCTGGTGTATGCCTCATACAATGTATGAGAGCAGATTGGGAGCATATCAGAGATTTGCATTCAAGAGCTGTGATAGTTTTGCTCTGATTTGCCTAAGTGTCTGAATAATTGCTGCAGTGACAATGTGTAAACCAATTAATAAATATTAGAAGAACATTAAAAGAGAAATGGAAGGGTTCATGGCTGACTGGCATATGTGGATGTGGAATAGAAACATTACAAGTTCTGATGGTAAAGAGTTTTTAAAGTGTGTTAGGCACAAAAGGAAGCTTAACAATGGGTATTGGTCCATTAATAAATGGAAATTGTAGAATTATAAATAATGATGCAGAAAAGGGAGAAGTGTTCAAGAAATATTTCTGTTCTTTATTTGGGGGAAAAACAGATAGATAGTGTCGTCATATCACATGATAACACTCTTTCCATTCAACTAGTATCTGATTAGGATATTAAGCAGTAGCTACTCAAGCTAGACGTTTTAAAATCAGCTGCTCTGGATAATTTGCATTCAGAAGTTTTAAAAGAGATGGCTGAGGAGCTTGCTGGACTGTGAATGTTGATTCTCAACAAGTCTTTGAACAACGAATGCTCCCAGAAGACTGGAAGAAGGCTAATGTTGTGCCAATATTTAAAAAGGGTACATGGGATGGCCTGGATAATTATAGGTTTGACAGCAATCCTGGACAAGATAGTGGAGTGTCTGATAAGGCACTCTATTAATAAAGAATTAAAAGAGGGTAATATAATTAATGCCAATCAGCATGGGTTTATCAAAAATAGATCCTGTCAAACTAACTTGATATCTTTTTTTATGAGATTACAAGTTAGGTCGACAAAATTAATAGTGTTGATGTAATATACTTAGATTTCTGCAAGGCAGCTGACTTGGTACAAGATGCCATTTTGATTTAAAAAAAGGAAGATCTAAAATTAACATTGCATACATTAAATGTTTTAATAACTGGGTAACTGATAGGTCTCAAAATCTAATTGTAAACAGAGAATCATCATCGAACAGATGTGTTTCCTGTGGGGCCTCACAGAGTTCAGTTCTTGGCCCTATGCTATTTGACTTTTTTATTAATGATCTTGAAGAAAACAAAGTAATTACTGATAAAGTTTGCAGATTACCCAAAAAGTGAAGGAGTGGCAAGTGATGAAGAGAACAGGTCACTGAAAAGGAGTGATCTAGATCCACTTGGTAAGCTGGTTGTAAGCAAACCATATGGGTAAATGTAAATGTGTACATCTAGAAACAAAAAATATAGCCATCTTACATGATGGGGGACTCTATTCTGGGAATCAGTGACTCTGAAAAAGATTTTGCAGTCATGGTATAGAAACAGATGCACGTGAGCTCGCAGTGCAACACTTTAGCCAAAAGGTCTAATCTAATGCAATCCAAGACTGTATAAACATGGGAATCTTGAGTAGAAAAGGAGTACAGATATTATTTTATCTATGTATATGGCACTGATGTGACCATTCCTGGAATACTTTGTCCAGTACTGGTAGTCACAATTCAAGAAGGAAGTTGATAAATTAGAGAGTTCAGACACGAGTCATGAGTATGATTAAAGGATTAGAAATATGCCTTATAGTGGTAGTTTCGAGAAACTCAATCTATTTAACTCAACAAAGAGGAGTTAAAGGGTAGTTTGATTACAGACTATAAGTAACTACTTGGGGAACAAATTATTTGATAATGAGCTCTTCAATCTACTGGAAACTGGTATAACATGATCCAATAGATGAAAGTTGAAGCTAAACAAATTCAGAATGGAAATATGGTGTATGTTTTTAACAGTGAGAGAAATGAACTATTAGTGCCACTTAGGAAGGGTTGTGGTAGATTCCTCGTCACTGATTATTTTAAAAACAAGATTAAATGTTTTTCTAAAAATATGAAGTAGGAATTGTTTTGGGGAAGTTCTTAGGCCTGTGTTATACGAGAAGTCAGACTAGATGATTATTATAATCCCTTCTGTCTTTGGAATCTATGAAAAACTAACTGTTTCTTATAGCTGGGGTTTATCTATTGGACAGCATTCAGAACATCTTTCTCTAAAATATAAAACTGTCAGTATTTTGGCTCACCTTGTTTATGATTTCTCTCACCAGACACTCTCCAAACTCCACTCTCCAACTACTCCAAAAAGTGACAAGGAACACCATTCAACTGTAACATAGTTGTCCTTTGCTTCAAGCACTGCATTTGAGTTGGTTGATAGGAAGTGGGAAGTAATGGCAATAGAAACGTTTGAATACCAGGAAGTGAAGACTCCTAGGGAGATGCATTCTCTATTTGCAGTGTTCAGGGATGCACTCTGAGGCCACCAAAAAATTTGTTGTGAGAACCCCTGATCTAGGCTCATTAGGTGTTGTTAAATGCCGGAAGGGTCAATTTCAAAGCTACAGGATGAGCTTACTTGCACTGGCAACTGATTTGCATATGACGGACTGGAGCTCATGAATATCATGATGAAAGGTGTCTTCAGATGAGATAACTAAAGGTATCAGTTGAATGGATACTCGAGGTCATGACTTGTATTATCCAGGGCTACAGGAGTCGGCAACCTTTCAGAAATGGTGTGCCAAGTCTTCATTTATTCACTCTAAATTAAAATTTTGTGTGCCAATAATACATTTTAATATTTTTAGAAGGTCTTTTTCTGTAAGTCTATAATATATAACTAAACTATTGTTGTATGTAAAGTAAATAAGGTTTTTAAAATGTTTAAGAAGCTTAATTTAAATTTAAATGTAAATTAAAATGCAGAGCCCTCTGGACTAGTGGCCAGGACCCGGGCAGTGTGAGTGCCACTGAAAATCAGCTCGCGTGCTGCCTTCGGCACACGTGCCATAGGTTGCCTACCGCTGGTCTATCAGCTCCGATCAAGAATAGACTAAAGTTGTGCTCAAATACAAAGAAGAGAATGAAGATGGCAGGGACTATTACAGAGCTAATCGCTGACAGGTCATTGTTTGCTCATCTCCTGGTCATGTCCTGATCTCAGCATGATACTGATTTACATGAGACTTTGGGAAAGTACAAGTTCTCCATGGTACGGCAATTAATGTTTGAATGAGAGGGAACAGTGCATATGTTCTGGTTAAAAAGCATACTAATGCACAGCTTGCATGCTCTTCTTAAGCCAGCATCTACTGACAATGTGGCTGGTACATTATGCCAGTACAGGTCTTTCGATGTAGCAATCGTAGATGGTATGACTGAGGTACAAGCTCTCGACAAACCAGAAACTGTTAACATCTGCAGAGATTTGACTGACACTTCATTATGAGGCTACAGAGAGAATACTAGACCAATAATGAAGTTCACCCTGTGTTTGACATTTATGTAGATGAATCAATTAAAAACATTACCAGAAAGAAAAGATACCATGGTACTGCATGTGTGCAATATTTTGACTCCGTGAACATCTGCAAAATTGCAATGAAGAAGCAACTGTCTCATACTCACATGAAGGGCAAGTAACTGCATACCTTGCAGGAAAAATGCTCCAGCATATGAAGAATTACTCAAAAAAATTATTTATCACATGGCATAATGAATCTGGTGCTTTACACTGTTCAGTGGAGTTTCCTTCTATTTCCCATGAGAAGGCTGACTCTAAAATTACCTTGCATGCTATCAATGCCACAGAGAGAGGTACTGCTAAACTCTGTATTTTTGCACAAGACACACATAGTGCTGTCTGTGAAATGCTGTCCAATACTTCTGCACAATTTTGTTTTTGTGCCTGCTGCTGGTGAACAGAATGACAGTATATCCCTCAGAGATGTGTTCCTATCACTCGGAACATTAAAAGCCAGTGCGTTACCAGGTTGCATGCCCTTTCAATATGTGACATTACTGGAAGGTTGGCTGAAAATACTAATTTATCTTATTGGAAGGCATTTGATTCAGCATCCGGAAACTCTGTCCTTGCTCTGAAGATGTTACGAATCGCTGAGAAAGTCACTGATGAGTTTATAAATGCACTGGAGGCATTCATATGCCAAGTTTGCCATTTGAAGACTCTTTTTAATACCTGTAGAGCTACATTGATTTCTGAGAAGCAGACAGAAGAATTGCCACTGACAAGGGGTATATTTATACCTGCTATCTAGAGGGCAAATTATCAAATAATGGAATGGCTCCAGGATAATTGAGGGTGTCCAAAACTACCCTCACCAATTGGGCATTGATAGGTCTTGGAGGAGGGACTGATCACACTAGTTATATTTGAAATACCATGCATTCCTGAATCAATCCTTCTCCAAATCATATGCTCATGTACAATAACCAAATGCTCAGAACCCTCCAGATGTTTGGCCTGCAGCCTTACTTGCTCAGAGATGTGTGAGTGTGGTGTGGACAAGGATTAGTGTTAACGGCATTGTCTAGGAATGGTGCTCTGAGAGGACACAGATGATGACTTTGATGAATAAATGTTTTCAGTCCCACATGTTAAGGCTAACTTCCCTATCGTTACCAAAGATGAGTATCGTCTTTTATGTATGCAATGTTAAAGTATAATTGAAAAAATGTTGATTTTTAAACATTTTCTCAAATATATATCTCTATACTGTACTAGGTTTTTTTTATGTTTGGCACCCTTGTGTTTGCGGCAGAAAGAGCTTTCAAATTTTACCCATCTCGCCCCATTCCTGATGATGTTGTGTTATCAACATTTCCAGCAACTGGTGGTCCTGGAGCTGGGGTGGAGCGAGTCCCCCCTGTGATGCCACAGAAGAAAACACCATTGAAATTATCATTCTGTAGATTTTTACAAATCAAGTGACATCCCCTAATCTTTCTGTCACTAACTTGCCCACGAAATGAGATTTTAGTACATTATACTTTCTAGTGCGCTTTAACATAAATGCTCTTACTACATTAAAGTGCAGTAGGGACAAACACACAAAATACTAAACCATAGGGTTCAGTAACATGGAGAAAAAAGTTAAGATCACATGTAAGTCATTTTTATACATATAATGACATACAATACAAATTTAAAGTAGATTCTATTTAGGCAAGAATTTTGGGAAGTACCTGGAAAAAAAAATCTTCTCATTCAGTATCAGTATCCCCCAAGATTTTTGGATATCCTCATAGAACATGAAAATTGCTAAAAAAAAAAATAGACCCTGGAAAATGAAATTAATAACCCCCTCCAAAATAGAAGCCTTGTGTACATTTTATAATTAATAGGCCACAGGGGTTTTACTGCAAAGGGTATTGTAGTAGTGAGCTGTATATATGAGAGCAGTCTAAACATTTATTATCTGCATGCACTCCAGCTAAAGTGAGTGTGATCTGAATGAGGTGTATCTGTACTGAATGGTGGAGGCAGTAGATAGTTCTGCTTTGTTCAAGGGTGTTGTCATCTATGGATTACTTTGAGAGCTATGACAGCTTTGATTATTATATGAAGTGATCTGTGTTTTACACCCTCTTGTGTCTATAAGGAAAGAGAAGAGGTGCATGCATACCTTCAGGGTGCAGTATGCATCTTTTCTGTGCAGAATTGAATAGGTTGCATGAACAGCCTTAACTGTGCATTTCCTTGTTTTCAGTAGTTCGATATTTGCTCAACTCGGCATTCTAAATCTTAACATAATTTTTTGCCATAGGACTAATAATAATCTCTAGTAAAAGGTACTCGGTTTACATCATCTTTTCTCATTTGATTGGACCAATTGCTTTTCTCACAGCTCTGTTTATTTGTGATATCAGTACTCCAGCAGTGTTCTCCTGAAAGACAACAAAAGTGATCTCACACAGGATAGTGGCTTAAAAAAAATAGGAGCAGTAGAGATAATTTATCCTTTAGAGGAATCAGTATCAGTTAGAGTAAAATGTATCCACTTGCTAAAGTGCTAAGCACATATAAAATTTAGGTGGACCCTGAAAGATAGAAGTTTTGCATGGAAAAAATGTATTATAATGCTCCAAATTAACATTGGTTAATCCACAGAAGCAGTGTACCAATGACAATTGTTTTAGTTCAATTAGAATCATAGAATATCAGGGTTGGAAGGGACCTCACGAGGTCATCTAGTCCAATCCCCTGCTTGAAGCAGGACCAATCCTCCAGGTTTTTTGTTTTTTGGGTTTGTTTTTTTTAAACCCCAGTTCCCTAAATGGCCCCCTCAAGGACTGAACTCACAACCCTGGGTTTAGCAGGCCAATGCTCAAACCACTGAGGGGCTGGAATACAAAGGGAGCTAACTTCACAAGGCTGTTTGTGAAATAGAGAACTAGGGAGGCCTTTTGCACACACTTTCCTTTTTTTGCCTTCAACTACAATTTGGACATACAGTACAACCTCAGAGTTATGAACATTAGAATTATGAACTGACTGGTCAACCATGTATCTCGTTTGGAACCAGAAGAACGCAGTCAGGCAAACCAAAAAATGCAAATACAGTACAGTACTGTGTTAAACGTAAACTACTAAAAATAAAGGGAAAGCTTTTAAAAAAGATTTGACAAGGTAAGTAAACTTTCTGTGCTTGTTTCATTTAAATTAAGATGGTTAAAAGCAGCATTTTTCTTCTGCATAGTAAAATTTCAAAGCCATGTAAGTCAAAGTTCAATTGTAAACTTTTGAAAGACCCACCATAATGTTTTGTTCTGAGTTACAAACATTTTAGAGTTATGAACAACATCCATTCCCAAGGTGTTCATAACTGAGGTTCTACTGTACATCAATGGCCTCACGAATTGTAAGATAAAAGGAGATAAGAGACAGAAATGGAAAAAGAAAATCCTTAAGTTGAACAGGTATCTAGCAACACAAATGATGCACATAGTTATCCATGATTGCTCTCTGTTGGAAGTCTTCTTAAGGTGAACTATGGTTCAAGCAGCTGAAGGAAAGTAGTGGGAAAGCTGACTCAACAATTAACACATTATTTCTCCCAAGAGAAGGTCTTAAATATCCGTCAAAGAGATTGAGATGCCATTTTCAAGATCTAGATGTAGCTTCAATATTTCTATTAGTTCACTTGCAGTTAAGTACTGTTTGCCTGTAATTATTATTTTATTATGAGTTTAAATGTGTTTTAGATGAAAGAGTAAAAATGTTTGTGGGAGCTTCTGTTGGTTTGAACTTTAGTTCCGGAGTACTAAATTATAGACTTATAAATGTAATCTTCATGATTATAATGTTTTTTATTTGACCTCCTACAGTAGTTCTTTAAATGCAACAATCTGCACATTTTTACACACTCATTTCAAAACCATTCAAAATGCCATAAAATTACTAATATCCAATTATGGCAATACAGCTTTTATGAATCTACCCATGTAAAGCTTTTGTTGGAATTTTATATTTCTTAACTTGCTATTTTATAGAATAAAAATATTTTAATGCTGTAATTTTTGTCTGTAAAATAGCTATTCTAAATACATCTGCTTGGAATATTTTTTTAAAAATATATTTGGACTAGTAGGGGAATATAAAGATGCTCCTTTCCATTTGAGCCCTTTCCAAAGACAATACTTATTAATAAAAATTAATTTGAAACCTGGATGCAACATAATTGCGCTCTGCTATTTATAACAACTTCCTTGGAAGCAAAATATAGTGTAATAAAGTATTAACACATCAAATGTAAGAGTTTAACATATTTGGGGACAGAAGGGCCTCTGTTTTCAAATTATTAAATGGAAGAAGGTATGATAATTGTTGCCATAACACCCAGAAACCTCAGTTAGAATTGGGGTCCCATTGTGTAAAGCGTTCTACAAACATTCTGCCCTGAATTGATATATATGATGTATTTTAAACTAGACAGGATTTGTTCAAATAGAGATACTTTAAAGTATAAATGTACAGAACTGACCCATGTTGTCAGTCTGATTAAGCTCATAAGCTCCTTGAGGCCAGAGATGTCATCCTCTATATTTTGCTGTGCTCAGTGATGGTACTCCATAAATAATGCAAACCCACTCCAATGAATGAATTTTGTTTAGTTTTCTAATTAGGTTTCACTCTGAAGGTCAAATTTTCTTTTATCTATTTCCGAATTAAACTTTGAATTTCTTCCTTAGTGTCTTGTTTGGTTCAGTATTATCAAATTCCTTCACAAGCTTTATCACTGAAACATCTCCTAATTCACACATAAACAGTTGTATTTTGCACCCCCGCCCCAAATCTAATGCTGAAATTCCTAATCTCAACTAAAATGTGGCTAGATAAGTGAAGAATTACACTATCTTTTCTGAGTAGCCCTCATCATACTAGTTGACATTGATTAGAACTTCACTAGACATTCAAGATAAGTACTTGCTGAGGTGGTTTATGCTGTATGGATTGGTAATACAGTTTTGGTTGCCACTGGGGAGGCAGCAAAGGTCAGCTACTACACACCTTGTACCACCATAAGATCTTCCAAGAACAACAATAAAACATTCTTAGTGTTGATATTGGTCAGTTTCACAATTTTAAATATTTTTAGTTTCCATCCTAGTGTAAGGCATGATAAAATAAAATATTCCTCACTGTAACTAAAGAAAAAAGTCTGTGTAAAATTGTATTTTTATCCATTGTTCTGATATAATTGAAATGAAAAGAAAAACAGTATAAAGTGATCATATTGCCGATTCTGTGGTTTTGAACTTGTCAAAAATTAACTGTATTTGAAATGCAAATAAGTTATTGTTCAGTTGAGTACATAATGTGCTCTGAATTGGATATTAATCCATAAAATATTGTTATATATTATCCTTTACTATTGGTATTATATATCTTCGAACTATAACTATTTTGCTTTGTCAGAATTGAGCCACTTAAATTTTAGGTAACAATCCGAATCCAAGTGCATTGCCAAAATGCAGGGTATTAAGTGAACATTTATTAAATGTAAACCTAACACTGTAGTAATTGATATTAAGTTGTTCCTGTGACACTGCACTCTATATGATTTTATGAAAATATACTGATGAGTGTGAATATAATGTAACTAAAATGTGGTTTATGCAATAGGTCTCTTGTAAGGTATCATTACAAAGCTTATAATCTACTGAGTATGATCATCCTATTTGTATAAATGTATCACTCTTGTTTCTGAAACGGAAAATATGAAATATAACTCTGAGATCCTATTGTAATTGTGCAAAGTGTGGGCCATTAATGGTGGTTTGGAATTTTGATGGCTCCCATTAACCAGGACATTTGTCTGTAGATGGCTCTGTTTTACTTGTAAGTCTTCCTGTGTGTGTGCTGGCAAGTGGGTAATGAAGTCTGACAGTGACATGTGATCATGTCACCTGAACTGGAATCCATCTTTAATCTGATGCTTTTCCATTGAGAAGGAGTAATGGGAAGCCAGAGAGGGGGTTTCTGTGATCCAACCCGTTACAATTTCCTTTGTGTTTAGTTGTCCAAAATAATCAATTTAAACACTTCTATTGTGTATCTATTCTCTTAGTTATGAATGATGAGTTATGTAAGCAAACATATGTAGTGAAGTGCTTAGTGTGCCCAATACCTAAATTTACAAGGGAATGGGCCTTGACTGTTTTAAGAAGCTGTAGGGCGACTTTAAAATTTCTTACTCCACAAACTAGGCTGGCTTTTTATTTATTTGACTTTATTTTAATTTGGAGCTTTCTCAGAAAAGTTTTCTGAAGGTATATTAACTTGTTTCATCCTTTTCAATAGGTTGTGAATGGATTCATGAGAAGTTTTATGAGGTTAAAACAATTGGGCCAGTAGTTTAGTCAAAAAAATTCACTAATTTTTACCTTGAAAGTATTGCAGTCTAGAGAGGCTTCTGTGTTCTAAATCTAGGGACCAAACCTGAGAACAATTATTTACTTGAAGAATAATACTCTTACGCATTGTTCCACTTAAATAATGGACTTGTGTGTGTTTACAAAATCAGGTTCTTTGTTTTGTTTTTTCTTTAAATTTATCACTCTGTGTCCGATTTATTTTTAAGAGGAACACAGTCAGCCTGAAAAGTCAGAATTGTTTCTAAAAATGTTGTATCTAATATCACAACGGCTAACCTCAAAAATTACTGAATGAGAATTTCACTGTTTCCTCTGAATAGTTTTGTTCGTGTGAGTAATAGTGAAATGACTAAAACCATAGAAATTGGCAGGGAACTCAGGCAGCTGTAATACCCACATGACTTGTAATTTACTTTTCTAAATTGACTATCTTTCAAGTTGACAGAGTTCTTTTACAAAGCTTTAATCAACTTACAGCTGTCCTTTCGCTCTCTTACACCCATTCAGCTCTCCAGGATAAGTTTCCCTTCAGAGATGTTTAATTCAGCTCTTTAATTGACTTGAAGGGGTTGAGTGACCTATGACCTTCCCAGAGGGCTGAGCACAGTGCATCTGTAGTGCTTCCAGACCCTGAAATTATTCACTATGTACTAAGAAATATTATGAAACTGGATGATGCTATTCAATAACAAGCTAAACAGAGATGGTCTTTTTTGACAGTCTCTCTTTTATTACAGGCATTGGATCAAGACAGAACTGCACTACAGAAAGTGAAAAAGTCTGTAAAAGCAATATATAATTCTGGGCAAGGTAAGTGTTTTTGGTCTTATGTGAGAATCTAAACCATTCTATTAAATAATGTTTACAAAGTTTGCTTTGATGTTCGTTGCATATTAAACTTAAAGAGTAGGTGATGCCTGCCTCCTCCATAATACAAGTTGCTGGGAGTACACCTCTGCCCCCCTGACACCTCATTGGAAACAGTGTATTTCAAGGGATGTCATCCTGATTTTTCCGCCCCCCCCAAAGCTCCCTAATGAACTGATCCTGACTTCCTAGGGTGGGGGGAGGAGAGAGAGAGACTTTTTCTCATTCTGTGCTACCATGACATCTCACAACAGCTACATTCCACTTGAACAGCAAAGCTGTTGACCAGAAGAGACCTGTTACAGCAGGAGACTGAACCGTGGATCAAGATTATTAGCACATGAAATGAGAGTGACCATTAACTTCCTCACCATCAGAACTAAAACGCAAAACCTACTCTCTTGCCCAAGCTTTACAACATTAGTAACCTTACACCATTGCTCTCTCTATATATTAAATAATAATGTACAGAAAATGAAAACGCTGTGTGTCTTGTCCCCAGTGGGGGAAGGGAGGGGAGATTTGCCATTTTTTGCCACTTAGAGAAACTTGGATACAGTAATAAAGGGCATCAATATAAGAACCTGGATGAATGGCTAGAATGCAAATATGTCATAAGTTTTTGTCCCTTTTGAAGTCTGTACTTTACAAAATCTCCATTAATGAATTTTATTATTCATAGATTCTAGGACTGGAAGAGACATCGAGAGGTCATCGAGTCCAGTCCCCTGCCCTCACGGCAGGACCAAATACTGTCTAGACCATCCCTGATAGACATTTATCTAACCCACTCTTAAATATCTCCAGAGATGGAGATTCCACATCCTCCCTAGGCAATTTATTCCAGTCTTTAACCACCCTGACAGTTAGGAACTTTTTCCTAATGTCCAACCTAAACCTCCCTTGCTGCAGTTTAAGCCCATTGCTTCTTGTTCTGTCCTTAGAGGCCAAGGTGAACAAGTTTTCTCCCTCCTCCTTATGACACCCTTTTAGATACCTGAAAACTGCTATCATGTCCCCTCTCAGTCTTCTCTTTTCCAGACTAAACAAACCCAATTCTTTCAGCCTTCCTTCATAGGTCATGTTTTCTAGACCTTTAATCATTCCTGTTGCTCTTCTCTGGACCCTCTCCAATTTCGCCACATCTTTCTTGAAATGCGGTGCCCAGAACTGGACACAATACTCCAGTTGAGGCCTAACCAGCACAGAGTAGAGCGGAAGAATGACTTCTCTTGTCTTCCTCACAACAAATCTGTTAATGCATCCCAGAATCACGTTTCCTTTTTTTGCAACAGCATCAAACTGTTGACTCTTATTTAGCTTGTGGTCCTAGATCCCTTTCTGCCGTACTCCTTCCTAGACAGTCTTTTCCCATTCTGTATGCGTGAAACTGAGTGTTCCTTCCGAAGTGGAGTACTTTGCATTTGTCTTTGTTAAACTTCATCTTGTTTACCTCAGACCATTTCTCCAATTTGTCCAGATCATTTTGAATTATGACCCTATCCTCCAAAGCAGTTGCAGTCCCTCCCAGTTCGGTATTGTCTGCAAACTTAGTAAGTGTACTTTCTATGCCAGTATCTAAGTCGTTGATGAAGATATTGAACAGAACCAGTCCCAAAATAGACCCCTGATGTACCCCACTTGATATATCTTTCCAGCAGGATTGGGAACCATTAATAACTACTCTCTGAGTGCGGTTATCCAGCCAGTTATGCACCCACCTTATAGTAGCCCCATCTAAGTTGTATTTGCCTAGTTTATTGATAAGAATTTCATGCAAGACCATATCAAATGCCTTATTAAAGTCTAGGTATACCACATCCACCGCTTATCCCTTATCCACGAGACTCATTTATCGTATCAGAGAAAGCTATCAGATTGGTTTGACATGATTTGTTCTTTACAAATCCATGCTGGCTATTCCCTATCACATTACCACCTTCCAAGAGTTTGCAGATGATTTCCTTAATTACTTGCTCCATTATCTTCCCTGGCACAGAAGTTAAACTAACTCAATAGGAGTTTTGTCTCTGGATGTCTAAGGGAGCAGAGTCTTATTCAGATGGAATTACCCGTGTTGAAATATTGAATTTCAGGAAAGCACAATTTGTATACCTTAGCACTCATGTTCAGCTTAGCAAATGTATTCCCCTTTAGAGCAGCTTCTCTGAGTTATGTATTCTAAAAAGAAGATACAGTAAACTACTAACACAGAACAACAAAGTTATTTGGTACTTGTGAGGTTTTTTAATGGCAATGTATTTTACTTCGTGCTTCTCCCCATTTCTCTCCCTCACTCATCATTCCAGCCTCACAACACACGCATCCTCCTCTCCCTCGCTCCCATAGTTCTTCAGTTGATTTGGATAAACATTTTGCCAATAGATTAAGCCAACTAAACACCTTATGCAAGTTGAGAGTACATATAACTATCTTTTGCCACAGGCATTGTCTTATTGAAGATTAGAGTCAGATTCTGCTCTGCAGGCCCAGAGCACCTTGAAAATCTAAAGAGGTCTTTACACAACTACATGCTGATTGACTTTCAGAAGTGACCAGCTTTTAAGAACTGTCAAACATTTACCGCCTCCTGTGAAATGTACAGGAATTGCACCATAGCCTCCAGTTGTCATTTGCTCCATGTTTTGATAAAACTGGTTTCAGTGTCTTCAAAGCCAGTAACCATGGCATGTTATGTAAACGGTTTAAATGAATCAATAAGTGATAACATTACTTAGGAGTCAAATATGATGCTCACATCTATTTCTTTTGTACACCCTGGAAATTATTTGGAAAATTATATAATTTTCAGAAACTTCTAAAGTCTAATGATGAAGGGCAAGCAGTATGTTGGATGAACCAAAGTCATTTTTGAAACCTACTTGGTTACAGGTGTCTAAATTGATCTGCCAGTTCATTATAGGGAAGGAACATATAACGAAAACACTTATTTAAGTAAGTATTAATAAAAGGACCAAGAATAAATAGCAGAGTCCCAGAATGAAACCCATTACTGACCAGGAAAAGTTTAAAGAATATACATAAAATTAGGCAGTAGTCGGAAAAGAAATTATGTTCCAAGGAACAGATTGGTGTAAGCATCTTTAATACTTTCTTCATATACAGTATGAAAGATAATATTGTAATTCCCTCTTCAGAATGTTGTGCAGTTGGGATCATTTATAGCTAAAACTGGAAACAGAATGAAGAAGGCAATTAATTCAGACTATAGTTAATCAACATAAGGAAGAGTTGTATGCTGTGTTGTAAGCTTGTTGGTCTTAGGATACTAGAGAGACAAGGTGGATGAGGTAATATCTTTTATTGACCAATGTCTTTTGGTCCACTAAAAGACATTACTTCACCCACCTTGTCCCTCTACTATGGAAGAATTGGCTTATAAAGGTTGGAGGGAAAATAAAGGAAGTGAGTAGTGCATATAGTATTAAATATATTGAGTCCTCCAAGGAAAAAAAAAACAAATGTAAAAACAAAGGGATTAGAGACTAATAGTAGTAGTGCAGATCAGTTTGTGTCTTGAGATCTCATTCAAATAGAATTTTTCCACACAAGATACCAAAGCCAGCGGTGGAACCTCTTGTCATACATCAGTTCCAGAAGGAGATGGATGATATTTTTATATTGCAGGGGGAAGCCACTAGCTACATTTTAGTGGCTTAGAGAACTTATTTTATATTTTAGTTACAAGGGGCATGAGGTTGATAAATCAGATTGTGACTTTATTAAACTCTCACCTACCTCAAACTCTTTTGAAAAATCAAAACTGGCTAGGAGTGGAGGCAAATAAAATTACATTGGGACAGTAATAGCGCCTGTGTGTTGAGATCTCTACTCCAATATATGCTTTCCAGAAAGTGATAGTTATATCATTACAGGCAAAACAATAACATATGAACAGTGACATTCAGGGGAGTCAAGTATCAGTGGGTAGCCGTGTTAGTCTGTATCCACATTTTTATTCAGGGGAGTCTAGATCTCTTTAGTAATGCGGGACTCACCAGCACAGTGCCTCCTGCTGGTCATCTGGGAATTAACTCTTTTCCAGCATATGGAGCGCTCTTTGCAGGCCGGTGTCTCGCTCGCCCCCCTGTCCCTCCCAGACCCCAGTGGCCCTTACCTTGGGGTTCTGCCCACTGCAGTACCTCCATTCTCTGGGTTTCCCCTTCCAGGGGAACCCCCAACCCTATAAACCCACCTTGCCTGAGTGGCTACTGCCAGTCATCATCTAGCCCCCGCTCACTGGGGCAGACTGCAGTCTGTAATGGCCACTCATCATTATCAAGTGGGTAGGACCTGCTGCCTTTGCCTATTCCCAGACTGTATCTCTGCAGCTCCAGTAGCTCTGTAGACCTTCAACAAGGCCTGCAGCCTGGGGTTTTACCAGGCTGGAGCTCCCTTGCCCTATTCCCCAGCACTGCTCCAGTTCACGTACCTTCCTCTCAGGCAGTTAGCCCTTCTTCCTCCAGGGCTGAAGAGAGACTCCCTCAGCTCCTGGCTCCCAGCCCTCTTACCAGGGCCAGCTGAGCCCTAATTGAGCTGGCCACACCTGTGATCAGCCATGCCCTCAGCTGTTTTCACTGCTTTTTCCAGCCACAGCCCTCTACAGGGCTGCTTTTAACCCCTGTTCTCTGGGAGTGGGGCAGCTGTCCCACTACAATCTCATTCCAGATTCTGAAGGGTTCGGAGAAAGAAGAGTTCAAATGTATGTTTGTATCACAAATCCTCTTTACTGTTGAAACATTAAAGGCAAGAGATTTTTCTTCTGTTAGTAAAATAATTTAAGTCCGTTTAAACGTCACACCAACCTGTTTGAGAAGCTTTTTGCAGATGCCCCTCCAACTTGTTAAGTACTTCTGGAATAATCAGATTGGATTTGTGAGTTGGAAGCTATCTTTTGTCTCACTGAAGATGGTACCCGAAGTCCATGGAAAATATTTTTGGATAGCTTTCCAATAACACTCAGTTGAATTTTAGTGGCATTGAATTGCATCATAACTGATAGTGTACATTTTCAATAGCCTTTTCCTATTAATTCAATTGAATGGCTAATCTCCAAAAGCTAATCTCCATTAATTTATAGTTTTCAGCGAGAATGCAACATAATTTACAATGGAAAAATGTTCAGTGGTGCGTGCAAACTAATTCTTGCAGTTATCTCAGTTTTTTATGGATGTGTGTGTCACAAAAAAAGGACCAAATGTTTGGTTTGAAAATGTGAAGATATTTTAAATGGTATTGCAGCAAGAAAATAATTTTAAGGGGAACTGGAAGGTAGTAAGATGGGGAATTAACTAACCTATTTATTTCACATTCTCACTGAGGAAGAGAATGAAACAGATATTTTAATCTCATGCCACCAGCCAACAAGGAGCTTTTTGTGCTACAGTGGGGGAGAAAAGTGAGAGCTAGTAAAAAGGGTTAGAGCAGTGTGTACTAAGTGATAAAACATCTTTCAAAATGAGTTGGATCAGTGCTGCTCTTCCTTGACTTAGTTACTTATCATAGAATATTAGGGTTGGAAGAGACCTCAGGAGATCATAGACTCATAGACTCTAGGACTGGAAGGGACCTCGAGAGGTCATCGAGTCCAGTCCCCTGCCCTCATGGCAGGACCAAATACTGTCTAGACCATCCCTGATAGACATTTATCTAACCTACTCTTAAATATCTCCAGAGTTGGAGATTCCACAACTTCCCTAGGCAATCTATTCCAGTGTTTAACTACCCTGACAGTTAGGAACTTTTTCCTAATGTCCAACCTAAATCTCCCTTGCTGCAGTTTAAGCCCATTGCTTCTTGTTCTATCATTGGAGGCTAAGGTGAACAAGTTTTCTCCCTCCTCCTGATGACACCCTTTTAGATACCTGAAAACTGATATCAGGTCCCCTCTCAGTCTTCTCTTTTCCAAACTAAATAAACCCAATTCCTTCAGCCTTCCTTCATAGGTCATGTTCTCAAGACCTTTAATCATTCTTGTTGCTCTTCTCTGGACCCTCTCCAATTTCTCCACATCTTTCTTGAAATGCGGTGCCCAGAACTGGACACAATACTCCAGTTGAGGCCTAACCAGCGCAGAGTAAAGCGGAAGAATGACTTCTCGTGTCTTGTTTACAACACACCTGTTAATGCATCCCAGAATCATGTTTGCTTTTTTTGCAACAGTATCACACTGTTGACTCATATTAAGCTTGTGGTCCACTATGACCCCTAGATCTCTTTCTGCCATACTCCTTCCTAGACAGTCTCTTCCCATTCTGTATGTGTGAAACTGATTGTTCCTTCCTAAGTGGAGCACTTTGCATTTATCTTTATTGAACTTCATCCTGTTACCTCAGACCATTTCTCCAATTTGTCCAGATCATTTTGAATTTTGACCCTGTCCTCCAGAGCAGTTGCAATCCCTCCCAGTTTGGTATCGTCCGCAAACTTAATAAGCGTACTTTCTATGCCAACATCTAAATCGTTGATGAAGATATTGAACAGAACCGGTCCCAAAACAGACCCCTGCGGAACCCCATTTGTTATACCTTTCCAGCAGGATTGGGAGCCATTAACAACTACTCTCTGAGTACGGTTATCCAGCCAGTTATGCACCCACCTTATAGTAGCCCCATCTAAATTGTACTTTCCTAGCTTATCTATAAGAATATCATGCGAAACTGTATCAAATGCCTTACTAAAGTCTAGGTATATCACATCCACTGCTTCTCCCTTATCCACAAGGCTCGTTATCCTATCAAAGAACGCTATCAGATTAGTTTGACATGATTTGTTCTTTACAAATCCATGCTGGCTATTCCCTATCACCTTACCACCTTCCAAGTGTTTGCAGATGATTTCTTTGATTACCTGCTCCATTATCTTCCCTGGCACAGAAGTTAAACTAACTGGTCTGTAGTTACCTGGGTTGTTTTTATTTCCCTTTTTATAGATGGGCACTATATTTGCCCCCTTCCAGTCTTCTGGAATCTCCCCCGTCTCCCATGATTTCCCAAAGATAATAGCTAGAGGCTCAGATACCTCCTCTATTAACTCCTTGAGTATTCTAGGATGCATTTCATCAGGCCCTGGTGACTTGCAGGCATCTAACTTTTCTAAGTGATTTTTTACTTGCTCTTTCCTTATTTTCTCTTCTAAACCTACCCTCTTCCCGTAAGCATTCACTATACTAGACATTCCTTCAGACTTCTCAGTGAAGACCGAAACAAAGAAGTCATTAGGCATCTCTGCCATTTCCAAGTCTCCCGTTACTGTTACCCCCTCCTCATTGAGCAGTGGGCCAACCCTGTCCTTAGTCTTCCTCTTGCTTCTAATGTATTGATAAAAAGTCTTCTTGTTTCCCTTTATTCCCATAGCTAGTTTGAGTTCATTTTGTGCCTTTGCTTTTCTAATCTTGCCTCTGCATTCCTGTGTTATTTGCCTATATTCATCCTTCGTGATCTGACCTAGTTTCCATTTTTTTATGCCGCCTTTTTATTTTGTAGGTCACGCAAGATCTCAGGGGTAAGCCAAGGTGGTCTTTTGCCACATTTTCTATCTTTCCTAACCATCGGAATAACTTGCTTCTGGGCCCTTAATAGTGTCCCTTTGAAAAACTGCCAACTTTCCTCAGTTGTTTTTCCCCTCAGTCTTAATTCCCATGGGACCTTGCCTATCAGCTCTCTGAGCTTACCAAAATCTGCCTTCCTGAAATCCATTGTCTCTATTCTGCTGCACTCCTTTCTACCCTTCCTTAGAATTGCAAATTCTATGATTTCATGATCACTTTCACCCAAGCTTCCTTCTACTTTTAAATTCTCAACAAGTTCCTCCCTATTGGTTAAAATCAAGTCTAGAACAGCTTCCCCCCAGTAGCTTTTTCAACTTTCTGAAATAAAAAGTTGTCTGCAATGCAGTCCAGGAACTTACTGGATAGTCTGTGCCCCGCGGTGTTATTTTCCCAACATATATCTGGATAGTTGAAGTCCCCCATCACCACCAAATCTTGGGCTTTGGATGATTTTGTTAGTTGTTTGAAAAAAGCCTCATCCACCTCTTCCGCCTGATTTTGTGGCCTGTAGTAGACTCCCAGCACGACATCACCTGTGTTTTTTACCCCTTTTAGCCTAACCCAGAGACTCTCCACCCTTCCGTCTCCTATGTCCATCTCCACCTCAGTCCAAGTGTGTACATTTTTAATATATAAGGCAACACCTCCTCCCTTTTTCCCCTGTCTATCCTTCCTGAGCAAACTATACCCATCCACACCAACATTCCAGTCGTGTGTATTATCCCACCAAGTTTCAGTAATGCCAATAATGTCATTATCTAGTCCAATTCCCTGCTCAAAGCAGAAGCAACACCAACTAAATCATCCTAGCCAGGGCTTTGTCCTTTTTTTGGTGCATCTCTTCTCTTGCATTCTCCTGGTGTTCATAGATGGATCATGGAAATGCTAAGAAGGATAATAGTAATTCCTGTTTCAGCTCTTCAACTGTTCTCACTTTCTCCCATTCTTCTCATTATTTGTGTCCTACAGCCCTTCCTAATTCTTTATGTTCATTTTTTTAAAAAAAGTGAACCAAGGTTTTTTTGTCAGACATATCTACAGAGAAATTTGAGATAGCTAGGCCTCCCCTGTACAAATTGAAGCAGAACTCTAGAAGTAGTTCAGACTACATTTAAAAATATACCTGCAAAGAAACATGACGTGGAACAAATTGATATATAGGATAGATTGCTGTTTGTTTGGTATCTTCCTCTTGTAAAGTGTAGTTTCTTGGTGAGAGACCTTTCATCTTCTTTATTGTCTGGAAGGGGAGATCTCTCAAGAATGCTATACTTTAGAAAAAGAAAAATCTAGCCTATAATTATAGCTCCGTAAAGTGAATACCTTCTGTAAAGTCACATAAACCCACATTAAAGTTAAGTGTGGGTACGTGCTTTTGGAAAAAACATTGATAGTTGAAAGTTTTGATGTAAGATAAGAGAGACAAGGTAGGTGAAGGAATATCTTTTATTGGGCCAAGTTTGTTGGTGATAAAACAAGCTTTTGAGCTATACAGAACTCTTCTTCAGGTCTAGGAAAGGTAAACAGGGTGTCACAACTAAATGCAAGGTGCAACAGATTGTTTAGCATAAGGAGTTAACACGAGTTGCAGGAGACCATTCAGGATGAAGTGGGCAATTAACACCTCTACTGTCATGGGACAAAAGAGGTTTAGTGAATTATAGATTGTTATAATGAGACATAAAACTAGGGTCTCTATTGAATCCATGATTTTTTATGTCTAGCAAAGTGATGAATTTAAGCTCCCATGAGGAGGAGGATTGAGAGGTCAGCTACAGAGTGATCCTTTTGTGAAAAAGTGCTCACCCCCGGGTGATACGGCATTTTTATCTTTTTGTCATTATTCTGTGCAATTTCATTCGAGAGTGAATGTCGGGTTTCACCCCACATAGTTGTTGTTGGGGCATTTAGTGCACTGGATGAGGTACACGACGTGTTGCCATAGGCATGTAGGACCCAATCTACTACTTTTGTGTAGTGTCCTTGTTTGGTCAAGATGGTTTTAAGTGTGTTAAGGTGTGAATCTTGGACTTTTTCCGTGGAGCATATTCTGTGGTATCTGAGTGCCTGGCTGTAAATAACAGATTTCTTGGTGTGTCTGATGTGATTACTGGATCTGTTGAGGTAAGTGTAGTGATTCGTGGGTTTCTTGTATAAAGTTGTCTGTACAGTTTCATTGTTGAATCTGATTGTTCATGTGGGAGTGTTTTAGAGAGAGTTTGATGGATAGGTGGTAGTTATTGAAGTTGTGATTGAAATCTGAGTAGTCTGTCCGGAGCATGAAAACATTGATGAATCTCAGATATTTCATTGGTTTTGCGGTATATTTTTTCAAATTTTTTCCCCAAGGTGGCCCATGAAGAGGTTGGCATATGGAGAACCAACACAGCTCTAACAACCTTGCAAACAAAACTGATGTATTATACTCCATCTTGCTATAAAATAACATTTTGCCATTAGATACAGGGGGTCAGATATTCAGAAGGGCTCCCTTGGTATATCAGGTCACCCTGACTGTGTTGTCTCCCTTTACCACTGCACCAGAGTGCTGGACTTCACTGAAGAGATTTACTCTCCCAGTACATGTTCAGTAAGCCTATTGTTTTTTCCACACAGTGCAGGAAGGCTATTCTTTTATGTACTGTATCAAGAATTGGGTACATAACGCATTTCAGTCTGTTTCTTTAATCTTCACAAATAAACTTTAGTTTCATTGTTGATTGCATTGTTCAGTACAAAAACATGCATTGCCTTGTGAAGATTAATAAAACAGACTATTATTGAAGTGAAAATCATTTATGCACATTAGTTGTTTCAGCTTTCAAACTGTTATCAAGATTGTTGTATGCACTGTGAAAGCTGAGCTTGTTCAAATGTTTTAGCACCTTGGTAATCTTAAAATAAATAAAACGGTATTTTACTCAATGGATGGGTTAGAGACTTATATGAATTCTGTGGCATGCTATGGTGAATCTGACATTCCCTTTTCCTTATGGTCTTTCCATTGAAACTGAAGTGCAGAATTACTTATTTATCATTTGTACATAGTGCAACATGTGCATGGTTTAAAGCCCTGATCATTGTCAAGGATGTTGTCTAGGGTCCAATCCTGCAAACATGTACATATATCACTTTACTCATCTGAGTAATTCCATTTAAGCAAAGTTCCATTGAAACAACCAGTACAATTACTCACAGAAATGTTTGCAAGATCAGACCAATAGTGAGATAAAACATGATATCATGGAGGGAAATAGTTTACCTACCAAGAAGATGAATGAGGGAGGGAAGTTTAAAAATAAGTAGGATTGTAAGTTCTTGTAGAACAGTATCTTGTATCTTCTGAATGTGTGTCAGTTTTTCATGTGTTTTAAATTTTTCTTTACTATAAAGTACATTTGTAATATGTCCTGTATAACTTCTGGATGGACTAGAAAATTAGTGGAAATGTCTGGGTGGAAATATTTTCAGATTTTCACAGCCTGAATAATTTTCTAGATCATTTTAAAGTTAGATAGGACATACTGTGGATGTACTTTATGGTAAAGATTATTAAATATCCATATATGTGGTATGTGAATTTCATATGTTAGGGTTGTCATTTCTCATTTACAGCTGATAGTGGCATTCACTTCACTTTACCGGAAAATAGTCTCACTTGCATTTGTGTGTTGTCTCTTACCTCAGATTCCAGAGGGCTTTCCCCACAATCATTCTGGGATAACTAGCCTTTCCTTCCTTCATTCCCCTTTCTAACTGGGACAGGCAGGGGAAGCATATGTCCTTTTGCCCTGCTAAAGCTTGATACTAACACCTGTGTGGTATTATTCTGAGTTGCCATTACCACCACCTTTTTTAAAAGTAGGTTGAACAAAGTACTAAGAAATATACTGTAGGGTGAAATCCTGCATTGGCAAAGGGAGGACCAGGATGAACTTGTGGGCCTTTTTGTTCTCTGGCTTCTATGGTTCCCTGATTCTTCCTTCACTCCAGAACAAACCCTGTGACACATTAGGCCAGGATTGAGTCAGCTAATACTCTTCACTAGCTGAGATCTGTTGTGCATATTTACAGAATACCTTTTACATAAAAAATATGCATTTTATTACTGCATAATGATTTCTTTGGTTTTTATGCCAAGATATTTGATTAAAAGCATAAGCTTTTAGAACAGATGTAGTCTTATTAAAAACATACTTTACTATTTGTCAATCCACATCATATGACTGAAAACTTTGGGCATTTGACAACATTAATTTTTGTGTTTGCAAAAAGTAGGAAAATGATATGTAAATTAATTATAAATATACACTGTAAAATCTTATTTCCAAAATACAGTTAAAAGATCATGAGCAATTTCATCATTTTGATCTGAGTTTAAGAAAAGACATTTGGTTTTCTCTTCTGGTTGTAGTGGAAGTTAGTACTTGGCAGATGTTTTTTTTAAAGGGTTTGGAAGTGTGATTCGTTTGAGGCGTTCTGCCAAGTTTTTTTAGTGTCTAAGATGATTCATGCATCATGGGATAATGCACGTGGATTGTGGTGAAATTCATGGTTTTAAAAGTAAAGTGTGGAAGTCAACAGAAAAATAGTATTTTCCGGCACTCGAAGATTTGAACTTTATATCTGAAATTAAATGGTGATTCTTTATTTTCTGTAATTCAAATACTCTCAGACAAAAATTACAACTTGGAGAAAATGATACTCATACTACTATCTGATGTAAACATGATTCCTGTTGGCCTTAATAGCCTTATCTCTCCCACTAGGGAAAATTAATTCTGGGAGGTGTGTCCATAATGTGTGTGGGTTTTTTTTAAAGCCTCAAACATGGTAAGGAGGGGAACCTAATGAAGACATGTTGAACAAACCAGCGTTGGAGGCTTAAGATAATTACTCCTGAGGGAATTCTGCGCCACTGATTTCTTTGCTTCCCACGGAAAAATTATTTCTGACAGGGTAGCAAAGGGAAGCCACCAGAATGGTCACGCACCCTCCCCAGCAGCGCAGGTGCACCATTTCAGGCATCCGGAGCAGCTGGCAGGACAGTAAATCACTGTGGTGGGGTGCAGCGGACACCCTAGCTGGTGGCTCCTATCATACGATGGGCTCTGCTTCTAGTTCTGACTGGTCTGGGGAGGATGGGACGAATTCTTCCTCTGCAATGAGCAGCTGGGTCTGGATCAAACCCACTCCAGAAAGCGCCCCTGGCTGCAGGAAGCTCTGCACAGCCCCACCACTTCCTGCCTCCATTGCTCCTCAGCCGTGGGGGGAAGGGTTACTGTATGGGCAGGGCCGTCCTTAGGCATAGGCAGAATAGGCAACGGCTTAGGGCCTCACACTGCCTGGGGGCACCACTCTGCAGGCAGCCCAGACAGTGTAGAAGCAGGGCTGCTGGGTCCTAGAGAGAGCCGAATGCAGCACAGTCTGAGGGACGGGATTGGCTGCTGGGGTCTCTGGGAAGGGGAGGGGATGGGGGTTGGGAAAGGAGCTCACCCGTGAGTGTGACTCTTTTCCCCCCGGCTGAGGTCAGGTGAGGTTGTGGCTCTGGAACCAGTATCCTTTGTTGTCTCCCATAACATCCATTCTTCTCTCCCCTGCCCCACGGAGCACCCCCTCCTTTCTCCCTCCTCCCCAGGAGCACCCATCTCTCTCTCCTCCCTCCCCTCCGTCAGGGCTGGTTTGGGTGAGGTGCTGGGGATAGGTGGGGGGAGGGGAGGCTGGCTGCTTGCTGAGGAATGAAAGTGAAAGTAACTCACTTCCTGGACAGGCAGCCAGAATTGGAATGTCACACAGGGTTTGGATGGGGTTATCCAGATGTGTGAAAAATCGGGTGAGCAGAATCCCAGGCTGGTAGCGGGCTGAGGGGGATTGGCGGCCGGGATCCTGGCTGGCAGGAGTTGGTGGTCAGAACTCCAGACCAGCAGCGGGCTCGCAGGGCCTGGGATCCTTGTCTAGGGTTCCAGCCACCAGCCCCGCTTAGCCCGCTGCTGGTTTGGGGTTTCATTTACTCAGCTGGCAATGGCCTGAGCAGGACCAGTGGCCAAGACCTCAGATAATAACAATAGTTTATTTATATAATATAGACATAGAGAGAAACCTTCTACAAACATTAAAATGTATTACTGGCACGAGAAACCTTAAATTACAGTGAACTTGGCACACCACTTCTGAAAGGTTGCCAACCCGACCCCTGGTATAGAGTGACCATATGTTGTACTAAGATTCTCCTGCTTTTTTTTTTCCCTGTGAGTCAGTATAACTTTTGCCAGCCCAGAAGTTGGGCAGCCAATATTTTACGTTTTCACAATGTTTTCTCCAACTTTCATAAAGTAAATACATAGTTAATATGAGTTAAAAAGGCCAGGGACACTTCTTTGTGAAGAATCTGTAAAGCAGATCATGCCCATAGACAATCCAGAAAAGAAATTCGAGGTTGAATTTTTTAATGTTGTGATGGATAAAGCAGTATCTGCTGTTGATGAAAGGTTTAATACCTTGCAAGTACACCATGAACAGTTTGGATTTTTGTATGACATAACTAAATTCAACGAAATAGGAAAACAAGAGCAACTAATGACAAAGTGCAAGAACCTAGAGAGCCTCCTGAAGCACGGTGATAGCTTTGATTTAAATGGACTTGAACTGTACGAAGAATTGAGTACACTGTCATCAATGTTGCCACATGCAAAATCGGTGATAGACATTGTACAGTTTATTCATACCCGCAAACTTGTTGACATATATCCTAATGTGTACATTGCCACTCGTATTCTACTGACAATTCCTTTAACAGTAGCGTCAGGAGAATGGAGTTTCTCAAAACTAAAGCTCATTAAAAACTATCTCCGCTCTACAATGAGTCAGGAACGCTTAACTGGTCTTGCTATTCTTGCAATCGAACAAGACACGACTTTGTCTTTGTCATACGATGACATTATTATTGATTTTGCAGCCAAAAAAGCCAGAAAGATTGCTTTTAATTAAAAACAAATCTTTGTTTCAATACCTCTTCATATAAATTTCCAATAAAATTTTGATAAATTAAAAAAAAATTGCATCATTCTGTCTTCAGAATTTTTTCCATAGTGCTGCTTCTTTAGTGCTAGTCCATCAGCATTACAGTGTGCTTAATTAAGTTAAACTGGTTTTAATAACGTGAATGTGGCAAGTTTTCCAATACTGTAAGCTTATGTTTGTGTTGCTAAGAGCAGATCAGGCACAGTGGCACCAGTTTAATAATCTCGCCTAGGGCACCATAAATCCTAAGGCCGGCCCTGTGTATGGGCACCCTGCAATCCCCATAGCCGGAGGCCCCATGCACCCAAATCATCCCCCGCTCTTGAACCCCCACCCCGACAAACCTCACTGCCTCTCACACCAAGACCACCCTTTTGAGCCCCCTGCAACCACACCCCACTCTCCCCCCCTCCACCAAGCCCCACTCCCCCAGCACCCGAACGCCCGCTGCTGAGCCCCAACCACCTTTATCTGGATCCCCCTGCAGAGGCCCATTATTCCTGCACCTTGAAACCCCCAATGAGCAGAATTTGTAGAATTGTGCAGAATTTTAAAATATTATGCACAGAATTTTTATTTTTTTGGCACAGAATTCACTCAGGAGTAAGTAATACAAAAAGACAGAAGAGGATCTTAGTGAAATGTGTCATTACCACAATTGCAAATGAGGAAGAAAATAAACATTGTTGGAAGAACATTAGACTTGCAGGATTTACTCTTAAAGATTTTTAAAAAACAGAAAAAAACACACACAAGTTAGTGTAGCTGTATTCTCAGAGTTTAAATACATTTGCTTCTCAAGAAGTATTGGATACTTGAAAGAATCTCAAGCTAAGACTTGTGAATCATGCCTTTCCTGGCTGATGAAAGAGAGTCATAAGCAGCTGGTGCCACTCATAACTGAAATAACCATTTCCTCATTTAGGGAAGTAATCTTCTCTTCCATTTTTTTTGGAGTACAATAGTCTGACCAACACTGAAGAAACCCACCCTGGATACATCCGTTCTAACTATTGCCCAATAAAAAAACTTCTGTTCCTGAGCAAGGTTATAGAGAAGTTAGCTCAGGACGAACTACAAGCTCTTCTGATTAAAGGCAATATTGTTGGCCCAGCATAATTTGAATTCAGGTCAGGATGTGGGATTAAAACATCCTTAGTGGCACTGATGGATGATTTCCTGCTGTCAATGGATGGAGGGTATTCATCTGTTCTCATCCTTCTCTTGATCTGTAGATATTGTTGTCTTGTCTGAGAGAGGAGTCAGGAGAAAGCTCTAAAATAGTTTTAAGTCCTTTCATGCCTGAAGTGTAGAAATGGGAGATTGCACCTTTGTCACTAGACCTCTCACTTGTAGAATCCCAGAAGGATCAGTTCTTCTTCGAGTGATTGCTCATATCCATTCCAGTTAGGTGTGTGCACCGCGCGTGCACATTCGTCGGAAAACTTTTACCCTAGCAACTCAGTGGGCCAGCAGGTCGCCCCCTAGAGTGGCGCCGTCATTGTGCTCGATATATACCCCTGCCGGCCCACCCGCTCCTCAGTTCCTTCTTACCGCCTGTGTCGGTCGTTGGAACAGTGGAGCGCTGCTTAGCTGACCTCCACTTCCCTAGCTACTCGTAGTTCTCGTATATAGTTATGCAGTTATAATCCTTTTATATATATATTTGTATAGTTATACGTTTTTTCTTTGCTAACATAGTTAGTTTAGTAATAGTTAGTGGGGTTCAGGAAGTAGCCCCTTCCATGAACCCGGTGCCGGAGCCCATGCACGGCTCACTGGGTTTTAAAATGGGCTCGGCCTGCCAGAAGCCGATGCCGAAGGGAGATCCACACGACTCCTGTTTGAAGTGCCTCAGGGAATCACACTTGACAGCTAAGTTCCCCATTTGCAAGGCTTTTAAGCCGAGAACAAAAAGGAGCGGGACTTTCACTTACCCCTCCACCTTTGGCGCCGAGCGATGATCAAGCGGCTGGCAGAAGCGCCTCCTCAGCACCGGACCCCGCCGGTACTGCCAAGGCCTTTCGGCACCGGCCGTCGCCGGCACCGAAGTCGACTCGGCACCGCTCCCTTCCTCCGAGGTCGAGAAAGGCACCAGCAGGAATCATAGGCTGATGGCTCCCCAGCACGCGCCGTGGTTGAGCCCCCTGCTCCTGCTGCTTCCGTGCCACCTGCATCGCAGCCAGAGAGCTCGTCTAAGTTGGATTGCCCGGCACCGACACCTGCAGAGGCACCGATGACATCAGCACCGTCGATTCCAGTCCCCCAGGGCCATTGAATCCAGTGCCTGACGGCTCCCCGGCACGCGCCGTGGTTGAGCTTACTGCTCCTGCTGCTTCCGTGCCAACTGCACCGCAGCCAGAGAGCTCGTCTAAGTCAGATCGCCCGGCACCGACACCTGCTGAGGCACCGACGACATCGGCACCGTCGATCCCAGCCCCACAAGGACCGTCGAATCCGGTGCCTGACGGCTCCCCGGCACGCGCCGTGGTTGAGCTTATTGCTCCTGCTGCTTCCGTGCCGACGGCACCGCAGCCAGAGAGCTCGTCTAAGTCGGATCACCCGGCACCGACACCTACCGAAGCTCTGACGACCTCGGTACCGTCGATCCCGGTCCCACGAGGGCCGTTGAATCCGGTGCCTGACAGCTCCCCAGTATGCACTGTGGTTGAGCCTGCTGTTCCCTCCACGCCGGAGACATTACCAATGGCGAGGGATCTCATTGCTATGACAGAGTCAATGCTGCCTGACCCCGGCACCGCCGGTGCGGGTAATACAGTCTCTTCATATGACCGTCCTCTGTCAGCACAGCAGAGCGGCACCGTTCATGATCACGGTCCCACAGACACTCCAGGTCCCGTCGGCACACCCGACACCACTTGCAGTCCCGGTGCTGTTTTCCTCATCGGTACTGGTCGCACTCGCCGCACCGGTCGGTATCCTGTTCGCCGACCCGCTATCGGCACCGTTCCGACTCCCGGCACCGCGACAGGTACCTTGACTCCTGTAGCCTCTCCCCGAGCCTCGAGATCTCGGTCGACCTCCCGGCACCGTTCTGGTTGCAGGTCTGGATCTCGTTCCAGGTACCGGTACGCCTCCCGGTGCCGGTTGCCGGTGCCGAGTTGGGCAAGGTCCGATAGAGTCAGAGACTCTGCCCGTGCCTTCTTTTAGTACCTCCATGGCCATCCAGACATGCATCCGTGTCATCCCACATGCGCAGATCTTATGCTCAGGACCACGATTCTGATACGCCCCCCGACAACCTGAGGTGGAGGAGGTCCCAGAGGTAGAGGACCCGGTATGGGGCCCTCTAAGGGGTACAACTACTCGTCTGTCCGCTCTCCTCTCTGCTCACTAGTCTTTCAGTCTGTTAAGGAGAGGTATTGGCATGGCCAGCGGGCGCCAGCCCCGAAACCAAAGGAGGCTTGGCGAATGAACCTGCTTGGCCCAGGTGTACTCTGCAGAGGCCCTGCAGCTCTGGGTAGCAAAGCAACAAGCCTTGCTTAGCTGCTATAATTATAGCACCTGGGTGAAGGTAGTTTAGTTTATGGAGTTTCTCCCTCAAAACTCCCGCCAAGAGTTCGCTGCCGTCTTGGAGGACGGGGGAAAAAGGTACCCAGAGCGTCCCTCCAGGCCTCGTTGGACGCAGCAGACTCAGCAGCCAGGACTCTGGCCTTTGGTGTCGCCATGAGGTGCATCTCATGGCTTTAGGTTTCAAACCTCCGGCCAGAGCTGCAGTATGCCATTCAGGATTTACCCTTTGTTGGTCAAGGCCTCTTCGCGGCAAAGACAGCCCCAGGCTGAGAAGCCTGATGGACAATAGGGTCCTAATGCGCTCTCTCAGCATGCATATGCCAGCAACCAAACGCAGGCCTTTCTGTCCCCAGCCGCCATACTCTGTGCCTAGCCAGAGACAGGACTTTGGCAAACGGCGAGGCCAAGGTGGTCGCAGACGAACGTCAGGACCCCTAAAGAGCCAAGGTCAAGGTCCCTCGCAATTACCACTGGGACCAAAGACGAACATTCCAAGGTGCGCCTGAGGGCGGTGTACCAGTCACAGGCCGGGATCCCAATCCCGCTTTCTCCTGGCGTGGCCCCAGTTAATTTCAGATCACTGGGTCCTGCGCACAGTGGAGCATAGGTACCACCTCTAATTTGTTCCAGCTCTGTCCCCCTTCAGGGACCCCTCTCACGAGCAATTCCTCGTACAAGAGGTGCAGACGCCGACTGACGAAAGGGGCAAGGGGGTTTACTCCCGTTATGCCCTAGTCCCCCACTCGAACGGAGGTCTCAGACCTTCCTAGTCCTGCACGGACTCAACCAGTTTAGGATAAGGTTGAAGTTCCGCATGGTATCCCTGGGAACCATTATTCCATCCTTGCCTCCTGGGGGCTACTATGCCGCCCTTGATATGAAGGACGCGTACTTTCGCAACGCCATCTTCCCTCCGCACAGGAGATACCTCCGCTTTCTAGCCAACCGTCAGTACTTCTGGTTTACGGCCATAGTCGCCGCCTACCTTCGCTGATGTCGGATATGCGTTTTTCCGTATCTGGACGATTCGCTTATCCGAGGAGACTCCGAGACACAAACCACTCAGCACGTGGGCATCGTCACGGTCTTATTCACAGGTCTAGGCCTGATGATTACTATAGAGCATTCCACTCTGGTTCCCACGCAGAGGTTGGACTTCCTAGGGGCTACCCTGGTCTCCTACCTAACCGGAGCCTGCTTATCACAACTGCGGTTTTAGGCGATGGCAACAATCATCCGAGGTCTGCAGGCTTTCCCAACGACCTCCGCTCGTACTTGTCTCAGTCTCCTGGGTCCATGGCTGCCTGCAAGTTTGTAACCAAACACGCCAAGCTCCGCCTCTGTCCTCTCCAAGTCCGGCTCACCTCGGCGTACCACCCGGACAGGGAGCCAATGGTCATGGTAGTCACCGTTCCCTCGAGCACCTTAGGCTCCCTAGAGTGGTGGCTAACTCCCTCCCTGGTGTGGGCAGGGATGCAGTTCCATCCGCCCCAACCCTCACTGCCCCTGACGACGGACACGTCATCTCTCTGCTCGAGTGCTCATGGTCACCTCCGAGCTTAAGGCCTTTGGTCTTCTCGGGAGCTGGCATTCCACATCAATGCCCCAAAAATGAGAGTAGTTCGCCTGGCGTGCCAGGGGTTCCAGCGGCAGCTGCGAGGCCGTGGTATCTCGGTGTTTACAGCCAACACAACGGCCACGTGCTTCATAAATAACCAGGGAGGGACATGGTCCTCCCCCCTTTTGTCAGGAGGCCATCAGTTTACGGGACTTTTGCATGGCCCACTCGATGGAACTGGTGACGTCCTTTCTCCCAGGCGTTCGGAACGTCTTGGCGCTTTGACTCAGCAGGTCTTTCCTGTCTTACGAGTGATCACTCTGCCCCATGTGAGGCGTTCTGCTTTCCAGAAGTGGAGATGTTTCCTCACATAGACCCGTTCGCTCACCGCGAGAGCAGAAAATGCCAGATGTTCTGCTCCTTCCAAGGTCTCTCCTCGGGATCGATCTTGGACGCATTCCTGATGCCGTGGAAAGGCCAACTCCTTTATGCCTTCCCACTGTTCCCA
This sequence comes from Gopherus evgoodei, assembly GCF_007399415.2. Taxonomy (NCBI): domain Eukaryota; kingdom Metazoa; phylum Chordata; order Testudines; family Testudinidae; genus Gopherus; species Gopherus evgoodei. The sequence continues at coordinate 279,715,526 of NC_044323.1, read as the reverse complement.
CTGGTTCATTAGGTCCTGCTCAAACTCCGCAGGGGCAGAGCGCGCATCATCATGATCATTCCAGAATGGTCCAGGCAGCACTGATATACCACGTTGCTCGGCCTGTCAATAACCGACCCAATTACCCTGCCACCCCACCCAGACCTCATCACTCAGGGCAACGACAGGCTTCGTCACCCGGACCTGCAGCCTCTTTGCCTCACGGTGTGGCTGCTGCGTAACTGAGCCGGGGTGACAGGAAGCCTTCCACCTGGTCAACGTACCGGGCCGAGTGGAAGCGTTTCTTCTACAGCTGCAATACGCTCGATCTTGCTCCTACTGAGGTCTCGATTCCCTCTATTTGGCCTGCCTCTGGCCTTCAGCGGCAGGACCTGGCGGTATCATCGCTGAGGGTACACTCGGCAGCCATCTCTACCTTCCAGCCAGGCTAAGATGGACGTTCCGTGTTCTCACACTCTATGGGTTCGAGGTCCCTCAAGGGCTTGGAGCGCTTGCACCCTCGGGTGCGCCGCCCAGCCCCAACCTGGGACCTCAACCTAGTTTTAACCAGACTTATGTCTCCCCCATTCGAGCTGTTCGCGACCGGCCCTCTGCTATACCTGTCTTGGACGACAACTTTCCTCGTAGCTGTTACATCGGCCAGACGGGTCTCCGATCTCAGAGCTCTTACGGTGGTTCCGCCGTACACTAGGTTTCACAAAGACAAGGTGCAGTTATGACCACACCCGGCTTTCCTCCCTAAGGTGGTTTCGGCCTTTCATGTTACCCACAGCTCAACGCAATGGGCGCAACCATTGCACTCCCTGGACATCTGTGGAGTGCTCGCATTTATATTGCGCTGACAAAACCATTTCGTAAGGTGCCCCAGCTCTGTCACGGTAGCAGACCAAAGGGAGGGCTTGCTTGTTTTCCTCTCAGAGGATCTCATCTTGGGTGATGGCGTACATCCGCACTTGTTATGATTTGGCTCATATTTCCCCAAGCCACATCACCGTGTTTTCTACCAGGGCTCAGGCTTCATCTGCCGCCTTGCTGGCTCGTGTTCCTACCCACGAGATCTGTCGCGCAGCTCCATTGGTCCTCGGTCCATACCTTTGCTTCGCAGTATGCCCTGGTTCAACAGTCAAGAGATGCTGTAGCCTCTGGCTCAGCAGTTTTCATTCTGCCACATTTCACTCCGACCCCACCGCCTACGTCAGGCTTGGGATTCACCTAACTGGAATGGATATGAGCAATCACTCGAAGAAGAAAAGACGGTTACTCACCTTTGTAACTGTTGTTCTTCGAGATGTGTTGCTCATATCCATTCCACACCCGCCCTCCTTCCCCACTGTCGGAGTAGCCGGCAAGAAGGAACTGAGGAGCGGGTGGGCCGGCAGGGGTATATATCGAGCACCATGACAGCGCCACTCTAGGGGGCGACCTGCCGGCCCACTGAGTTGCTAGGGTAAAAGTTTTCCAACGAATGTGCATGCGCGGCGCACACACCTAACTGGAATGGATATGAGCAACATATCTCGAAGAACAACAGTTACAATGGTGAGTAACCGTCTTTTTTTTTTTTTGCTGGTCCTGTTCAACATCTGCATGCAACCACTAGATTAACTGGTAAAATGACATGGACTCAAGTGGTAGCAATATGCAAATGATAGAGCTCTAATTATCCTTTATTGTCTGTGATTATGCAACTACTTGCAAGATGGCCCAGTGCTTGGATGAAATCCATTCATGAATGAAGAAGACCTGGTTGAAACTGAGCAAGATGGAGGTTATGCTGGTGGGAAGAGGAAGGGACTTTGAGTATTTTTCAGTCATGGTACAGGTTCCTTTGGTTGAAGATAAACACTCATAATTGGTCAGCTCAATCTGTAGTTCATGAGTGCTTTTAGATTTCTCTTTGATGCTAAGCTCTCTCCTTGCAGCATCCGCAAATAATGTTTCTGGTTGTCCAGGAAACTGGGATCCCACCCATCCTGGCTGACAATGACCCGGCCTTGGTTATATATGTTTTTGCCCTTCTCATCTGGATTACAGCAATGTATTATACCTGGGAGTGAAACCATTGGCCCTTAGAACTCCTGCTAGTACAAAATGCTACAGTACACTTAGCAAGACAAACTACTGTGAGCGCATGTTAACCTGTCAAAGTCTCTATCTGTGTTTAAAAGACACTTACTGGCCTGGGCCCAGGATATCTAAAAGATCACTTAAAACTCTGTGCAGGAGACAGAGATTTTTCATGGCCAGTCCCAGACTGTGAAATAAACTTCCACCCGAACAGATGGCCATCACGTACCTTGCCACCTTCTGCTCCAAGTGCAGGGTGCACTTCTTTTACCTTGCTCTTTGAAACATACACACACAGCAATATACACATTTTTTTTAAAAGCATGAGAAAGAGAAAAATCTTCCCAAACAACTCTCCACAGCACATATAATTCCTCCGCGCCCCAGAAAGGATGAGAGAGAATGAACCGCATGTCACAGATGTTAGTCACCTTGCTTTATGCATTGCTGAAGGTGTTTTGTTGATGAGGGCAATAAAAGAATATAGAATTGAATAATAGCTGACTAAAGATCTTCTTTGGAACTGCTCCAAGCAAATCATTTAAACTTTCTCACAGCAGAAATAGTTTAAGGTGTATGAGATTATATATGTTAATTCACAAAACACTGTTGGGAAACAGTTGAGATTGCTACACATACCATATGTGTATCAGGACTAGGATTACCAGATGTCCCAATTTTATAGGGACAGTCCTGATTTTTGGGTCTTTTTCTTATATAGGCTCCTATTACGCCCCACCCTCTGTCCTGATTTTTCACATTTGCTGTCTGGTCACCCTAATCAGACAGCCAGGTCATCAGTTGTGGCTGGAACAGGAGCTGAGGCAGGAGCGAGCAGGAACAGGGACAGAGGCGAGCAGGAGTACTCTGTCAGAAGTAGCAAGTAGAGTATCCCCAACAAGGTAACAATGTTGAGCATACTGGAGTTGCTCCTTTCATTAGGAGCCTATATACCTGCATTGGAGTCACCTGACTAGACCCTTGCTTGTGGATTGGCTGGGCCCTTTGGACTCACAGTTAATTATCTTAAGTGACTCATCAGACTCAGGCTCAAAACACTCATCACAACCTGACTCAAAACCACAAAATCAAGGAAATTAAAACTTAAGTTACCTTACTGTACATACTGTCTATTTCCCTACCCACAGACACATGCTATCCTAGCTACCATACATCACAAACCATATACTTTTCAGTCTTAACCCTGCCCTTCTTCATGCTGTGGTAAACTAAGGTATCCCTTCTCAACATTCCTTGTTCATGTTTGGTGTAGTAGTTTGTGATGTCTGGGTTGTTGGAAGGCTACCCTAAAGGGCACATAGTAAGAGTTTTTCCTCAACACTGGTACTCAAATGGGAGACACAAACAAACAGAAAGAAGAGCAGAGAGATGCCAGAAAAAAAGAAAAGAGGAAGAGAAAAGAAATAGAAAATGTGTTAATACACAGTGATGGTTCTTAATTCAGAATCTCTTCCTTCTTTAGGATTTTATTCATAATTTTCTTTAACTATATTAGCTTCATAGTTTGGTTCTGACATCAAAACATGGTTATTTCAAAATTGTCTAAGCATCTTGATATCCTCGATTTGCAATTAGTGTTTCAAAATTAAAATATAACATTCCTCATGGATATGTAGTAATATATTTTCTTTTCCATTGAGATCTTATATCTACAGTTAGAAAAATAAATTCTAACATTCTATTATGAATAATACAAAACATGAGGGCCGTTTCTTCTGCTTAATCTACAGATTGGGGGTCAAATATATCCTATATTTATACCTCTAATACTATTGACATCATGGTTTGGTTTGTAATTAAACATGCTCCTATTAATAGTAGTAGCTATAACTTCATTTTGATTTTTATTCCCAAGTAAATTTCAATACATCACAAAAAAAGAAGATATTTATACTTTCTGAAAAACAAGCTAATGTTCCCACTTAAATAGATCTTTATCATACTTTTCTGAAGTATATTACTTTATTAATCATTGATAAATTTTGTATTTCATTGATTGTTATTACATGTGACCTTAAATTCAGATGGTGACATAAAAATCACTTCCGACTATATGTTAAATAGTCCTTTTTAATTTTAAAGTAACCAGTTGTCAGTAAATGCAGTAATTTGTTTTTCTTGACACAGTGGTACTGATTTGTGAATTCACCATTTTGGTTTCATTAATACTCTGCAGTACTGTATAGATTTAAATTAGATAGTTATAGGAAAGAAACTTGCTAATTTTGAACCTCTCTTTTCAGATCATGTTCAAAATGAAGAGAACTATGCACAAGTATTAGATAAATTTGGAAGTAATTTTTTAAGTCGGGATAACCCAGATCTTGGCACTGCTTTTGTTAAATTTTCAACACTTACTAAGGAATTATCAACACTGCTGAAAAACCTGGTAAGGCGTTTTATATATGTAATTTTTATAAAATGATTCAAAACAAAGTACAATAAAGTACCTTTATTTTCCTGATGATTTGATTAACTATGTAAATATTCATCAGAATGTTGTCTAGTAAACAAATCAATTTTAAACTGAAATCAGTTTGTGTATGTGTACTACAGAAATAACCTCACTTACAGTTACACTTCAAAAACAGTTGGAAAGAATAAGATACATATTACACATACTGTATTTGGTTATGGTAATGTCTAGTCAGATGGAATGATGAAAGTGTAAATTGATACACAGTTAAGTGACTAGAAGAATCCTACAATCCTCTAATTCCTACAGGTCTCTGTATAGAACTCCTAAAGAGAGCTAGATCTGTCAGAATTTCTGTCTATAAACCTGTCTGTTTAAAATAATAATACTAATGGTTAAAATTTCCTTATCCCAGAAACTAAGTCAATTTGCAAAAAAGTTAAACCACTCACTTCTTTGCTAGCAGGTCCATTTAAAATATAGGTTCTTGGCAGAGAACCATTCATTTCAAAGAAAATCAGAATCCTTTCTGACTTCTCTGCAAATCAACATTTCTCATTTGTCTGTCTACACTGGACGAAAGACAAGACGCCATGAATGTGGTTTAATTCGACCATAGATTTGTTCACTTATAATATCTGGAAGTGCCCAGCAGCATATTGTACAGTGTGGGGAGGCGGGGATTGGCTCCTTGCTGATCCAGACAGAGAAGCCCCAAATGCTCTTCCGCAGCTCTCTTAATGGGGGACCAGGAAAAGGAGTGTGGTTGGTTCCCCTCTGACGAGACCTAGGAGCCCAGAGCCCCAAACCCCACTTTTTCAGCTTCAAGAAGGGGTGCTCTCCTTCAAACTCTTCTCCAGTTCATTTTATCTGATCACTGTATCCCTGCACTGGACATCCGCTGCAAGTTTTATGTATTAAGTTGTGACATGATAACTTAACCCCCCTACTCCACCCTAACTACTCTGGGGAAGAAAAAAAACCACACCCTGCCTCAGCCATTCTGATGGTGAGGAAAAAATTCAGTCCCCGCGCTCCTAAGGAAAAGGGGGAACTAGCATAATGTGTACAGCGGATCAAAAGGGAACCCAGTTCTAGTTCCAAATTCATGAGTGGGTACGTAGGTAGGTGCTGCCAGCCGAATTTGGGTAAAAAGGGCCTCCTGGTGACTATATCGGGGATAAATACCTCCCCACTTCTGGAAAGCAGGGCGGGCAATGCGGTGACTTTGTCCTAACCTGGCCCCAACTGCTTGCTGGCCTTCCTGTCCATCCCTGTAAACTTCCCCTTCTCTCCATTTACTTCAAGGGAGCCTTAAAGGGGCAATGTCTCTTTGCTTCCAGTAAGCTGGACAAAGACCCACTCACTTGAAGGTTGCAGTGGGCACATTTCTCCTCTTTGTCAGGACAATTCTATTTAATCTTAAACCTTTAAATCTTAAACAATTCTATACAGTGTAGTTTTGAGACATAATCCTTTACCTTCAAGATATCAAAGCTGTTTCTTTTTTGTTCCAGTTATTATACTATGTGATAGAAATTGGGAGCTTTAAGATAGAAGAAACTGCAGACATTTCAAAAAAGTTCTCTATTAAGATTCCTTGTTCTATGTACTTTGACCTCACTTAACCCAAACTGAACTTTTTTTACTGAGATATAGAACTGTATGTTCCTTTAATACAAGATCCTAACCAGCATGTGACTGGCTCAAAGTAGTCTAGCTTCATCTCCCATGAGTTGCTATGCAAGCCATGTAAGTCAGAGACATATTTTTCAGTATTTTCTAACCCTGTGGTAGAAAATAAGCTCAGAAAAGAGTTTTTAGATTCTTCCAAATTGCTGCTTCACCTTGAAGAGTATATTTCATAAGTAGGGCTCTACCAAATTCATGGCCATGAAAAATGCGTCATGGACTGTGAAATCTGGTCTCCCTAGTGAAATCTTCCAGTGGAAGGCAGGGCTGGGGGCAACCCAACCAGAACTCCTGCTATGCGCTGGGCACCAGCTGCTAGTCCTGGTGGGGCTGGGCAGGGACAGGACTTTCTTCTCCTGCAGGGGCTGCTCCCGAGGACAGGTCAGACCCACCATCGGAACCTTCCCCGACTGCAGGAAGTTCCACACCTCTGGTCTCCTTCCTGTCCCCATCAGTCCCCAGCTGCAAATAGGGATGTGTCACTGTATAGTGAGCAACTGCAGAGCTTCTTGCAGCTGGGGGTGATTCCCAGAGGTGGATCTGACTGGGCCCCAGGAGCACCCCTGCAAGAGAAGAGGGAGTGTCGTCCTTCCCCAGCCTGGCTGGGACTAGCAGATGGAACCTGCCACATAGTTGGATGCCCCGGCTGGAGCGCCTCCAGCCAACAGGGCTTGGGACCTTGTCCCCCATTAACATGGGTATAGTTTTGGGAGGGCAGGGGTGGCATTGCCTCTCCCACAAACTGCAAGTCTCGGGCAGATGTGGAGCGGCACCAGCAAGGGTTACGCTTTGTGGTGGGGGACCAGATCCTGAGGCTTGAAGTTTGTGGGGGCAATGCCCCCCGATCTCCCAAACTACATCCATATTAAAAAGTGGGAGGCATGGTTCCCAGCCTCCTTGGTTCCAGTACCAGTAGCCGCCCTACTTCTGCAAAGGTTCTGGCACCCTGGCCCTCCCTCTCCCCCTTCCCCTTCCCAGCTACAGGCACAGCACTCTGGAGTTAATGGGGCCTCAGGCTGGCTGAGGGGAGGTTAACCATAGTGCCCCCTGACCATGGGGCCATGGGCGGTTGCTCACCCCTAAGGCTAGCCCTGCCACCCCTAAAAAGTGATGACCCTCCCCCCCATACCAGGCGACCCTCATGTCTCCACTGCCCACTGCTCTCCGCCTGCCCAGCTGTGAAGGCAGTGCCCCTGTCAGCAGTAGCGCAGAAGTAAGGGTGGCAATACTGCAACCTCGTTACAATAGCCGTGCAACCTCCTCCACAGCCTCTTTTAGGTCAGGACTCCCATGGTTATAACACCATGAAATTTCAGAAATAAATATCTGAAAGCATGGAATTGACAATTTTTAAAAGCCTTTGACTGTGAAATTGACCAAGTGGACCATGAATTTGGAAGAACCCTGTTCATAAGTAACAGCATTCTCTTATAGTTTTGAGAATATGAATAGATCAATATACTTGATCTTTACTCTCTGTAGAACTTTCTCTTGCACTCATACACTCTCTTCACTCCCCATTAAAGTCCACAATTAGGATGAGATAACATGGAAGTGTTGTTATCGTGCTTGTTTCTTGAAAAGTATTTCTTCCAATTACTTTGATTCAATTGAACCTGCCCCCTTTGGGCCGTTGTAAACTTGTGCTCACGAATGCACTATAGCAGACTTCTATAGGATTTCATACACAAAATAAACCTGGGCTTAAAATACTATTGTTTTATCTATAGAAATGCCTCTAAAAATAGCAGACGGTTGCATTGGATAGACAGTACTTTCCAACATAGTTCTTTCACAGAAGCTCAATGTAACGTTTAGTAAATGAGACGTGTACATCAAGGGAATGGAATCTTCATCCAGACACTTTCTTTTCAGTTTAAAAAAATGTTTGGAGTTCTGACACAGTCTGTCCAATGGCATCTAGACTCAAATACTTCCAAGATTCTCCTGTTAATTCAGATCCCTGCAAACTGTTGTATGCTTTTTCAGAGGTTTTGGGTATTTCCTTATTTTGGTGACTTCCCCTTTGATTCATGGTCTTTCAAATACTGAAGAATTCAAATATCAAAGGGATTCAGATCACTGGCTCATGTGACCATTCTATCATTAGTATATCCCTAAAAGTTGATAAGTCCCTGGAGACTCTCTTTCTTTTTAAAAAGGGCCAAGTTTTTTATTTAAACATGGAAGCTGCAGGCTCTGGTAACTTTGCAATATAAAAGCTACAAAAGAATCAAGATTTTGAAGGTGGTCAACATTTTTCTGAGTTTGTTATCTGGCTATTTATTATTTAATTAAAATTTGCTTATTTTTGCATGCTGATAATTCTTTCTATATTCACACCTTAGATTCAGGAATTTTTCCAGGAAAGTTTTGCTAAATCTAGAGATAGATACCTTCAAAGTCAAAACAGTGTTAGGGGACATAATAAATGGCAGGATTATTTTGTCTCAAGTAGCTAAATTTAAAGGCACCATTCAATGAAGGGCAGGAAATGAACAAAGGAGGATTGAGGAACTCCAGATGAATCTTTTCAGTCTTTATGGTTGGACAAGATAGTGGAGGAAATTAACACCGAGAAATGGTTATAATACTCAGAACTTCAAAGATATTAGTGCTTTGTAAAAGTTAGAGTCTATTAAACTTTACTACAACTCTGATGCTTTGGGAAAATGACACAGCAAAGTTCGATTACTTGCTCAGAGTCACACAACAAATTAATAGCAATCAGGAATAGAAGACAGGAATTCTTATGCTGTCCAACACTCTGACCACTACACTCACTACCTCACAAGAAAGAGTATTCATAATTATAAGATGTATAATGAATTTCAGACCAAAAATGAAATTTAGCAGGAATGATTTCTAAAGGAAATCCAAATGTGTTCAGAAAAAAAAATACTACCAGAGTCAATGAATCAGAAAGCGATCCACATAAACTCCCTAATCAAAAGCAATATTTAAAAGTATGCTAGTTAATTAGGTGAATGGAGATATGGGAGAAATAATGGCACAGTTGAAATGTTAGTGGTAAGTGCAAAGCAACACGCATCAATAAAATCAGTTTATATATATTTTTCTTACGGATTTTCATGGATTAACGTTAGTATCCCTCAGATACTACGATCCTTGAGTTATAGATATTTAGTGAAGATTGGTGAAGTGTGCAGCAGCCTTCACAAAGGCTTATATGGTATATAGTATGCTAGAGTGCATTAAAAGGGGGTAGAAAATGTAACCATACATATTTTAAATCGGTTCTGATTATCACCTTTATATTTGCATATTTAATTTGAAAAGTTGAAGAAAAGGGCAACTACGATGCTAAGTGGTCTGGAGAACTTATGTAGGAGGAGAGATTAGGATGACTTTGGTCATGATTTTCAAAATTGAATAGTGATTTTGGATGTGTCAATTTTTGGGTACTCAACTTTTGTAACATCTTCAAGTTCTGATTTTCAGAAAGTGCTGAGTACCACCTTTTATACAGCTGGTCCCTTTACAACATTTCAGAATACTAGGCACTTTTCAAAATATTGTCCTTAGGCCATCTAGTTTGTAGAGCTGGAGGGTAGGAGGTGAGGAGAGAGAGTATACGCAAATGAATTGTTTAGTAAAATTCCATATAGATAACACAGTGGAATGACTGAACAGTTATCTTAGTGTTCAGTGCCCAAAATCTTGATAATGGCTTTACATAATCCCCAGAATAAAAATATACATATACCTTTTTTTGAGACAATCATTTTTTATTCAGACATTAGTTATTGTTGTTTTCTTCCAAATCTTTTATTGTATGGAATAAAACCTGGGAACTTTCAGATACAGTAAGATAGTCATCTCAAAATTGTTTTCATAGACCCTTAGGTTTTCTCTGGTACTTGGAGGATACTTCCCTGTAGCGAACTTTGTGGTCCATACTTAATACTTGTCAAAACCTCTAGCAAGTTTTTACAAAGATATGTGAACTACAAGACTTGCTAAGCAGCTCTTGTTTTTAATAATACTTTAGTTAGGGAGCTAGTCCATTAATATAATTAAATCTATATTTCTCAGTTTACAACTTCAGATTTTTTTATGGTATTTTTACATATTTTTCATAGGACACTGCCAAACACGATAGCACCAGTTATATTTTCTGTCAAGTAATATAATCCTAGAAATCCACCATTGCAATTAACAGTAGTCACAAAAAGTGTGGTATAAGTGCCATCTGCTAACCCAACTCTAACAGTTAGCTCGTGTTGTGTCCCCTGGGAATTGCTGGCATTGTATGTGATGCCGGTGCAGAAACAAGGAAGAAAACTAAAATAAATATATATATTTGGTAAATAAAGGTAAAAGAAATTATAAAATATCAGCATTTAGCAAATGATAAAGATAAAAGTCATTAATAAGAAATTTTATTTTTCAAGACATTTAGAATATAAGATTAAATAGCAGATTAAAGAGAAATGCAGAGGGAGAAAGAAAGGAGCTGATTAAAATGTTTCTTTCCCTAATTTAAATATATGTGGAAATTCTGCTAATTTAGTTGTACAAGTTATTGAGCTCAATACAGGAGTAACTGGGTAAAACTGTATGGGTTATGATACACAGGAAGTCAAACTACATTAATTTTTTTCTGGTAAGACTGCTCAGCATGAATTACCTAAGTTGTTTCTGTTGAAGTTAATACTGAAAAATATTCAAAGAATTTGCTAGCTGCTGAATGCTTCTAAATATTTACGTGTATGTTGTTTGCAATCTCCAATTCTGAAGAAGTATATCTTAGTATAATAAATAATTTCCAAAGTTGCAAAATGCAATCATAAGCAGTAAAAGTGAAAGTTATGGTTAACTTTGTGGCAAGCAACTTCTTTCTTTTTCTTTTCAAAAAAAGTCCGGATAACACTGAATCTGATTTCCACCAATGGATCTAATATCATTAAACTTTGAATTGGAACATTTATACTGTGTTAGTTATAAAACAATCACTCTTGGAAAAAAGATAACTTAGAGGAAGAAGATAGTGAAATACAAGTCTTTCTTGAGGACCAGAAGCATAAAAAGCACACTTTATATAGCACTTATATAGTACTTTTCAAATCACTTTTTTCTGAGAGACTAATACAGAGACTTCTTCAGTCATCTTAAATAATTTGCTGTTTTCTAATCTCTTCTTATTCTTAAGATTTTAGCGTATTATATATATAATGAAAACTCACTCCTGTTCAATAGAGTGATAGTAAGTCTGTGCCAGACTGGGAGTAGAACCTACGTTTCTTCTTTGAGAGATGATCCCTCAGGGTATGCATTGTGGATGCTCATGTATTCCATATGCCTGAGAACAAAAGATTTTTCACTAGCAGCGTCCGTTGGTCTGCATCTGTGTTCTGCACCTTCTCATGCTCCAAACCAAGGGCATAAGGGATGGCCTGGACTGACTGCCTCTCCTGTTGTGGTGTGACAAAATCTCCTGTGTGCGCAAGCTTCTTCATATTTTTCCTCCTCAAGCCTGACAGTCTCATGAATTCCAACTCTGTAGACAGTTGGAGCTTTTTATGATACCCATTCTGACCCCAGGCCTTCTGGGTGGCTGAATAGTTTCCCTCTAGCCCTAGTGCTTCTAGCTCCAAATCCTCAGAGGTCAGGCCCACCAACTAGTCCAACCATAGACATGAGGAGTGTAAGGGCAAACAGCCTCATAAGAAGTAGGAGAAATTGCCTCCAAGTCCTCAGAGAAAAGGACCACCTCCCACATGTCCTCGGGGTCTGGTGAGACTCTTTGCACTGGTACGGGTGCAGGAGCTCATAGGGAGCATGGGTCTACATTTTGGGGTACTCAAAGCCAAGGGTGCTCCAAAATCACCTGCATGAGGGGCAGAACCAGCCCGTGCATTAGTGAATTGAGAAGGGAACAATCTCATTTACTGACAATACTGCACTGCAAAAAGAGTGACTTGACAGTATCGATACTCCCCTGACCAACCCAAGTCCTCATTGTCAGCTCCACCCAGAGCCAGGGTCCCCTCCTGCTCTACATCCACTAGGTCTGCGTGTACCTTCCTTGAGGACCTGTAGATTTACACTGACCCAGAGTTGCTTATACTATTGGATCTGCTAGTGTTCATTGAGACTCTTACACTAACGACACATTATTTACTGGTCCCATCTACCAATCATGGCATAGACATGGGTACGCCATCTGTGTGCTGTTCGCCAGTCCTGTCCACCGCCATGGCATCACAAGACAGTACTGTCGGTTCTACTGGTAGAATTGGAGGATTCATGTTTCATATTGGTGCTGAGGCACCAATTCCTCCAACAGTTTCAAGGCACAAGATGAATCCCAACAGGGGTTCCAGAGTCTCCTGGACACCCTCTAACTCCCATAGGGCACTTTGCCAGCCGTGGGACACCCTCCAAGGGCATGCCTTCCATATCCATATGATCCTACCCCATGGACATACTAGGACTCTTCAGACCCTCATTTTTGACCTGCTGGCTACAAAGACTCAGAGTGGGAGTTTTGACAGGTTGCTTCTCAAAGAAGAGTCTCATCTCCCCCAGGGGTGTTATGAGGAGGACCACCATCTGGACCAGCCAGTCCCACCTGATCCATCTTTAGCACTTAGTTCCTCATCATCTGATGAGGCAGTGGCACCAGCCTCACCATTGCTACCAGGTGATTATAGGTAATTTCAGGTCCTCCTGAGGAGGATTGTGGAGGTTCTCCAGATTCCCCTGGAGGAAGTGAACGACCCTACTCACAATCTTCTGGATATTTGCAAGACTACGGGCCCTAGTAAGGTGGTGCTTCCAATCAATAATGCTGTGACGGGTTCGGTCACAGAGCCCCCTTTGGGACTGTAACCTGACGTGCTGAAATTACCTCTGAGCCCGTTTTCCCTGCCAGCTTGGGACTCTAGAACCTTGCCTTATTGAGTCAGACACGCTAGCCTGCTTCAACACAGACCAGGTCTGGTCCGTGCCCCCAAAGCTGCCTACTTCAACTAAAAACTGCTCAGTGGGTTGCCTATCTGCAGCACCCAGACACCCAGCTCACAATGGGATCCAAACCCCGAGTAAATCCATTTTACTCTGTATAAACCTTATACAGGGTAAACTCCTAAATTGTCCGCCCTCAATAACACTGATAGAGAGAGATGCAAAGCTGTTTGCTCCTCCAGGTAGTAATCACTTACTCTGGGTTAATAAACAAAAGTGATTTATTAAGTATAAAAAGTAGGATTTAAGTGTTTTCAAGTAATAACAGAACAAAGTAAGTCACCAAGCAAAATAAAGCAAAAACACGCAAGTCCAAGCCGAATACATTAAGAAACTGTTTACAGGTAAATCTCACCTTCAGAGATGTTCCAATAAGCTTCTTTCACAGACTAGACTCCTTCCTAGTCTGGGCTCAGTCCTTTCGCATGGTACAGTCCTTGTTAGTTCCAGCAGACATCTTAGGTGGAAAGCAGGGGTTTCTCATGACTGGGATCCCCCTTTGTTCTGTTCCACCCCCTTTTATAGCTTTGGCATAAGGCAGGAATATCTTGTCTCTCTGGGTCCCCACCCCTCCTTCTAAATGGAAGAGCACCAGGTTTAAGATGGATTCCAGTATCATGTGACATGTTCACATGTCCTGTGAGACCCTAGCCTCCATTCTTCCAGGGCTGGCCCACACGTACCCAGGAAGGTTTGCAGGTAAGTAAACCATTTACAACCAGTTGTCATAGTCAATGGTAGCCATCAAGATTCTAAACCACCATTAATGGCCCATACTTTGCATAATTACAATAGGACCTCAGAGTTATACTCCATATTTCTAGCTTCAGATACAAGAATGATACGTGCATACAAATAGGAGGAATATATTCAGTAGGTTATAATCTTTGTAATGATACTTTACAAGAAACTTTTTTGTATAAAGCATATTCCAGTTACATCATATTCACACTCATAAGCATATTTCCGTAAAACATATGGAGTGCAATGTCACAAATGCCTTATCAGAACCCACCAAAGCAATTTGGCTTAGCACAACTGCCTTTATTCCAACTCTGAAAAGGACAGAGAAAAAGTACTTGGTACCATCAAAGGGGGATTAATATTTGTTTTCTTAACTGAGCCCAAACTCTCTAGTGGTCCAGGCTGTCAAGCAATGCAACTGGCAGCGCCAGTCTAGGTCTACTTCCTCAAACAAGGATACAAAGAGACTAGATCTCTTTGGTAAAGTTTTTCATCCACCAGTCTGCAATTTTGCATAGCAAATTATCAGGTCCTGATGTCTAAGTATGATTTTAACTATAACAAATTGTCTGAATTTGCTAACAAAAGGAGCTCAGATCTGTTCCAGGCCATCCTGGACAAAGGGAAATTGCTTGCCCAATTATCCCTCCAAGGGTCATAAGACACAGCAGATATGGCTTTGCATTCCATGGTGACTTCGGTTGTCATGAGATAGCCTTCATGGTTGCACTTCTGGGGCTTCCCGGTGAGGTCGAGGAAATGGTAGAGGATCTTCCCTTTTGAGGTAAACAGTCTATTAAGTCTACAAAGTGACTCCTCTATTTACTCACTAATGGCCTCCTTGCAACTCCTCTTCTCCTTGGTGATATACACTCCTGTGCCTTGGAGGAAGTACTCCAAACTTCCTTCTTGTAGGCACTATCCTGTTTCTCAGCCCTTTTACCATCAAAGGGCTTATGAAACACCTAGAAACCACCCTAGAGGGTACAGTGCAGCAGACAGAACACCTCATTGCCACTTCATTCCCAGTCCCAGGCTCCAGCCAAATAATCATTTTGACTGGACCTTCGAGAGCTGCCAACCAGTCTCCATGTTGGCGGATCCCCATTACCTTTGTGACCACCTATCCCATTTATTTCTTATGTGGCGGACAAATGAATCCTAGATGACAAACTACACAATAGAATTTATGCCCTTTCCCCCAACACCCTCCTCTCCATCCCTCTTCAGAGAGCCCTCTCACGAGAGGATCCTCAGGAGGTGGATTCCCTGATCCAGTTAGGGGTGATAAAGTCCATGCCTCCTCAACACGGAGGAAAGGGCTTCTATTCCAGATACTTCCTCATCCTCCCCTAAAATGGAGATTGAAGATCCTGGATCTCAGCTAAATATCTTCATATGACATTCAGGATACCCTCCCTAAAAAAAGACAACTGGTTTGCAGCTCTCGATCTGAAGGACATAGATTTTCATATAGACTTTAATTCAGCGCATAGGAGCTTCCTGAGATTCACAGTGGGTCTAGAACATTTTCACAAAGGTACTTATTGTGGCAACAGTGTACCTGCGTCACCAGAGCAACCTAGTTTTCCCTTACCTCGACAACTGATTGCTCATGGGATGGTCATATCAGGAAGTGCGGATGGCTATCCTTTTCTGGCTTAGTTTCCTCTGTGCCTTGGTTCTTCAGGTAAATCTAGAAAAGTTTACTTTAATTCCCACCCATGCCAGTGTCTGTGCTAAATTAACTTTAATTACTCCTTAAATTAGTGTTTGAGCTCGGAAATTGGATTCCTGAATCTCAAAAATGCGGCTGCTCAAATAACTTAATTTCTGCTTTTTATTTACAAATACACAAAAGCCACAATATGGAAATTGGTTTCCCACCTGCAAAAAAAAATACCTGTTCTAGGTAGTTATATTTGCAGCTTTATAAAGATGATAAAGTCTAACACGTAAAACTTGTTGGATGTTTTCTCACAAATACATCTGCTAGTACAGTTTCTCAGAAACTCTTAAAAGTTAGGACCAAAAAATCCTTCTATTATTTAACAACTTTGTTTTGGGGGGAGGGGAGACTGGCTATCTGATTTTTTTTTTTTATCCTTCATGAAACTTCCTGGAGAAAAGGCATAGTGGGGAATGGAATCCAGAGAACTGTTAGATATTCAGGAATAGTACTGAGAGTCTTTGATAAAAAGTCATGAACTGCTGAAAGTTTAGTGTTGCAAAATGGCATGGTGAGGACTCTTGCTTGACAATTTTTTGTGCTTGTTACCCCAAATCTTTGTTGTCTGTGCATGTGGTGAAACATTTACACTTCATGAGTAAATGCTTTGACAGCCAAACACATTTTTGTAGTGATTGCGAAGGACAGGCATTTGCACAGTAGAAGCAGCAAGAAGCATTAGCTTAAGATGCAGACACAGAATCACTGGGTACGGAGAAATACTGACTTAAACAGACATTTTTCTGTGCAAGATTTTTGTTACTGGATTTTTAATGATTCCATTCAGTAGTACCTATTAATCTTTTGTCATAATTCAAGGAGAGGGATGCCTGTTCAGATTTAATTGTATTTTGGTTAACAGGTATATTTTTAGGGTCTCGTTTTATGTATCTTCATGTCTGAAGATGGTGTAGAGTTCAGAAAATTCAATGTGCTGGTTTTTATGGGAAATTATAGCAGTAGCTTTGACGCACCCCAATGAATTTGATGGTATTCGTTTCATACTTCCTTGGAGCTAGGAAATGCTCACCTTTACATATCCCGGAGGTCAGAAGCACTGATTAAGAATGCCTAAATTTGTTCTATTTATAGAAGGGAAGTTGGCTGATAACTACTAACTTTGTTTCATAATCAACACTCAGATATTTTCTGATCCTCACATGATCTCCCCCAAGGGTAATGGTAAGAGGACTCCATTAAAATAAGAAATTATTTTCCTTCCAAACCCAACTTAATGATGTAACCTTCTAAATTTCAAGACTCTGTGAGCATGTTAGTTCATTACTCAAATATTAATGTTTTGATATGGCTGTTTATCCTGTTAGGAAGGCCTCGTCTACACAGGCTAAAAGATTTATTTTTCAGTTGAATTAGTTTGATTGAAAATCCCTCTTAACATTCATGTAGACACATCTTTAAGATAGTTTGAACAGGTAGTTTTTTAGCCAAACTGTTAAATAGCTGTACAATTTTATTAGACAAAGTTTGTAAAACAGCCAGTATATAGACTCGGAGTTTAAAAACAGGTGTGCAAATAATTTGTCCAAACATTTATTGTGATTGTATACATCTTTGTAGGATTTGTAAATATGAATGAATATTTTCTGTATTTAGCAATTTGTGTGCAAGTATTGTATGCACAGTCAAAATAGTACTTGCAATTGGGTACATGTGTCTTAAAATCTGAGCTGATGGATGACTATTCTGTTCACAGACTGAAACATATACAGACTATACAATAGAACTTAAAAATGGTGTCAGATATAGGCAAACTTATGGGTAGTTACGCATAATGGTATTTGTTAAAGAGAATGGGGTAAATATATTTGTGTCTTCTAATGACTGCAAATAGTAAGGGCCTCAGTATTGTTTAAAAGAAAATATGTTGAGACGTTAATTCCATTACTGCTTTGGGGAAGGAATCCCACTTACTGAATAACCAGTCTCACTCCTGTGTGGTCTGCCTTCCAAGTTTTGAACCACCTCCAAGATACTTAGGAGAGTTGATGCAATTGCAGTTGAAGATGATATGATGGCTGTTCATGATTTTCTTTTAGTGACACGAGGACAAACTTTTTATATGGATATGAAAAGCTAGAATGTATGTATTTTATTTTACTGACGTATAACTCAAGACCACTGTAAAGAATTTCCTTCCAGGATGCTTGAGTGTATGTCGTGAATTGCAACCACTTTGTATTCAAGGATAATAATCAGTTCTGTTATCTGAGAGTCATAAGAAGGATGAGATTTGAAAGACTGCTGACAAACTGTATTAGTTGAAGAAATCAATAACTAAACAGTAGCTCATGTTCATGATCCTTCCCCCCCAGGCATATCTTTCAGAGGCTGTGATCATCTCCAGAATCACATGCTAGGATATTGTTTTCAAACTTCCTTAAATTAACAAAAATGCCAACTTAAAATACACTTTTTGATATATTTTGTGGAACTTTCCCTTCAGCCCTGTGGAGCCCTAGTTTGCTAATGACCTTCAGGTTTGAGTTGTGGTTTTATTTTTGTTTTGTTTTTTAAAGCAACAATTGATAAGCTAGAATTACTCCATATCTTTTGTTTGTTGTTTGGTGAACTGTAAGAAAAGCCTTATTGACCCAGACACCAGCATATGGGCAGGGATGGTGTCCCTAGCCTCTGTTTACCAGAAGCTCGGAATGGGCAACAGAGATGGATCACTTGATGATTACCTGTTCTGTTCATTCCCTCTGGGGCACCTGGCATTGGCCACTGTCGGAAAACAGGATACTGGGCTAGATGGACTTTTTGGTCTGACACAGTATGGCTGTTATGTTCTTAAATTGCTCCCCAAGTAATGTTCTATTGTTTGTTAAGGAAACTGAAAATTACCTTGATCTGTTTTCTGGGCCTCCTTCATCTGTGAATTTTAATTTCACTTTTCATGTTTCCCTGAATGTCCATAGGTTTCCTATATTTTTAATGCTTCTGTTTCCATCCATGTACATGTTGATTAACTCTTTATGGATCTGAATTTGCTATTAATGTGGAACTTTTTTGCCACAGGTTCAGCTACATTAGATAGTGAAAATACATGCGCAGCATATTTGTTTAAATCATGATGTTTATAAGTTTCTTTAAACTCAACTACTGCTTTTTTTTTTTTTCATTTTCTTAGCTCCAGGGCTTAAGCCACAATGTTATCTTCACCTTGGATTCTCTCTTAAAAGGAGACTTGAAAGGAGTTAAAGGGGTAAGTGTTCAGCGAACCTAGAGTACTTTCAGGGAAACATTTCAGAGTTGCCTAGATTTCAGCTTCTTACTATCCATCTCATCCATCCGGATTCTTATGTTGGCACTTATTCTCATCATATCTGCATGGATTCTGCTAACTATAACTGAAGTTGCATGATTAAAATTCTACTTGGAAAATATGTGGTTTGTATCTGTCTTAAGATCTGTGAGAAAGGAATATTAGAAAAGATTTAAAAGACTTACAAATGCCATTTATGATTTTTGGAATAGACTCATAGACTTTAAGGTCAGAAGGGACCAATATGATATCTTAGTTTTAAACCCACAATTTAAAAGTGTTGTTAAACATATTTTAAGTGCATTTTCTGTTTCCTAAGGATCTTAAAAAGCCTTTTGACAAAGCCTGGAAGGATTATGAGACCAAATTGTAAGTATTCTTCATTTTGTCATAATTCATACAAAGAGAGAAAACACTTTACTGTCAAAGAAGGGAAACCTTTTATGTTCTAACCTTGATGCTTATGATACTGAGGATATGTGCCATTTATCTTAGTTTTGGTAGATGACTCAGACTTATTTAGCAGGTCAGTAACATTCTTGGATTTTCATTCTTGTTCAGAACTGTTCGTTGTTACCATTGATGAACCTGTAAAGATGAAGGATTAAGAATGGGTATATTCTCAATGCCATGAACATCACATTAGACGTATAACCTTCAGTGTTAATGGAAATTCAAGCTTTTATGTATTCCATTGAAGAGTTATACTTTATGCCTAATATTCCTCTAGAATAAGGAAGAAGACTGGGTTGCTGATCAAGCCATTAATATTCTCGTTGGTACAGTATATTTTCAGTTGGTATACAGACATACACATTATATACTGTACATATAATAACTAGACACTACAGATACAACAAAACTGTGGACATGTGACAGGTTTTATAGATGAAAAAAATCTGAAAACAGCTGCTCACACACACTAGTCTTCAGCAGTATACAATAAGATAAAATAGTCTGTGTATACAGAAGGAATATTAGTTATAAGTGATGAATAGTCAGAAATGAAAAAGCAAATACAATATATTACTAAACCATACATTTGCAATATTTTATATATGTATACTAGTTGTAATGCAAAACTAATTTTAAATAAGTTTACAAGGAGAAATCATGTTTAGCTCTGGGAAGCTTCAGTTCATAATGCCCCCAACTCAATGTGTGGTGGTAGTTTTATTTCTGACCCATCTCTTGGTGCATAATTCTGGCATCTGGGCCCATAATAATATCTTACCGTGCATTCAAGGGTAGACTTGATTTAAGTGAGTTCTGGATTGGCATTAGATTTTGGAGTGTTATATTAAAAATTCAGTGTCTTACTGAGTGTGGCTGTAGACACTGGGACAAAGTTAAAAGGATGGTTGGATAAGTGATATAAATTTAAAAAAACATTATTTTGGATAGATGTCAGCAGTGTTGGTTTCATTGATGATAATTAGTGTATACTTCATGTTGGGATTAATAATGTGATTTAGGGAAGCTTTATTACTCTGTTTATCTCTCTTCTTCCTTATGTTTCTCCTATTTATCACATTATTTGCCTTGCTCTCTATCTATAGTTTATATGTAAGCGGGAAAAAAAAAGGGGAAAGAAAAGTCAGACCACTAAGAATGATTGATTGATTTTTTATTAAAGTTAAATACATAATTTTAGCACTAAACATAGATATTTTAATAATCAAGTCTCATTACAAATTATTAATCCCTGTAAATTAGTAAATAAATATTCCCATCTTCCAGAGGACTCTAAGGCAAAAGGATTAATGTCCAAGTAAAAAATGGCATCTTTTTACTAAACTGTGTATTCAGTCACATCTGCATATGAAATTACTTTTTATTCCTGCTAACTCTGGAGAGCTGTGGCTCACTCTTCCATAAATATGTTGAGTATGTCTCTGGCCCATGTATTTTCAATGGAACAGCTGACTGTATACATTTGCAATTGCTGGGTCAACTCCTACATTCTGTGATACCTATGGAACTCAGCTAAGGTCATTTGGGTTGTGCAGGTGTCACTAAGAGCAGAATTTGGTATATAGAAACTTTTCTGGTGATGCATAAGCCAAATAGAACAGAGCTTGTCTATCAGATCATAAACTGAGTTTCCAGAGCTAACAGAAAAATATCTTTCTACTCCTTCGAGGAGTGTCCCTGTGGGTGCTCTACTTTGTGTCTTGATGCCCTGCGCTTGTAATCAGAAGTTTGTGGTAGCAGTGCCCAGTTGGTGCTCCAAGAGGTTACATAGGGATGTGCAGCCAGCTGTCCCTCAGTTCCTTCTCTACTGCCTTTGTCTTGAGTTGGAGCGATCAGCAGCTCCTCCTCTTACCTCATATAGGATTAATAGAACATAGTTCATAGTTGTTTCTTGATAGTATTAGTTTAGCTGTAGTTAGCTACCGTATCCCCTTGCCTTACTATAATTTTTTATTTCTTTAATTCAAAAAAAAATTTTTTTTTCCCTTTTACCTTCCCTATCTACTCCTGTTTCTCCGACAGGCAGACAGCTATAGCGTCAAACAGGGTTTATCCCTGGTTTTTTTCTTTTAGAGACTGACTCTCTTAGGCGTGCCCAGCTGACCTATTTTAAACCCTGCCTGACTTGCAGACTCTCCATACTGGTCTCTTGACGGCCACACACAGTGTGTCCGCTGCCTCGGTGAGACATACATTACTCGAAGAGCCCACACTGCAGAAAGCTGACAACCAGGGTAAGAAAAGCCAGGGATCTCCAACTTAAGCACCTCGTGATAGAAAAATCCCACAGGCTAGCCTCAGACCCTGAGTCCAGGACACGCACTGGCTAATGGTCACCAGCGGCAGTCTCTGACGGGTTCTGCTTCAGCAATGTCTGCCAAGGAGCCTGTCCCAAGAAAGGTAATCAAAAAGTGGTTGCAGACATCCTTGCACTGAGAATCGCCTAAGAGAAAAGAATCTCCAACTGAAAAATCTTCCCTGTTACCAACGGCACCAAGAGCGCCAAACTGTAAGGCACTGGGAACGTCCAGTACTGAGAGTTCCCGAAGAGCTAAAGACCCTAAGTGAGCAAGCTCAAATGGAGGTTCACACAGTAAAGTGAAACCTTCCAGCTCTGCACCCATGGAGCGGAAGAAAACCTCGGCACTGAGCAGTACAGTGGCGCCACTTGCTGTACATATACTGCACAGCTCTAAATCCTCAGCACCGGGCAGCTGCAACTCATACTCCCGGGCCATCCATAATGCTGTCTTCGGCACTGAGCCTCACGATTCTGCAGCAATTCATGAGACATGCAGACCTGATAGTGCCCTCAATGCCTGTATCTCCTCTGCTCAGTACCGAGGCTATCCCATCCAGTTCGGTACCAAGTCAGCTGAATACTCGTTGTAGATTAGTCCCTTCTATCTCCAGTGATGAGGCAGAAGAGGATGATGCAGTAATATATACTCCTTGACACTCCTCACCCAAGCCTGGACCATCTCACCACCAGCCAGGCTGATATGGTCACCCATGGGCACTGCCCCCCATACCATTCCCACCTAACTGGCCATGCTGGTATCTATGGGCAATGTTTAGGGCCCAACATCGCAGGACCCTAGCCTACCTAGGTCCAGAACAGCATGATCCCGTTCACCAATTGTCCCAGCACCCTCAGAAACGCAAGAGGAAGAGACTAAGGAACCTGAGGACACAGCTGAACATGACACTTCACCACCTACTCACCTCTCATCTTTGTCACCAAATGAAACCATAATGCCACCACCCATCACTACAGGGGATGTTTCAAATCCTTTCAGGACCTCTTCAAAAGGATAGCTGAATCTCTCAACCTTTCGTTACAACTACTATCAAAAACCCAACATAATCTCATGGATATACTCCAGGCATCCTGAGCAGCAAAGATAGCCCTGCCAATTAATTATGCTATTTTGGAGGCTGCAAAAATAATCTGTCAGACACCAGCTACAGCACTACCCTCATATAAGAAGTCTGACCAAAAATACTATGTGCCAGCTAAAGGGGCTGAATTTTTATCTACACTCCCCGCATCAAACTCTTTAATAGTGGAAGTGATCAACCGAAAGAGGAAAACGACACCAGTCTTGAACGACCACATATGATAGGGATTGAAAAAGGTTAGACTTTTTTGGACGAAAAGCCTATTCCTCTGCTACATTTCATTTACTCATAGCCAATTATGTGGCCCTATTGGCAAAATACGCACACAATGTATTCTCCAAAATGTCCAAATTTATTGAAAGTTCTCCAGGTGACAAAAAACAATGCAAGTCGAAAATTTCCAAAGGGTCTCTTATCACCAGGATGTCTCTTCAGGCCTCTGGATTCTGCATTCATGGCCAGCATGATCCATTGCGACATCTGTGGTTATGCACCATGTATCTTGGCTCCATCTCTCCGTGTTCCCGAGGGAGGTCCAGGCAATGGTCGAGAACTTACTCTTTGAGGGTCAAA
Source organism: Gopherus evgoodei (assembly GCF_007399415.2). Lineage (NCBI taxonomy): Eukaryota > Metazoa > Chordata > Testudines > Testudinidae > Gopherus > Gopherus evgoodei. The sequence continues at coordinate 279,692,132 of NC_044323.1, read as the reverse complement.
AACTATTCACAAACAAAACTGATGTGTCACTACAAACCCTAAAAGACTCAAGGGCAACTTTAAAAACCCTGTGAATTTACGTACCTGCAAACAAAAAGAAACAGGGAAGGTTTTGCAATCAGAGATTCCGGTCAACTCAATACTCTCAACCCCACAGGCAGTATGAGCAATGATGTAAACAAAGAAAGAACAGAAGTTGGCAGAACCAAGATCAGCCTTCGACATCTCAACAGTCCCACCTCCAGACAACAATTTTGACAGTGTGGTTGAGGACACGAGACCACCACACTCACTAATTCCGGAAGTAGAAATGGTCCCCGTCCATTCAGAGACTGCCTTGTCACCATTTTACCCAGTCTGGAACATTATCACAACAGACTAATGGGTTTTAGAGATTATCCAAAAGGCTTACTCCATCCCCTTTATTTCTATCCCACCTACTCACTCCTCTGCCCCATCTCTTTCCAGGGACCCCTGTCACGAGCACCTGCTGCAACAAGAAATGGCCATTGTAGGCAACCTTATTATACCATCCCCTCCATAAACTTATCAAGATCAGTCTTGAAACAAAATTGTTTTTTTGCCCCCACTGCTCCCCTTCTGAGTCTGTTCCAGAATTTCACTCCTCTGGTGGTTAGAAAACTTGGTCTGATTTCAAGCCTAAACATGTTGATGGCCAGTTTATGTCCATTTGTTCTTGTGCCAACATTGGCCCTTAATTTATGTAACTCCTCTCCCTCTCCGCTCTCTATAAATACATCAAAGGAATAAATATCAATCATGTTGCCCTTCTGCCTTCCTTTTGTTAGGCTGAACAAGGCAAGCTCCTTAAGTCTCCTCTCATAAGGCAGGTTCTCCATTCATCCGTTTGTCCTAGTAGCCCTTTTCTGCATCTGTGCCGGTGTGAATTCGTCTTTCTTGCACATGGGAGAACATAAATGTACACAGAATTTCGATGAGATCTCATCAGTGCCTCACACAATGATGATAATTCTTCCTTATTTCTATTGGAAGTACCTTGTCTGAAGCATCCTAGGATGCATTAGCCTTTTTCACCACATTGGTGGCATATAGTCATCCTGCAATTGATCTGTACACCCATATCTTTCTCCTTCTCTGTTGTGTCTAACTGATAAGTCACCGGCTTGTAGCAAAAATTCTTGTTGTTAGCCCCTAAGGCAGGGTTGGGCAAACTACGGCCCACAGGCAGCGTTTGCCTTGTGAGATCTTTTAATCCAGCCTGCGAGCTGCTGCCGGGGAGTGGGGTTGAGGGCTTGCCTTGCTCTGGTGCTCCAGCTGGGGAGCTGGGTTGGGGGCTTGCTCTGCTCTACGTGGCTCCCAGAAGCAGTGGCATGTCCCTGCTCCAGCTCCTACACATAGGGGCAGCCAGGGGGCTCCACATGCTGCACCTGCCCCACACACTGGCTCTGCAGCTCCCATTGGCCAGGAACCGTGGTCAATGGGAGCTGCAGGGGCAGTGCCTGCAAACGGGGCAGCTGGAGGGGGAAGATGCTGCTGCTTCCGGGAGCTGCTTGAGGTAAGCGCCACCTGGAGCCTGCACCCCTGATCTCCTCCCATGCCCCAACCATCTGCCCCAGCCCTGATCCCCCTCCCGCCTTCTGAACCACTCTGTCCCAGCCTGGAGCACCCTCCTCCACCCCAAACTCCCCAGAGCCGGAGGCCCCCCCCCACACCATCTCAGTCCAAAGCCCCCTCCCACATTCTGAACCCCCAATTTTGTGAGCATTCATGGCCGGCCATACAATTTCCATACCCAGATGTGGACCTCAGGCCAAAAAGTTTTCCCACCCCTGCCCTAAGGGCATGACCTTGCACTTTGTACTATTAAACTGCATGTCATTTCTATTACTCAAGTTTAAGGCCATCCAGATCTCCTTGCATAATAGTCTAGTCATCCTCCATATCGGCAGTACCTCCCAACTTTGTGTCATCTGCAGATTTTATTAGAACACTGAACTTTTTATGCTGTCATTAATGAAAATATTAAATAAGATTGGTCTTGTGTGCAAGCATCACACAATGGGAGATTGCTCAACTTTGTGACTTAGCAAAGCCCACCAGGTTGTGTCTGGGCTAGTGTTTTCCAGACACACAGACTGAGGATATAAAATAGAGGACAGTGGCAACATGCTTTTGCCTTTCTCCTCTCCTCACCTATGCTGGAAGTGACAAGAATGCTGGGAAGACAAAGACTTTAACTGAGGAGACTGGTCCTGAGCTTAAAAGGGAAAGCCTATGTATTAAGAACGGTAACATCCAGTGGGGTGAGAGAACTGCTGGATCCAAATACTGCCAAGTCTAATAAGGTTTAAGATTTAGACTCTGTGCTTACCTTTTATTTTCTTTGGTAACTATCTCTGACCTTTTGTGCCTGCTATTTATAATCACTTAAAATCTATCATTCTGTAGTTAATAAATCTATTTTATATTTTACCAAAAACAGGGTGTTTTGGTTGAAGTGCTTGGGAAATTTCAGTTCTGGTGACAAAGGCTAATGTGTGTCCTCTCCATATCTAGGGAGGGGCAGACTGGGTAATAAACTTACACTGGTCAGGCTTCTGATCAGGGCAACACAGTACAGTTTAGGGTGCAATGCTGTGGGCTTGAGAGATTTGCTAGTGCCTTTCTCTTTGTGATTCGTGAATAGCTCTGGGAGCATTTATGCAATCTAGCTGGGTGTGGGACTACACATGTTGTGCTGAGTGATAACAGTACGTAGAGGGGTTTTCTGCTTGTCACTAGCAAAGTATTGTGAGAGACAGCCCAGGCTGGAGAGTTAAGGGGGCACTGTGGTACCCCAGTTCCATGTTGTACCCTGGGGATTCTGTCACAGGTCCCAAGACGAATCCCTGAGGAACTCCACTAATAATCTCCCTCTAGCCTGATATTTCAATATGGCTTGTTGTAGTCTCACCTCTAACCAATTCCTTACCCACCTTTCAATTCTCGTGTTTATCCCCATTGTCTGCAGTTTAACTAATAATTTCCAATATGGAATTGTATCAAATGCTTTACTGAAATCTAGGGAGGATAGAGCTACTGAATTTCCGTTGTCTGGAAAATCTGTCATCTTCTTAAAGAAAGATCAGGTTGGTCTGGCATGATCTACCTTTTGCTGAATTTTATCTCAATTACCGCTTACTTCTGTATCTTTAATCACTCTCTATTTCAAAAATTTGTTCTAAGACCTTGTATACAGTGGAGGTCAAATCAATGGGTCTGTAGTTTCCCAGACCATTTTGTTTTCCTTTCTTAAATATAGGCACTGTATTTGCAATTCTCCAGTCATAGGGTACGCCCCCTGAGTTTATGGATTTGTTAAAAGTCCTTGCTATTGGGCTTTCAATTTCATATGCCAGTTTCTTTAATATTCTTGGATGGAGATTATCTGGGCACCTTCATTTGGTCCCATTAAGGTGTTTGAGTTTGGCTTCCACTCCGGATGTGGTAACTGCTGCTTCCTTATTCTCATTCCCAGTAGCCGCTACCCCCAAACTCCTCATTATCCTTACTGAAAACTGAAGCAATGTGTCTGTCATGCCATACCCAACTGGCAGATTTACCGCAGTCAGAATTTCTCCCAGAGTCATGAGTGGTCTCTGAAGCACACCCTCTGTGTGCTGAGGTCCATCTTTGCAGAATGGGGCATTCTGACTGTTGATCTTACTGTAACAAGAGACAGCAAGAAGTGCCATCAATTTTGTTCTCAAGCAAGTCTCATCCCAGGCTCCCAAATGGACCCTTTCCACTTCAATTAGGGATTAGCTTTGATGTATGCTTCCTCTCCTCCCCAATCCCAGTCACCACAAAGGTCATTCTATAGCTGAAGTTGGATCATGTCAAAATGATTCTCCTTGCTCCAGCTTGGCTGAAGCAGTGTTGGTTGTCCGACCTTCTCAGTTCTGTTGGTTCAGCCTCCCATATTACTTCCTCTTCATCCTGACCTACTGACTCAGCACCACTGTCAGGTTAGCACTCTGCATCTCATGGTGTTGATGTTGCATGACTAGATGAGGAGAGAGCAACAATGTTCAGAAGCTGTTTGACGGATGTTGCTTAACAGTAGGAAGCCTTCTATTATTACAGCTTATTGGGCCAAGTGGAGAATTTAGCCAATGTTGGTCTGCTAGAGCTTAAAAAGATGGCAGAATGTGTATTTACAGAGTGGCTATTTTGCCATCATGATGTTATACAGTGTTTGTTTTAGTAAAATTACTAGATCTCATGACAATGAAATAAGTTTCCTGAAATCTATTTTAATTTTAATTGCAGCACAAAAATTGAAAAGGAAAAAAGAGAACATGCAAAACAGCACGGGATGATAAGAACAGAAATAACAGGAGCTGAGATAGCAGAAGAAATGGAGAAGGAAAGACGACTATTTCAGCTGCAGATGTGCGAAGTAAGAAACAACTTTTACCATTTAATTATGTGACATATTTAATAGAAGTGCCTGTGGATCCTATTAAAGAATAGTAATGAAATTCTCTTGGTGGTGGAATTGGAAAATGCATTTGGCTGTCAAGTGGCTGAACTATAGTAAAGATTCTTGTTCTGGAAATCCTGTGCAAGACATAGCTTCGCCATCATCTCATTTTGAGTTTCTGACCTCTGTTTAGATTGTTAAAGTAAGGATCTCGGGCTAAAGAAAGCATAGTAAGCAAAATAGCTTTCTTGGTTTTTAGGTGCAAAGGATGGTTGTTCACGATGTCTTTTCTGATATATTGTTCCTAAAATTAGGAAATATTTGGTTGAGAATCTGGTGATGCCTGTTAAACTGACATGTTAGTTCAATCAATATTAACTGATGATGATCGCTTCTAAAATATTTACTAGTAACTTTTAAAATAGTTCTCTTTATATTCAATTTGAGGAGCAATCAATTAGAATTAGATAACATTCTTATTTTGAAGGAATGCACTAATTGTGATGTGACGAAAAGGCATATCTTCCTACAATTTGAGATGAAAAATAATTCCTGCAAATGGCAAACTTGTATTAGAAATTGTTAAAATTAGTTCATTTGAGAGTTCTAAAAACATACTAATTTATTTTGTATATTCCGGTAACCACAAGTAATGCAAGGTAACCACAGAGATCATTATTGAATTAGTTGAACAGACTGGACACGGAGCTCTCCTGTTTGAATATAGCTGAAGATCTAACATACAAATATCAGCAAGTTCTGTTTTTATTTCAACAGTATCTCATTAAGGTTAATGAAATCAAGACAAAAAAAGGTGTGGACCTTCTACAGAATCTTATTAAGTATTATCATGCACAGTGCAAGTAAGTATAACGTTTTAGATCATTAAATCCAATATTCCAGTTAAACAGATGTTTCTCTGCCTCCTTTTGCTACATTGTCTTTATGGTGTCTGTCTTTTGATGGTGGATCATTGATGCATTTGAGACTTTTCTGCAGAATAAATCTGATAACAGAAATGTGAACATTGCCTGGCTTTGACTCAAGTCCAGGTAATGTCTATTCCAAGCAGACTGTTAAATTGAGCCATTCTGAATAATTAATGATCAGAGCTGTCTATGAATTGAGAGCCAAATCCTCGTCCTATTGAATTTGATTTTAAAACATCAATATAATTCAATTTTTTAAAAATAGGTTTTTAACTAGTCCTTAATGGGGGCAAAGTAATATGCTTAAGAACCTGGAATACACAAGGAATCTAGAACAGCAGCTTTCCTTGTTTTTTTATCTTTACTTTGTTGTATTCTGCAATATTTTTAGTAAACTAAGGTGTAACCTGCTATCGCTTTTTTAGTCCCCAAACATTTGAAGCACTGTAGTGAAAACTTAACCATCTTAACATAGTTTGGATTATAGTGGTTCTTATTGTTGTTGCTTCAGTTCTTCGTGAATTCGCTTGAATCATACCAACAGTAAAATAACTTTTGAATACAACTGAAACTGCCACCAGATTATCTTAAAATGAAACCTGTAAAAATACAAAATATCTTTTATATTTGATTTTAAGCAATGAATTACAGAATTATTCAGTGTAACTATTTAAAAAACGAGGCACATTTTTACAGTGAATATTCAGTTTTTCAGAAAGAATGTTGAAATACTTCAACAGGCCCTTCTCACAGATTTTACTTCTGTGTTTTCTTTTTGTTTTTGTTTTATTGGCATCAGAAATGTTCAGCATAACTGTGAAGTATTCCATTTAATATCACTAGGGTAAAGTGACTGGACTGCAGTAGAATACATGCTCTCTCTCTTATGTAAAAGAGCTTGAGGATAGTGTTTTGTAAAGCCATATCAAATTTGTATCTTTCATTTCTGTTCCGAGTGTCTCACTCTGTGGGATTGAGAGGGTTTAGGGGTATTTTTTGTATTACTCAACAGTGATCCATCAGGTTAATTAGGGAATAGCTTTGACTGGTCCAAATACTGCTCTCTCTAGTCCTCCTCCAAGTGGAAAGATGGTGACTACAATGTGACCAACCTAAATAGAGATTCCACAGGCGAGTAAAGAACTGCTTCCTTCAAAAAGAAAAGAGGGAACCAGAGAGAGAGGTAGGTCTAGTGAAAAGGCAGCATAGCCCTCTAGTGCTGTGGAGGAAGCAGATTTTAACTCTCAAAGCAGATGGAGCTGGAATGTAATGAACAGGTAACTTGCTTACTTCTACATAATAATAATTAATATTTACAAGGCACTTTTAATCTTTTTTACAAACAAGTAATCCTCTCAGCGTCCATGTGAGATAGGTAGATAAATGGTAAATTATATCAGTTTTTACAGATGGGAGCACAGAGGCAGACATACCAAAACTAGACTTTAAGATGCTTTTGTCTTGAATTGATGCACAAGATGAGAGAGATCTCATGTGCAGCTATGATGTGTGAGAGAGAGAGCAAGAGAGAGAGAGAGAGAGATTATGGGAATTGCTAAAGAGAAAAATGTTTACTAGCAGTAATAAAATAGAACAATCAAATTTCTCTCTATTGATGTTGGTATCTAGGGGTAAAAGTCAATGTTAAATCTCTTCTGACAAGTGGTAGGGAGAGTGTGCCATTGACATCTTTAGAGAAATACACTGATTAAGAGCTTGTCTCTCTGGTGGATAGATTAGGGACTGTTTCCCAGAGCTTTCGATTTAAAATAAATACTTAGTTGACAGAGATTAAAATTGTGTTTATCTACAATGGTTTGGATGTCCTATATCTAGCTGTCAGTTGATGTACCCAGCAATGCAGTTTGAGTGAATGTGTATGGGGGTTTGCAGAGTTTCATATGTGTAGGCTTTTGCAGTGTGTGTACTGTGTGAACTTGCTTTGTACATGACATCACTGTATACTCTTAAAGTCTGAAATGCTACAGCTAAATCAAAATTGTATGCAAAAGCAGTTTCAAGATTAATTCAATTGTAAAATTACATGTATTTGGGCATACTGTATATTCATGCAGCAAGGGATATTTGTAAAGAATTAAAATATAACATTCAGGTCTTTAAAGTGCTTTAAAATTAGAGCTATATGGAAACTATGTTCCGTCAGATCGTTTCAGACAACTAGTAATGTAAAGTAATTTATAGGAATATTTACAGGAATATTTTTTTGTTTCTGTGTGAGGGAGGAGTGAGTGTAAATTGTGTATAATTTTCAATGTAAAGTTCAGTTGTTTTTGATACAAGAAGTTCATGTGTTGCTGATAAATCACAAGTATTTTCCGTTGTAGTTTCTTCCAAGATGGCTTGAAAACTGCTGATAAATTGAAACAGTATATTGAAAAGTTGGCTGCTGATTTATATAATGTAAGTAATCTGAGGTAGTATAATGTCTGAAAATAGACTGAATTCAGATGAACAAGCAAGAACATTTCCCTAAGTGCTGTCAGTAAACTGAAATATCTAAATAGCTAAAAGTATAATCTAACTTCACATTTACACTTTAAAAATAAAAAAGTGTTCCTTCAAGCCTCAACTGTAACTAAAATTCTGGAACAAGCTATCTTAGTTGTTTGAGGGTACTAACTGTTTCCCAAAAGCTTTGCATTCTGGAAGTTATACCATGATTTACTTTGAGAGGAAGTAGTTTTCTATTCAGCTGCAAATAGAGGCTTTGAATATTGTACCATGTGGATAGTACCGGATGGGTGTCCTTGCATCAGATATTCACTAATATAGCACAAATTTTATATGAGTCTGGTTTTCATAATGGACTGTTTGATAATACAGACTTAATTTGGAATTGTGTACAACACAGCTTTTGATGAGTGAATTGTATAGTTCTGTAATCTCTCAAATACTGATATTGCAAATTATGACTGCTGATTGGGAGGCAAAAAGTGATACAGAATTAGAGCTCAGTGTCACCAATGCAATTTTATATTTCACAATCTGAAGTCATAAGTTACATGTACATGGCATAAAAAACTCCATGGCAATATGTCTCAGAGCACTGGGCAATTGATTTCGGCTCATGGGCTCTCACTATGAGACTAAAAATAGCAGCATAGATATTCCTGCTAGGGTGGGAGTACGGGCTCCGAAGCCCAGCAAGGGAGGCGGGTCTCCAAATCTGAGTTCCAGAATGAACAGGAACAATTTACTCTACTATTGTTAGCCCTGTAGTACGAGCCCCACAAGCCCGAGTCAGTTGATCAACTCTCTAACTCACTGCCGCAGCTTAGTTGATTGGTTTGTTTGTTTTTGTTGTGTAGGCATACCCCTGGTAATCCCATTTGCTTTTGTAGTTTTAGTCTGGGGGCATAATGTGCTAAAATCTCATTCTGGGAGCAAGATAATGATACAAAAGTAAGGAAGGTGTCATTTGATTCGTAAAAATCTACAAAATCATAATTTCAGTGGTGTCATCTTCTTTGGTGTAATGGTGTGTGGGGGGGAGACTTAGGTCTGCTCTCATATCCTCCAGTTGGTGAAATTTGATAACAGTTTCATTGGAAATGGGTCAAGTTGGGTATCGTTCAAAAGTCCTTTCTCTCACAAACACAATGATGCCAAACATGACATATGTAGATATGTATTTGAGAAAATGTTTAAAACCCAGCATATTTTAATTATACTTCAACACAGGGATGTTAATCCAATTAATCATTGGTAATAGTAGAGAAGCTAGCCTGGACATGTTGGACTGAAAACATGTATTCCTCATCGGTGTTGTCCTTGTCTAGGGCCTCATTGCTAGCTGTGTGGTCACACTGATCCTTGTACATGATATACTCTCACATCTCTATGCCAGGCAGGCTGTTGGCCAAACATTTGTAGGGTGCTGAGCATCTGGTCTTTGCATACAAGCATTTGACTAGCTGAAAGATTGATTCAAGAATGCATGGGTGGATAGCTCAGTGGTTTGAGCATTGGCTTGCTAAACCTAAGGTTGTGAGTTCAATTCTTGAGGGGGCCACTTAGGGATCTGGTGCAAAAATCACTACTTGCTCCTACTAGTAAAGGCAGGGGGCTGGACTCGATGACCTTTTGAGGTCCCTTCCAGTTCTACGAGATAGGTATATCTCCAATTATTTATTTATTTTATTGATAGTATTTCATACTTAACTGATGTGATCAGTCCCTCCTCCAAGACCCATCCATGCCTAATAGGGGAAGGTAGTTTTGGATGTGCTTGATCATCTTGTAATCATTTAATTACTTGATTGTTCTCCCTTTTGGTAGCAGGTATAAATGTACCACTTGTCAGTGGCAACTTTTCTCTTTCTGCTTCTTAGACAATATCCACCAACGTAGCTCTGCAAGTGTCATAACCTTGGTCTTGAAATGGTAAACTCAGCATATGAATGCTGGCAGAGCACCAGCTTTAATGTTCTGAGTAACAGGAACACATCTTGGACAGATATACTGTGATTCTGCTTCCCAGCAGCATGCACAAAAATATAGTCTTGTGGAGATATTGGGTACCTTCTCACAGAGAGGACTAGAAAATCTGTGTATTGTGCAAAAATCTGGAGTTTAGTAGTACCTCTCTATTGCATTGATGGCATGCAAGATAATTTTAGTGTCGTCATCCTCATTGAACTACAAAGAAATTCCACTGAACAGTGCGAGGCATCAGCTTCATTATGCCATGAGGCAACTAAATTCTGTGAGTAATTCTTCAAATGCTGGAGCGTTTTCCTGCAAAATATGTGGTTAACTTGTCCTTCGTGTGAGTATGAGACCATTGCTTCTTCATTGTGATGTTGGAGATGTTTGTGGAATCAATTATTTTGAATTGGACTCATGCAGTACCATAGAACCTCTTTGTCTGGTAATGTTTGTAATTGATTCCTTTCATACGTGTCAAACATGAGGTGGACTTCATCATTGGTCCAGTATTTGTTCTTTGGCCTGATAATGAAATGTTCAGTCAAAACCTCAGCAGGTGTTAAGTGTCTGGTTTGTCGAGAGCTTGTACCTCAGCCATACCATCTACCATTGCTATGCTGATTGATATCTTCGCTGGCATAAGGCACCAGTCATGTTATCAGCAAGTGTTGCTTAGAAAGACCATGCAAGTTGTGCATTAGTTTGTTTTTCGTCTGGCACGTATGCATTGTTCCTTTGCATTCAATCATCAGTCATGGTACCACAGAGAAGTCATACTTTTCCAAAGTCTCATATAGATCAGTAGCACGCTGAGACCTGGACACAACAGGAAGATGGGTAAACAATGATCTGTCTGTGTTTAGCTCTGTAGTAGTCCCTGCCAACTTAAGTCTGATTTTCTTCTTTACATTTGAGGAAATATTTAGTCTATTCTTCTTGATTGGAGTCGATGGACTGATGAAGCCTTGGATTATTCTTTGGGTTTTGAAGGCTTCATACAAGTCATGACCCAAAGAATTCATTCTACTGACATCTTTAGTAATCTCATCACTGAAGACTTGATATTAATGAGCTCCGGTCTGTCATATGCAAATTGGTTTTCAGTGAGAGTAAGATCATCCTGTAGCTTTAAAATTGACCCTTCTTGATGTTTAACAGCACCTAATGAGTCTAGATGTTTGGTTACTTCTGGGGAGTCATCTCAGCCATGCTTAATGTTTCATTTGAAATTCGATGGAGTTCTTGGATTGTCAGGAAAACAGGAAAGAGCATTTGGATACTGTTATGCCCACCAATTCCCAACTGCTTTCATAGCTCTGTTTTCTTGTTTTAGGGCATCATGTGGCCCATACAGACAGAAGCGGCCAATAGGCAATCTTCTAACAACTAAATTTCCTTTTCAGAATTTCTCCCATATGTCAGGGTCAGACTTTTCTATACCTCTTATTCAGGTTTGGCATCATCTATGGGTCTCTGAAACTGCAACATACTGCGTGCAGGACAAAATGCCTTTTTGTAAAATTTTAACAGCTGCAGAGTCTTCATGTTACTGTTGAAATCAGCTCTTTTTTTCTGCTTTTATAGTACCACTTCTTTTACAACTTTTAAGGATATGTGCTGAGATTCATTTCTGTGGATAGGATTGCGAAAAGCAATGTTTGTAGCCCACAGTTCATCTTCAATAAATGCTCTAAGAGTCTTTCTGCTAAATATTTGTTCCTCTTCAATCCCATTCAAAGCACATATTTCTCTCTGTTTAGCTTCTGCATCAGCTATCACCACCACTATCCTATTCATTAGAGCCTCTGCGAGGCAATTAGTGAACTCTAGTTGAGTTGTACAGTTTGCAGTGGTAAAACCAGTATTTGTTTCTGTTGCTTTTGATGCAACACATTGCTTACATTCTTGGCATAGTCAATGTGATATGCAGTGTTGTATGTGTGGATGTCTTTTGGAGCAATGCAGCCACTTAACTTTATTTTCCAGGGAACATTCTCGCTTAGGGTGACTACTTCATATAGTTTCTCAGTTGTCTCATTTATTGAAACTATACTTAATGGATGCCATTGGGCTTCCAGCTTACCAGAGAAAGAAGCAGGTGTTCTCGAAACACTTGCCATGGGAACTAGTATAAAGTGAGTCTTGCCCACAGCTGGCACATATCCCAGCATCTTCAACTTTTTCCTGATGCTCAATGTACTTCCTCTCCAGCCTTACTAAATTCAGGTTATGGGTGTTCTTCTTATAGCATTTAAAGTGCCATCAAGCATTGTGTTTAACCAGATCCATCACAGTTATATTCTCCAAAGGTTCAGCAATTAGTCAGTACTCTTTGTCTCCCATTAATGCCTAAAGAGGATCAAGACCAAAGTAAAAATAAGGATTTTGTAATAAATTACTTTGGAATTGTAATTAATTATGTTATGTAATATACGTTATGTAACTACATGCATACCGTTTGCAGATGAATTCCAGTAATTTCTGGCTGGATGCTGACGTCTTAACCAGTGCCTCATTACAACTCTTTTGGCATAATAAATAAAGCTGATAATCAATACCATGGAACCACTTCTTGTTTTGTTGATGATGGCAAATCAACTTGAAGCTCTCCTTCCATTTAGAGTAATCTGTAACCTTAAAAAAATTTAGCAGGTATGTTCTGGACATTAATTGATAACACAGTACTCTCAGTCAAAGGCCACAATTTAATTTCATGAGGAGTGCATGTTTGAAATGCCTTTGTTAAAGTATAATTTAAAAAAGAAAACATTTCTTAATTATATGTTTACATAAATGTTCTAGGATTTGTCATATTTGGTACCCTTTTTTTGTGGGAGAAAGGGCTTTTGAATGATACCCTACTCAACCAATTTCCAACAACACTGTATTATCAAAATTTCTACCAACTGGCGGACCTCGACCTGAGAGCCAGGATAGCAGTGATTCCTTCTATCATGCTGCAGAAGTTGACACTATTGAAACTGAGATTCTGTAGACTTTTACAAATCAGATGACATCACCCTTACCTCTGCCCACAGAATTACATATGCTCCCAGACTGTATGTATGTGGTTGAATGAAACTATTTCCATTTCCACTCCAGTTATGAACCAGCTGTCAAGCTTATCTGAAATATTAAGACTTCAGAGACTAATTTGGTTGTGTTGACTATAATGAACCATTAACATATGGCAAGAAAGTACATACTATCCATTTGCAGAGACTGAAGAGGCTATTTCTCCATATACATTCACTTTAGCTTGCTTTTGAGGTATATGTATATAGTGGATAAATACATAAGGAACAGACTACTACATGTTCAATTTTCATGGGTGACTGTAACAGCTCTAAGTGGTGGGGTGTGCTATCAGAGTCCTTTGCTTATCTCTGGTGCTCCCTGCAGGCTTCTGGCCAACCTTATTGGGTCTTCCTTCAGTGGCTTGGCTTTCCAACCCAGTCACAAAGTCTGAATGAACTCTTTTTGGGGTATTAGAGCCCAGTAACTAAGCAGTCTGTTTGCCCTCCCTAAGGTCTTCAGCCCTGGCTCTGGGCACTTTAAATTGGGCTGTTGGTTCAGGCTCCCAAATAAAGCCTGTCCCTATCTTGGGGTTTATACATTAGCTGTGGCTGGTAGAGGAACCCAGGCCCAGCCACTATTCTGAGTTCCAGCCTAGGAACCCTATACACAGCAGCCACTTACTGCTTACTTTAATCAGTTATTATTTCTCTGGTCCTCTCCCTACCAGAACCATTTTTATCTCCAGCCCTATTTCAGGGCCAGCGTCCTTAGGTTCTTTTCTATCTCCAAGCCATAGAGGAGCACTCTTCCTCACTCCTTTGGTTTCAGCCAAGGCCCTGCTGCTCCTGTAATCTGAGCCTGAGGGCTCTGATTGGCTTGGCTGTCCCTACCACTTTTAGACCTTGGAGGACTAAGTTTCTTTAGCTTCCAACATGGCTGCTTCAGTGAGGCCTTACCAGAAAGGTCTGGAGGACCCCCCTTTGCTCCACTTTTTCTTTTATCTCACTGCTTCCTGGGGCAAGTGTAGCAGAGCAGTGGGGCCTTCAGCAGGGCCCATGAAGGCTAAATATACCCCATCACAGTGCTGAATTTGATGAATTAAAACTTTGAAGGTAAAAGTTGCTTTTAGAAAAGGAAATAATACCAGTAATTTTTCCTTCCACAGATAAAGCAGACACAAGATGAAGAAAAGAAACAGCTTACTGCACTCCGAGACTTGATAAAATCCTCTTTACAGCTTGATCAGAAAGAGGTAGGTAATTTTACATATGTGTTGCTCTCTGGCAGAATGTAAATTGTATGAAGTCTGAGTTGAAAACTGGCTTATATAGGCATAATTTCTTTGTACAGAACAATTTGTTTCCTGAACAGTACTCAACAAAAATAACATTCAGACTATCCAAATATATATGAATACAAAGCAAGGTTTTGGATATTTATCAGATTTCATATGTGAGAAGAGACCCTTCCCCTCCTTCTGCTCCTCAGAAGGAACAGCAAGAAATCATACTACTACTTTTGTGCGATATTGTGATGCTAAGTAACAATATTTTAAGATAAAAATGAGTTCTCCCTTTGCGTATTCTTCCCATGCTGTTGCCATTTTATTTTGTGATAGCTATAATACTAAAGATGGGAAAGGATATAAACCTGTTTTTAAAATAAAAACTTAATTTTTTCAAAAGAAAATGTTTACTGTTAAGTCTAGTCCAGATCCTCCTCATCTCACATCTTGATTACAGCAGCAGGACATGTATAATGAAGTTTGATCTATATGACCGTTACGCCTAACAGGGTCACCTGACCCAACCATGTTCTTAAACCCCATGCAAATAAATATGCCTTCCTTCTATGATTTCTTAAAGTCATGTTTTGTATGCTTAGTTGCAGAGAAAGGGTTCTAATTACAATTTGAGCAAAGAGTCTGCTTAGTAAATTTTAAAATTAATGTCATTAAGGGCCAAAAATAACAAATATCCATCCCCCATCTAACTATATTAAGAATGTGAAATATTTATTTACAAATATAAAGAAAATAACATTAGGACTCTGAAGTTTTCTGTCTTTTTTATGATCAATTATTTCAATTACTTAATATAGTTATAGTATAGCCTTTATATTGCACTCTGCTGTAGTGTTTTTAAAGCTCTCCATCTCTGGAGTAACCAGTTATGTACCATGCTGGTAGCCAGTGTAATACAAAGCCTTGCTGGCAACTAGTGTTGTACCTCATTGGCTGCTCAGTCTAAATCTAAACATCAGCTGGTATATAGATGTATAAAATTAAAAATAACCTAAGGGAAATCAAATGCAGAAGTGTTGATCATATGCTCTCCAAAACAGTGAAGAACATGATTTAGTTTTAGTAGTTTTAAAAATGTAAAACTCTACCAAATAATCTTATTTTGTTCTTATATATAGGGTACTAAAAATGGTGATCAGTGGATTGAGCAGATGATTTTGTAATTGCATACATTGTAAATCATGAGCGCCCTCCATTCTCTAATAAGATACTTATAAAGATTAATGCCTTGGTGGGGATCCTATAATTGGGCAGTATTGCTAATGTTAAATAGCAGACATTGGTAACAGAACAAATGACCATTTTTGATATACTTTATATTGTTAATTTTGTAGATAGCACACTGAAATTCTTTAGCTGATGTCTGTAGATTGCGATATGATTTCTCAGATGGTTTATTTAAAGTCAGATGTACATTCATAATTTAGTATTTTTGTAAATTATTAAAAGACAGTCATTCTTTCCCGCATCTTCATACTTAACACATTTTAAGTGTTATTTTATAATTGTTGTCTTCATTAACAGAAATGTATTAATGGAAAATGTTCATAAATTTTAAAATAATTTTATAAAGAAATCTAGAAACAGAAATGTTTATTCTTGTTTTATTTTAAGATCTATCTCTAATAAAAGATATAGAAACATTTGACATCAGAATCCCAACATGTTAACAGAACATAGTAATTCATTCCTGAAATATACATAATCATCTATTTTAGTATGCCAGTTTTAAAGTTGTTTGTCAGTTAATCTGAAACAGCTCAGTGTTTTTTTCATAATTTCATAGCATTAGTAATCCTACTGAGAATTAAAAAATAAATATGGACTACCTTTCTGAATATATAGCGTGCTAAGAGCCATTATCTTCAAGACGGTTTTCAAACTCTGAGAGGCTTACTTAAAAATGCAACTTGCGCTCCTGTATGTATTCCTTACAATAGAGTCACTGGGTATTGCATGTTTTACACCCAGAATTCGTTAATATTTTTTGTAAACAGAAGGATTATGTAACAAAGACTTTGGATTGAAAGGATAATCCACTAGAGAGAGCATTCCACACATACAGTTGGTGAACTCCTGGTCCAATTGAAGTGAATAGGAAAATTCCCATTGACTTCAGTAATTCACCCAATATGTTCTCCAAGTTTCTCAAAGGTCTTCTTTACGTGCTAACTGCAACCAGAATAGCTCAGTCAGCTGTAAATTCATACCTTTTGCTATTTCATTGCATGTTTTTGTGTGCACACTTTTATTTCTGACTACATTTGCCTTATTTCAGTGAAATTTAAATTGGCAAAAAATGAATAGAAGTTCCATTGAAATATAGCACTTTTATTCCAAAGTATGTTTCTACACACAAAATAACTAAATAAAATGTAAATTAAAACTGATTTAGTTATTCCAGTTGCAGGTACCATGAGTCAAGCCCTCAGACTTAAATAAAAGATAAACACACTTTTAAAATTAAAGTTTGGCTTGAAAAGGATACTTTTAAAGTAAAAGGAGGAAGGTCATTATTCTCAAATATTCAGAGAGCTCAGGGGAGGCATTTACTATAATGAAAGAATACATTGTTTTCAGAGAAAAAAGTTCTCTTTTGAATAGATATTGACACCCAAATGGTGTTTTGAAATCATTTAAAAAAAAATTTTAAGACAGTTTTTTTTCCAAGTTCCTCAATCCCTAATAACTATTTAAGTGAAGCTGAGATGTTCTATGGAAACAAAAAGATTTGTAGATTTCAGTTCACCAACAATGTCTCTTGACATTGCTCTGCTGCAGTCTTGTATTACCCAATCTATTTTGTAGGCCTAAAATGCACTAGACTTTGCATTACTGCATCTATGAAGAAAATTTCCAATAAAATACAGTAACTCGCTTAATGTTGTAGTTATGTTCCTGAAAAATGCTACTTTAGGTGAAACAACATTAAGCGAACCCAATTTCCCCATAAGATTTAATTTAAATGGAGGGGTTAGGTTCCAGGGAAATCTTTAAGCTTGGTTGAGGAGGTGAAGTCAGAGGGTGAAAGAGGGTGGAATATTTCCCAGGGAATGCCTTACTGCTAAATAATGAACTAGAACAGCTGAGCCCTCAAGGGTTAACATATTATTGTTAATGTAGCCTCACACTCTCAAGGCAGCACAAATGGAGGGAGGGGAACAGCATGGCAGACAGAGACTCTCACCTGTGTATGAGAGAGAGAGAGAGATGTGCATTTCCCCTCTAAGTACACTGACCCCACTCTAAAGACATTGCTTTTTTAAGTAGATCAGCGAGTTGAGACAGCCCCTGCTGCCAGCAAGCTCCCTTGGTCCTGAGCCCAGTAGTATCTCCCCCCTGCTCTATGGAGATGGGGTAAGCGGCAGAAGGGGGACACCACATTAGCCCTCCTCTTCCCCCTGCCTTGTACAGCAAGCAGGAGGCTCCCATGAGCAGCTCCAAGGCAGGCGCAGCACATGGCAGTTGGGGGAGGGACAGCTGAGCTGCCTGCCAATTGATAGCCTGCGGGAGGCTGCCGCACAGGGAACATAGGGAAGCGGGAAGCTGATGGAGGGCTGCCGGTCCACCCTGGTTCCAAACCCCCACCAGCTAGTTCCAACGGGCTGCTCTTTCTGCAAGCAATGGACAAAGCAGGTGGCTGCCAAACAACATTATAAGGGAGCATTGCATAACTTTAAACGAGCATGTTCTCTAATTGATCACAATGCAACCACAAAACAACGTTAACCGGGACGACTTTAAGTGAGTAGTTACTGTAGCTTATACTGTACTCCTAAATACTTAACGTGCTTTGTTAAACTGAGTCCTTACTCATTAGATTTTCACAGCTTTTAAAATATACCATAGCTTTTTAGTCTGTTAATACCAAAATAACATAGCACTCAGCACTCCTGAGTTAAATGACATTGACACAGGAGATACATGGCTGTGGTCTGAACAACCAATTCTTCAGCGATCTGTGGGTATTTGAATCTTTGCACAATTAAAGCTGGGATTTGTTACTGAAACAGATGGCATGGCTGTTAGAGATAAAGGGCATTTTCCCCTTGCATTACTGCATTATAGCATTTAACATCAGGAAATTTACAGATTAAATCAGAATATTATGGCATATGAACTGAAATTGGATTTCCTCTTGCAGATTTGTAAGGTTCTAAACTATTTTAAATTGCATTAAAATTCACAAATTAAGTTAACATTTACCTTCCAAAGTACTTAAGATAGTAAAATTGAGGCCTTGGCTGTTCGTAATTAAAGGTCCCATGACACTTTTAACACAAGCTAGGTACCTTTTAGCTCTTCTTTGAGTGATTGCACATGTCAGTTCCACTGTAGGTATGTGTGTGCTCCATGCACGGATATCGGAGATTTTTTTCCCTCAGTGGAACCCATTGTGGTGGCTCAAGTGACCTCTGTCACCGTGTGCCACTGTGTGCTGATATAAGAGGGAGCCACCTCTGGCCCCCCTCCGTTCCTTCTTATCACCAGTCACAGTTAGAGCAATTCCAGACTGATTAATTCAGTACTTCCCTCGCTTTTCTTTGTATATAGGTGTAAATTAGTAGTTTATTTTAGAGAAAAGGTGGGTGAGGTAATATCTTTTATTGGACCAACTTCTGTTGAGAGAGGTCCAGTAGAAGATATTACCTCACCCATCTTGTCTTTGTAATATCCTGTGACTGACGTAGGAGGTACAAGGCTGCATACAACAACAGTTGTTATTTATAGTTAGTTTAGTCAAATTTTGACAATTTTAGGGCTAAGTTTCCATTTTTGGTCTTTTGTTTGACCATTTTTTCCTCTTCTGGTACTGGTACCAGAATGATGCCTCACCTGCCGAGGTTTAAGTCCTGCAGATCCTGCGGAAAGCCTATGCTGCTCAACGACCTGCATTCAACCTGCCTGAAATGTTTAGGAGACTCCCACATCCTTGACAAATGTCACATCTGTAAAGGATTCAAGCTTAAATGCTTGCTTTTGGAAGCAACACTTCCATCCTCATAGGAGTAGTCACATGGGGAGAACTTCAGTATAGTATGTCCCACCAGAGATGTCTGTGACTTCTCTGCCCTGTTCCCCTGTACTAAAGAAAAAACTCAGACCTTCCTTGGGTTCCATCTTTCACTCTTCTGTGTCATGAAGCATTTGGGAGAGAGGCCATCATTAGAACACTCCTTGCCTCCAAAAGGGGGACTGCTGCATCTGGAGCCTGTGGCAGGTCCATTGAGGCCATCCCCTAAAGACCATTATGGAGCAGATGGTACTGATCCCAACAACCCCGGAGGCATGTGCAGCCACAAAAGCCTTGCTTAACCTCTTGGTACTGGTATCACTGGCAGTAGTAGGCCTGCAGCTAATGCCGTGACCTGCTTCTCAGACCTCTCCACACCAAGATCCTGCAGACTTCTACCCAACCCTCCACAAAAACCTCTCTTGTCGAGAGGAAACCATCCCATGATTTCTCTGGTACCACCATCCCCAGGTTTGGCCCCAGGCTATCTCTCACCAGTACCATCTGGATTGGCCTCTCCTCTGTCAGAAGCATCTGATTCCTGCTCCTCAGACTTGGAGGTGAGGTCCTTTCTGTCCTGCCTGGGACATGGCACATACTCCCCCATCAGAGTCATTTGGACCATGGGCCACGCAACAACCCCCGTATTGGCCTCTGGCTAAAGGTCAATGGCCTGGATAAGGATGGATCCCCAAGTCCATGTCATTGGCCATTCTGGACACTGTGGAGCATTCCTCCTCTATCAAGGTCATCCTCTCAACCAGAAGGGCAACTGTGGAGGGCACACCAGAAACACTGACACTTAGAACAGCACCCCTGGTACTCAGTGCTCAGATCAGTTCTAGGAATCGAAAGCACCCTTCTTAGGTACTGAGACCAATACCGAGCAGTCAGAACTCGTGCAGCCTCTCCACTTCAACTTACGGACCAGTCACCACCTCAGGTGCCAGTTCAGCAGATGAGGCTATTCAGCAATCATGGCACTCATCATGTTACTCACCAGTACTGGAGGACTACTGAGGCCATCCTGATCTACCCTCCAAACCAGTTTGGATAGTGCAAATTCAGCTGCTCAAACCATGGCATCAACCATTACAATGAGAACGTGTTCATGGTTGCAGTCATCTGGGTTACCCCTAGAGGTACAACAGACCATCCAAGACCTCCCTTTTGAAGGCTCATCTCTGTTTTCAGAGAAAATGGATGACAGACTTCATAGCCTCAAAGACTCGAGGGAGATGCTCACATGCCTTGGGATCTGTACTTCAGCAACAAAAAGAAAACAATTGAATCCACGACAGCCGTTCAGACACCAGAGTTTTGCTCCCTGATTACAAGATTCATCAAGAAAAATGGGAAGGGGTTATACAAAGTGCCATTCACTGCTCTTCTGTTCAGCATCATTAAGCTCATCCCATCCAGCTGCCTCTTCCAAACAGCCATTTTGATGGGGTAGCCCAGTGCAGTGTGTACCAGCTACCTTAGTTCTGTCTGTTCTCCATCTTTTATTTACCAATCCCACTTCTAAGTGCTTGGGCTCACATAACATCAGACCTGTGGGTCTGAAGCACATTGGAATGGGAGTATGCTGAGGTCTTCTGCTTATTTCACTACCACTGAAGCATTTCCCCATTTTCTATTTATTTTAACATCCTTCCCTACACTTTCTAAATCCCATCCCAAAATTAACGTCCTTATACTGGAGGTGAGGAGCATTTGGTTTCTACAGCCTTGTCTACACTAGAGGATTGTGTTACACACCATGTGTTCACATGCACACGTCCTTGCAATGTTGAGTAAACATCATCTTTGCAATTGCACTTGGAAACACTGAACCCTTTTCCAGCTTTATATACTGCATTGGTGGAAAGTTCTGACATTGCAGCTCTACCACTATAATTGGTGGCCCATGATTCTTCTGCAACTGTAGGCATGGTGTTTCTTGTATTATTAATTATTTTATTGTTTTGAACTACTGAAGGTTTGTAATTTTGTTCATAGGTTTTCTATATTATAAGATGCAATCTTAAAGCTTTTCTTGTTTGGAGGAAAGAGTTTTTTCGGAAATACCAATGCCATTTAATTTTGTGAAATATCTGCTATTTTATAGATAGAAAAATGCTAAATTTACAAAATTCAATTTGAAAGAAAAAGCATCTCTCCTAATGAGGATTGCTGCATCTCCTATACTTTCACTTTGAGATGACATGTGATGGAAGCTGTAATGTCACCACATTTGAAACGGCCTGCCTACTGTGAATGTTTCTTATTTTTTAACATAGAGACTTCTAGCTATTTTTGTTCATTTACATCTTATCATTTATTTTTAAAAATTTGACCAACAATCTAGCTGTGTATAGTGCTAGTCATTATGATCACGTCTCATATGATTTTATATACCCCTACCCCTCCCGTCTGATTTGTTACTTCCATTGGTTCCATCTTATCTTAGAACAGAGTCTGTTTTACTTTGTTTGCTCAGTTCCTAGCACAGTGCTGCTCCAATTCTGATTGAGGCTTTGGGTGCTACTGCATTGCCAGTAAATACTATTTTACAATTATTCAGTTGTTCTAGAAGCTGGGAATGAGTGATGATTACCGGTTCTGTTCATTCCCTCTGGGGCATCTGGCATTGGCCACTGTCAGAAGTCAGGCTACTGGGCTAGATGCACCTTTGGTCTGACCTGGTATGGCTGTTCTTATGTATGTTGCAGTGATGTAAATTTTTGTGTTGACATGTACTAAAATCTTAACTGTGCGCACCCAAGGGATACAAGCTTCACATCATCCACTTTGCCAAACTGCGCCCTCCTGATTTGACATATATGCACCAAATATACACAATTCTTATCACTTGGAAGTAGTTGTAGAAGAACAGGGTGAGGAAGCAGAGTAAAACCGAAGTGCATCATCTGTGGTATATAGTAGTTGGAGTAAGTTTAAGGTTTGTGATTGTGGATAGAGAAGAGGTTATATAAAAATTAAGACTTTTGCTTAACTTTTCACTTACTTTTATAGCTTTATTCAAGTATGTTATGACTGCATCTAACTGCTTCACAATAAAGCTTTAAAATAATTTAATTACATTAATAAAATAGGTTTTAAAAAATGTTTTTTACAAAATATAATTTTTCAGCCAAAAACACTGCTTGGTAACACTTTAAGTAGCTAATCTTCCATAATTAGTTCCAGTTCTGTGGAGGATAGGATATAGTTGTTATGAACATTCAAAAATTTATAAAGAGTAGGAGATGCTTAGGTAAAACCTTTCAACCTTTTAGTCACGTGAAAATAATTTCTGTTCATTTGCGTAATTTCATCAGAAATCAATGACATTCTTCACATGAGTAGAGATTACACACACACATTCATAACTGAATTGTTTTAGTTTATAAATCCCTCTCCACCAAGGAGTTCAAATAGCAGAATAAACAGCTAACATGCAATAAAACTTGAAAGCAGAAGAAAAATTTAAAAATTTTGAGTGACAATGTTATTAGTGAGACAAGATGGGCGAGGTAATACATTTTATTGGACTGTTGGTGAGAGAGAGACTAGCTTTTGAGCCACACAGTGCTCTTTGTCAGGTCTGGGAAGGGTACTCAGAGTGTCACAGCTAAATGCAAGGTCAAACAGATAGTTTAACATACATAGTTAGTACTAGGGCTGTTAAGCGATTAAAAAAAGTAATCACGATTGCGCTGTTAAACAATAATAGAATACCATTTATTTGAATATTTTTGGATGTTTTCTACATTTTCAAACATATTGATTTCAATTACAAACCAGAATACAAAAGTGTACATTGCTCAATTTACGTTTATTTTTTATTACAAGTATTTGCACTGTAAAAAACAGAAGAAATATAGTATTCTTCAATTCCCCTAATACAAGTACTGTACTACAATCTCTTTATCATGGAAGTTGAACTTTTATTTAAAAAGAAACCTACATTAAAAAAATAAAACTATGTAAAATTTTAGAGCCTGCAAGTCCACGCAGTCCAACTTCTTGTTCAGCCAATTGCTCAGACAAACAAGTTTGTTTACCGTTGCAGGAGATAATGCTGCCCGCTTCTTGTTTACAATGTCATCTGAAAATGAGAACAGGCGTTCTTGTGGTACTATTGTAGCCAGTGTCACAAGATATTTATATGTCAGATGCGCTGAAGATTTCTATGTCCCTTCATGCTTCAACCGCCGTTCCAGGGGACATGCGTCCATGCTGATGATGAGTTCTGCTCGATAACAATCCAAAGCAGTGTGGACCAACACATGTTCATTTTCATTATCTGAGTCAGATGTCACCAGCAGAATATTGATTTTCTTTTTTGGTGGTTGGGGTTTGTAGTTTCCGCATTAAGTGTTGCTCTTTTAAGACTTCTGAAAGCATGCTCCACACCTCATCCCTCTCAGATTTTGGAAGGCACTTCAGATTCTTAAACCTTGGGTTGAGTGCTGTAGTTATCTTTAGAAATCTCACATTGGTGCCTTCTTTGCATTTTGTGAAATCTGCAGTGAAAGTGTTCTTAAAATGAACAACATGTGCTGGGTCATCATCCGAGACACTTATAACATGAAATATATGGCAGAATGCAGGTAAAACAAGCATTGGACATACAATTCTCCCCCCAAGGAGTTCAGTCACAAATTTAATTAACACATTATTTTTTTTAACGAGCATTATCAGCATGGATGTATGTCCTCTGGAATGGTGGCCAAAGCATGAAGGGGCATATGAATGTTTTAGCATATCCGGCATGTAAATACCTTGCAATGCCGGCTACAAAAGTGCCATGCAGATGCCTGTTCTCACTTTCTGGTGGCATTGTAAATAAGAAGAGGGCAGCATTATCTCCTGAAAATGTAAACCAACTCGTTTGTCTTAGCAATTGGCTGAACAAGAAGCAGGAAGGAATGGACTTTTAGGCTCTGAAGTTTACGTTGTTTTGTTTTTGAGTGCAGTGATGTAACAAAAAAAAATAATCTGTATTTGTAAGTTGCACTTTCATGACAGAGATTCCACTACAGAACTTGTATGAGGTGAACTGAAAAACACCATTTCTTTTGTTTATCAATTTTACATTGCAAATATTTGTAATAAAAAAAAATACACACTTTGATTTAAATTACAGCACAGAATACAATATATTTGAAAATGTAGAAAAACATCCAAAGTATTTAATAAATTTCAATTGGTATTCTATTGTTTAACAGCGCTATTAAAACTGCGATTAATTGCAATTAATTTTTTTATCATGATTAATTTTTTCAAGTTAATCGTGTGAGTTAACTGATTAGTCGACAGCGCTAGTTAGTACATATTCTAAGGTACCATTCAAGGTGAAGTGGACTGTTAACATCCTTATAGTCACAGGACAAAATGGGAGGTTAGTGAGTTACAGATTGTTTTAATAAGCCATAAATCCAGTGTCTTTATTAAGACCATGATTTTTAGCATCTAGCAAAGTTATGAATTTAAGCTCCCAGACTCATCTTTTGAAAATGTTTGCAGGTTTCCTTTGAGGATGAGGACTGATAGGTCAGATATAGAGTGATCACTTTGTGAAAAGTGTTCCCCCGCAGGTGATATGGGGTTTTTGTCTTTTATCATTCTCCTGTGTAAGTTCATTTGAGAGCATAGTGGTTGTCTAGTTTCAAATTTGTAACTTTGCTAGACACTAAAAATCATGTTCTTAATAAAGACATTGGATTTATGGCTTACTACAAGAGTCTGTAACCCGCTAACCCCTCGTCATGCTGTTGGAGTGACTCATGACCGTGAGTGTCAACCTCAGGGCAGACTATCAAAAAGCGGGGCTGACACCTCAAACTGGGGGTATGTTCTAGAATTGGATTTCACCAACCCAATAACAAATGTGAGCTCCTTTAACAGTCTTACCATGGAGTCACAAACAGTCCCTTGCCACCCAAGCAAGCTATACTTAGTGATAAATAGTCACTTGCACTATTTAGTCACTTGCACTAAAGATCATAAAATATTCAGGTTGCTCCCAGTCCCAGGGGACCAGTCACTTACCACAGGTCAATTTGTATCTTAGATCCCAGACCAAAGACAACGCTTGTAGCCAATCCTACAGTAAACTCCTAAATAAGGATTTATTTGCTAGAAAAAAGAAATGACAAGAGTTATTTACAGGTTAAAGCAGGCAAATGAGTTACAGTCTATGGTTCCAAAAGGTGACAGAGATATAGTAATCTGTGAGCACTGAATGTCTTTTAGGGCTAACCCAGGTTGATCCTGGAGATATCTGCTTTTTGTTTCCTAGCTTCAGCCCTCTGAGAGTCCAAACAGCAAAGAGTTGAAGAATTTTCATGTCAGCTATCTTTATTTTCTTCTTTCAGAATTCATGTTGATGAGATGAGCTTCCTTGCATATAGCACCTTTATGGATGTGAAGGGGCCATTAGCCAAATCTTTGTATTGTGATGCTTCACAATTGCCTAGTTTTGCTAGTCCTCCTTGATGGACAGGGGAAACACTCCTCCTATCTGAGTTCACAAATTCAGAGCAGGCATTTTTACAGTTCTAAAACAAAACTTTTGTATTGCCTTATAGCATGGGATGCAGGAATTACAAGCAACTTACAACCATTTTTATAGAGTCTAAACACTAAATACATCCTTTCAAGTCTAACGCCTGTGTTGCACAATACTAACATACGGGTAAACTGGTCTGGTTTCTAGCTATGAATTTGTCCGTGCTCAGCTGATACTTGCAGCCTTGGCAGGAGCTGGTCTAGCAGCAGCACACCCCTTTTTGTCCTGACTGCAGGGGTGGTAAAGAGCCACTTCACCTTGAACAGTCCCTTAGAATATGTGCTATCTGTTCAACTTTGTATTTAACTGTGAAACTGACTTCAGGAAGAGCCCTGTGTATCTAGAAAGCTTACCTCTCTCAGCAACAGAAGTTGGTCCAATAAAAGATATTACCTCATCTGTCTTGTCTCTCTAATATCCTGGGACCAACATGGCTACAACAACACTGCATACAACGTTATTAGTATCCTTCCATGTTCCAGTTCAATATTAAAAGATATTTTAATTTCAAACCATAAAAAGAAACATATACCGTATTTTACCATTCTCTAGTGTTACTTGGCAAGAAAGGCTAATAAGTGTCTTAAACAAAGAACTGTGTTGTTTCTTCCTACTAATTAGTGCCATTTGCAAGAATGACTGCTGATTGTCTTTTTAAATGTGGAAGCTGCAGAATATATGTTCAGGAGCACATTATTTTCCAAAATTAATTCTCTTTTTAAATTCTTTGCTTTTTCTTTCCTGTGTTGCTTTTGCCTTTCCTGATCGAAGGCTAGGAGAGTAAGTCAATGTTTTAATAAACCTTTGTTTTTCTAGTGAATTTGATGACATTTTTATCACCCTACTTGTTTCTTTCATTAGTTTGTTTGTTTGTTTTTAATTTATTTGGGACAATTCCATTTATTAACAAATATGCACACCATGTGTATTTTTAAACTTAATTAAAATTGAGGTTTATTACTGGTGTTTCATATATAACTGTGGATGTAAAACTACTTGCTTTCCTTTAGCAATTTATGATGAGCCTTTTAAATTCCTTCATTATCTTGGAGGGACACCTGCATTCTTTGTATACTCAAAATTCGAAGTTTTGGATATACAATAAATGCATGATCAAATAATGTAAGAGTCCATAACTAGTTATTAAACTTCTTAGTTAGAATTCCTTGCTTGAAAAATCTATTATTATATAAAGTGGGGGGAGGTAGGGAAGGAGAAGTAAATTACGTTCAGTGTGAGATCTTAATACATACGTTAAAGTTTTTTTAATAGTTTTTCCCCCTTCTATAGGATTCCCAGAGCAGGCAAGGAGGATATAGTATGCATCAACTTCAGGGAAATAAAGAGTATGGAAGTGAGAAGAAGGGTTATCTCTTAAAGAAGAGTGATGGGTATGTAGTTGGAGTATATAATACATGCACTGAATATTTTGTACATTTTAAAAACATACATGATTAAAAGAATTCTCTTAATTTACTGATTAGAATGCTTGCATATCTCATTTGTGAAGTGCTTATTTTCTCTTTAGACATTGTTAAAGCTTAGAATTTATGAAAACTATACAGAGATAAAAAATCAGTGTTGTTTGGTATATCAATTCATAAGCTCCCATCATGGAGATAGGTAAAATTGTGATTAACTTCAGTGTTAAATTTTTACTACTCATCCCATTGGATGTGTGGAAGATGTTGTTTATTCACCCCATTTGATATCATTTAGTGTTCTTGAAAATCCAGAATTTCTACATTTGAACATAAACTACTAGATTCAGATACTTCTCAATTCATTATTGTCATAAACAGATAGCTAAGGGTTAATGTCTCTTTCACCTGAAACACCTGACCAGAGAACCAATCAGGAAACCGGATTTTTTCAACTTTGGGTGGAGGGAATTGTGTCTCTGAGTCTTTTGTCTGTCTGCCTGCTTCCTCTGAGCTTTGGAGAAGTAGTTCTATTTTCTAGTCTTCTGTTTCTAAGTGTAAGGACAAAGAGATCAGATAGTAAGTTCTATGGTTTCTTTTCTTTGGTATTTGCATGAATATAAGTGCTGGAGTGCTTTGATTTGTATTCTTTTTGAATAAGGCTGTTTATTCAATATTCTTTTAAGCAATTGACCCTGTGTTGTATCATCTTAATACAGAGAGAACATTTGTATGTATTTTTTCTTTCTTTTTTATATAAAGCTTTCTTTTAAGACCTGTTGGAGTTTTTCTTTACTTCAGGGAAATTGAGTCTGTACTCACCAGGGAATTGGTGGGAGGAAGAAATCAGGGGAGGTCTGTGTGTGTTGAATTGGCTAGCCTGATTTTGCATTCCCTCTGGGGAATAGGAAAGTCCTTTTTGTTCCCAGGACTGGGGAACGGAGAGGGGGAATCACTCTGTGTAGTTTCACAGAGCTTGTGTCTGTGTATCTCTCCAGGAGCACCTGGAGGGGGGAAGGGAAACAGGATTATTTCCCTTTGTTGTGAGACTCAAGGGATTTGGGTCTTGGGGTCCCCAGGGAAGGTTTTTCAGGGGGACCAGAGTGCCCCAAAACACTCTAATTTTTTGGGTGGTGGCAGCAAGTACCAGGTCCAAGCTGGTAACTAAGCTTGGAGGCTTTCATGCTAACCCCCATATTTTGGACGCTAAGGTCCAAATCTGGGAATAAGGTTATAACAATTATATACACAATTTTAACCCGTTTTGTGCCATGCTTCCCTGGGCCATTTGAGTATAGTTTTCAAAAGCACCGTAGAAACTTAAGAACCTAAGTCTGTGTTTCAAAAATGATTTAGGTCCTTAGGACCTAACTCTCTCTGAGAGGTGCTCAGTTTTAAAATGTGACTTACACTCTTAAGTCAGTGAGACACTTTGGAAAATGTTATGGTTTATAAATAAAAATACAATGGTTAAAAATTGAACATTTTGATCTATAAATGTTTGATTTGAAATTCTTGATTTTCAGGCTCACAGCATTAACTATAAAATAGAACATAAATTGTGTATCTGTAGAAAATGGAAAGAATTATAGTAGTTTATAAGCTGAACCCGAAAGCCTGTACTCACTAGAGAAGTTTCATGGGCTGCAGTTGGCCAGCTAATGAAAGGCATATACAAATGAGCAAGTGTTTGCTAGGTTCAGAGCTTTAATTTGTAATATTTATATTTTATTTACCCAAAAAGTTATTACTTCAGGAAATTTGAGTATAGCATTAAGAATGAAAAAATAAAGCATTCAACGATCAGGAAATGCATGTAACTTTAAATGTGTAATCTTAACTCTTTTTCCCTAATGCCAAGACCTTAAAGAGGCTCTCTCTTTGTATTGTTAAGTTACTAAAAATGTTTATTAAACTATAAACTGGATTTTCTTGCAGAATTTTACATACAGGTTTCATGCATATCTTATTTTCTAAGTATCGTTAATATCTACAAATAAAGCAATTTTAAAAAAAGGCTTTGTAGTTTTAGAATCCTTAACTATTCTGATATCACCAGTCATTTCACATAGGATATTAAACCAGCTGTAAGAAGATAACTGCACTTTTCTACAGACATGAGTAATATTTTAACTAAACCTTTTTGAGTTAGAAAAAAATACAAACTTTAACATTTGAAATCTGAAAAATAGTCAGATCTGCAGTATGAAGGTTGTTTAACAGCTTGAGTCATTTTCAGTGCTAGGGCATCAGAAAAATAATCCTTCTAGCACTAAGTTTTTAAGATTTTATTATTATGAAAGAACAGTCTGCCTTCATTTTGTTACCTACATTTCAACTGGGTGCTTCTTTTGTTAGCTTCACTTATTTTGTTTCTGTGGTGACAAAAAAGGCACAGCCACTGTGTGTGTGATCTGTCAACCAATAATTCTTTTTCTTTTTTTGTGCTCCAAAATTTTCAGACATTGCTGTCTTCTTCAACGAACATAAATTATCTAAAACAGATTATAGCAATGTCACCTCTTTAACAATTTTTGTATTAGCTGCGAAGATAGGGTGAGGAATAGGAAGACAGGCCAGAATTACATATTAGTGTAATCTATTCATTGAAAAAATGGAACATTGTGTGGTCATGCAAAATGTTAGATGTGAAATCATAATCCAAATTCTTTATTGCTAGTGTTTTTTGTCTGTAAATGCCAGCCTTCTTCCCAAAGATAATGTATGTTGGTGCCATAGGTATTAGAGCAGTGAAGTCATTAAAAGACCAGTCCAGTCTGTAGTGCATTTACTCCTTTTTAATCTAGTACCACAGCAGGAACAGGACTTATGTCAATCAAGTGAGGGCAATGTAGATAAAAGCAGGTAGGAAAGTCTGTAATACTGTCCTAGTGCTCTTGAATGAGATATTGGTGCTGATAAAAGTTCAGGGACCACTTGGTTTTCCTCTTTTTTATATAGTGATTTAAGGTATGAATAAAAATAAAAGCCTCAGTACTGAAAAAAGTAGAAGCTGAACATCATCTCTTCTTCAGGGAACATAGAGTGAAGATAGCCAGCTAACACAGCTTTTATACAGAAATGTCTTGATGGGAGAGGATCCAGTTTTCTGCTTTGAACCTTCATGGAACAAATTCAAATAATTGTTTTCTGTCTCTGAAAAATATTAAATGCACAACATCAAAACTGCATAGCCTTAAGATAATTGCTACTAAAATGGAGGTTTTTCCTGCTCTCCATCCCATTTAACAGATGAGGAAGACTTAGAGAATAGAATTCATATAAGCATAATCTATTGAAATGAGAGTTTAACTCAGAGAAATCCTAAAAACGTTGATTAGAATCCTGCTGTAGTTCTATTTTAATCAGTTTAAAGTGCTTTATAGGCTTAGAAGCATGCTGACTACATGAATGATTGGACAGAGTGATAAACCTTTTAATGTACAAACACCTTTTTCAAAGAGAATTTAATTTATGACCTTTCAATCATATCAGTCAGGGACATGAATTGTTAACTTTGTGGTGGATATAATGTAAAAATTGTTTGTTTTAAAAAGTGAAAACATAAATGAAAAATTTCAGTTAAGTCAAATCAGCTTTGGACGATGTCACTTTTTTATGATTTTACATGAAGAATTCTCATCTGGTAAGAAAAGTTAAATTAGGTGTTTGTTTTATTTAAAAGCTTACATCTATGAAACTAATGCAGTTAATGCAGTAAAGCATAAAGAGTAGTGATAAAATTTTCAAAAATGATTTAGGTACTTAAGCACCTAAGTTTAATTGAAAATCAGTTGTATTTGAGCTCCTAAGGGCTGAAGGCTCTTTTTTGAAAATGAGAATTAAACACCTTTGAAAATTTTACCTAAATCAGCTGGTTTGCTGGAGACTGTGTTGGCTTGCTAATCTGTTTAAAATGTAAACAATAATAAATGTGTTTAGTTCTTTAACTTCTGTTTGTCCTCCAACTTTGTTGTACAGGCAAATTAAAAAGAGCAGTAATTATGCTTGGTTCTTGATATATTATCCTGTTACTGTTTAGGCTAAGGAAAGTGTGGCAGAGAAGAAAGTGCACTGTCAAAAATGGAATTCTTACCATATCACATGCAACGGTAAGTTCACTTTTTTATACTCCATTATTGTCATAGTGAATTCAATGAATTCTGACCCTGTGAATCTATTGACTGAATTAATATTGATATGTTATGTGACTATTTAAAATATGGTGCATAAATACCTCTTCTACCTAGATGATTTAATGCCGGTTCACTTATTTGTGAAAAATTGAAAACCATTCAGATAAGCAAAATACATGAAAGATTGATTGAATGGTAACATACAATTAATATTCTATATTGTGTATAATAAAAAATCTAGTATGAAATAGGTTTCTTTGTTTGTACACACTGACTTCTAAAGTAAATGCTGAACTGTTTTAGGCTGCAGGAGCCTTTTAAGATTGTACCTGAACTTACATTAAACAGCTTGTTATTAGAGCTAATTCAATAATAAAAATGTATTTGTGAATAATTTATTTGCAAGTGGCAAAATTTGTTTAAGAAATTATTCACAATGAATAAGTCATCTAGTTTTACTTTGTTAGAAATGTTGCTAACTTTGAGGCATCTAGGTGTGCCTGGGACTTGATGAGAAGAACTGAAATCAACACACAATATTAAAGAGCACATCTTATTCTTTGCACATTAGTAGTAGTAAAATTTGCCCCATAAACTGCAACTTTTACTTATTTTATAAATAAAATTAGACCACATAAATAGTATCACATTGTTTTGCCTATCTAGAAATTGGAATAGAGTTGTTGCCAAGTGTTTGGGGCTTATGTTACATATGAGTGGGGTGCAACAGTCAGATTAATGTATTGATTTATTAAACACTTTCACCTGTTCTGGAGATTTAGGAAAGATTCCCATTGCTTTCAATGGACTTTAGGATGTGGCCCTTAAATGTTTTGTGCCAAATAATGTTGGTCCATGGGCACTTACGACAGATTAACTAAGAAAATGTTTTCCTTAGCAAGTGAATTAGCATTTAATACATTTGTATTAAGGTGCTAATGCTAATTACAAATATTTTAGTGGAATATTTGCACTCAGTTTTAACAGCTGGAATCACATCCTCAATTGCTTTTATGAATTACATGTTCATGTTACCTATGATTATTGTAATTAAGTGTCAGCCAGACCAATTATGTTCTTGGCAGAACTATTTTTTCCTTCTCCTATAGGCTGCTACAGAAAAATATTTTCTTCACTTTTTCTGTTCAGGTAGCAAGTGGGGATGTTGCTTTGACTTCTGTGCAACATTAATCAAACTCCATAAAGGAGGCAAAGTTTGTCTTGGGATCTTATTCTGAATATACCCTGGCATGTACAAATGAGTCTGTGATTTGATCTATAAGTTTGAACTTGTTCCATTCCACTTTGGGCAATGATCTCATCACATCTCTTAAATTAGGCAGGTTGAGGACTGATTGGTATTTGGATGGGTGCTCAGCTAGAATGGTGGTATGATGTGAGAACCTCAACAGAACAAAAGGTGGTGGTGGTGATGATGATGATGATGATGATGCAAGATGCCTTGTAGTGATAGATCCAGAGAGTTCAATCTATTTATCTTAACAAAGAGAATGTTAAGGGGTGTCTTAATTACAGTCTATAAGTATTTATATGGGAAACAAATATTTAATAATGGGTTCTTCAATCTCGCAGAGAAAGGTATTACACAATCCTGTGACTAGAAGTTGAAGCTAGACAAATTCAGACTAAAAATAAGGCATAATTTTAAAATTTTAATTAACAGTTGGAACAGTTTACTAATGGCTGTGGTGGATTCTCCATCACTGATAATTTTTAAATCAAGATTGCATGTTTTTCTAACAAATATGCTCTTGGAATTATTTTGGAGAAGTTTTATGTTCTTTTGTTATACAGGAGGTCAGACTAGATGGTCACAATAGTCCCTGTTTGCCTTTGAATCTATGAATTCGGTGTTGGTGAAACAGAAGGTGACATTTTTCCCTATAAGCCAATGTTAAGTTTATAGTGCATTGAGCTGGTGGAGGTGCCATCTATCAGATGAGATGTAAAACCTAGTCTGTAACACTTCAGGTCACTACAGATTCCATATCTTTCGCACGTATTGGGAGGGGTGTTACTGTGACTTTAATTATTTCCAATTGGCTAATTTCATACTTCCCACAGAAAAACACCTTAAAGATATTTTTTGCTTTACTGAAGCAGAGAGTTGTTGAATGCTGTTAAATTACTGGTATCTTCTACCTCAGTGATAGTGGTATTTGACCAGTGCATGAAGTGAGGTGTATGAGTTTTAATTCATTACAACATTCACAAATTGATTTTAGGACTTTGTAAGACAGATTCTGTTAGTTGTTATTATTTATTATAATATATCACCCTTCTTTAGATTATATGGCAGATGACATATAATACAAGATTGGTGTTTCAGTGTTTGTACAGCTTCACACGCTGATATTACTTGTACTGGCATTGCTGAAAACTTGTCAAATGCCACATTGCTACTGGCACAGAGCATCTTCATCAGTATCCCCGCTAACTCAGCAAGTGACAGAGCCTCTTTTACACTTATCTAAATTACAGTTGTTCCATCATAGCTCCTGAAAGGGAAATCCCTACAGGAGCTTCAGTGCATTCTGATTTTGCAAGTTTTTAATTGATAATTACGTAACAGGATAAAAATTAATTTCAAACACTAACTTAAGAGAAACATGTTATGATTATCTTTTGGGAGGAAAAGCACAAAAGAATGCCTGATTCATATTCAGGTAAGAATATCAGTCTCTTCATTTACCCTCGTGTGTTTGCTTAGTTATGGGGTCTGTTTTATTTAGAAGGGTGAGAAATGTTTTCTCAGAATTCCTCACAATGAATAATTACAATTATCTGTCATGAAAGTCGTTATTTGCAAGACGTTTTTCCTCAGTGAACCAGTTCGCAAATCCTTCTAAAAAATTGTTAGTTACTTTTGGTGAAATAGGTATAATAACCAAAAACCAATCACAATAATTTGGATTGCAGATTGGGTATGAATTAAGCCTATTAAGTAAATTATTATTAACCTGTTTATTGCTTGGTATTTGATTTCAAACTGTCCTCCCATATCTGATCCAGAGTAGTTTTTTCAGGAGTTGTTTGACTTAAGGCTTACAGTTGAGCTAAGGACAAAGTTAGTTCCAGTACAATGTTAAGTCTGGTGTCTGATCACAACTTGTATTGATTGCCTAGGGAAGTTGTGGAATCTCCATCGCTGGAGATATTTAAGAGTAGGTTAGATAAATGTCTATCAGGGATGGTCTAGACAGTATTTGGTCCTGCCATGAGGGCAGGGGACTGGACTCGATGACCTCTCGAGGTCCCTTCCAGTCCTAGAGTCTATGAGTAGTCCACAGCAAATTCCCTTATTGCTGTTCTAGAGAAATTTAAATTCTCTAGCTTCTATATTTTGGAAGATTTCACTTTTACAAAATCTGTAAACTTTCTCTCAAGGTGTGTAAAAATGTTAGAACAAACTAATGCTGATTCATAAGTGATAACTGTAATCCACATAAAACATAATAAATCTTCACAGACTAACCATTAAGAAACTTTCTTCAGGTGTAGCTACTTTTATTGGTTAAGATTAGGCTGTTACTCACATTCTAACTAGCCAAATTACTAGAAGACTCTGCTTGCGAAAGTGACACGTGCCTGTCATGCTGAACTTCAATTGTAATACATATAGCGATCAAGAACTGATTGACTTGTCCTTCTTAATCTTTATACTTTGTGATACAGCATGGCCAGAGGGCAGCAGGAAAGGGTTAGAAGGGAGCCTTATTCCCTGTAAGGGGAAGAAAGTTTGCTATAGATTAATTAGAGCACCTGAAGCCTGTCACATGATAAAAACCCCTGCTTCAGTCAGACAGTGTGGGAGTTGGAGCAGAGAGGAATTGGTGTTAGAGCAGAGAACAGTTTGAAGGGAAGCAGAGGACAGTTTGGAGAAGTGCTGCGGTGAGCTAAGAAGTCCAAGACCCTAGGTAAAGGGGCACGTGGCTTGTATAGAGGGAGGGCAGGAAGCCCCCCCACAAGCTGAAGGGCAGAAGAGGGAAGTAGCCCAGGGGAAGGAAGTGTCAGTTCAAGTGGTTTACCACTACCCTCAGGGCCCCGGGGCTGGGACCTGGAGTACAGGGCAGGCCCAGGTCCCTCCCTCTCCACTTCCTTCCTCTAGGACACTAGTGGGGCAGTTAACATTCCACTGCAGGGGCAAGAAATGGTGCCCTGAACCCCCTCCAAAGAAGAGAGAGCGCAAGACCCATCAAAATAGTGCCGGCAATTTGCCACAACTTTTAAAACTGTATTCCTAGTGATCCTAGTATTCCTAGTGGTCATCGCCTCCTTTATTTGAGATAGCAAGTTGCAAAATGAAGACAAGATAGTTAATGTTCTTTCCTTGAGATCTTCCCCAAAATACTATATGCTACAGATTTCTTATAAACCAAGAGAGTTCTGTGCCTGTGTTTGTCCCCCACCCCCCAACTCAGTAAACCTAAAATGGCTCTTCCCCTGCAAACACTAAAATATAGATCCCTTAGACTTGAAATTGTAGAAAACTAAAATTTCAATAAGGCCAAAATACTACGAGATTTATTTTACATATAATTTTTTTTGTATAACTTATAGTTGATTGCAGCCATTATCTCATGAAAATAAAAGTTAGATTACTGTTATTAGAGCATCCAAAAACATGCTAGGTGCTTTATAGTACAATAAAGTTAGGATATGATGAGACATGGAAGGAAACAAAGTTAGGAAGTCAAATATTACAGCATTAAGAAAACTTCAGGCCTGTACATATACATGACTTGGTGTCCTAGGAGAGTCAGGGCCCTGCACCCTTGGCTTCCTGCGATTCACCATGACTCTCATCCAGCCAGTAAAGCAGAAGGTTTATTTAGACGACAGGAACACTGTCCAAGGCAGATCTTGCAGGCACAGACAACAGGATCCTCCCCAATTAGGTCCATCTTGGGGTCCCCGGAGCACCACAACCCCACTGGGGGATCAGAGCCCTGTCTGTGCTTCCCTCCATTCCCCAGCCAGCTCCCGAAACCCTCTCACTCCCAAGTGTCTCCTCCCCCCACCCTTTGTTCAGCTTCCTGGGCAGAGGTGTCACCTGGCCTCTAATCCCTTCCTGGGTTCTCACGATATAGGCTCAGATATCCTCCCTCAAGGCCAGTCTCCCATCCCCCAGTGCAGACCATCCTCCCAGGCCAACACTCCCCACTCAGCATTCACAGCCCACAGTAAGAACAGTCTCAGTTCATCACACTTGGTGATTCAGTTAAGTTTTGCTAAACTAGAATTTCTTCCTTAATAAGGGATGGTGCAGAGGCTGTTTTACTTCAGCAGGGTCTCCAGTTCCACCTGGAATGCAGACCACTCCTTGTAACAGCAAGGTGTGCCTGTAATTGACAGCACTGGAGACTGAAGCCCTGTATTCTACAGAATGGAAGCATCATGGTAGAAAAGCAGCATAAGCTTCCCCTGCTGATTACTGCATCAGTCCTGACCTAAAAGGATTATCTCTAGGGATAAGAAGATAGGCTTGGAGACTGAGCTATCTTAAGCTTGGTCTCTCTGCTGTGTCTGGCAACAAAGGTGCCATTTATTGTGCTGGCTTTTGTGATCTAGACACCTATGCATTTTGGTGGCATCATAAAAATCCTCTAGATTGGGAGGATAAGTAAATTTGTCCCCATTAAAAGTTCAAACTTGTTGAAATCATATAAAGAAGCCAAAGCTGTCGGAAGAACAAATACAGCTGTATGGGTAATGCAGGTTGGTTTTTTTTTTCAGGAGTAGTTAAGCAAAACAGAAGTGTTTCATCTTTTCTCACGGCAGTCAGTTCTTTGTAGTTACTAGTCTAGTTATGTCATAACCCAAGGGTTTATCAGTAGACATAGAAATATCAGGTACATTCAGTGATCATTTCATTCTCAGCAGAAAGTATGAAAGATCTATTGTTTCTCTTTCCCACCTACTGTATTTAAATGTTTACTACACACCATACTTTTCAACATCCTTTTTTCTGTGCAAGTAATATGCATACTAATACCTCCTCCCCCCCACTTTAGTTAACTTTCATGAATCAAATAAAAAATGTAATCTATAACGAAAAAGAGAAGGCAATAAATCTTCTGAAGCTTGTCAGTTTTAAAGGTCGAAAGAAGAAAGGTAATGCAATAAAATATACCTTTTTGAGCTTTTTTGTTGAACTAATATGTGAGACATTCCATTTAAGAGTGCAAACAAAGCCAAAGAGTCCTTTTTACATCATGTATGCTCCAGTTGGCCAGGTCTTCTCCATATTCTGGAGCACAGTGCAGAGCATCTGTTTTGGTTTTAAAATAAAAATAAATATTGGCCTCACGCCGCTAGGGGCTGAAGTAGTGTTGAATGGGTTGGAAGTATGATTGTTGTTCTTCTATGCAGCTGCCCAGTGGAGGTCAGCTTGACAAAGCCCTGGACAGGATGATTCAGTTGGGGATTGGTCCTGCTTTGAGCAAGGAGTTGGACTAGATGACGACCTGAGGTCCCTTCCAACCCTGATATTCTATGATTCTATGAATAACCATGGTACTGGCAAAAGCCACTCCTGTGTCCACAGTCCCAACCTTCCACGTTATTGTTTTAGTGAGTAATTCAGGGTCGTCTCTCTATTTCATACACATTTCAGGTATCTCAGGGCTGACTAGGACACAGGGATTTCAGGGGAAGGGAAGCATGCACAAGTAAACCTGAGGAGAGGAGAAACCCCCAAACCCTTCCCATTTTGAGGCTGGAGATGCTTGCTTCTCACAGGAGCCTTCTCCTCACCGGAAACTGAAAGGCCAAGAACAATCTGAACTTCTCTTCATATGTTGAGAGATGCCCACTAGAGAATCCTGGATTGGGTTGCAGAGGTGGTAGTAGATAAAGGACACAAAGGTAGAGGAAGCTCCATACTTCCTCCACCCCTCCATTCCCAGGAGTGTCTGGGAGAATGGGAAGCCAAATTCTTACCCTATGAACGAAGGAAGCAAGCAAGCATAACATG
This sequence comes from Gopherus evgoodei, assembly GCF_007399415.2. NCBI lineage: Eukaryota > Metazoa > Chordata > Testudines > Testudinidae > Gopherus > Gopherus evgoodei. The sequence goes on along the minus strand of NC_044323.1, from coordinate 279,653,859 downwards.
CCTATTAAAGATTCCCAGCAGCTATGGATGTGCCATCCTCCCCTGAAATTCTGGGGATGGCCTGCATAATTTCCCTCTTCCCCCAAAAGATGCCATTGAGAGGAGATAACTGCTCACTGGCTTCCTCTCCTCCTCCTCCTTCACCCAAGAAAACTGAAGGTAAGGAACACCTTTTGAGGATAGAAGTTTGTCTGGAGACGTAGGAATGTGGGTGCTTGTGGGGCAAAGTTTGTTAGGGTCAAGTAAGTATCCAAACTTTTTGGGTGTGTCCAAATCCCAAAGCTTTAGAGGCCCTAATAACATACATAAGATATTGGGCAGGATTTTGACAGAGTTAAAGTTCATATAACACTTTGGAATCCATATCACTGTGAAAATATAAAACTTAATCATCACAGAATATTCATGGCTTTTGTTTTGCCATTTAGCATGTGCTTAGCATGCCATTTAGCATGTTTTGCCAAAGGGAGATAATTTAAAATTGTGATATTGCAGGTCCAGACTGAGAGGCATTGCCAGAGCTTTGAGACACAGTTGCACAGTGTTTGCCTCTAAGTCTGGATCTAGTGATGATATCAATTACATTGCAAGCTCTCTGTCAGACTGCAAGTTCTTTGTGGCAGGAATAGTCTTCTCAGTGTATAACCACACATCACCTAGTACAGTGAGGCCCTGATCTGATTGAAGAGTCTAGTTGATACCACAATATAAGTTATAAATGCCAGGTTCTTCTTCGAGTGATTGCTCATATCCATTCCAGTTAGGTGTATGCGCCGCGCGTGCACATTCGTCGGAAAACTTTTACCCTAGCAACTCAGTGGGCCGGCAGGTCGCCCCCTAGAGTGGCGCCACCATGGCGCTCCATATATACTCCTGCCGGCCCACCCGCTCCTCAGTTCCTTCTTACCGCCCGTGTCGGTCGTTGGAACAGTGGAGCGCGGCTTAGCTGACCTCCACTTCCCTAGCTACTCGTTTTCTCGTATATAACTATGCAGTTATAACCCTTTTATATATATATTTGTATGGTTAGTTTAGTTAGCGGGGTTCAGGAAGTAGCCCCTTCCATGAGCCCAGTGCCGGAGCCATGCATGGCTCACCGGGTTTTAAAAAGGGGCCCGGCTTGCCAGAAGCCGCGGCCGAAGAGAGATCTACATGACTCCTGTTGAAGTGCCTCAGGGAATCACACTTGACAGATAAGTGCCCCATTTGCAAGGCTTTTAAGCCGAGAACAAAAAGGTGCGGGACTTTCACTTGCCCCTCCACCTTGGGCGCGGAGCGATGTTCAAGCGGCAGGCAGAAGCGCCTCCTCGGCACCGGACCCCGCCGGTACCACCAAGGCCTTTCGGCACTGACCGTCGCCGGCACCGATGTCGACTCGGCACCGCTCCCTTCTTCCGAGGTCGAGAGAGTCTACGATTCCTGCTGGTGTCTGGCGGCTCCCCGGCACGCGCCGTGGTTGAGCCCCCTGCTCCCGCTACTTCCGTGCCACCTGCATCGCAGCCAGAGAGCTCGCCTCAGTTGCGTTATCCGGCACCGTCACCTGCAGAGGCACCGATGACTTCGGCTCCGTCGATTCCAGTCCCCCAGGACCAGGGAATCCGCTGCCTGGCAGCTCCCCGGCTCGCGCCGTGGTAGAGCTTACTGCTCCTGCTGCTTCTGTGCCAGCTGCACCACAGCTAGACAGCTCGTCTAAGATGGCTCGCCCGGCACCGACGACGTCGGCACCGTCGATCCCGGTCCCACGAGGGCCGTAGAATCCGGTGCCTGACGGCTCCCCGGCACGCGCCGTGGTTGAGCGTATTGCTCCTGCTGCTTCCGTGCCAGCGGCACCGCAGCCAGAGAGCTCGTCTACTCGGATCGCCCGGCGCTGACACCTGCTACGACACCGATGACGTCGTCACCGTCGATCCCGGTCCCATAAGGGCCGTAGAATCCGGTGCCTGACGGCTCCCCGGCACGCGCCGTGGTTGAGCGTATTGCTCCTGCTGCTTCCGTGCCAGCGGCACCGCAGCCAGAGAGCTCGTCTAGTCGGATCGCCCGGCGCTGACACCTGCTACGGCACCGATGACGTCATCACCGTCGATCCCGGTCCCACAAGGGCCGTAGAATCCGGTGCCTGACGGCTCCCCGGCACGCGCCGTGGTTGAGCGTATTGCTCCTGCTGCTTCCGTGCCAGCGGCACCGCAGCCAGAGGGCTCGTCTACGTCGGATCGCCCGGCACCGACACCTGCTGCGGCACCGATGGCGTCGGCACCGTCGATCCCGGTCCCACACGGGCCGTAGAATCCGGTGCCTGACGGCTCCCCGGCACGCGCCGTGGTTGAGCGTATTGCTCCTGCTGCTTCCGTGCCAGCGGGACCGCAGCCAGAGGGCTCGTCTACGTCGGATCGCCCGGCACCGACACCTGCTGCGGCACCGATGGCGTCGGCACCGTCGATCCCGGTCCCACACGGGCCGTAGAATCCGGTGCCTGACGGCTCCCCGGCACGCGCCGTGGTTGAGCGTATTGCTCCTGCTGCTTCCGTGCCAACGGCACCGCAGCCAGAGAGCTCGTCTACGTCGGATCGCCCGGCACCGACACCTGCTGCGGCACCGATGACGTCGGCACCGTCGATCCTGGTCCCACAAGGGCCGTAGTATCCGGTGCCTGACGGCTCCCCGGCACGCGCCGTGGTCGAGCTAATGCTCCGGCTGCTTCCGTGCCAACGGCACCGCGGTCAGAGAGCTAGTCTAAGTCGGATCGCCCGGCACCGACACCTGCTGCGGCACCGATGATGTCGGCACCGTCGATCCCGGTCCCGCAAGGGCCGTAGAATCCGGTGCCTGACGGCTCCCAGGCACGCGCCGTGGTTGAGCTCCTGTTCCGGCTGCTTCTATCGGCACCGTCGATTCCAGTCCCACAAGGGCTATCGAATCCGGTGCCCGACGGCTCCCCGGCACGCGCCGTGGTTGAGCGTATTACTCCCGCTGCTTCAGTGCTGACGGCACCGCAGCCAGACAGCTTATCTAACTCGGTTCGCCCGGCACCGGCACCTACCGAAGCTCTGATGACCTCGGTACCGTGGATCCCGGCCCCACGAGGGCCGTCGAATCCGGTGCCTGACAGCTCCCCAGTACGCACTGTGGTTGAGCCTGCTGTTCCCTGCACGCCGGAGATGTTACCAACGGCGAGGGCTCTCAGTGCCATGACAGAGTCAGTGCTGCCTGACCCGGGCACCGCCGGTACGGGTAATACAGTCTCTTCAAGGGACTGTCCCCTGTCAGTACAGCAGAGCGGCACCGTCCATGATCACGGTCCCGCAGACACTCCAAGTCCTGTCGGCACGCCGGACACCACTGGCAGTCCCGGTACTGTTTTCCTCGGTACTGGTCACACTCGCTGCACCGGTCGGTATCCCGTTCGCCGACCCGCTATCGGCACCGTTCCGACATCTGGCACCGGGGCAGGTACCTTGACTCCTGTAGCTCTTCTCCGAGCCTCGAGATCTCGGTCGACCTCCCGACACCGTTCTGGTTGCGGGTCTGGATCTCGTTCCAGGTACCGATACGCCTCCCGATGCCGGTCCCCGGTGCCGAGTTGGGCAAGGTCCGAGTGAGTCAGAGACTCGGCCCGTGCCTTCTTTTAGTACCTCCATGGCCATCCGGACACGCATCCGGGTCATCCCATATGCGCAGATTTTATGCTCAGGACCACGATCCTGATATCATGGCCAGCGGGCGCCAGCCCCGAAGCAGAAAGAGCCTTGGCGAATGCAAGGTGTACTCTGCAGGGGCCCTGCGCCTCTGGGTAGCAAAGCAACAAGCCTTGCTTAGCTGCGATAATTATAGCACCTGGGTGGAGGAGTTTCTCCCTCGAACCTCCCACCTAGAGTTCGCTGCCGTCTTGGAGGACGGGGGAAAGAATTTACCCTTTGTTGGTAAAGGCATCTTCGCGGCAGAGACAGCCCCAGACTGCGAAGCCTGCTGGACAATAGGGTCCTAATGCGTCTCAGCGTGTATACGCTTGCGACCAAACGCAGGCCTTTATGGCCCCAGCCGCCATACTCTGTGCCTAGCCAGAGGCAGAACTCTGGAAAACGGCAAGGCCAAGGTGGTCGCAGACAAACGTCAGGCCCCCTAAAAAGCCAGAGTCGAGGTCCCTCGCAATTACCACTGGGACCAAAGACGGACCTTCCAAGGTTCGTCGGAGGGCGGTGTACCAGTCGCAGGACGGGATCCTGATCCCGCTTTCTCCTGGCATGGCCCCAGTTACTTTTAGATCGCTGGGTCCTGCGCACGATGGAGCATAGGTACCACCTTTAAATTGCTCCAGCCCTGTCCCCCTTCAGCGGACGAAAGGGGCTAGGGGTTTTACTCCCGTTATGCCCTAGTTCCCCACTTGAACACAGGTCTCAGACCTCCCTGGTCCTGCATGGACTCAACCGGTTTGGGATAAGATTGAAGTTCTGCATGGTATCCCTGGGAACCATTATTCCATCCTTGCCTCCTGGGGGCTACTATGCCGCCCTGGATAGGAAGGACGCGTACTTTCGCAATGCCATCTTCCCTCCGCATGGGAGATGCCTCCGCTTTATAGCCAGCGGTGAATACTCCCGGTTTACGGCCATAGTCGCCGCCTACCGTAGCTATGTCGGATATGCGTTTTTCCGTATTGGGACGATTCGCTTATCCGAGGAGACTCTGACACACAACCCACTCAGCCGTGGGCATCGTCACGGTCTTATTCACAGATCAAGGCCTGATGATTACTATAGAGCAATCCACTCTGGTTCCCACGCAGAGGTTGGGCTTCCTAGGGGCTATCTTGGTCTCCTACCTAGCCGGAGCCTGCTTATCGCAACTGCGGTTTTAGGCGATGGCATCAATCATCTGAGGTCTGAAGGCTTTCCCAACGACCTCAGCTCGTTCTTGTCTCAGTCTCCTGGGTCCATGGTTGCCCGCAAGTTTGTAACCAAACACGCCAAGCTCCGCCTCCGTCCTCTCCAAGTCCGGCCCACCTCGGCGTACCGCTTGGACAGGGAGCCAATGGTCATGGTAGTCACCGTTCCCTCGAACGCCTTAGGCTCCCTAGAGTGGTGGCTAACCCCCTCCTTGGTGTGCACAGGATGCGGTTTCATCCGCCCCAGCCCTCACTGCCCCTGACGGCGGACGCATCATCTCTCTGCTCGAGTGCTCATGGTCACCTCCGAGCTTAAGGCCTTCGGTCTTCTAGGGAGCTGGCATTCCTCATTAATGCCCCAAAAATCAGAGTAGTCCGCCTGGCATGCCAGGGGTTCCAGCGGCAGCTGCGAGGCCGTTGTATCTCGGTGTTTACAGCCAACACAATGGCCAGGTGCTTCATAAGCATTCAGGGGGGACATAGTCCTCCCCCCCTTTTTTGTCAGGAGGCCATCCATTTCCGGGTCTTTTGCATGGCCCGCTCGATGGAGCTGGCGACGTCCTTTCTCCCAGGCGTTCGGAACGTCTTATCTCTTTGACTCAGCAGGTCTTTCCTGTCTTACGAGTCATCACTCTGCCCCATGTGAGGCGTCCCGCTTTCCGGAAGTGGAAATGGTTCCTCACACAGACCTGTTCGCTCACCGCGAGTGCAGGAAATGCCAGGTGTTCTGCTCCTTCCAAGGTCTCTCCTCGGAATCGATCTTGGACGCATTCCTGATACCGTGGAACGGCCAACTGCATTATGCCTTCCCGCTGTTCCCACTGGTTCGTTACGTCCTGCTCAAATTCCGCAGGGGCGGAGCGTGTGTGATCATGATCACTCCAGAGTGGTCCAGGCAGCACTGACATACCACGTTGCTCGGCCTGTCAGCCCAGACCTCATCACTCAGGGCAATGACAGGCTTCGTCACTCGGACCTGCAGCCTCTTCGCCTCACGGTGGCTCCTGCGTACCTGAGTTGGGGTGACAGGCAGCCTTCCACCTGGTCAACGTACCGAGCCAGGTGGAAGCGTTTCCTTTACAGCTGCAGTACGCTCGATCTTGCTCCTGCTGAGGTCTCGATCCCCTCTATTTGGCCTGCCTCTGGCCTTCAGCGGCAGGATCTGGCGGTATCATCGCTGAGGATACTCTCAGCAGCCGTCCCTACCTTCCAGCAGGCTAAGATGGACGTTCAGTGTCCCACGCTCTATGGGTTCGAGGTCCCTCAAGGGCTTGGAGCGCTTGCACCCTCGGGTGCGCCGCCCAGCCCCGCCCTGGGGCCTCAACCTAGTCTTGGCCAGACGGGTCTCTGAGATCAGAGCTCTTACGAAGGTTCCACAAAGACAAGGTGCAGTTGTGACCGCACCCGGCTTTCCTCCCTAAGGTGTTTTGGCCTTTCATGTTACCCACAGCTCAACGCAATGGGCATAACCGTTGCACTCCTTGGACATCTGTGGAGTGCTCGCATTATGTTGTGCTGACAGAATCATTTCCTAAGGTGCCCCAGCTCTGCCCCGGTAGCGGGCCAAAGGGAGGGCTTGCTTGTTTTCCTCTCAGAGGATCTCATCTTGGGTGATGGCGGACATCCCCACTTGTTCTGATTTGGCTCATATTTCCCCAAGCCACATCACCGTGCATTCTACCAGGGCTCAGGCTTCATCTGCCGCCTTGCTGGCTCGTGTTTCTACCCACGAGACCTGTCGCGAAGCTCCATTGGTCCTCGGTCCTTACCTTTGCTTCGCAGTATGCCCTGGTTCAGCAGTCAAGAGAGGCTGTAGCCTCTGGCTCGGCAGTTTTATTCTGCCACATTTCACTCCGACCCCACCGCCTTTGTAAGGCTTGGGATTCACCTAACTGGAATGGATATGAGCAATCACTCGAAGAAGAAAAGACGGTTACTCACCTTTGTAACTGTTGTTCTTCGAGATGTGTTGCTCATATCCATTCCGCACCCGCCCTCCTTCCCCACTGTCGGAGTAGCCGGCAAGAAGGAACTGAGGAGCGGGTGGGCCGGCAGGAGTATATATGGAGCGCCATGGTGGCGCCACTCTAGGGGGCGACCTGCCGGCCCACTGAGTTGCTAGGGTAAAAGTTTTCCGACGAATGTGCACGCGCGGCGCGTACACCTAACTGGAATGGATATGAGCAACACATCTCGAAGAACAACAGTTACAAAGGTGAGTAACCGTCTTTTTTTCGTCTACTATAAATGTCACAGCCCTGTCCCTAAAAATGTAAATAAGCCAGTCTGATAGCACAGAGCATGGAGCTACCATTCAAGACAGCTGTGTTCAGTGAGACACTTGGGAATTCATACTCTGTACCCCCATCAAGACCAGAGACTTTTTCATCAATGTCCAGGGTAAGATGTCAGCTCTCTTATTACAAGTTATTTCCTGCTGCCTATTACATAGAGCAAAATTCTTATTATGCTGGTCACTTCCTATGTAAGGTGAGTTAGCTGGAAAGGGATAGATGAGCTGCCAAATAAATCTTAAAATGAAGGCTTTTAGAGTAGCTACAGGGAAGCAAAGTTTGGGACATTGCCAGGAAATAGCTTGTTTCCTCTTTGAGTGCTCGCTCATGTTGATTCCATTCTAGATGTGCGCAATAGGTGTCATAAACAGATAGTTAAGGGTTAATGTCTCATTTACCAGTAAAGGGTTAACAAACAGGGAACCAAACACCTGACCAGAGGATCAGTCAGGAAACAAGATACTTTCAAATCTCGGTGGAGGGAAGCCTTTGTTTGTGTATTTTGGGTTTTGTTCTCTCTGGGTCCTGGAAGGGACTAGACATGCAACCAGGTTTCTTGCCAATCTCCCTGCTACAGCCTCTTATATATTCAGAATAGTGAGTATTTAGTAAAGAAGGCGGTTATAGTCTTTTGATTGTTTTCTGTATTTGCAAATGTGTAGTTTGCTGGAAGTATTTTAAATTGTATTTCTGCTGGAGGAGGCTTTTTCTCCAGTTTCTATAAGCTGACAGACCCTGTAACTTTTACCATCTAAATTGCAGAGATAACTTTTACCTTTTTCTTTCTTTTTTTTTTTTATTAAAAGTTTTGTTTTTAAGACCTGTTTGATTTTTTCCCGTTGTTGAGGCTCAAGGGAATTGAGGCTGTACTTAACAGGGAAGGGGAAGGGAGGGAAGAAGGGGGAATCCCTTTGTTTTAGATTCACGGAGCTTGAATCTGTATTGCCTCTGGGTGAGGGAGAAAGGGGAAGGGGCGGGGGAAGGGACATTCCTCCCTGTTTTAAGATTCAAGGAGTTTGAATCATGGTAGTCTTCCAGGGTAACCCAGGGAGGGAAATCCTAGGAGAGGCACGGGTGAGGAAAAGAGTTTACTTTCCTTGTGTTAAGATCCAGGGGGTCTGGGTCTTGGGGGTCCCCAGGGAAGGTTTTGGGGGGACCAGAGTGTATCAGGCACTGGAATTCCTGATTGGTGGCAGCTTATCAGATCTAAGCAGGTAATTAAGCTTAGAGGAATTCATGCTGGTACCCCAACTTTTGGACTCTAAGGTTCAGATTGGGGAAAGATACTATGACAGTAGGTCATTGGCAATTTTTGCTTTAGCACTATGAGTAGGGTCAGCAGTGGCACTCCCTTGAGTGTCGCACTCGTGTATCGGTATATCAGGCACCGCTGTCCCTATGCCCTCTCAGTTCCTTCTGACCATCCGGTGTGGTTATTTGGAGAGCCCTTCCTTGCACAGCAAGAGCTAGCAGTTTCATCTCTTCTAACTTTGAGCCTTAGGGCTTTGTAAATAGTATTTTATAGTAGTTAGTGTTAAGTAGTTGGTCAGTATAGTTGGGAGTTAGAATCCCAGCGGGGACTTCGCCCCAGGCAGGGCATGACCCCCACATCAGCTGCTGCAAGTGCTTGGGAAATCACGTGGAAGGACAAGCGTCATATTTGTAAAAATTTTCAACCCAGCACTCGGAGCAGGATATTTGTTTGCAGGCTGTCCTCATTGGAGGCTGCCCTTTGTCCAGCTTCCGAGCACTCGGAGCAGGATATTTGTTTGCAGGCTGTCCTCATTGGAGGCTGCCCTTTGTCCAGCTTCCGAGCTGTCCTGCCAAGACTCGGCTAGTGCCTCAGCCTTGGTGTGCAGGGCACCCCCAGCACTACTCGCCGTTGCTGGTGCCTGGAAAGAAAATGAAGAAGCACAGTTCCCCAGCACTGGGCAAGAAAGGCCATTGGGCATCAGGCAAAGGACACAGTTCAGGCCATCCTGCCACTCCGGAGCCACTTGGATGTGCCTCCCTGGTTGGGGCCCTTAGCCTCTTAAAGGATCCACCACTGACTCCAGGGAGCGGTAGCGAACCCAAACTTCTGGCAGCATCAACGCCTTCCCAGGGTCCCCACGGTACTGAAAGAACAGGGGCCTGCTTGCCACAGGAAGTATCAAAGGTTCCCTGTGAGGGCAAGCCAGCCGCTAAGACCCCTCAGAGGACAGTGGAACGCTGCTGATCCCCTAAGACAAGGCAGCTCTCTCCATCTCTGTGCCGCAGATCTCTGGTGTTGCAGCTAAGATGCTCTGAGGCTCTCCCTCGGTCTCGACATGGATTGCCAAGGGAGAGGCACCGATCTCCGTATTAGCAGCGCCGTTCACCCTCCCACTGGTCATCCTCTCGGCTCAGATCTCTTTCGCCTGCCCTATAGGAGCACTACTTGTCGTGATTCTGGTCCCCCCAGCACCAGTCTCTTGATACCAGCACTGATCTTCCCACTCCAAACACTGGTCTCCGATGGTGATGGTCAGCAGGCAGACAAAGGTAGCGATAGCCCCACCTTGGTCACCGGAAGACAATTTCTCTGGAATGGAAGGGCAGCTCTGCCCCTTGGCAAGGCCCCACCAGCATGATTGGCCATCTGAGGCCACGCCAACATCTACGGTGCCGCCTTGGCAGCACGGCCAGTGGCCTTACTGGAGTGCATGGGGCATGCCAGTGATGATGATGCCTCCTTCACACCACTCATCTGCCGCCACATCACAGCAACATGTGGCAGCACCAGGCTCAGTGCATGAGACCTGCTCAGAGGTCGGGGCAGAGGAGACAGTGCCCACCCCAAAAAAAACCTGCCCCACAGGGGATGTGCTGGTCTGTTCAGGCCTCTTGAGTGTCATGTTGATGGATTTGGCTTCTTTTTCTATTGTTCTGTATAACGTTTCTCTTGGTTGCCCTCTCTTTCTTTTCCCAGGTGGTGTTCATAATATCATTTGATGTGGAAGTCGTGTTGGTGGCATCCTTAAAGTGTATCCTAAATACATTCATTGTCATTTTCTTACCATCTTTGGTGCTTTAGGTTTATTTACTCTGCTTGGTTTCTGATGTTGCAAGAAACTCTTTCCAATGGACTCTGAACTTCCACAGGCATTCACTTTGGAATGAGTTGATCTTCTTATCAATTTCTGCTGCAGATTTCTACAACTCTGCTCTGTAAAGGAGGACAGACTGGGTGGTGGTAAAAAAAAATTGTATTTTTGTATCAGTGCCAATTGTGCTACTTTTTCTAAATCTTTTCAATTTTGTGAAAGTTGTTTGCTGCTTTTGATATTCATTGCTTTATATCTAGCATGGTGTCACCATCATTGCACATCTCACTCACTAGATATGTAAAATGACTGACTTCTTCGAGTGTCACATTTTGCTCTGATGGTTGCTCTCGGAATGTTGATGGCCAAATATTTTGTCTTCCTCTTGTTGATAAACTTGTTTTGCAGTGCGTGCCAAAATCTGCATCTCTTCTTCCATTAAGCAATATGTTGAACGCAGGAGGATGTCATCAGCAGAACCAAGATTGCCCAGTTATACAAATATAATGTGTTATATTTTATAGCAAAATCTTAATAAACTTCACTAAGCATCTGCTACATTTTTCTGAGAAATGGTTATTATACAATGTGTGGATTAGCAAAATTCTATTGTAGTTTGGGGACTAGGAAATGGAGAAATCATTCTTAATCGAATCGATCTTTTTGGTTTAGTTTTGCTTGTACGCTCTATGGGGGATGAAAGGGATGTTAATTGTGGATATTTTGAGACCCATGTAATATGCTTCTTGAAGGTCCCCAACTTGTTCTTGCATTTGATTTGAATCCTTATTCTCTACATGTGACTTGAGGATTCACATTTAATACCACTTTTTAATTACCATAAGCCCGGTAGCAGCTCTTCTGGTCATTATTTTATTTACAATATTTAGGACTACGGGGACAACCAAAACCTTTTTGGTGGTAGTTCACTCAAACAAGATTTATTTAAACTTACTGCACTTCCCCTGAGAAGTATTTTGAAAGCTGACAGAGATGCTAGATCTTGAGGATTTGGATACAGAAGAGTTTCAATATAGATCAATGAAAAGATGTATTATGCTTCCTGTGTGCTCATATTAGCCCATTCAGGAAGGTACTTAAACATACTTTGATCATGTGAGTAGTCAGTTGAGGTCAATGGATACATTAAAGCTAGGCATATGCTTAAGTACCTTCCTGAACCAGACACACAGTCAGGTAAGTGAAAGTATAGAAGAATATTTAACAAAGCACATTACAAACACGTTTACTAAAAGAGTGGTCAGCAATAATCCCTTCTGGATTTACACAGGATCTACATTCAGCTCAACCACCAAAACTGGTTGGAAAAACAGAGCAGGCCTGTATAGTTAATTTGGTTTCACCTCCTCTTTACCAGTTGGTTGAAGAAATGACACCAATAAGGGAAATGTGTGTATTTATGTACTGTATGTATATATTTATCAAGATAGTTTTGTTACTTTTTAGCTATTTTCAATTACCTGTATGAAATAATGAAATAAAATGCAAGGAAAACATAAGCATTCATATATGTATTCATTATGTAACACAAAAATGCTTAATTATAACAATTGGATCTTTGTTTTATTAAACACAACAGGAAAATGAAATATTGGGACTTCAAAAAAAAAATCTTCATTTCTTCAGACACTTCTGAAATTACCAAAAAAAAAAATGAATTGCCAAAAAGGGGCTTATGTTATTCTTGTACTACTCCATCCATACTGATAAAAATGTGATTATAGCCATACATAAAAGGAATGGAAAAAATACCTTTCAGTAGGAAAAGGACCCTAAATCAAGACTGCTATAAGTAATTTTTTTTTCTTTAGTCCAACAGGCAACCTGCCAAACTGAATTTACTAACCTGCCAGGTGAAGCCAAATGCAGAAGATAAGAAGTCTTTTGATTTGATATCACGTATGTGACATTTTAAGTGAATAAATGTTTACACCATTTCATTATCAACTAGTCCATTGGCTGGGATTTTACAGAATGTTATTGTATAGCAAAATAATTACAAGGTTCTATTTTAACTAGAAATAAGTCTAAAGTGCAAAATTAAGCTCCTAATCCAAACTTCTACAAAGTTTTGTGGATATTTGGCTCCAACTGACTTTGACTCAAGGACCATGACTATATACATCTTCCTATGGAAAGTTTTCTAAATATCTTTACTGTGTATCTGTTGCAAACCATAAGATGCACTGTGCACAAAATTAACTGTTACGAAGAGTAGCAACTATGCGTGAACGTGCTTGCTTAGATTGTCAGGTAATTATTCTGCAGTTTTAACAGTCTGTCTGTCCTTGTTCAAAATACCACCTATACTGTGTGTGGAACTTCAGTTTCATCTCCTTCATAAAAGATAGCCTTTAGCCATTCAGTAATACCTGTACCTGTCTATCTTGCATTGTGTCATAGATAGGGATCTGTGTTTGTCATGGATGTCAGATTCCCTGACTTTCTGCGACCTCCTTGACTTCTACAGCGGCCATTGTGGCTGACCCCAGGGCGCCAAAGCAGCTGGCTTCGGGGCCAACTGCTCAGGTGACCCGAGGACAGCCACACCAGATGCTGCTGGAGTGGCTCAGCAGCCAGCCACAACGGCCCGAGTAGCGGTCCCCAGGGCGGCTGAAGCAGCTGTGCACCTGCCCCCCACAAAGCAGAGTCCCCTTGGGCATGCAGCACACAGCAGCAGTCACCTGGAGTGCGCCCCCTGCAGCAGCAGCTGCCCCAAGATTTAGTCGGGGTATTTTTAGTAAAAGTCATGGACAGATCCGGGGCCTGAATTTTTGTTTCTTGCGCATGACCTGTCTGTGACTTTTACTAAAAATACCCATGACTAAATCCTAGCCTTAGTCATAGAAATTAATTTTGATTGTGATAAAAACAATAACATTTTCTTTGTATTAATTTTATTTTTTTCAAACAAAATGTACCTATTTGGGGCCAATTTTGCCCTAATTTTGTCTTGTGCAACTCCTTTTACTTCAAAGGGGATTTTACAAGGCAGAATATGTCCCATATAGTGTTTTCCAATAAAAACAGGAGTGTCTGTTTTTAACAAATTGACTAAGATGTGGCATAAAATTGAACAAAATATGCTGGCTATACAAAAAAAAAAGGGAATTTAATGTAACTCAAAAACTGTACTGCCTCAACTCTTCTGTATTCCATTAACTATACCTGTCACCAGACCCTCATTTGATACAAATGACTTATACTGTCAACAGTTTTGTTCCTTTAAAAAGTTCTGTTGCTTTATTAAAAAGTTTAGTAACTGAAAATAGAGATGTCGTAGGTTTACTGACTTACATTAGGACATGTCCTTACTTGCTGAATATATTTTGGTAACAGATGCTGTTTTGGCTGTCTTTAAATTAATTTCAAATCTGTCAGATGTGTTCAACATTAGAAAGATTTTTTGTTTATTTGTGTTTCAGATAACAGAACATACCACTTTCAGGCGGAGGATGAGCAAGAGTATATAGCGTAAGAATGTTTACACTGTCATCAAGTTACTTTTAAATTTGTATCTAGAAATATGCAGAACGTGTCACTGGCAAAACTACTTTTGTTCAATTAGTGGAAAAACACTTTATGCCTTTGTTCCTTGGATTTTTTGCTACACTGAAAGTCATAAGTGAAAACTGCCATTCATCAGAGTAAAGAGTGGTAAGGGTTACAAAAGGTTTGAAGCCTACAAACTCCGTGGGTGGTAAGGGGGGGCAGAAGGAGACAGTACAATAATTATCTATACCCTATCTCACCATTTTCACTGCAGAAAAAAACCTATATCTGCCACTTTAGATATAGAGTATGGTACTGGAAATGAGAGACACAAAATACCGTCTCTTTGAGTCTTAATATACTTTGGAATCTAGTCATTTACATTAGTTACTTTATTAATGCAGTTACTTGCCCCCATAGATTATTTCAGCAGATTTACTCATCTACTTGCCAATGGAGAACTCTCCCTTACTTTCTAGTGTTCTTTTATTCACAGTCCTCTGTTTGTCTTTTGCATATTGCTTTTGATAGCCATAGGGCTTTGATAGCAGTGTGGTTGTGTAGAACAGTGGCTCTCAAACCTTTCCAGATTACTGTACCCCTTTCAGGAGTCTGATTTGTCTTGCATACCCCAAGTTTCACCTCACTTAAAAACTACTTGATTACAAAGTCAGACATAAAAATACAAAAGTGTCACAGCACACTGTTACTGAAAAATGTCTTAGTTTCTCATTTTTACTATATAATTATAAAATAAATCAATTGGAATATAAATATTGAACTTACATATCACTGTATAGAATATAGAGAAATATAAACAGGTCACTGTCTGTATGATATGTAGTTTATACTGACTGCTAGTGCTTTTTATGTCACATGTTATAAAACTAGGCAAATATCTAGATGAGTTGATGTACCCCCTGGAAGATCTCTGTGTACCCCAGAGGTATGCATACTGCTGCACTGCTGTAGAACATTGCACTCCACTGCCTCCTGACAATTCCAGTAAGAAAGCTGGTGGTGGAATGCTCAGACTGAGGTCTGGTGCCTACCTGCCTCCCTCCTCTCAGCTTCACTGTTCCTTACCTGCTCATCTGTATTCTGATTTAACACCAGATTGCTTCTTGTATGCTTGCTGTCTTGTATTTGAGAAGCCTTTACAGCTAATTGGCAGGTGGAGAAGTAGGTGACATAGGGAAACAGTGGTTTAGAGGCACATTCACAGACAGGGAGTGAGCAGGGAAGAAGCCGCACTTTGCACAGTCCTACAGATTGTGAAAGATGACTGTTCTGTCATGTTTACAGCTGACTTTGCACCTTATGTGTTTTCTCTTGATTTGTTGGGTGAGAAGAAAATAATGCCATTTAAAATATTTAGTCAGCAATGTCCTTGATGCACAATTGATCTTGAAATATTTGCCATAAATTTGCTTTTACTATATTTGTTTATTTGAAAGATAAAGCTATAATATATTTAATTCTTTTAGTCTTTGCATTTTGAGACTCAGTCGTTTAAAGTAGTTATTTTGTTACTGCAGATATTTTCCCCTCTGATGATTTTGTCAGACTAGTTTGAGATCCCACAATGATTTTATTTTCTGTAAGCTTCAGTACGTTTTATCAGAATAAAAGAATACGGTTCAACTGCAGTAGCTGAGAGAATGAATGTGTTCTGGAGTATTTTTTGAATATTGTTGTTGATAAATGGAACTTATTAGACTTACAAATAGACTTGAGAAGTTTACTGGATTTAGAGGTAGTAAGTTGATGAAAACTAATGACACATTGCTTGTTTTGGAAATAAAAACCACTCTAAACTACAACAAATTCCTACAGTTCTGCTTATTCAAGTGCTGTGTGTTTTGGGCAAGTACTTATGAGTGACCCAAATAGCATTACGTACATCTGTGTAATTTTGCGGATTTGATCGGCGATACAGCTGTTTCCAAGTCTAATGTATCTTTTTTGTGATGGAGCAACCAGATCTGCAGGCAGTGTTCAAGGTGTGGATATACCATGGATTTATATAGTGGCATTATGATATTTTCTGTCTTATTATGAAACCCTTTCCTAATGGTTCCTAACATTCTGTTAGCTTTTTTGACTGCCACTGCACATTGAGCAGATGTTTTCAGAGAACCGTCCTTGATAACATGAAGATCTTTCTTCAGTGGTAACAGCTAATTTAGACACCATCATTTTATATGTATTGTTGAGATTATGTTCTCCAATGTCCATTACTTTGCACCAATCAACTGAATTTCATTTGCCGTTTTGTTCCCCGGGCACCAAGTTTTGTGAGATCCTTTTGTAACTCTTTGTAGTCGGATTTGAACTTAGCTATCTCTTGAGTAATTTTGTATTGTTTGCAAATTTTGCCACCTCACTATTCACCGCTTTTCTTCAGGTCATTTAGGAATATGTTGAACAGCACCGGGGGACCCTGCTATTCAGCTCTGTCCATCGTGAAAACTGGCCATTTATTCCTACCTTATCTTTTCACCTGTTACTGACTCATGAGAGGACCTTCCCTCTTATCCCATCACTCCTTCTCTTGAGAACCTTTGGTGAGTGACCTTGTTAAAGGCTTTCTGAAAGTCCAAGACACTATATCCACTGGATCACCCTTGTCCACATGTTTGCTGACACCATGAAAGAATTCTGACACCCATGATTTCACTTTACAAAACTGTGTTGAGTATTCTCCATGAGTGCGTCTCATAATTCTATTCTTTACTATTTCAACCAGTTTGCCTGGTACTGAAGTTTGGCTTACTGGCCTGTAATTGCCAGTATTGCCTCTGGAGCCTTTTTAAAAATTAACATTGCAATTAGCTATCATCCTGTCATCTGGTAGAGAGGCTGATTTAAGTGATACCAGTTAGTAGTTTCACAATTTCGTATTTGAATTAACTTCAGAACTCTTGGGTGAATATCTGTTCAGGGTGACCATTTAATTTATCAATTTATTTCAAAACCTCCTCTATTGACATCTCAATCTAGGACAGTTCCTCAGATTTGTCACTTAAAAGGAATGGTTCCAATGTGGGAACCTTGGAATCTCCCTTACAACCTATGCAGCGAAGACCAAGGCAAAGAATTCATTTAGCTTCTCTGCAATGGCATTGTCCTCCTTGAGTGCTCCTTTGGCACCTCGATCATCCAGTGGCCCCACTGATTGTATGGTAGGCTTCCTGTTAGTTTTTGCTGTTAGTTTTTGTGTCTTTTTCTAGTTGCTCTTCAAATTCTTTTTTTGGTCTACCTAACTATATTTTTATACTTGGTTTGCTAGAGTTTATGCTCCTTTCTCTTTTCCTCAGTAGGATTTAACTTCCAATTTTTAAAGGTTACCTTTTTGCCTCTAACTGTTTCTTTTAATCTGGTGTTTAGTCATGGTGGCATTTTTTTTTTTGGTCCTCTTGCCATTTTGCGGGGGGTGGAGTGAGAATGCTTGGGGAATAACATTAGTTTGAGCCTCTACTATGGTGTTTTTAATTAGTCTCCCTGCAGTTTACAGGCATTTCACTCTTGTTACTCTTCCTTTTTAATTTCCATTTAACTGTCTTCCTCATTTTTGTGTGGTTCCCCTTTTTGAAGTTAAATGCTACTGTGGTGGGTTCCTTTGGTATTCCTCCCCTCCCAAGGATGTTATATTTAATTACGTTACGGTTGCTATTACCAAGTGGTTCTTCTTCAAGTAGTGTCCCTGTGGGTGCTCCACTGTATGAGAGCTCCATTGTAGGTGTACTTGCATTCCTACACAGCTGATCAGAGAAATTCATGCCCTGCCATGAGGCTAGTCAATGCACATGGGCTAACCCCTGTCAGTTCCTTCTCTACCGCACCTAGCTAGAGACAGAGCTATTAATAGTCTGTTAGCGACTATTACCTCATGCTTTCTTTGTAGCCTAGAGCGTATTTTTAGTTGTAATCTAGTGTTTTATTTTTTTCCTTATATTCTAAAATATATCTAAACTTATATGTAGATAGATATAGGTGTGTGTGTATAGATAGAATTTACTTTATTTCTTCCCACCCTTCTTGTTGGGGATCCTTCCCCCCAAATGGATCATGCCCGGTTCTCTGGGCTTCAGGGAGTGCCTCTCCTGCAGTGAGGCTATCCTCATCGCAGACACACTCATGGTGCATTCATTGCCTCGGGAAGGGACACATTCAAAAGTGGACCTTCTGCCAGTAGCTTAGATATCGGTCTCACAAGGGCAGAGAGATAAGACAAAAGATTATATTCGTGGAGGCAGCTCTGAGACCTTCTCTGGACCCACACCAAGATGTGAGTCTTCTCCACAGTCCTCAACACTAAAGTGCCATGGGGGGAAGAAATCAGCCACCAACCCCTGTTATAAGTTGAAAAAGAGAGTGGGAAGTCCCCACAGTGATCCATGAGATAGTTGCAAATGATCCCTGACAAACGATCCCTGACATGCTCAGTATCCTCAGTACCATTGGCACCGAGACAGGCCAAACCCAGTACCAACAGCTCAGGGAAGACTATGGCAGCAGTTACCATTGATGCACCCACAGACCCAATGGATGTGGGCACCAAGTTAACATTATCTCAGGAGGAGGACAGGAATAAACACTCCAAGGCACCTCTGGTATGCCATGTCCCATCTATACCAATGCCTCTTCCTGTACCTGAACAACCAGTCCAGAGAATATCTTTCCCCCATCACCGTTAGTAGCACTGAGCCAGTTGGCACCAATGGAATTCCAGCACTCGAGGGACCTCCATTTAGCGGATGTACCAGAGTCTCTCCTTGGCACTGGACCTCCGCACTGAGTCTCCACTTGACATGGGAGTTTTTCCTGCTGCCTTGCCATGCTCCCTTGCTCTCCAGTGTGGACTTGGATAGCAGACCAGAGAAGGAGATGTCTCAGTACTCATCTCAAGCTCCCTACGCTGCCTGATACCAGCAGGTCCTCCAGGCATATCCTTACATCTCCCCACTGTCACTGTCCTGGTATGGCCATCCATGGGCACCACCACCAGGCTCCATGCCACTGCCACCGCAGTGGCCATACAGGGATCCCTGGGCTGCATACTGCCCCCATGCCTCTCAGGCCTCTAGTCCCACCCAGAAGCCCCCAAAACACCCTTCCTCTGCTGCGATTTCCAGAGCTTCGGAGCCCCCAGAAGGAATCTTGGAGGAGTGCGAGGGTGATGTCAAGGGGAAGGCGACCCCAAAAAACTATATTCTTCTCCTCCCCAGATGAGGCTGTCGTGCCTCCCCCACCATCCCTGGCAGAAGATTTTCCCATCGTCCAGGACCTTACAAAGACAGTGGCTGACTCTCTCCAGATACCTCTGGAGGAGGTCAAGGACACACACCACAAGTTCCTGGACATCCTCCACTTCATCCTCAATAATAGCCCTCCCTATCAATGAGGCCTTTCTTGACCCACAAGAACCATGTGGCAGACCTCAGCATCGGTCGTGCCAACTTGTGAGCAAGCAGACAAAAAGTAGTACATCCTGGCCTACAGAAACAGAGTTCCTTTTCTCCCACTCTCCACCCAACTCCATCAATTCTCATGGCCGTCAACACCATATGAGGTCCACTACCTACAATAGGGACTGAAAGCAGGAGGGCATACTCCTTAGCCATGCTTCAGTTTCAGATTGCCAGCTACCAAGCTCTTACAGTGAAATATGATTTCATGAATTATTCAAAATTGAACAATTTTTTTGAGTAGCTGCCTGAGTCACATCATAAACAATTTAAGGCCATCATCCAAGAAGGGCAGCTAGTAGCAAAGACAATGCTACAATCTGCCCTAAACACGGCTGGTACTGCAGCCAGATCAATCTCCATGGTGGTGGTGATGCGATGTGACTCTTGGCTCCACCTGTCGGATTTCCCAAAGGAGGTTCAGGCAACCATTGAAAATCTTCACTTGGAGGACACACTAAACTCTTCGTGGAGAAAAACAATGCCGCCCTTCACACACTGAAGGATTCTTTGGCCACTGTCCATACGCTGGGCATTTACATACCTGGACAAAAGAGAAAATTTAGTCCACAGCTCCAGCATAAGCCATAAACTTCCCAGTGCCCAGCTCAACAACACTATGAGCCACAGAGAAAGAAAACTAAATTCTCCAGATGTAAACCATCAAGTCAGCAATGTTCCTCATCCCAGCCTTCCACATCTGAACACCAATTTTGACATGTTGGTTGAGATGCCGATAGTCCACTCTCCACAACTGCTACAACCTACCATCACTACCCACCCTTTTGGCCACCATCTGGCAGCATTCTGCTGCACCTGCGAGCATATGACATTGGACTTATGGGTCCTAGAGATTGTTTACCATGGGTACTCTGTCTGTTTTGTCTCCCTGCTCCTTCCGCAACAGCCTTCCCTGTCCCTCTTCAGGAATCCTTCTCACAAGAGTTTATTACAACAAGAGGTAGACAGTCTCCTCCAGTTAGGAGCCATAGAACCAGTACCTCAACATCTACAAAGCAAAGGTTCTACTCTCAGTATTTTCTAATACCCAAGAGGAAGGGGGCTGGAGACCCATATTAGACCTCAGTGCTCTCAACAAGTTTGTCAAAGCTCTGAAATTCAAGTTGTTCACTAGCAATGATCACTCCAGCATTGGAACAGGGAGACTGATTTTCAGCCCTCGACCTCCAGGATGCATATTTTCACATCTCAATGTTACCGACTCACAGGCAATTTATCAGATTCACCCTGGGACTCTTCCCACAGATCACTTTCGTCACAGGGTACTCTCATGTTATCTTTGGCCCCAAGAGTATTTTCAAAGATTCTGTCAGTAGTGGCCACCCACTTATGTTGCCAAGGAATCATGATTTACCCTTACCTGGATGATTGCCTCCTCAGAGCCTGGTCTCTCCAAGAGACTCACTGAGTCACCAAATCCACAATGCAATTGTTTACAGAGCTGGGCTACAGATCAACACCCACAAATCAACTCTCACTCCAGTACAGCACCTGGAGTTTAAAGACACCAACCTTGACCAGGGCCCTCCTACCTCAGCACAGATTACTCTTTCTGGCTACACTCACAGAGGCTGTCCAAAACAGTCCATAAATATCAGCCAGACTGCCTAAACTCTTGTGGCACTGCCCACCAGGGTAAAATCCTCCTTAGACTGGTAGAAAGACCCAGCCAACATTAGCAAAGGGATCCCCTTCATGAAGAATCCTCCCTTGTTGCTTCTCCCCACCAGCGCGTCCCTCGTAGGGTGGGGCACACATCTGAACAGCCTTACAACACAAAGGAAGTGACCTTCCATGGAAATACCCTCCACATCAACCTCCCTGAGCTAAGGGTAGTCAGGATGCCTGCGCCTATTGCTTCCCACTGATCAGAGGGTCACACATGAAAGTCCTAACAGACAACATTGCCTGTAGATTCTACATAAATTGGCAAGCTGGAGCCCAGTCTCCCTCCCTCTGTGCAGAAGTGATGAGACTATGGAACTGGTGTATCTCCCACGCTGTCAGCGGCCTACCTCCCAAGTACACAAAACTTGATGGCGGACAGTCTCAATTGTAAATTCCCACACAACCATGAACAGTAGCTATACCCAGTAGTGCTTCACAGTCTGTTCAGGCGGTGGGGGATGCTGACACAGACTTGTTCGCCACTTACCTGAACAAGAAATGTCCATGCTACTGCTCCAGGGCAGGGATAGGACAACCCATCCTCCTCCCATCTACTTTGGAGTTCTTGTCAATGACTCTGTGGTAGAGAAAGGACTGAGGGGGGTTAGCTTGCGCACACTGACTAGCCTCATGGCAAGGAACAAGGAGAGAAAGTGGGGGTGAGGGTGCTTGTGGACACTGCTATTGAAGTTCTCTGATCAGCAGCGCAGGGACCCATACAGTGGAGCACCCACACAGTGGAGCACTCATTGGGGGATACATCTCAAAGAACCATCGCTACTGCAGAAGGTGAGTAACTTCTTTGGCTATATGCACCTCTTGGATCAGATCCTGTGCTTCACTTAAGATTAGATCAAGAATGGCCTCTCCTCTTGTGTATTCCAGGAATATCTGCTCCAAGAAGTAGTTATTGATGCTATCTAGAAATTTATCTCTCTGCATCTGGTCCGGAGGTGACAGTCAATATGGGGGTAGTTGAAATCCCTCATTATTACCAAATTTTCTATTTTTGTAGCCTCTCTAATCTCTCTGACCATTTCACAGTCACCATCACCATCCTGGTCAGGTAGTTGATAGTATATTCCTACTGCTTTATTATTGTTGTTGTTTATTATTATTCAAGCATGAAATTTTTATCCATAGAGATTCTATAATTCAATTTGATTCATTCAAGATTTTTACTATATTTGGCTCTATTCTTCTTTTCCTTCACTCCCCCAACAGCGCAACCTACTCTTGTCATTCCTATATATTTTGTACCCTATTATTACTATGTCCCATTATCATCTTTCCACCAACTTTCTTTAATGCCTATTATATCAATAGCCTCACTTAACACCAGGCAATCAAGTTCACCCATCTTAGTATTTAGACTTCTTGCATTGGTATATAAGCACCTATAAAATTTGTTAATATTTCGTTGTCTGGCTACATATGATGTAATTGAGTGGGACTCTTTTTCATTTCAGAGTTTCTCTTCAGTTCTTATCTGTACTTTCTCAACTTATATTCTCTCATCTTTATTAGGATATAGAGTATCCCTTTAATAAATTTTCCCCTAAAGAAACTGTGTGCATCTCTGTCCAAACCGTGTGTTTTCCCCCAGCCCTTAGTTTAAAAACTCCTGTAATGGCTTTTTTTAATTTTTCATGCCAGCAATCTGGTTCCATTTTGGTTTAAGCAGAGCCCATCCTTCCTATATAGGATCCTCCTTTCCCAAAAAGTTCCCTAGTTCATAATAAACCTAAATTGCTCCTCCCAATACCATCATCTCATCCATGCATTAAGACTCTGTAATTCTATCTATCTTTCTGGACCTGCATGTGGAACTGGAAGCATTTCAGAGAATGCTATCATGGAGATCCTGGATTTTAATCTAAATTTGGCCTCCAGGACCTCTCTCCTATCTTTCCCTATGTCCTTTTTTCGTGCATGTTCCATGAACACCAACTTCTCCCCAACATAGCACATAAGTCTATCTAGATGTCTCAAGAGGTCCACAGCCTTCGCATCTGGCAGACAGTTCACTGAGCCAGTCTCCTAATCATCAGAAGACCAACTGTCTATATTTTTAATAATTAAAACCTCCATTACTATTACTTGTCTCTTCCTAATAACTAGGGTCCTCTCACCCAGAGAGGTATCCTCAGTGCGAGAGGATACCAGGACATTATCTGGAAGTAGGGGTCCCTGTTATGGGAATATTTTCCTCTGCTCTAGCTTGACATTCTCCTTCCTTGAGACTTTCATCCTCCTTAACAGCAGAAAGGCTATCAAGTTGTGGATAGTACCACTCTATGTCCCTGAAAATCTTCTGTAGGTACCTCTCTATCTCCCTTAGCATTTCCAGTTCAGCCACTCTGGTCTCAAGAGCCCGCAGTCTGTCTCTGAAGGCCTGCACTGAATGTACACGTATGCAGTCCTTCATGCTGCATCCAGTACAAAAAAATAAGATAGCCGTTCACTATACTGCTGGACTTCTGCCTGTATTATTTTTAGTCTTTCAGGATTTATTTATTTTTTATTTGTTTTATTTTATTGTATGTGTGGGGGGGTGATTATTGTACTAAGTTTAAAGGATTTTTATTAGGTGTATCTGGGTCCCACAGTCACTCTCTCAACTCCCTTGCAAAACTTTCCTGTTTGCTCGCTCCTCTAGGTGCTTAGAAGCTGTTTTTATGAACTCCTGTTCTCCCTGAATTAGCCCAGCCATCTTGTCAAGGGATCCTAAAGGGATTAGGAATCAAAGAATAGCAAACTAGAACCTCATTAGCAAGTTCTCAGTCTAGCCTAGCAGGCTACTTGGCTTCAGCACACAGCCCCCAAAACAGACCAATGACAGAAACCTGTGGGCAATAAGGGAGTCCTCGGAGAAAACAGAAAGCTGTCCAATATCTAGACACCTGAGAAAAAGAAACAACATGGAAAGCTGGACAACTAGTTAATTGTGGTAGAGATTGCAGAACCCTGGTCTATAATAAGATTGGACAACTGTGCAACCAGTTCTCATTAACACTACAAATTTATATCTGATCATCTGTGCATATTACGTTGAGTCCAGCAGTGAAACAGAAGCATTCTGTGTACTTCAGACAGAAACTGTACAAAACAACAAAGCTATGATTAAAATAGAGACCCATAGGACACCTGGTAATGTCATTAAAATGCCATTTTACTGGTTTGAGGTTTTGGGGGAGGGAGTTCTTCAGTGAACAGTGTATATATTATATTTCTGCCATTTGTAGTGCTAATGATCAGTTCTGTTATATAAGTGGCATGAATGTTTGTGTTAAATTGGCCCTGCGGATAATCTCTAGCTACAGCACACAGCGTGACGCTTTGTGCTCTGAATTTTTCAGAGATTGCGTCAGGTGATATGCAGCTATATGGAATTTTTCATTTCCTTGGCTAAAAGGAATAAAAAGAGAATTGCTGTTGCTGTATGTAACTGTAGTAAATAAAAGAATGCTTGAAACACTAGATCAAACCTGTGGTCAGCTCATGCATCCAGTTTTTCTTCTAATTTTCATTACTTCTAATAATGATTGAAAGTTGCTTTGTTAAATTGCTATTGTATATTTGAGGTTGGATGTTAATCTATTTATCCTAATTACAATTAAATTGGAACTATAATGACCGTAGTTGCTGACAAGTTCTTTAAGCCAGTTGCCAATTTCTAAATGAACAAATATTTCAGCTTGTACATTACCTAAATTTTTCTGGATTATGCTAATATCAGAAACCAAGAATACTTCCTTTTTCTTTCTCAAACTGGTCTTCATCAGCAAAATTGCAGATGACTGCCATCTAGAGTGTGTTTATATATTTTACTTTACAAATTCAGATTATATGTAGCACATGTATTGTTTTCCATACACAGAACTATGGAGGGAAAATATTGGAAATGCTTACGTTTCCCACGGGGAGGAAAGGGGACATCTTAAGCTTGCTTTTACTAAGCTTCCTTTGCAAGTTCTTTGGAAAGACAATTTGTTCCCAGATTCATCTTTTGCGCATTAATCGCAAAATAAAAAAGTGCATATGTGAGTGCAAATACAAATTCAGGCCTTGATTCTGCAAACATTTATGATGTAACGTTCATATGAGTTCCCCATTAAACTACTTATGTCTCTAAAGTTACCTACACATGTTAGTATTTGCAGTCTAGCGACTATGAAATTAAGTCTAAAGTTTCATCATCAGTCGATTCAGTTGAACCTAGACATTACGGCACACTGAAGAAAAAAAATCACACATTGAGTATAGAAAGGTGAAATATCTAAGCAGGAAATTGGTTAAGAGGAGCTGGAGCATTTTTAGACAAACATGTTCTATTTTATCTGTTTTAGCTCCAAGTAACAAACAATTACTGTAGCTGAAAGGGATTGGAGGGAAAAAAACCTGGATTTTGTTCTTATTTTGATTTTTTTCAGCTTGCTCATTTGATATATTAGACAGCACTTAGTGTGTAGCCATTTTTTCTAATTCCCTTGTAAAAGCTGTCAGTCAATGTCTCCTATTAGTTTGGGTCTTTCACACAACAGCAAGTGAGAGAAATACACTTTTTAAAATAGGGAAATGTTGTTGTTGTATGACCCTTAAAAATCAGTGGGTAGACTCAGGCCAGGTATAATACCTGAAACAACTTTTAACAATCTGTTGATTTGTTTTAACTTGACTAAGTTGCAGGTTGATATCTGTAAGATCACATTTTACCAATTACAATCTTAATGTTGGCCACTACTGTTACTCTATTACTCTCTATTCTTATCTTTCTCCTCTTTTCTAAAATCCTGTCCCATTTTTACTCCTGACCTATCCAATCTATTTGGCCTTCACAGGCCTTGTATATGCGCTATTATAAAAAAAAACTCAGGGCCAGATTTTAAAAATAATTTAGGTGTCTAAAGATGCAGATAAGTGCCTAGTGATATTTTCAAAAGTGCCTAGGTACCTGCATTCCAAATCTGGCCCTTTCCACTCCCAGGCTCTGACACACTTGCAGAAACCAGGAATTGCATATGATGGCACACATTGTTCCAGTACATTAATTCAAACACTTTTTGATGAGCAATTTAAAAATCTTTTCCCTTTGTTTTACTTTGTTCCTCCTTCTCTCATTTTTGTTTTACTTCTGCCCTTCCCCCATTCTTTTTTTCAGTCTCTTCCCCAGTATACTCCCTCCCCTCTACGTCTACCCTGTTCTTTCACTGCAAACTTGCTATAGTTTATAGGTAAAGTTGTATTTGCAAAACAATCTTCATAAAAACCCTTCATTTTATACTAGATGGATATCAGTATTGACTAACAGTAAAGAAGAAGCATTAAACATGGCATTCCGCGGAGAGCAGAGCGCAGGGGAAAACAGTTTAGAGGATCTAACAAAAGCCATTATTGATGATATACAGAGATTACCCGGAAATGAAGTCTGTTGTGATTGTGGATCACCAGGTATCTTAATTTACATGAATGTCACCAAATGTCTTATTTCAAGCAAAATAACTTTTTTTTTTCAAAATTTAGAGTGCAGATTAACTTTCTAAGCAATATTTAAATCAGCCTTCAACCCTAGTTTAAAAGAGCAAGTGTTCTGAGTCTCATTCATTACTGTTGCATGTTGTCTGCACTCAGTTTTAGCAGTTCAAGCCCCATTGTGGGATTTGAACTGCTGATGTTGTTGCACTCTCTCCAGATCCTTATTGCAATGAAATGGAAATTGCTTGGCATCACTGTTTTTGTAGCTGCTTGGATGTGAGTCATGCTTAGGCAGTGATTAAGGAAGATGTAATCCTCCAGGAGTCTTATTCTTGGATCTCAGCTTCATAGCATGAGATGCGTGGAATTGCCAAAGATCTTAAAATTTCTGGACCCTAAGGACAATGGTAATAGGGCGATGCACAACATCCCCTTATTGATTTGCAATTAAACTAAACGCTCAACACAACTGTCAATAGGGTGTCCTGGTTTCTGTTTTTTCCTTTTACCATTCGGTGCCAAAAATCTTCAGAGCTTTGGTAGTTTTTCCAGTCTTGTGCCAGGAAGCAAAGACTGGGTGTAAGAATCCTCTCGGAATGATATCTTCAGAGCAGCAGAATTACAGGTCAGTCATTTTCCCTTGTCTGAGCTTGAGGACAATTAAGAGTTATAAATCCTTGTTGGGCTACTAAGTTTATACTGCTTGATAGCTGCTGCTTACATATCATATCATGTTCCTCAGAATGGGGGACTGGGAAAGATAGCAGAATAATGTTTCTGGCAGGTAGCAGATACCAATATTATACTGGTAGCTACATTCTACAATGATGGGTACTTTAGAAATGCTTAGATTGATAGATATATAAGCAGAATATTGCAACCATAGAAAAATACTGCTTTTTAAGTACTGAAAGATGATAAATAGTTCAGTTTAAATCTCTGGAAATCTGAGGTAACATTTTTTATTAACCTTTGCCATGTTGTTTTTAATGAAGTCGCAAGCATCTCTCCTCTTTGTTTTTGCTTTAAACTCTTGACTCAAGACTTCAAATAGTGGGCATGTAATTATCTGTTCAAGGAAGACTGAATCAGGTTCATTTTGAACCATTTGTCTTTCTTGTCTAATCTGCCCATGTTGTTGCTGTTAAGTTGCTGTCACGCATTGAACATGCTCATTTTGCAACATACATGGTGTGAGAACTGTTTGGGTATTAAACTTAGGGATGCCCACATGGCAGTGCAGAGCACTATTTCTGGGCCAGCCCTACAATGTAAAGGTTGCCTCTATGGATGTCCATTCCATCCATAGTGAAATGTTTCTTAATTGAATCCTTTATGAAAAAATACACTTTGAGCATTAAAAATTAAGGCCAAAATGGATACATTTGGGGATGGGCACTACATTTAGGTGCCTAAACATGTGTTTAGGCAACTGGGTTTGAAAATTTTGGCCTAGATGTTTGTAGATAGGTGGTGGATTTTTAGAATATACAGACTTAATGTGATTCATGGAAAAATGCATTTTATTAACTTTTTGATTCAGTTTGGTGATGAATTTTGAAAAAAAGCATGAGATATTCATAATTAAGTTGCTTTTGTTAACCCCCTAAGAGGAGAGTCATTTTCATTGAGGAATATTGGTTTTTACAGAATATAACTTTCACTCTTTTTAATATTTGCTAAGTATTTTATTTCTCAACCTTTTCTACAGATCCAACTTGGCTGTCAACGAACCTGGGCATTTTAACCTGTATAGAGTGTTCTGGAATACACAGGGAAATGGGTGTTCATATTTCTCGAATCCAGTCTTTGGAACTAGACAAATTAGGAACGTCTGAACTCTTGGTGAGTCTCTGTGGTTTTTATATCTTTAGTCAGATACTCTGCATATAAAGGATACTTCCAGATATAAAATAATGTGCCGGTGCTTATTTTTTAAAGGACATATTTTGCAGAAAAATTTACATTTTGCTAGTAGTGTGGAGAAGGATTTATCTTGTACTACTTATACTTTTATCCATTTACCAATTTTATTTTTGTTAGGTAGTCTTGATCCTGAATCAAAAGCCACTGACAAAATCCTTGCATGATAAGAGAAAAGGAAGCTAATTGCAATCTATAACAGAGTTCAGAATGTTGCCATTAAATTTCATTGGATGAAACTGTAATTTGGAGGGAAAGATCCTGCACTGATGTTAAGAGATACTGTGAACTGGATGTAAGAGAAGACAAAAGTGAAGTTTGACATTTTTCAAACAAAATATGTTTGACCTAGAAAAAGATTTATGTTTTGCATAGGAAACTGTGAAAAGTGTTTGAGTGGGGAGAGGGAATAGTATTAGGATTTGAGGAGAAGGTAATTCTGAAGTTCTCCAAATGATGGTCCCTATGTGTATTCCACTTGAGGTGCGCATGCACACCATGTGCCTGAGACCAGAAGATTTTTCATTAGCAGTGTTCATTGGTCCACACCTGCACCCTCTGCCTCCTTGTGCTCTGAACTGAGTGGATAAAGGGTGGTGCTGACACACCAGCTCTCCAGTTTCTTTTTACCACTCCTTGTCTGATATGGAACCTCTCCAAATGTCTACAACTTTGCTAACGTTCTGCTTCAAATTCCAGTTTTTGTAAGTAGTTTACCATTTTCTATTATTTAGTTTTTAGTATTTAGCTGGATAGTGTTAGTAGGAGTTTTACCCCTCATTTGGGGTACTTAGTATGCCTGAGATCCCCAGTTTCAAGTCCTGTGTAGCCTGCTCCTTGGTCTTCCTGGTTAGTGACTTCCACAATACTTGTTTTTATTGCCTTATCCCCTCCAAGTGCAGCATCTGTCATTCATTTCCTCTCTGAACCCAGCAATACCGAGTGTTGCAATTCAGAAGATTCCTGGTTGAAGTCTCCCTGATGACCCAGTTCAGCATTGGGTCATCAGACCCCTCTGTGCTTTGACCAAAGGTACCTTATTGTGCCCATGCAGCCACAGTGCTCCGAGACTCCAGATCATCAGAGGGAAGAACTACAGACTGTAGGAGGCAGAGCAGGTGGGAGCACTCTCTCAAAAAATGAGAGAAATCCCCTCCAAAGTCATGATCCAAGAAGTGGACTTCTTCCCCTGCGGCTTCCAAGTCTGGTGGGACTCTGCACCCTCCTGTGGGTGTGTCAGGAGCTCACAGGAAGCATGGGCTTGTCTCGAACCAAGAGTGCTCTGAAACTACCAGCTGCTGAAGGGCAAGGACCAACTCCAGCATTGATGAGGGAAAGAAGACAGCTGCCCACACAGCTGGTACCATCCCACAGCAAGAAGGAGGATTCAGCAGTACCAGCTCTCACTGCCTGATCTAAATTAGCACCTTTGGCTCTGCCAAGAGGTAGAAGCTCCTCCTGCTCCCCTTCCTCAAGGACTGGATGTATTGTGCTTGATGACCTGGCTGAATATTCTGACCTGGCATCACCAATACTCTCAGAGCCGGTAATCAGCAGAGAGTTTCCCACATCGTTGGCCATTTGCAGGTACTTATGATCTGCTGAGGCATTACAAGATAACAAGTACCAGCAGCTCCACCAGTGCAATCTGAGGACTCCTTCCTCTGACATGCATCTGAGGAAGTGGGTATTCACCCACGAAAGCTCATGCTCCAAAACGTCTGTTAGTCTATAAGGTGCCACAGGATTCTTTGCTGCTGAGGACTCCTGTTCTTCCGGAAAGTTTGAGACTGAGACAGTGGGTCCACCGACAGTACCAAGATACAGGATTACCCCCAGCAGAGGTTCTAGAGGCTCTTGAGCACCCACCCTATGCCACAGGACCCCGCCCAGCTCAGGACCAATGGCATCCTTCCCCATAACACCACCTGCTTATCCATATGGTCCTTCACACTGAGATCCGCATCTAAGACCTCCTGGGTACAGAGGATCAGACAGGAGTCCCCTCATAAGGAAGAACCTCCGCCCACTGAGGAGCACTGTGTGGAGAAGAAGCAACTTGAACCAACAGACCTGCTCTCCCCAACAGCGTTTTTGTTTTCATCTCCTGATAAGGTGGTTGCACCTGCCTCGCCATCACCATCTGATGGCTAAGCAGTTCCAAGATCTCCAGAAGAGAATTGCAGATACACTCCAGATTCCCCTTGAAAAAATTCAGGATACCGCTCGTAAGTTGCTAGATATCCTTCAGAGTGCAGGCCCTAGCAAAATGGCACTTACATCCAACGAGGCCATATTAGAGCTGGCCAAAAAAGGTCTAGCACAACCCAGTCACTTTCTCCCACTCCCCGCTCTGAAAAGGATGGAGAAGAAATACTTTGTTCTTTCTAAGAGGACGAAAAACTTACCTTCACACCCCACCCAGAACTCTCTAGTGGTATAGGCCATCACTGAATGTAATGGACTACACCAACCTAAGTCTGCTGCCTACAACAAGAACACCAAACAAGTAGACCTCTTCAGATGAAAATGTTTCACCTTGGTTAGCCTATAGTTTTGCATTGCAAATTATCAAGCCTTGATGTCTAAGTATGATTTTATTAGTTGTAAGAAGTTTTTTGAGTTCACAAACTACCTACCCGAGGAGCTTGATCGCATTTCCAAGCCATGATCGATGAGGGTCAGGTGACAGCCAGATCGTTCCTTCAAGCTTCGCTCAATACAGCAGACACCACTTCTCACTTCATGGAGACTTCTATTGTCATGAGACAAGCTTTCATGACTCCAGTTCTCTGTGTTTCCAAAGGAAGTTCAAGCCGCTTTGGAAGATTTTCCCTTTGAGGGCAACCACCTGTTCAGTGACAAAATGGATAAGTCATTGCATATTTGTGAGGACCGTCATGCAACCCTCTGCTTCCTGGGTATATGCATCTTGGAGAAAATACTCCACGCCACGACTATATAAGCAGTGTCCCACTTCTCAGCTCTTTTACTACAAAAGGGCCTATGAGCCTTCCATGAAGCACCAGAGTGCAGTGCAGCGGACAGAATGTCTGTCATTCTCTCACCAGCCTCAGGCTCCTTCCAAGAAATCTTTTTGACAGGACCCTTGAGAGTCACAAACCAGCTCTTCTGCACCCATACTTCATTCAGTAGCCACCTGGCCCATTTCTCTGCAGCATGGCATCATATCATGGTGCATTAAAAGGTCCCAGAAATTGTCACCACCAGATATCTTATAAAACTTCTGTTCATCCTTACCAGAAAACATCCCTCCCTATCTCCTTTCAGGCACCCCCTCTCGTGGGAGAATATTCAGACAGTATCTGATGTGCCATCTGATGAAGTGGGTTCTAGCCCACGAAGACTATGATTATAGTATACTAAATAAACAAACAGGGAAGAGTGAAATCTATGCCTTTTTGCATGGAAGTGATCAAGCTGTGAAATTGGTGCATCTGACACCAGGGGGAGGGATAGTTCGGTGGTTTGAGCATTGGTCTGCTAAACCCATGGTTGTGAGTTCAGCCCTTGAGGGAGCCATTTGGGGAACGGGGGTAAAAATCTGGGGATTGGTCCTGCTTTGAGTAGGGGGTTGGACTTGATGACCTCCTGAGGTCCCTTCCAATCCTAATAGTCTATGATTCTATGATGTGTCTCAGCAGTGCACCTTGTGGGAGTACTGAACATCCTAGAGGACAGCCTCAGCAGGAACATCCACAGAGACCGTGACTGGATGCTTCACAACTCAGTGGTACAGCACATCTGACAGTGGAAATTCCCTTTGTGTCTGAAGAAAACAAGAACTGCTTGGACTACTGTTCTGGAGCAACTCAGGGACACAACTCCTAATATGCTGATAGGAGATGCTAATGTACACTCTGCCACTCATTCCCCTCTTGAGGAAAATCAAGCAAGACACAGCTTCAATAATCCTAGTAGCACCCTGGTGGCCGAGGTAGCTTTGATTTGCTATCATCCTTTAAATAGCTTCAAGTCCATGCATACAAAACCAGCTGTTTCCTAATCTGCTGACTGAAGACAGAGGCAAGACCACCCATCCGAATCCAGCATGCCTCTGTCTAATAGCTCGGTTTTTGGATGAATGATGAATTTAGAGAGGTCATGTTCTAAGGCAGTAAAAGTGTTCTGCTGCAAAATAAGAGTTTTTTCCAGGCCTGCCGGTCCACCCTGCTTCAAAGTCCACCAGCTTAGCTCCAATGGGCTGCTCTTTCTGCAAGCAGTGAACAAAGCAGGTGGCTGCCAAACAACATTGTAAGGGAGCATTGCATAACTTTAAATGAGCATGTTCTCTAATTGATTAGCAACGTAACAACGAAACAGCATTAACCAGGATGACTTTGAGTAAGGAGTTACTGTACATCCGCAGGGCTCAGAGATACCACCCATTCTGGACTACTTTCTTTAAAAACATCAGGTCTGTCCCTCAACTTGCTGCAAATGCATTTGGTGACAAGTAACGCCTTCCTTTCTCGGTGGAGAACTTTTTGGTCTTCACCCATCCTATGATAATAGCTCACCTTAGCTGATTACTCTCGTTATAGCTAGTATGGCAGCACCCATTTTTTCATGTCCTCTGTGTGTGTATATATGTCTTCCTACTGTATTTTCCACTGCATGCATCTGATGAAGTGGGTTTTAGCCCACAAAAGCTTATGCTCAAATAAGTTTGTTAGTCTCTAAAGTGCCGCAAGTACTCCTCATTCTTTTTTCTATGACAGTGAGTTTTTTCAAAAGGCCTTAAGCTTTCCTCTGGTGCTAAAACATACTTCAGCTTGGTACCTCAGTCTTGTTCATATCTGCAACATTCATGAATCCTCCATTTGAACCTTTAGCCTCCTGCTTCTTTCTTCAGCTGTATATAAAGGAGGCCTTTCTGACTGCAGTTATGTCTGCCAGAAGAGTTTGGTGAGGTTGAGGCTCTTATGATGATATACCTTCCCTACAGGGCGTTCCATAAGGATAGGTCTCTTTGAGGTAACACCTTCCATTAATTCCAGAGATTCCCTCCAAATTCTACTTAAATCAATTCATATACCTTCTAGAGAAGATAGGAAGTTCCATTCTCTGGATGTTTGTCGAGCCTCAGTGTTCTACTTGCAGATGACAAAACCCTTCAGGAAATCTCCTAGACTATTCATCTCCTTTGCTGAACATATGAAAGGGTATCTTCTCACTGAGACTTCTTAAATGGTTCAGGTTGCATCCAGCTATTCTAGGAGATGGCTGCAATAGCTCCTCCACAGTGTGTCAGAGCCCACTTGCCCAGGTATCCTCAGTGGCATCTCTTCAGGACGTCCTCCTGGAAATCTGTAGAGCAGCAACATGAGACTCTGTGCATACCTTTACTAGGCATTACACCCTAACACAAGCATCTTCAGCAGATGCATCCTTCAGCACAGCAATCCTGAAATATGTGATATAGCAGAGTACCTTCTCCTCCTCAATAAGGACTGCTTATGAGCCGCCTAAAGTGGAATGCACATAGTGACTATCACTCAAAGAAGAAATTCTGGTTACTTACCTTATATAACTCGAGTTCTTCAAGATGTGTGGGCCCTATATGTATTCGACTACCCTGCCTCCTTCCCCTCTTCTTTGGATTCTTTCCTAAGGTGAGTCATAGTACAAAAGGAATTGAAGAGACGTCTAGTCCACACCACCTCATATGCTCTTGTTTCAGAGCATGAGGAGGCAGAGGTGCAGATGTGGACCAACAAACACTGCTAATGAAAAATCTTCCTGTTTCAGGCATATGCAACGCATGTGCACCTAGCGTGGAATACACATAGGGTCCCCACTTGAAGAACTCCAATTACTATAAGGTAAGTAACAAGAATATTTTTCAAACCATTAAGGCTATGTCTGTGCTTGGAGCTGGGGGTGCAATTCCTGTCTTAAGTAGACATAATAGCACTAGCTCTGATTCAGCTAGTGTGCTAAAAAATGGGAGTGTATCCATAATAGTAAGGCAAGTGGCAGAATGGGCTAGCCCAAGTACGCACCCACAGGGTCCAGGCACGTTTGTACTCGGCATGGCTCTCCTGTGCAACTGATACCACAGTTACACTATTTTTAGTATGCTAGTCCAATCAGAGCTAACACGACTAAGTCTGCTTGAGATGGGAATTGCACACCCTGTTCCAAATGTAGACATAGCTACATTTAACTTTAACACTATACATTCATTTTGTGTTTCGTTATTTGTACTGTCCTCTCCTGCTGCTAAGAAAAATGCACTGTATTTTTTTAAAAAAAGACTTATTTGAACATTTGAGACCAATAGAAAATTCTGAAAACTTGTGCTTTTGTTTTTGCTACAGCTGGCCAAGAATATAGGAAATAATTGTTTTAACGATATAATGGAAGGGAGTTTACCTAGTCCTTCACCCAAACCCACTCCATCAAGTGATATGTAAGTACTGAACATGAACACTTCCCCAGTATACAGTTGGAATGGAGTATATATGTGTAGAGAGGTTTTCCATAATGAGATATGTATTAAGCTATAATCAAGTGAAGGGAAAAGGTAAATAGAAAAAGCTGTTCGAGGATGGAAAAAAAATTTTTTTCATTCCACCTGCCAATCTTAAATGTTAAATTTCTTATTACGGAATTCCAGATCCCTTCTCTAGTTATTATTTCTCTTTAAACTTGCTCTTGAATTTACTTCACAGACAGTTAGTGTTCATACATGATGTGTTGTGTCTCCTTAGAATATGCTACAGAATCTTCCGCACTTGTTTGGTTTTGTAATTCACGCTTATGTGATTAACTGTAATGGATTAACTAATAATAAATCTTTTCATATTAATTTATGAATAAATCCAGACCCATTTTCCTCTGGTGTGGGGGTTAGCTAAGCAACCAAACTAGTGTTGTTTTGCTGCCTGGCGGAGGAGGTCATGCAGAGAAGTTCAGCTCCTGAGGAGTATGGAAGTAGTGGCTTAGTTATTCTGTAAATGTGCAAGACCAGAGGATCATTGCAGTCAGGGGAAGTAAGGTCCCATAGAACCCATCCCAGCCACTAAACTACCTGGGATCTGGATTTTAACCTTAAAGTGGGATTTTCATAGAAGGGAAACCGTGAAAAAAGAGGGCATTTCTACAAACACCAGTAATTGGACAGTAATTTTTGTTTTTTCCTTTACTTTTATGGAAGATGTTTTAGTTTGAAAAAGAAATTTCTTCTCAACCCTTGTTCTCCTTGATTATGCAGTGAAGTGCCTTTAATTAATTGTTATAAACTTAGTTTTATATCATCAGTTCAGTGACTATAAAGCAAGTAGATGATAGGTCAGAAAGGTGAAAACCCTTGTTTTAAACAAAGAGAATCACAGAAATAGTAATGGCAAAAATCTGTTAGATTATCATGTTCTGTTCCCTGGAGCTTATATTTTTCATATTATGAAAATCCCCTTTACAAGAAAAATTGTGAAGAACAATTGAACAGATTGATGCATCTTGCATGTATCTTCCTATTATGAAAATTGTCTTCTGCATCTTCAGTTTTGAATTAAACTGATTTCCCAAATTAAAGGCTGTACCTCATGTATTATTGAAAAGGCAGGATACTGTAAGATGCTTGTTTACTTCATTTTGCACCTCTTTTTTGCAAATAGTGTGCCACATGCATAGTGATTAAATTATTATATATAAAATAGTCAGTCCTCACTTTGCAGTTTAAGCAAGCTGAATTCTGATTTTAAGCTTAAATTATCAGTCCATTTGAGATCCCTTTTGCTCAGAATTCTAGACCAAGTTCTGTTTTTTTTCCCCCCAGGACTGCACGTAAAGAATATATCACTGCTAAGTATGTAGATCATAAGTTTTCTAGAAAGACTTGTGCATCTGCAGCAGCTAAACTGAATGAACTACTTGAGGCTGTCAGATCCAGGGATTTACTTGCACTAATTCAAGTCTATGCAGAGGGGGTAGAGCTAATGGAGCCACTGTTAGAGCCTGGACAGGTAAGCTTATCCGATAAACAATATTGAGTAAGTTAAGAACATTATTTTTGGAAGCCATCCATTAAAATAGTGATATAACTTATAAGTACATGGGTCAATGATGTTTATTAGAATCATAGATGAAAAAGATCTTAGCTGATCTGGCTTATCCTCATGTCAGTATATTTTCTCTTGCCTTCTCCTGTACAGTTTAAAAGATTTGTTATGAATGTTTGTATTTGTGCTCAAAGAATAGTCTAGTACATTTTAAAAGTCTGAAAGGTAAATAAATAATGTGGTGACCAGATCTGAGTGTTGTATTTAGGGGAATCCACATTTTTC
Source organism: Gopherus evgoodei (assembly GCF_007399415.2). Classification (NCBI taxonomy): domain Eukaryota; kingdom Metazoa; phylum Chordata; order Testudines; family Testudinidae; genus Gopherus; species Gopherus evgoodei. Next base: position 279,617,238 of record NC_044323.1, on the reverse strand, counting down.
CCTAATCAGTCGTTTTTGATGTGTGTCCCCTTTTTGAGTTCCTCCAAGAGGTTACCTTTCTTCACATCAGACACAAACTTCTGGTTCTTAATTTCAAGGCTGTTCACAATTCAGCTTCTTCTTACCTACCTACTTTTTTTTTTATCAGACTGTGTCATGTTGTGAACTGATGCGTCTACTCTGAGAATAGTGGCAGCCTCCAGCATTCATGTTAAGCACCTTCTTTGCTGCTCCATGTGCACTGAATGCCCTCCCTGAATCTATTCACAAAGCCATTAATCTTTTCTCCTTCAGATCACTTCTCAAAAATCACCTCTTCTGTGATGCTCACAGTAAGATACTTAATTATAATGGCTCAGCAGATAGCTTAGTACAGATCCATCAAAATCTTTATTTTATGTGTATTTTAAAAAAAAAATCATGAAGCCTGTAGCTTACGCAAATAGCAAGTATGTGCAACTTGGTGTTCCTATTACTGAAATTGTCAACACTCAATAGTTGCATTTTTTCCCTATCTGTAAACTCTTTGGAGCTGAGATTATCTTTATATGTTTGTAATGTGCTCAGTAGAAAGAGGTCTTGATCCTGACTGCTGCTTCTGGACACTACTGGAAAAGAAATAATAAATAATGATGGCATATTTTCTCTTTCTTTCTATACTATAGTTTAAATGTTAGGAGTGTCTGTTGTTATGTTCTGAGAGCAGTCTGATAAATACATTACAAAAGACTAGCAAGTTGATGACCTGGTCTACATTCCAGGCACAGCTACACTACACCCTATTAAAATAACAGAATTCTTGCAAGGTGTATTCCTTTTAAAGCGACTAACGTGAATGCACAATATTCTTAAGAAATGTCATGTGGTAGCATTAATACATGCAAGTGTCTGTGTGTGTGTTGTATACTATGAAAAAGCAATTCTCTTTTCTTAAGTGCTGATCATGATACAATATTTCTATTAACATTGTTTTCTTCAATAGGAAAATGGCTGATTTTTTTTCAGAAGTCCGGAACAATCGCAGCTCCTGTCAAATTCAATGAGAATTGAGTGCTCAGTTCCTTTGAAAATCAGAATGTTTTGATTTAGACTCTAAATTTATGCACTCGTATTTGAAAATTTTGGCTTCTATTATTGTCTTTGTATATTTTGCCATTATCAATCATAATTCTTTCACCAGTATCACAATTTGTTGTGCATAGTTTTACAGGCATGTGATTCCCTACCCAGAAGATGCTTACAGTCTAAGGACCCAGTATTACAAGTTCTTACTGGGAAGGAGGACATATTCCTGCTAGAAGGGACTAATTGCAGTTGTTACTAGGAGTAATGATTACTAGTGTTTTCAGGATTGTGCACAATCGTTAGACCAAACTTGATACAAAAGGAAAGCTGGTTGGAGAGGGTGATACTACTTCCTGGGAAATGAAGCACCCATAAGGAGTGAGAAACAAAAGCTGTTAGCGTCATAGCTGTCATAACAGTTTCTCTGTTTAACTATTTAATACAAATATAAGTGATTGAAGTATATTTCAGCAGGAGATTAACTGTGATAATCTTTGCAGAGAAGAGAATCAAAAGTGTTTAATCTTGTACATTTTTTTCATATGTTTAGGAGCCAGGTGAAACAGCACTTCATTTAGCAGTCCGGACTGCTGACCCAACCTCTCTTCATCTGGTTGACTTCCTTGTACAAAACTGGTATGGATTGCTCACTTATTAACCAGAATAACTTTAATGACAAATGTACCAATTCAAAATCATTCTCATCATTTACATTGCTTTGTATAGTGTTTGTTTTTATTAATGATCATACTACTTAGTATATGTTTGATGTTGCATCTGAATAGAATTACTAACTTGAGTTGACCTTTGTGTTGTAAAGCAATAAAAAAGGGGGAAAAAATAAAAACATGAACATTAGGTACATGAAGTATGTAGAAAAAGAGAGACTATATAATCGAGTAGGGGGAAAAAAAGAGAAAACACTGAGGGAACTTCTATGACAAAGGAAAATCAGTGCAAATAGATAATGCAGAAAAGAGATGGCAAGAAAGCTTCCAAAATTGAGGATAGAATAATTCAAGGAAAGCAAGACAGTGAAAACAAAGGTATAGACATTTTTTTTCTCTCAGAAAATGAGATCTAAAAGAATTACATTAACCTAGGAAAAGATGGACATTTTAATAAAAGTAGGTTTAAAACTATGGAAAATATGAATACAGTAGAACCTCAAAGTTATGAACACTGCAGGAATGGAGATTGTTTGTAACTCTGAAATGTTCATAACGCTGAACAATATGTTATGGTTGTTCTTTCAAAAGTTTATAAGTGAACATTTATTTAATACAGCTTTGAAACTTTACTATGCATAAGAAAAATGCTGCTTTTAACCATCTTAATTTAAATGAAACAAACACAGAAACAGGTTTTTTTGTCTCTGCTACTTGATTATGTACTTCCAGTTCCAAATGAGGTGTGTGGTTGACTGATCAGTTTGTAACTCTGGTGTTCGTAAATCTGAGGTTCTGCTGTAGATGGCATAGCAGTGTTAAGTAGCAAGTTCTCAACCTATCAATGGTGGTTGAGATATTTTATGGGTGTAGAGAGGATGTGATGATGGGCAAGAAAACTTAGTGAAAATGCACGTTCTAAAGGAAATAAAATCAATTCATATACAATGCAGCATGATTATTTCTGATATGAGATTTCACAGTGTGTGCAGCGAGCTGACTAAATAGATCCTATGTCACTTAATGATTTCCTGTTGAGTGAAGAAAACAAAGAGCTGCTGCTGTCTTGTCAGATTGTGGGTTTAGCACAGTAGCAGTAATTAAGGGCTACAAGATGATCAGTAGGCTCATCACAGCCTATTTTTTCTAACACAGCTGATGTTTCCGGTTAACCTTCAGAATACAGTCTGAATTATACATGTTTTCCCTTCCCCTTTCCAGTAACTCATGTACCTATTTCACACTTCGTATAGTCTGTATAAGAGAGGAAACTTAGTCTTGTGGTTAAAGCACAGGACTTGAAGTCAGAAATGGGTTCCATTTCTAGATCTCTTGTTGACTTGTTATGTGTCCCCAAGCAAGTCACTCAGCCTTTCTGACTCTTCACTTCTCTCATCTGTCAAATGGAATAAATGATACTTGCCTACATTTGCAGAAGTGTTTTAAGGGTTAATTTATTAATGTTTGCAAAGCACTTTGAGACCATCAATTGGAAAATGCTTTAAAAATGCAAATTATCATTATTGGTTTTTGCAGATGGTTTGATACTTTGCACAGTGATTAGTTAAAGTGATTCTTCTTAGTTATGAAATCTTCACTTGATGATCTTTTATGTCAGTGTTTTTATCTACATAGCCAGATTTTTTTTGTCAGTTGTCACTCTTTGTCATGTTAAACTCAAAATTGGAGTGCACTTCTCCAACAAAAAGAGCCAGCCACTGGTTCTTTGTTATGTACAACACTGGTCAGCCACCTTATATATTTGTCTTCTAATCATTTATAATTTTCTGCGGGCAAGTGTACACTATAGATCTACATTGGCTTAGCTGCATCAGTGCAGCTGTGCCACTGGTGAAGATGCGCTATGCCAACAGAAGACCACTCTCCCATTGGCATAATTACTCCACCTCAGTGAGAAGCAGATGCTATGTCGGAGGGAGAGCATCTCCTGCCAATATAGTTCCGGTGTGCACAGCGCAAAACTTGCATTACTCGGCGAGGTGGGGAGGAAGAGACATAAGTTAGATCAACTTATGCAGTAGTGTAGATCTGCCCTGAGGCTGTTCTTTGATTTTCATAAATATACATGTTAAAACTCAAACGTCCAGAAATGGTGAAGAGTATTATCCTGTCATGCTAGTGACACAGTATCAGTAGACACTTTCATTCCAAGTCCCTGTTTTCAGGCAAGGGCTTCCAGCAAAAGAAAAAGAGAGCCTCTGAAAGAGGTCTGGTCATTGATGACTCCTGCTTATTCTTCCTGCTACCTCTAAGGGTACATCTTCTCTACCCGCCGTATCGGCGGGTAGCAATCGATTGCTTGGGGATCGATATATCACATCTCATCTAGACGCGATATATTGATCCCCGAACGCGCTTATATCGATTCCATAACTCCACCAACCCGAACGGAGTTGCAGAATTGACAGGGGGAGCCGCGGACATTGATCCCGCGCCGTGAGGACAGTGAGTAATTCGATCTTAGATACTTCGACTTCAGCTATGTTATTCACGTAGCTGAAGTTGTGTATCTAAGATCGATTTCCCCCCTGCCTTGTAGACCAGCCCTAAGACTCATGAGAATGAGGATTAGTTTTCTTATCCCTTCCAATAAGGATGTTTGAAGCCTCTCTGCTGCTTCATGTTCTGATTATATGGTGGACTCAGCTGTCCAGGCTAGACACAGCAGTAATAAAGGCTGCTGCAGCGCAAAGGCTAACGTGCAGGTCTCCCAGCTTGAGATGAGGATTCTATTCTAGTCATTGTGTGGAGCAGACAGTAATAAAAAATACAACATATGCACAAAGGAGCCAAATTCCAAAAAAAAGTCAGTCTTCTGACATGTAAAATCTTCAGTGGCTTTACAATGCATTAATGAAGATTTTCTCTTTTTGACATTGTCAGAGTCGCAGTAAGGGAATGGTATGCCACCATCAGGCTTAACACTCTCAAATAAAAATATGTGGGAAGATCACAGGAAAAGAGGGACATATATCAAACCTTGTTTTCAAACAAGATCATCACTTTTGGCAAGGTGCAAGGTGACACAAAACTACCAGAAATGGAATGGAATGGCCAAAAAGAAAAAAAGAAATGCTGTGACTTTCCAACTAAACTAAATTTAACAATATAAATAGGGCCCCACCAAATTCACTGTTAATTTTGGTCAATTTCATGGCCAGAGGTTTTTAAAATTAGTAAAAATTTCACTTTTCCACATGTTTACATCTGCAATTTCATGGCGTTGTAACTCTTGGAGTCTCAACCCAAAGGGGTGTTGGGGAAGGGGGGAGACAAGGCTATTGTAGGATGGTCGTGGGATTATCACCCTTCTGCCCTGCTGTCTTCAGAGCTGGGCAGCCAAAGAGGAAGGCTACTGGCCGGGTGCCAGCTCTAAAACCAGTACCACCAGCAGCAGCACAGAAGTGAGGGTGGCAGGGTTTGGAGGATGGATTACTGTATGTCCAGTTTTCTCAGGAATCTCCTGCTCCAGTGGGGGCAGGTGACAGCTCAAGGAGCCACAGCCTCTCCCTCCACTGGGAGGAGGTGATAGCTGGAACTGCGGAGCTTCCTGCAGTTGGGGGAGTTTCCTGGAGGTGGGTCTGACCCACCCCAGGAGCGGCCTCTGCAGGGGAAGAGGAAGACTCATCCCTCCCCATGCCCGCTGGGACTAACAGCTGGAGCCCTCCGTAGGGTAAGAGTCCTCGGCTGGGCACCAGATTTCATGGAAGAGATCAGTTTTCACGGTCCATGATGTGTTTTTCACAGCCATGAATTTGATAGAGCCCTAAATACAAAGTGCTTGTTAAGATACAAAGTTAGATTTGATAGTTTAACATGACTGAGAAAGAGGAGTTGGGTTTGACCACTCTTGATGGTGAATAGAGAGGAACTTAAGATACCTGTATAAGGAGCAGGGCACATACCCTTGGGCTTTGGAATGTTGGTGCAGAGAAAACATGCATACTCTATAACTTTCAGATACTGTTCAAAAAAGGTTCCAGAGCCACCTGCCTAGGCACACAACTCCCACAATATATTTCACTGAAAGTAATGCAGAGGCAGAACAAGAGTTACTGTTAGACTGAAAAGGAGAGTTACTTGTTGAAATACACTTTTGCTTTGAAGAAGTTATGTATGTTGTCCATAATAAAATACACTGTACAGATGACAAATTGGGGGCGGAACATGTATGTGATTTTTTTTTTCCTCATCTTTTTCTTTACTTTGTTTAGTGGAAACCTGGATAAACAAACTGCATTGGGGAATACAGTTCTACACTACTGCAGTATATATAATAAACCTGAATGTTTGAAATTGCTTTTGAGAGGCAAGCCAACTATTGATATAGGTAAGCTCGCTAATATGTAATACTTGAAATTTTTGTTCCTATAATATGAGTTTGACCAGTTTTATTTGTATACCAGTGTGTAAACACTGATTTACCAAGCAAAAATGAAAATTGTGTTAAGTACATATCTATGACCCAAATGCCCTATCAAGAAGACTGAGAGAGGGATAGCTCAGTGCTTTGAGCATTGGCCTGCTAAACCCAGGGTTTGTGAGTTCAATCCTTGAGGGGGCCACTTAGGAATCTGGGGCAAAAGTTGGTCCTGCTAGTGAAGGCAGGGGGCAGGAATCAATGACCTTTCAAGGTCCCTTCCAGCTCCAATTATATTGGTATATCTCCAATTATTATATTATTAGAGGAATTCAGCTAGGAAATTGGCTTCAAATAATTTTTTTCAAATATTTTCTTTCGAAGAATTGCAAGTTAATATATGGTTCCAGAGAGGTTTTACAGCATAATGTATATATAAAATTATTCCGCTTTTTAACTTATTTTATAGTAAACCAAGCTGGAGAGACAGCTCTGGACATAGCAAAGAGACTGAAAGCTACTCAGTGTGAAGAACTGGTAAGAAAAAGACTGTTTTTTAAGCACCCAACATCTCAAAACATTTGCAGAATTAAGATAAATCAGAAATTATTAAAATATTTAAAATTAAATAATGTCTCAAATTAAAGAAGAGAAGTTTCTTTTTCTAAAGATACTGTCTGTGCAGGAGTCCGACTCTGGATTTCCTATATCCAGGCTGGAAATTACCTTGCTTTTAAGGTGGGGTTTTTTTAAGTATTCTCTGGGTCTTCTGTAGCTTAGCTTGAGGGTTCTGCCCTGCTAGGTATGCTTCACCCTCAGAACATTCCAGCCAGTTTCTTTATGACTGGTCAGTGAAGAAGCTTGCTTTCTACAAGAAATGTTTTAATTATTTTAACCCGCACAGCTAGAGCTCTTACTTTTATAGATCCAGGTTAGAAGCTGTGCATCTTTCTCAGTTCTGGCCTCTTCCCCAGTCTGAGACATCGTGCCTGCACCTCACTGTATCTCATGGGACACATGTTCTCCCTGTCAGCCTTTCTGCCGGGACCTCAAATCAAGCCAGTAAAATGATGGTGCACATATCAAGGCTTGTCTGGTCTGGATCTCCCCTCAGATTTGCTGCCAGGAGCACAGAATGTATTTGTTAATGGAGTAATTAGACATCTCCATCTTCAGAATCCTGGAAAGAGAAATGGAAACAATCAATATTGAGCTCCTAAAGAACAAAAAACTAAGGTGGCAGTGAGTGAAAGTAAGGATAACTGACATCCATTGTGGGTTACAGAAGTATGCTGGAGCTCTGATGGTTAAAACTCTTAGACATCTCCTGTAGGGGAACTGCTTTGTTAAATGCAGACAGAATGTTCCAGGGCCACATAACAGGAGTTCTGATTGGGCAGTGCCATTGAGTAGACCTACAGGTACCTGAGAGGGCCAGAAGTGTTAGAACTTGGGGAATTTCCCACTGGACCAGAAACCCAATAATGAGAATTCTTCTTCGAGTGATTGCTCATATCCATTCCAGTTAGGTGTACACGCCGCGCGTGCACATTCGTCGGAAAACTTTTACCCTAGCAACTCAGTGGGCCGCAGGTCGCCCCCTAGAGTGGCGCCACCATGGCGCTCCATATATACTCCTGCCGGCCCACCCGCTCCTCAGTTCCTTCTTACCGCCCGTGTCGGTCGTTGGAACAGTGGAGCGCGGCTTAGCTGACCTCCACTTCCCTAGCTACTCGTTTTCTCGTATATAATTATGCAGTTATAACCCTTTTATATATATATTTGTATGGTTATACGTGTTTTCTTTGCTAACATGGTTAGTTTAGTCAGCGGGGTTCAGGAAGTAGCCCCTTCCATGAGCCCAGTGCCGGAGCCATGCATGGCTCACCGGGTTTTAAAAGGGGCCCGGCCTGCCAAAAGCCGCGGCCGAAGAGAGATCTACATGACTCCTGTTTGAAGTGCCTCAGGGAAGCACACTTGACAGATAAGTGCCCCATTTGCAAGGCTTTTAAGCCGAGAACAAAAAGGTGCGGGACTTTCACTTACCCCTCCACCTTGGGCGCCGAGCGATGTTCAAGCGGCGGGCAGAAGCGCCTCCTCGGTACCGGACCCCGCCGTTACTACCAAGGCCTTTCGGCACCGACCGTCGCCGGCACCGATGTCGACTCGGCACCGCTCCCTTCTTCCGAGGTCGAGAGAGCCTACGAATCCTGCTGGTGCCTGGAGGCTCCCCGGCACGCGCCGTGGTTGAGCCCCCTGCTCCCGCTGCTTCCGTGCCACCTGCATCGCAGCCAGAGAGCTCGCCTAAGTTGCGTTACCCGGCACCGACACCTGCAGAGGCACCGATGACTTCGGCTCCGTTGATTCCAGTCCCCCAGGACCACGGAATCCGGTGCCTGGCAGCTCCCCGGCTCGCGCCGTGGTAGAGCTTACTGCTCCTGCTGCTTCTGTGCCAACTGCACCACAGCTAGAGAGCTCGTCTAAGATGGCTCGCCCGGCACCGATGACGTCGGCACCGTCGATCCCGGTCCCACGAGGGCTGTAGAATCCGGTGCCTGACGGCTCCCCGGCGCGCGCCGTGGTTGAGCTACTGCTCCTGCTGCTTCCGTGCCAGCGGCACCGCAGCCAGAGAGCTCGTCTAAGTCGGATAGCCCGGCGCCGACACCTGCTACGGCACCGATGACGTCGTCACCGTCGATCCCGGTCCCACAAGGGCCGTAGAATCCGGTGCCTGACGGCTCCCCGGCACGCGCCGTGGTTGAGCGTATTGCTCCTGCTGCTTCCGTGCCAGCGGCACCGCGGCCAGAGGGCTCGTCTAAGTCGGATCGCTCGGCACCGGCACCTGCTGCGGCACCGATGACGTCGGCACCGTCGATCCCGGTCCCACAAGGGCCGTAGAATCCGGTGCCTGACGGCTCCCCGGCACGCGCCGTGGTTGAGCTACTGCTCCTGCTGCTTCCGTGCCAACGGCACCGCAGCCAGAGAGCTCGTCTACGTCGGATCGCCCGGCACCGACACCTGCTGCGGCACCGATGACGTCGGCACCGTCGATCCCGGTCCCGCAAGGACCGTAGAATCCGGTGCCTGACGGCTCCCCGGCACGCGCCGTGGTCGAGCTAATGCGCCGGCTGCTTCCGTGCCAACGGCACCGCAGCCAGAGGGCTAGTCTAAGTCGGATCGCCCGGCACCGACACCTGCTGCGGCACCGATGACGTCGGCACCGTCGATCCCGGTCCCGCAAGGACCGTAGAATCCGGTGCCTGACGGCTCCCGGGCACGCGCCGTGGTTGAGCTCCTGCTCCGGCTGCTTCCATGCCAACGGCACCGCAGCCAGAGGGCTAGTCTAAGTCGGATTGCCCGGCACCGACGCCTCTGAGGCACCGACAACATCGGCACCGTCGATTCCAGTCCCACAAGGGCTATCGAATCCGGTGCCCGACGGCTCCCCGGCACGCGCCGTGGTTGAGCGTATTACTCCCGCTGCTTCAGTGCTGACGGCATCGCAGCCAGACAGCTTATCTAACTCGGTTCGCCCAGCACCGACACCTACCGAAGCTCTGATGACCTCGGTACCGTGGATCCCGGTCCCACGAGGGCCGTCGAATCCGGTGCCTGACAGCTCCCCAGTACGCACTGTGGTTGAGCCTGCTGTTCCCTTCACGCCGGAGATGTTACCAACGGCGAAGGCTCTCAGTGCCATGACAGAGTCAGTGCTGCCTGTCCCGGGCACCGCCGGTACGGGTAATACAGTCTCTTCAGGGGACTGTCCCCTGTCAGCACAGCAGAGCGGCACCGTTCATGATCACGGTCCCGCAGACACTCCAAGTCCTGTCGGCACGCCGGACACCACTGGCAGTCCCGGTGCTGTTTTCCTCGGTACTGGTCACACTCGCTGCACCGGTCGGTATCCCGTTCGCCGACCCGCTATCGGCACCGTTCCGACCTCTGGCACCGGGGCAGGTACCTTGACTCCTGTAGCCCTTCTCCGAGCCTCGAGATCTCGGTCGACCTCCCGACACCGTTCTGGTTGTGGGTCTGGATCTCGTTCCAGGTACCGATACGCCTCCCGATGCCGGTCCCCGGTGCCGAGTTGGGCAAGGTCCGAGTGAGTCAGAGACTCTGCCTGTGCCTTCTTTTAGTACCTCCATGGCCGTCCGGACACGCATCCGGGTCATCCCATATGCGCAGATTTTATGCTCAGGACCACGATCCTGATATGATGGCCAGCGGGCGCCAGCCCGAAGCAGAAAGAGGCTTGGCGAATGAACAGGCTTGGCCGCCAGGTGTACTCTGCAAGGGCCCTGCAGCTCGGGGTAGCAAAGCAACAAGCCTTGCTTAGCTGCGATAATTATAGCACCTGAGTGAAGGAGCTTCTCCCTCAAAACTTCCACCTGGAGTTCGCTGCCGTCTTGGAGGACGGGGGGAAAGAAGGTTCCCAGAGTGTCCCTCCAGGCCTCGTTGGACGCAGCAGACTCTGCGGCCGGCACTCTGGCCTTGAGTGTCGCCGTGAGGTGCATTTCATGGCTTCAGGTTTTAAACCTCCGGCCGGAGCTGCGGTATGCCATTCAGGATTTACCCTTTGTTGGTAAAGGCATCTTCGCGGCAGAGACAGCCCCAGACTGCGAAGTCTGGTGGGCAATAGGGTCCTAATGCGTCTCAGCATGTATACGCCAGCGACCAAACGCAGGCCTTTCTGGCCCCAGCCGCCATACTCTGTGCCTAGCCAGAGGCAGAACTCTGGCAAACGGCAGGGCCAAGGTGGTCGCAGACGAACGTCAGGACCCCTAAAGAGCCAAAGTCAAGGTCCCTCGCAATTACCACTGGGACCAAAGACGGACCTTCCAAGGTTCACCTGAGGACGGTGTACCAGTCGCAGGACGGGATCCCGATCCCGCTTTCTCCTGGCATGGCCCCAGTTACTTTCAGATCGCTGGGTCCTGCGCACGATGGAGCATAGGTACCACCTTTAATTTGCTCCAGCCCTGTCCCACTTCAGCGGACGAAAGGGGTAAGGGGTTTTACCCCCGTTATGCCCTAGTCCCCCACTCGAACACAGGTCTCAGACCTTCTTGGTCCTGCACGGACTCAACCGGGTTAGGATAAGGTTGGAGTTCTGCATGGTATCCCTGGGAATTATTATTCCATCCTTGCCTCCTGGGGGCTACTGTGCCGCCCTGGATATGAAGCACGCGTACTTTCGCAATGCCATCTTCCCTCCGCACGGGAGATGCCTCCGCTCTATAGCCGACTGTCAATACTCCCGGTTTACGGCCATAGTCGCCGCCTACCGTCGCTGATGTCGGATATGCGTTTTTCCGTATCTGGACGATTCGCTTATCCACGGAGACTCTGAGACACAAACCACTCAGCGCGTGGGCATCGCCACGGTCTTATTCACAGGTCAAGGCCTGCTGTTTATTATAGAGCAATCCACTCTGGTCCCCACGCAGAGGTTGGGCTCCCTAGGGGCTATCCTGGTCTCCTACCTAGCCGGAGCCTGCTTATTGCAACTGAGATTTTAGGCGATGGCAACAATCATCTGAGGTCTGAAGGCTTTCCCAACGACCTCAGCTCGTTCTTGTCTCAGTCTCCTGGGTCCATGGTTGCCCGCAAGTTTGTAACCAAACACGCCAAGCTCCACCTCCGTCCTCTCCAAGTCCGACTCACTGCCCCTGACGGCGGACGCCTCATCTCTCTGCTCGAGTGTTCATAGTCACCTCTGAGCTTAAGGCCTTTGGTCTTCTAGGGAGCTGGCATTCCTCCTCAATGCCCCAAAAATTGAGAGTAGTCCGCCTGGCATGCCAGGGGTTCCAGCGGCAGCTGCGAGGCCGTTGTATCTCGGTGTTTACAGCCAACACAACGACCAGGTGCTTCATAAGTATTCAGGGGGGACATAGTCCCCCCCCCCTTTTTTGTCAGGAGGCCATCCATTTCCGGGTCTTTGGCATGGCCCACTCGATGGAGCTGGCGACGTCCTTTCTCCCAGGCGTTTGGAACGTCCTAACTCTTTGCCTCAGCAGGTCTTTCCTGCCTTACGAGTGATCACTCTGCCCCATGTGAGGCGTCCCGCTTTCCGGAAGTGGAGATGTTTCCTCACACAGACCTGTTCGCTCACCGCGAGAGCAGGAAATGCCAGGTGTTCTGCTCCTTCCAAGGTCTCTCCTCGGAATCGATCTTGGACGCATTCCTGATGCCGTGGAAAGGCCAACTGCATTATGCCTTCCCACTGTTCCCACTGGTTCATTAGGTCCTGCTCAAACTCCGCAGGGGCAGAGCGTGCATCATCATGATCACTCCAGAATGGGCCAGGCAGCGCTGACATACCACGTTACTCGGCCTGTCAGCCCAGACCTCATCACTCAGGGCAACGACAGGCTTCGTCACTCGGACCTGCAGCCTCTTCGCCTCACGGTGGCTGCTGCGTACCTGAGTCGGGGTGACAGGCAGCCTTCCACCTGGTCGATGTACCGGGCCAGGTGGAAGCGTTTCTTTTACAGCTGCAATACGCTCGATCTTGCTCCTGCTGAGGTCTCGATCCCCTCTGTTTGGCCTGCCTCTGGCCTTCAGCGGCAGGACCTGGCGGTATCAGCGCTGAGGATACACTCGGCAGCCATCTCTACCTTCCAGCAGGCTGAGATGGACGTTCAGTGTTCTCACGCTCTATGGGTTCGAGGTCCCTCAAGGGCTTGGAGCGCTTGCACCCTCGGGTGCGCCGCCCAGCCCCGACCTGGGACCTCAACCTAGTCTTGGCCAGACGGGTCTCTGAGATCAGAGCTCTTACGGGGTTCCGCCGTACACTAGGTTTCACAATGACAAGGTGCAGTTATGACCGCACCCGGCTTTCCTCCCTAAGGTGGTTTTGGCTTTTCATGTTACCCACAGTTCAACGCAATGGGCACAACCGTTGCACTCCTTGGACATCTGTGGAGTGCTCGTATTATATTGTGCTGACAGAACCATTTCATAAGGTGCCCCAGCTCTATCCCGGTAGCGGGCCAATGGGAGGTCTTGCTTGTTCTCCTCTCAGAGGATCTCATCTGGGGTGATGGCGGACATCCCCACTTGTTATGGTTTGGCTCATATTTCCCCAAGCCACATCAACGTGCATTCTACCAGGGCTCAGGCTTCATCTGTCGCCTTGCTGGCTCGTGTTTCTACCCACGAGATCTGTCGCGAAGCTCCATTGGTCCTCGGTCCATACCTTTGCTTCGCAGTATGCCCTGGTTCAGCAGTCAAGAGAGGCTGTAGCCTCTGGCTCAGCAGTTTTATTCTGCCACATTTCACTCCGACCCCACCGCCTTTGTAAGGCTTGGGATTCACCTAACTGGAATGGATATGAGCAATCACTCGAAGAAGAAAAGACGGTTACTCACCTTTGTAACTGTTGTTCTTCGAGATGTGTTGCTCATATCCATTCCACACCTGCCCTCCTTCCCCACTGTCGGAGTAGCCGGCAAGAAGGAACTGAGGAGCGGGTGGGCCGGCAGGAGTATATATGGAGCGCCATGGTGGCGCCACTCTAGGGGGCGACCTGCCGGCCCACTGAGTTGCTAGGGTAAAAGTTTTCCGACGAATGTGCACGCGCGGCGCGTACACCTAACTGGAATGGATATGAGCAACACATCTCGAAGAACAACAGTTACAAAGGTGAGTAACCGTCTTTTCTTCAAGGTGACGTTTTCAGAGAAGCAGAATAACATGTAAGTAATTTTTCCTCCTTGTTTTTGAAAGAAACTGGCTGGAATGTTTCTGGCCTCTAAGGATATGTCTACACTGCCATTAAAAACCCGTGCCAGCTGACTCAGGCTCTTGGGGCGTGGGCTAAGGGGCTGTTTAAATGCAATGTACATGTTTGGGTTTGGGCTGGAGCTTAGGTTATAGGATCCTGCGAGGTAAAAGGATCCCAGAGCCTAGACAGCAGCCTGAGCCCAAATGTCTACACAGCAATTAAACATCCCCTTAACCTGAGCTCAGTGAGCCTGAGTCATCTGGTAGATACTATCACTTCTGCTACTCTAGTGCTCTTGCTTTTTCTAGTGCTGCAGACACATTATCCATTAAAAGAAGAGCTACTGCACAACAGCATTGTGAGGTCTGGCTGCTAACTTTTTGACTGTGTATACAATGGTTTTGTGTAGGAATAAATGTACCTTCTATGAAAACCTTAGCAATAAAGCATCAGGCATACTAAACTGTTGACTTGAGGCAGTTTGACAGTAAAAAGTTTTTGATGCCATTAATGACTCTTTAAAGTCAAAGATCTAACTAATCAGCACTACATTTGCTTATTATTGTAATTGAAATCCTGCAAGTACCTACTCAGACTGTCATGGCTAATTAAAAATAAGACTGATGATTTCATGTGTTTTTATATTTTTGCATATTCGGGGAAGAGAAAAAAAATCTTTCTTTGAAAACTGACAGTGGGACTAAGTTTACAGTTTAAAGGAAATGGCTACACTTAATATCTATGTAAACTATATAGGAAGTAAAAAGTTATGGTGTCAAAGTATTTGTGCTGATGAAGATAAATCGATGGGTAAACTTTCTTTGGGTAGATTTCCATTCAGTTAAATTAAGTAAGATGTCCTAACCTCTGTCCAGTGCTTTGTAAATATACAAATTGTTATTTATGTTGTTTAGGTCTGACATTGTGTTTAGTGTTGTATGATGCAAGACAGCCTCAACACCAAAGAGCTTACAATATGAAATAAGTGAAAGAACACACACACACACACACACACACACACACAGTGGGAAGTATGAGGCAGTAGATAAGAAGTTTTATTATTCTCCATAATTTCAGTAAACTGCTTTTTAAAGGTCAGCACAGAAGATATGGGCCTCTGCGTGGGGTTTGAGTGAGTCATATACACTGGCCAGCAGGAGTTCGGAGGACATTCCATGTGTAGGGGGTAGTGTGCTGGGGGGAGAGGATATGACAACTTCATATTGGTCTTACGAAGTGCTTTGATACTACGGTGATGGGGACCATCTAAGTACATAGACAGGAAAGTGTCAGTTTATAAATTTACTTTGCTCCTTTCTTCCCACTCTTCCATAGATGGCACCACAAATGGCACACACAAAAATAACTAGTATTCTCTAATAGTTTGACCTGAAAAGCTGTGCAGAAAAGGGCAAATTGTTTTTTAGAGAAACTCTCCAGATGTATGCTGCTTTATACAGACATTCTATTGTGTTAAAAGTATTAGCATGTTTAAATTAAATGTTACAACTCCCATGGGTTAATAAGTGCTTTAAAGAAAAATTGATTTAAATGTTTATGTGGATGTTTTTGTTTCTTTGGCCTTATGATTTTAATTTTGGAGAAGAGAGAAGGGTTTAAAACTAAGTGGTTTTTTGCCATTTGTTCAAACTCTTAAATATTAAAAATTCTTACTGTACACTTTTTGGAATAGGAAGCAGAGATTGACGAAACAATAAGCATTTAGATACTGTTACATTTTTGCTTTTCAGCTTTCCCAAGCCAAGGCAGGGAAGCTAAATCCACATGTACATGTAGAGTATGAGTGGAACCTTCGACAGGAAGAAATTGATGAAAGTGATGATGATTTAGATGACAAGGTAAAAGTGAAGTTTGAATGACTGACATGGGTTTCCAAGAAGTTCTCAAAGTTGGCTAGTTTTGTGGAAATGTAAGAAAATATTTTTTATTTAAATTTAATATGAAATTCAATAGTTGCTACTTAGGCATTTGAAACTAATGCTGAAATCTGTATCCTGTCCCAGTTTTTCGGGTAATTGCACATCTGCATTCCACTGTACGATACTCTGTGCACAGTTGTCAAAACTTTTTCCTTTAGCAGTACTCATCAGGGTAGCTTGTGCACCTTCTGTTGCCACGTGCCACTGCATGCTATGTAAGAATGTGGAGCCATCCCCAACCCTCCTCAGTTCCTTCTTACCACCAGTAACAGTTGTTGGAGTGCTCCTAGTCTTGCTATCACAAGTTTATTTCCCTCACTCTGTATATAGTCTATTTCTCATTTAGTAGTTAGTTAAATATAGTCTATAGTTCATGCTAGTCTTAAGTTTCAGTTTTTAGGTCCTTTTGGACCAAATTTGATTCTCAGGCCCAGGACTGGGGCTAGAACCATGCCTCACTCTCTGTCATTCAAATCCTGCCTGTTGTAAGCCAAACTGATGCTGGTTGGTGACCCACACCTAGGGTGACCAGATAGCAAGTGTGAAAAATTGGGACAGGGGTGTAATAGGTCGCATATATAAGACAAAGCCCCTAATATCAGTATGGTCCAGATAATATTGGGACATGTCACCCTACCCACATCCCAGCTGGCTAAAATGTTTGGAGGAGTCCCATATCAGTGACAAGTGTCACATAGAGGGTTTAAACCTAGCTCTAAAAAAGATAGAGCAGCAAGAACCAAGTGTCTCCTTACAGAAGTGACACTTCGCCCTCTTTGGGAACCGTCAAACGCTGAGCACAGCACCATCAGTACGCAGTGTGTCTCCTGAGATAACTTCGGTGCTACATTCTATGTCTCCGGAAATGAGGAAGAGACAGATCTTCCAAGGACATAGTACCTCATACAGCAAGACCTTTGGTACTGAGGCCAGCTAGAAGCAAGAATTCTGAGAGGGACACTGAGGAGAAGCATTCTCCAGAGTGTTCCTCTGCTACGAAGGGGGAATATTTGTCAACTCCAGAACCTGTGCCAGGTCTGTCGAGGTCAACCCCTGAAGTTCCTATACACTGGTTTCAAGACCGTGTTCCAGTACCAACAATGCCAGAGGCATAATGCTGCTGCCAAAGAATTGTTTAACCTTTCTGTATTGGTGTCCCTGGTGATGCAGGAAGGGTTTCAGCTGATCCTGGTGACTGTAGTTCCTGCACCAGCTTCTCAAGACCATGTAGTGCCAATGCCACTTCCAGTACCTAGAAGGCCTATATATTCCAGGGGCAAGCTACTGTTAATATCCCCAGTACCACCGTCCCCTGGTTCGGCTTACCTGTGCCCTGTCCACCTGGGTTCTGCTCCACCATTATCACGGGACTCAGATTTGGAAGTGGGGTCTTTTGTGTCCCATACCAGACAAGCAGTTGATGTTCCATAAGAGCCTTAAGGTACATGGATGTCACATCAGTCCCAGCAGTGGGCACATTGCAAAGGGCAATGGCCTGCATAACCATGGGGCCCACCACCATGTCAGTGGCCATTCTAGAAGGTGGGGTGTCCCTCCCTCCTGTTAAGTCCTCTCTTCACCTGTCTGGTTGACTTCCTTGAGGATGCACAGAGATCGTCAGCACCACAGACAATGGTTTCTGGTGCCCAGTAACAGGAGCAGTACTGAGCAAATGGAAATTGCTCAGACAGCACCTCCACTGCAAGAGGGAGATCAGCCATTCCCTCAGCATTACACTGTGTTCTGATGGTGCGTCTTCTTCCTCATCACCCAGTGAGGTTGTAGAGATGGTGAGTGATTCTCCACAACCAGAGAATTACCATGCTCACTAAGGACTGCTTAAAAGGGTGGCCTTGGTTTTAGACAGTCAAGTGGAAGCAGTCCATGAAAAATACCACAAGCTAGTGAACATATTAGTATCTGTGGGAGCTCTCCAGAGTGGCAATTCCAATTAATGAAGCAATTCTGGAGTTAAACAAGTGTAAAAGGTGGATCCTCTGTAACTTGAAGTCTCTAAACCATGATTTGAAGCCTTTTTAGTAACGCAGCCAGAGGTTCTGAGTCTATTACAGGAGTGGGTGAGTGAGGTTCTATGGCCTTCAGTGTGCAGAAGGTCAGAGTAGATGATCATGGTGGTCTCTTCTGGCCTTAAAGTCTATGAGTCTATAAAACATCACAGCATTTAAAGACAGCTACTGGAGGACTCCAGGCAGTTCACTCTTGTGATAGAGAAGGGTAAACTGGTGGCAAGGACAGCTCTATGATTGCAGAGGGTGCCTGAGCTACCCGACGAGTACCACAGTTCTGACAACTGTATATGAGGCACACACACATTTTCAGTAGAATGGACATGTGAAACACATCTCGAAGAACAACAGTTACAGAAAGGTAGGTAACCATTTCTTCTTTCATTAAAATGTTTATTCATAGATGTTAAAATATGCCCATTGAAGATGGGACATATCTTTAATGTAAAATGCATGTATGTAATTAAAAACAGAGGTTGCCCATTTTTACTTTCAGTTTTAATTTTAGCCACCAGAAGAAAATGAATTTAATTAAATCAATATAGTTGTCCTTTTTTATGCTGATTTTTCCCCTCCAAATTGAGATAGTTTAGGGTTTTTTAATTCACAGAAGATGAACTTTTCGTGTTAAATAAACTTTCTACAAATCCATAATATGTTTTTACTTGTTGCATCAACAGACTTGTTTGTTTTTCAAGAACTGTGTTGCACAGTTCTGGGAAAAGGAAGGATGAAAGAACCAAATTCAGAGCAAAAGGAAGGATTTTCTAGTGGTTAGAGTGCTAGTCTGGGTCTTGGGAGACCAGGTTTCAATTCTGTGCTCTCCCACAGACATCCTGTGTGATCTTAGCTAAGTCACTTAATTGCTCTGGGTGGTCTGTTCCCCATCTGTAAAATGGGGATAATAGTACTTCCCTACCTCACACAGATATGAGGAGAAATTCACTAAAAATGTTGGAAGTTGCCCCATTATTACCAAAATGGGGACCTTAGGGATCTTCAAAATAGAAAATGACACATATATTGGGAAAAGAAAATATAGCATCTTGTAAATGGCTACTGCAGGAAGCATGCGAAACTTGTTTGCCTGAAAAGTTATTCCTTTATTTCTCTATGCATTTATAATTCATTCTAGCATCATATGTAATTTTAACTTAATTTCCTGGCCCCACTGGCAGTCTTCCTCCTTGACTTCAATTGGGCCAGGATTTTAAGTGCAATTCAAACTGAAGATTTACTGTTACCTCCTAAATAATAATTTGTTAAAAGCCAAGCGAGGTGAATAGCATAACTGTATAGCACTACATATATATAGTTTTCAGTGCCAGTAATGTAATTACAATTTGTAAATGTTAATCTGCTAAAGCCACAGCCATTAATTTATGTGGAAGGAGTGGGAGTTTCACGAATGAGGATACTTTAAGGGGATGAGCTGAAGTTATCTAACCAATAAGCAAGGAAACCATATTGGTATCTGTTTATATATATATCAGGAACTAGTTCTGTTGTAATCATACAAATATTTTATCTGTATTTAATCATATAGACACACACACATATCCTTCCTGTATATATATATATATATACACAGTGGCATTCACATTTTGTATAGTATTGTAAAAAAGATAACAAAGCTGAGAATTGCTGGACTCCAAAATGTTTATATTTTGAATATATTGTCCCTACTATACTAAATCCCTGCTATAATGTAAATTTTCTCTCTTTTCTTAGCCTAGTCCTATAAAGAAAGAACGTTCTCCAAGACCCCAGAGCTTTTGTCACTCTTCCAGTGTTTCCCCCCAAGACAAAATGACTCTGCCAGGATTTAGCACTCCTAGAGACAAACAAAGACTGTCCTATGGAGCCTTTACAAATCAGATTTTTGTCTCTACAAGCACAGATTCTCCGGCTTCTCCAACAGCAGATGCTCCTCCTCTCCCTCCTAGAAATGCTGGCAAAGGTAAGTCTGTTCGCAAAAATGTAATGGAAACCAAAAATGATTGTTCGATGGTTATCGTAACCAACCTGAACACTTTGTGTTCTTTCAAGATTTAGTGTGTTTTTCCTTCATTTTGTATAATGCTTTTTAATCTGATTAAGTTCACATACTGAAAGCTTGCATTTTACAGTGCTGAAATGAAAAGTTTACAGTAGATTTGTATTTAAGTTGCATCCGACATGAATTGTTAAGAATAAAAAATATGTACTACAATTTTGTTTTCTAAAAAGCAGCTAATTCATTCTATATAAAACTAATTCTGCTCATGTTATGCTTGTTATTTAAACCCATTATTTCAATAGTACGTACTAGACATGAACCCAAACCAAAATCTCAAATCTGGTACATTTTGGTAACTAATGAGTGATGCTTCAGGTTAAAATGCTGTGCAGCTTCTGGCAGAGAAGACAGCCAGACCATGAGCAGGCTGATGAGGTCCCCACTTTTCATACGAGACTTTCCACATGTGGAGTTGCTAGTATGGCTCTGCTGAACACTAATGGAGTGGAAGGAAGGTCCTAAGCCCTGCACCAGGTGTCCAGCAAACCGCATATTCACTGAAAAACTGAGCAAGAGGCCCCAGGTCTTCACTGAGTGAAACAACCACTTGGTTTTGTAGGATTATCTATGAAGAAGTAGTACGGGTTTGTGCTAAAGTTGTGTAATCAGCATCATGTGCACTTAATGTAAAGCCATGAGATATTTAATGTTGCCTTTTTGTGATGAAATAATAAATTTTATAATAGTGTTAAAAGGGAAGAGAGTCTCTTACAACTATATTAGTCCTGAAGATTTTTTCATACCTGATGTATTATTGCTATAAGAGATGTTAATAGTTCTTCTTCGAGTGATGGCTCATATCCATTCCAGTTAGGTGTACGCGCCGCGCGTGCACATTCGTCGGAAAACTTTTACCCTAGCAACTCAGTGGGCCGGCAGGTCGCCCCCTAGAGTGGCGCCACCATGGCGCTCCATATATACTCCTGCCGGCCCACCCGCTCCTCAGTTCCTTCTTACCGCCCGTGTCGGTCGTTGGAACAGTGGAGCGCGGCTTAGCTGACCTCCACTTCCCTAGCTACTCGTTTTCTCGTATATAATTATGCAGTTATAACCCTTTTATATATATATTTGTATGGTTATACATGTTTTCTTTGCTAACATGGTTAGTTTAGTTAGCGGGGTTCAGGAGTAGCCCCTTCCATGAGCCCAGTGCTGGAGCCATGCATGGCTCACCGGGTTTTAAAAGGGGCTCGGCCTGCCAGAAGCCGCGGCCGAAGAGAGATCTACATGACTCCTGTTTGAAGTGCCTCAGGGAATCACACTTGACAGATAAGTGCCCCATTTGCAAGGCTTTTAAGCCGAGAACAAAAAGGTGCGGGACTTTCACTTACCCCTCCACCTTGGGCGCCGAGCGATGTTCAAGCGGCGGGCAGAAGCGCCTCCTCGGCACCGGACCCCGCCGGTACTACCAAGGCCTTTCGGCACCGACCGTCGCCGGCACCGATGTCGACTCGGCACCGCTCCCTTCTTCCGAGGTCGAGAGAGCCTACGATTCCTGCTGGTGCACCGCAGCCAGAGAGCTCGTCTAAGTCGGATCGCCCGGCACCGGCACCTGCTGCGGCACCGATGACGTCGGCACCGTCGATCCCGGTCCCACAAGGGCCGTAGAATCCGGTGCCTGACGGCTCCCCGGCACGTGCCGTGGTTGAGCTACTGCTCCTGCTGCTTCCGTGCCAACGGCACCGCAGCCAGAGAGCTCGTCTACGTCGGATCGCCCGGCACCGACACCTGCTGCGGCACCGATGACGTCGGCACCGTCGATCCCCGGTCCCGCAAGGGCCGTAGAATCCGGTGCCTGACGGCTCCCCGGCACGCGCCGTGGTTGAGCTAATGCTCCGGCTGCTTCCGTGCCAACGGCACCGCAGCCAGAGGGCTAGTCTAAGTCGGATCGCCCGGCACCGACACCTGCTACGGCACCGATGACATCGGCACCGTCGATCCCGGTCCCGCAAGGGCCGTAGAATCCGGTGCCTGACGGCTCCCCGGCACGCGCCGTGGTTGAGCTTCTGCTCCGGCTGCTTCCATGCCAACGGCACCGCAGCCAGAGGGCTAGTCTAAGTCGGATTGCCCGGCACCGACGCCTCTGAGGCACCGACAACATCGGCACCGTCGATTCCAGTCCCACAAGGGCTATCGAATCCGGTGCCCGACGGCTCCCCGGCACGCGCCGTGGTTGAGCGTATTACTCCCGCTGCTTCAGTGCTGACGGCACCGCAGCCAGACAGCTTATCTAACTCGGATCGCCCGGCACCGACACCTACCGAAGCTCTGATGACCCCGGTACCGTGGATCCCGGTCCCACGAGGGCCGTCGAATCCGGTGCCTGACGGCTCCCCAGTACGCACTGTGGTTGAGCCTGCTGTTCCCTTCACGCCGGAGATGTTACCAACGGCGAGGGCTCTCAGTGCCATGACAGAGTCAGTGCTGCCTGTCCCGGGCACCGCCGGTACGGGTAATACAGTCTCTTCAGGGGACTGTCCCCTGTCAGCACAGCAGAGCGGCACCGTTCATGATCACGGTCCCGCAGACACTCCAAGTCCTGTCGGCACGCCGGACACCACTGGCAGTCCCGGTGCTGTTTTCCTCGGTACTGGTCACACTCGCTGCACCGGTCGGTATCCCGTTCGCCGACCCGCTATCGGCACCGTTCCGACCTCTGGCACCGGGGCAGGTACCTTGACTCCTGTAGCCCTTCTCCGAGCCTCGAGATCTCGGTCGACCTCCCGACACCGTTCTGGTTGCGGGTCTGGATCTCGTTCCAGGTACCGATACGCCTCCCGATGCCGGTCCCCGGTGCCGAGTCGGGCAAGGTCCGAGTGAGTCAGAGACTCTGCCTGTGCCTTCTTTTAGTACCTCCATGGCCGTCCGGACACGCATCCGTGCCATCCCATATGCGCAGATTTTATGCTCAGGACCACGATCCTGATATGATGGCCAGCGGGCGCCAGCCCGAAGCAGAAAGAGGCTTGGCGAATGAACAGGCTTGGCCGCCAGGTGTACTCTGCAAGGGCCCTGCAGCTCGGGGTAGCAAAGCAACAAGCCTTGCTTAGCTGCGATAATTATAGCACCTGAGTGAAGGAGTTTCTCCCTCAAAACTTCCACCTGGATTTCGCTGCCGTCTTGGAGGACGGGGGGAAAGAAGGTTCCCAGAGCGTCCCTCCAGGCCTCGTTGGACGCAGCAGACTCTGCGGCCAGCACTCTGGCCTTGAGTGTCGCCGTGAGGTGCATTTCATGGCTTCAGGTTTTAAACCTCCGGCCGGAGCTGCGGTATGCCATTCAGGATTTACCCTTTGTTGGTAAAGGCATCTTCGCGGCAGAGACAGCCCCAGACTGCGAAGTCTGGTGGGCAATAGGGTCCTAATGCGTCTCAGCATGTATACGCCAGCGACCAAACGCAGGCCTTTCTGGCCCCAGCCGCCATACTCTGTGCCTAGCCAGAGGCAGAACTCTGGCAAACGGCAGGGCCAAGGTGGTCGCAGACGAACGTCAGGACCCCTAAAGAGCCAAAGTCAAGGTCCCTCGCAATTACCACTGGGACCAAAGACGGACCTTCCAAGGTTCACCTGAGGGCGGTGTACCAGTCGCAGGACGGGATCCCGATCCCGCTTTCTCCTGGCATGGCCCCAGTTACTTTCAGATCGCTGGGTCCTGCGCACGATGGAGCATAGGTACCACCTTTAATTTGCTCCAGCCCTGTCCCACTTCAGCGGACGAAAGGGGTAAGGGGTTTTACCCCCGTTATGCCCTAGTCCCCCACTCGAACACAGGTCTCAGACCTTCTTGGTCCTGCACGGACTCAACCGGGTTAGGATAAGGTTGGAGTTCTGCATGGTATCCCTGGGAACCATTATTCCATCCTTGCCTCCTGGGGGCTACTGTGCCGCCCTGGATATGAAGGACGCGTACTTTCGCAGTGCCATCTTCCCTCCGCACGGGAGATGCCTCCGCTCTATAGCCGACAGTCAATACTCCCGGTTTACGGCCATAGTCGCCGCCTACCGTCGCTGATGTCGGATATGCGTTTTTCCGTATCTAGACGATTCGCTTATCCGCGGAGACTCTGAGACACAAACCACTCAGCGCGTGGGCATCGCCACGGTCTTATTCACAGGTCAAGGCCTGCTGTTTATTATAGAGCAATCCACTCTGGTCCCCACGCAGAGGTTGGGCTCCCTAGGGGCTATCCTGGTCTCCTACCTAGCCGGAGCCTGCTTATCGCAACTGAGATTTTAGGCGATGGCAACAATCATCTGAGGTCTGAAGGCTTTCCCAACGACCTCAGCTCGTTCTTGTCTCAGTCTCCTGGGTCCATGGCTGCCCGCAAGTTTGTAACCAAACACGCCAAGCTCCGCCTCCGTCCTCTCCAAGTCCGGCTCACTGCCCCTGACGGCGGACGCCTCATCTCTCTGCTCGAGTGCTCATGGTCACCTCTGAGCTTAAGGCCTTTGGTCTTCTAGGGAGCTGGCATTCCTCATCAATGCCCCAAAATTGAGAGTAGTCCGCCTGGCATGCCAGGGGTTCCAGCGGCAGCTGCGAGGTCGTTGTATCTCGGTGTTTACAGCCAACACAACGACCAGGTGCTTCATAAGTATTCAGGGGGGACATAGTCCCCCCTCCCCCTTTTTTTGTCAGGAGGCCGTCCATTTCCGGGTCTTTGGCATGGCCCACTCGATGGAGCTGGCGACGTCCTTTCTCCCAGGCGTTTGGAACGTCCTAACTCTTTGCCTCAGCAGGTCTTTCCTGCCTTACGAGTGATCACTCTGCCCCATGTGAGGCGTCCCGCTTTCCGGAAGTGGAGATGTTTCCTCACACAGACCTGTTCGCTCACCGCGAGAGCAGGAGATGCCAGGTGTTCTGCTCCTTCCAAGATCTCTCCTCGGAATCGATCTTGGACGCATTCCTGATGCCGTGGAAAGGCCAACTGCATTATGCCTTCCCACTGTTCCCACTGGTTCATTAGGTCCTGCTCAAACTCCGCAGGGGCAGAGCGTGCATCATCATGATCACTCCAGAATGGGCCAGGCAGCGCTGACATACCACGTTACTCGGCCTGTCAGCCCAGACCTCATCACTCAGGGCAACGACAGGCTTCGTCACTCGGACCTGCAGCCTCTTCGCCTCACCGTGGCTGCTGCGTACCTGAGTCGGGGTGACAGGCAGCCTTCCACCTGGTCAACGTACCGGGCCAGGTGGAAGCGTTTCTTTTACAGCTGCAATACGCTTGATCTTGCTCCTGCTGAGGTCTCGATCCCCTCTATTTGGCCTGCCTCTGGCCTTCAGCGGCAGGACCTGGCGGTATCAGCGCTGAGGATACACTCGGCAGCCATCTCTACCTTCCAGCAGGCTGAGATGGACGTTCCGTGTTCTCACGCTCTATGGTTCGAGGTCCCTCAAGGGCTTGGAGCGCTTGCACCCTCGGGTGCGCCGCCCAGCCCCGCCCTGGGACCTCAACCTAGTCTTGGCCAGACGGGTCTCTGAGATCAGAGCTCTTACGGGGGTTCCGCCGTACACTAGGTTTCACAATGACAAGGTGCAGTTATGACCGCACCCGGCTTTCCTCCCTAAGGTGGTTTTGGCTTTTCATGTTACCCACAGTTCAACGCAATGGGCACAACCGTTGCACTCCTTGGACATCTGTGGAGTGCTCGCATTATATTGTGCTGACAGAACCATTTCCTACGGTGCCCCAGCTCTATCCCGGTAGCGGGCCAAAGGGAGGGCTTGCTTGTTCTCCTCTCAGAGGATCTCATCTGGGGTGATGGCGGACATCCCCACTTGTTATGATTTGGCTCATATTTCCCCAAGCCACATCAACGTGCATTCTACCAGGGCTCAGGCTTCATCTGCCGCCTTGCTGGCTCGTGTTTCTACCCACGAGATCTGTCGCGAAGCTCCATTGGTCCTCGGTCCATACCTTTGCTTCGCAGTATGCCCTGGTTCAGCAGTCAAGAGAGGCTGTAGCCTCTGGCTCAGCAGTTTTATTCTGCCACATTTCACTCCGACCCCACCGCCTTTGTAAGGCTTGGGATTCACCTAACTGGAATGGATATGAGCAATCACTCGAAGAAGAAAAGACGGTTACTCACCTTTGTAACTGTTGTTCTTCGAGATGTGTTGCTCATATCCATTCCACACCCGCCCTCCTTCCCCACTGTCGGAGTAGCCGGCAAGAAGGAACTGAGGAGCGGGTGGGCCGGCAGGAGTATATATGGAGCGTCATGGTGGCGCCACTCTAGGGGGCGACCTGCCGGCCCACTGAGTTGCTAGGGTAAAAGTTTTCCGACGAATGTGCACGCGCGGCGCGTACACCTAACTGGAATGGATATGAGCAACACATCTCGAAGAACAACAGTTACAAAGGTGAGTAACCGTCTTTTTGTCAATCCATTTATACCATACTCATAACATTATGGTTTGAAGTGGGCTGTTCAACTATGGAATATAATTGCTAGTTTTCTGTAATTCACTTAAATCTAATCTTTAAGCTTTGCTACCATCAAATTTTCTACTTTTTTCTTTCCTGCAGCTTATACAGAGACAAACTGTTTTTGTTTGTTTATTTTGATTTTTGTTTTTAAACTAGACGTATGTAAAATGTGCTTAGTGGCTAACAGCATAATGTGAGGCTAAAAGCCTTACATGAATTTGCCCCCTTGAGTTACAAAGCTGTTACATAACTATTTTCATTTCATTTTCTTGGCTCTTACTTTAGTTTCAATTTTCAAAAGGCATAATGAAAAGATCTCATTAAAATGTACAGTGTGACAGTGCACGCAGTAGTCTCTGTTTGCTTTATAGAACACCAGGTGCATGATTCAGATACCATGCTTGGGAAATACTATTCCAAAGGCAGCATTAGTCATGTATTGGTGAGTTTCGTGTTGCCTGGGTTGTTTTGGTTTTTTTTTAATATAGGAAAGTTGCAGTTGACTGCCTAACTAGCCTTGCCCGTCTGTTACACAGCTTCTGTCTTCATCCATTACTCATGGGCTAATGCTCCCCCTACTGTGGAATTTGGAGATGGTCTGTTGTTGTTGCTGGAGGCTCCAGGACTAAGCCCCACCCTTCAGCTGAAGCCACCAGATTTTCTGCCTCCAGTGATGGAGCAAGCTGGTAGTTCAGTTTCTCCAAACCATTTTGTTTTAAAGCCTTTATTATTATTATTTTTCATGCAGTTTTGACTTATCTCCCTCCTCCCCTCAATGAGATGAACAGCAGCAGAGTGGTTTCAACCACCTGGATCTGCTACTGCAGCACCTCCTGCTAGACTCCTCTGCAGAGCTGCCCTAAAAACACCAGACTTAAACTTAAGCGGTGTTCCTTACATGAGGCAGCACTTACAAGATCTACAGAGAGTGAGTTTTGACCTGCCAGTTGGCAGCCAGCTGACCATTGCATTACTAGGGCACAGGGCTCAGAGTCAGACCAGCAGGACGAATCCCAACCCTGTCCCAGTGTCTTTCAACTACAACACAGAAAAGCCTGATCAGGAGCTTCTGAGCTTTTGGGGAGAGAGTCTAAGGATGAGGAGAAAGCTATCTGGCTAGCTTAGGAGATAAATCTTGTAACAGACCTGAACTGCAGTGGGAAAAATCCTGAAAGGATCCAGAGTCCCTCCCCGATAGTGAAGTGGGTCCTCAACTCCCTGGGAAAAGAAGCAGGGCTCCTGTACAGCTCTCCTTGCTCCCACTATGAATTGAGATTCTCATAGTACTCGAGGTAAGTCCTACAAATCCCATGGACTCCCAGAAAGACAGAAGCAACTGTGTCCTTCACAAGGCAGTGATTACTATTAGTAATGAACAAATGGGGAAGAAATATGGGGTTAGCCTCCTCTTCCCCGTCTTCTCTTCCTAAGGGAGTATTTGCTGGGGCTTTTGTCATACACAGAATTTCTTTCACAGTCTTCTTTACCATGCTCACTGCCACGCCACCATGCCCTCTGGACATGCAGAGAAGCCTGTGTTCCTCCTATGCAGTTCTGCCTCAGACTGAAGCCTAATTGGGATTGAGCCTTGCTCTGCCAGGGAAAGAGGGTCAGACTCTGAAAGGCAGGAAAGATTCTCTCTCTCAACCGCTCCACATTAAAGCCCTAGGAGCACTTCAAGCAGTCTGTGACCAGAACAGAGGCTCCCCACAAAACTGCACCATCATGGGATTACAGGGAGGTAAATGAAAAATCCCTTCTCATTTTCAAAAGAATCCTAGTAGGAGCAACCTAGTACAATACTTGGATGCTAGAGAGCCTGGGGAGCAGGCAGCAGCCATTTAACCTTTCAGGGACACCTAGCAAGCTACTTCCACAATTGAGGTATATGTACCAATAACCTTCTCTGTTGTGCAATTCTATGTCAGAATGAATAATGTACTACCTTCCTTCTGTAAACAGCCCGGGGAAAACAACAAAAACATACTGCCAACCTACAAGATTTTTTCGGGACAGGATGTCAGTCAGTGGCTTGCAAGGAACTCATTAATATTAATTACATATCTTCACCTTCAGGGGAAGGATAGCTCAGTGGTTTGAGCATGGGCCTGCTAAACCCAGGATTGTGAGTTCAATCCTTGAGGGAGCCATTTAGGGATCTGGGACAAAAAAAAACTGTGAGGGACAGTACTTGGTCCTGCTAGTAAAGGCAGGGGACTGGACTTTATGACCTTTCAAAGTCCCTTCCAGTTCTATGAGATAGGTATATCTCCATATATTATTATGACCTTAAAACATTATTAGATACAAGCTTTCCTGTTAATGCCTCCTTTGAGGCCTCATAAGAGCCAAATGGGGGCACCTGATTAAACCAAATGTTAATCTAAAATGTTTATATCAAAGAAATTTTATAAATTTGAGGAGCTAAGGTGGTGCAACAGTAGCTCCACCAGTCAAAAACATAGTCACATCTTCAGAAGGGGACTTCTTTTCAAAAGACTGATAGACCACAGGAATGATAACTATGCACAGCAATTTCAAACCTCAGCTATAGCCTTTTGGATCACAGGTTCTTCATACATTTAGCAAGGAATGCCCTCTTTGTGGCAAAAAAGTGGCATATTGTCTAAAGGTATGATCCTAGCTTAGAGTAAGACATCACAAATTCTGTCCTGGTCAGATCCTTAATGTGCTTTTTGTTGAGTAATGGATTCCATTTTGGTGGCTACAAGGAAGCTGTGTTACATCCATGAATAGCTTCATCCTAAATGGATATCTTGTGCATGCGAACTTGTTGGTGGGGAGCTATTGGGGGAATTGTTAGAGAAATTACTAGCTGAGATTGCAGAGTGGCCTCAGCTCTCATTGTTGAAGCGAGCATAGCAATCCAGTGGCTGCTACTAACACCAAGGGTGTTCAGGAAGTAACTATTACTCTGGCAGAGGGGAAAATCTGGAGCAGAAGTTTCCAGAGGAACCTAGATAATTTTTCCTCCAAACCAACTAAGTCCTCAGCATGACAGAGTATTTGAGTACAAGATCTCACAAAGTGGATCCAGACTGCAGGCAGTTAACATTTAAAAGGTTGCAGAGCAGTTTTTAAACTAAGAGATGGGGGAAAGCCGATTGCTGCAGTGGAGCATGTGAATCAGACAGAGACTTTTCTTAGAGGAGAGACTACTGATAGAGATTCTCTAGGTTCTAGTCAGGAGGAGAGGAGGGAAGAGAATAAAGTATGGGCCAGATCAGATTAGAAACATTCACATAAAGAATCTGAAACATCAGAAAAGAACAGACAAATAAACAGGGACAAGTTTTAAAGTGCTTGTACACAAATGCTAGAAGTCTAAATAGTAAGATGGGTGAACTAGAGTGCCTCGTGTTAAAGGAGGATATTGATATAATAGGTATCACAGAAACCTGGTTGAGTGGGGACAATCAATGGGACACAATCATTCCGGGGTATGAAATATATCAGAAGGACAGAACAAGGTCATATGGGGGGTGAAAGGGGAGTGGCACTATATGTGAAAGAAAATGTAGAATCAAATGAAATAAAAATCTTAAATGAATCCACATGTTCCATAGAATTTCTATGGATATTAATTCCATGCTCTAATAAGAATATAACAGTAGGGATCTATTATTGACCATCTGACCAGGACAGTGATAGTGATGATGAAATGCTAAGGGAGATTAGAGAGGCTATCAAAATAAAGAACTCGATAATAGTAGGGGATTTCAATTATCCCCATATTGACTGGGTACATGTCACCTCAGGATGAAATGCAGAGACAAAATTTCTTGATACTTTAAATGACTGCTTTTTGGAGCAGCTGGTACGGGAACCCACAAGGGGAGAGGCAGTTCTCGATCTAGTCCTGAGTGGAGCACAGGATCTGGTCCAAGAGGTAACTATAACAAGACCGCTTGGAAATAGTGACCATAATATAATAACATTTAACATTCCTGTGGTGGGAAGAACACCTCAGCGGCCCAACACTGTGGCATTTAATTTCAGAAAGGGGAACTTTGCAAAAATGAGGAGGCTAGTTAAACAGAAATTAAAAGGTACAGTTACTGGAGTGAAATCTCTGCAAGCTGCATGGACCCTTTTCAAAGACACCATAATACAGGCCCAACTTAAATGTATACCTCAAATTAAAAAACACAGTAAAAACTAAAAAAGAGCCACCGTGGCTTAACAACCATGTAAAAGAAGCAGTGAGAGATAAAAAGGCACCTTTTAAAAAGTGGAAGTCAAATCCTAACGAGGTAAACAAAAAGGAGCATAAACACTGCCAAATTAAGTGTAAAAATGTAATAAGAAATGCCAAAAAGGAGTTTGAAGAACGGCTAGCCAAAAACTTCAAAGGTAATAACAAAATGTTTTTAAGTACATAGAAGCAAGAAGCCTGCTAAACAATCAGTGAGGCCCCAGGACGATCAAGATACTAAAGGAGCACTTAAAGACGATAAAATCATTGCAGAGAAACTAAAAAAATTTTTGCTTCGGTCTTCACGGCTGAGGATGTTGAGGAGATTCCCAAACCTGAGCTGTCCTTTGTAGGTGACAAATCTGAGGAGTTGTCACAGATTGAAGTGTCACTAGAGGAGGTTTTGGAATTAATTGATAAACTTAACAGTAACAAGTCACTGGGACCAGATGGCATTCATCCAAGAGTTCTGAAAGACTCAAATGTGAAATTATGGAACTATTAATTATGGTTTGTAACCTGTCCTTTAAATCAGCGTCTGTACCCATTGACTGGAAGATAGCTAATGTAACACCAATATTTTAAAAGGGCTCTAGAGGTGATCCCGGCACTTACAGGCCGGTAAGTCTAACATCAGTACCAGGCAAGTTAGTTGAAACAATAATAAAGAATAAAATTGTCAGACACACAGAAGAACGCACAAAAGTCAACATGGTTTCTGTAAAGGGAAATCATGTCTTATTAATCTATTAGAGTTCTTTGAAGGGTTCAACAAACATGTGGACAAGGGGGATCCAGTGGACATAGTGTACTTAGATTTCCAGAAAGCCTTTGACAAAATCCCTCACCAAAGGTTCTTACATAAATTAAGTTGTCATGGGATAAAAGAGAAGGTCCTTTCATGGTTTGAGAACTGGTTAAAAGACAGGGAACAAAGGGTAGGAATTAATGGTAAATTCTCAGAATGGAGAGGGGTAACTAGTGGTGTTCCCCAAGGGTCAGTCCTAGGACCAATCCTATTCAACTTATTCATAAGTGGTCTGGAGAAAGGGGTAAACAGTGAAGTGGCAAAGTTTGCAGATGATACTAAACTGCTCAAGATAGTTAAGACCAATGCAGACTGTGAAGAACTTCAAGAAGATCTCACAAAACTAAGTGATTGGGGAACAAAATGGCAAATGAAATTTAACGTGGATAAATGTAAAGTAATGCACATTGGAAAAAATAACCCCAACTGTACGTACAATCTGAGGGGGGCTAATTTAGCTACAGCTAATCAGGAGAGAGCTCTTAGAGTCATCGTGGATAGTTCTCTGAAGACGTACATGCAGTGTACAGCGGCAGTCTAAAAAGCAAACAGGATGTAAGGAATCATTTAAAAAGGGATAGAGAATAAGATGGAGTATATCTTATTGCACTTATATAAATCCATGGTACGCCCACATCTTGAATACTGCGTACAGATGTGGTCTCCTCATCTCAAAAGAGATATATTGGCATTAGAAAAAGTTCAGAAAAGGGCAACTAAAATGATTAGTAAAAGCAGCAAAGAATCCTGTGGCACCTTATAGACTAACAGACGTTTTGGAGCATGAGCTTTCGTGGGTGAATACCCACTTCTTCAGATGCATGTA
Source organism: Gopherus evgoodei (assembly GCF_007399415.2). Classification (NCBI taxonomy): domain Eukaryota; kingdom Metazoa; phylum Chordata; order Testudines; family Testudinidae; genus Gopherus; species Gopherus evgoodei. The sequence goes on along the minus strand of NC_044323.1, from coordinate 279,585,092 downwards.
ATGGAAATATCCAGGGGCAGGTATATATATGTGTGCTAGCAAGCAAGCTAGAGATAACGAGGTCAGTTCAATCAGGGAGAATGAGGCCCTGTTCTAGCAGTTGAGGTGTGAAAACCAAGAGAGGAGAAACTGGTTCTGTAATTGGCAAGCCATTCACAGTCTTTGTTCAATCCTGAGCTTATTTGACACCATCAGCTCAGGATTGAACAAAGACTGTGAATGGCTTGCCAATTACAGAACCAGTTTCTCCTCTCTTGGTTTTCACACCTCAACTGCTAGAACAGGGCCTCATCCTCCCTGATTGAACTGACCTCGTTATCTCTAGCTTGCTTGCTAGCACACATATATATACCTGCCCCTGGATATTTCCATTACATGCATCTGAGGAAGTGGGTATTCACCCACAAAAGCTCATGCTCCAAAACGTCTGTTAGTCTATAAGGTGCCACAGGATTCTTTGCTGCTTTTACAGAACCAGACTAACATGGCTACCCTCTGATAAAATGATTAGGGGTTTGGAATGGGTCCCATATGAGGAGAAATTAAAGACCCTAGGACTTTCCAGTTTGGAAAAGAGGAGACTAAAGGAGGATATGCTAGAGGTATATAAAATCATGAGTGATGTGGAGAAAGTGAATAAGGAAGAGTTATTTACTTGTTCCCATAATATAAGAAGGAGCCACCAAATGAAATTAGAAGGTAGCAGGTTTAAAACAAATAAAAGGAAGTTCTTCTTCACACAGTGCACAGTCAACCTGTGGAACTCCTTGCCTGAGGAGTTGTGAAGGCTAGGACTATAACAGGGTTTAAAAGAGAACTAGATAAAGTCATGGAGGTTAAGTCCATTAATGGCTGTTAGCCAGGATGGGTAAGGAATGGTGTCCCTAGCCTCTGTTTGTCAGAGGGTGGAGAGGGATGGCAGGAGAGAGATCACTTGATCATTACTTGTTAGGTTCACTCCCTCCGGGGCATCTGTCATTGGTCACTGTCGGTAGACAGATACTGGGCTGGATATACCTTTGGTCTGACCCAGTATGGCCATTATTATGTATGTTGCAGTGATGTAAATCTTTGGTGTTGACAGATACATGTTCTTATAAACTGGTCATCACAAGTTTAGGCTTTAAATTAAACAAAGTTATCTAACTGTCAGAGGAGTGAAGTTCTGAAACAGCCTTCCAATATGAGTAGTGGGTACAAAAAGCTAATTTGTTACAGTCCTGAGCTTGATAAATTTATGGAGGGGGTGGTATGATCTAGCATTAGAGAGCAGGAGATGTCAGACTGATGGTGTAAGAGTGTGAATGAGGTTGAGCGAAGTTAATGTTAAATTTCAACTATTATGTTTCTTTACTTTCAAAACTGTCAGACCAATCTAAGCTTGTTAGAGACACCAGCCTCTCTCTAGTCATATCATTGTACATGCTAATAGACATATTTACCAGTGGTTATATGAATAGGTTGGGCTGGATCAGAAGGATAGTAGATGAAGTCCAAATACTCTAATATGTAAGACACTGAGAACACACGCTGATATAGAAATATCACCTTCAAAGTGGTTACTAATGTACAATAAATTATCCTAAACATTGTTTGTTTTTCATGTTAGTATTTAATGGCTCTGAACAAAATTAGACTCTGCTACCTGTCCCTCAAAGAAGAGAAATATGTGTTGGTACTGCATTTTAGATTTCATCTCCTCCCCCACCTTTAGGAAAAAAACACATCACCTTATCTTTTCAGATCCTCCTTACTCTCTTAATTTGCCATCACTGAGCTTGTCTATTAAATTACCATATTAATATGTATGGTTATTTTTATAGAAAAATTATTTTTGCTTTTCATTTTAGACATTACATCCATTTGATTACAGGTGATCTGCAAATATTTTTAGTGTATTTTATGGGCTGAGTGCCCCATATAACAAGAGTTCTTCTTCGAGTGATTGCTCATATCCATTCCAGTTAGGTGTACGCGCCGCGCGTGCACATTCGTCGGAAAACTTTTACCCTAGCCACTCAGTGGGCCGGCAGGTCGCCCCCTAGAGTGGCGCCACCATGGCGCTCCATATATACTCCTGCCGGCCCACCCGCTCCTCAGTTCCTTCTTACCGCCCGTGTCGGTCGTTGGAACAGTGGAGCGCGGCTTAGCTGACCTCCACTTCCCTAGCTACTCGTTTTCTCGTATATAATTATGCAGTTATAACACTTTTATATATATATATTTGTATGGTTATACGTTTTTCCTTTGCTAACATGGTTAGTTTAGTTAGCGGGGTTCAGGAAGTAGCCCTTCCATGAGCCCAGTGCCGGAGCCATGCATGGCTCACCAGATTTTCAAAAGGGGCCCGGCTTACCAGAAGCCGCGGCCGAAGAGAGATCTACATGACTCCTGTTTGAAGAATCACACTTGACAGATAAGTGCCCCATTTGCAAGGCTTTTAAGCCGAGATCAAAAAGGTGCGGGACTTTCACTTGCCCCTCCACCTTGGGCGCGGAGCGATGTTCAAGCGGCGGGCAGAAGCGCCTCCTCGGCACCGGACCCCGCCGGTACCACCAAGGCCTTCCGGCACCGACCGTCGCCGGCACCGATGTCGACTCGGCACCGTTCCCTTCTTCCGAGGTCGAGAGAGTCTACGATTCCTGCTGGTGCCTGGCGGCTCCCCGGCACGCGCCGTGGTTGAGCCCCCTGCTCCCGCTACTTCCGTGCCACCTGCATCGCAGCCAGAGAGCTCGCCTCAGTTGCGTTATCCGGCCTGCAGAGGCACCGATGACTTCGGCTCCGTCGATTCCAGTCCCCCAGGACCAGGGAATCCGGTGCCTGGCAGCTCCCCGGCTCGCGCCGTGGTAGAGCTTACTGCTCCTGCTGCTTCTGTGTCAGCTGCACCATAGCTAGACAGCTCGTCTAAGATGGCTCGCCCGGCGCCGACGACGTCGGCACCGTCGATCCCGGTCCCACGAGGGCCGTAGAATCCGGTGCCTGACGGCTCCCCGGCACGCGCCGTGGTTGAGCGTATTGCTCCTGCTGCTTCCGTGCCAGCGGCACCGCAGCCAGAGAGCTCGTCTAGTCGGATCGCCAGGCGCTGACACCTACTACGGCACCGATGACGTCGTCACCGTCGATCCGGTCCCATAAGGGCCGTAGAATCCGGTGCCTGACGGCTCCCCGGCACGCGCCGTGGTTGAGCGTATTGCTCCGGCTGCTTCCGTGCCAACGGCACCGCAGCCAGAGCTCGTCTCGTCGGATCGCCCGGCACCGACACCTGCTGCGGCACCGATGACGTCGGCACCGTCGATCCCGGTCCCACATGGGCCGTAGAATCCGGTGCCTGACGGCTCCCCGGCACGCGCCGTGGTTGAGCGTATTGCTCCGGCTGCTTCCGTGCCAACGGCACCGCAGCCAGAGCTCGTCTCGTCGGATCGCCCGGCACCGACACCTGCTGCGGCACCGATGACGTCGGCACCGTCGATCCCGGTCCCACATGGGCCGTAGAATCCGGTGCCTGACGGCTCCCCGGCACGCGCCGTGGTTGAGCGTATTGCTCCGGCTGCTTCCGTGCCAACGGCACCGCAGCCAGAGCTCGTCTACGTTGGATCGCCCGGCACCGACACCTGCTGCGGCACCGATGACGTCGGCACCGTCGATCCCGGTCCCGCAAGGGCCATAGTATCCGGTGCCTGACGGCTCCCCGGCACGCGCCGTGGTTGAGCGTATTGCTCCGGCTGCTTCCGTGCCAACGGCACCGCAGCCAGAGCTCGTCTCGTCGGATCGCCCGGCACCGACACCTGCTGCGGCACCGATGACGTCGGCACCGTCGATCCCGGTCCCGCAAGGGCCATAGTATCCGGTGCCTGACAGCTCCCCGGCGCGCGCCGTGGTCGAGCTACTTCTCCGGCTGCTTCCGTGCCCACGGCACCGCGGCCAGAGGGCTAGTCTAAGTCGGATCGCCCGGCACCGACACCTGCTTCGGCACCGTCGATCCCGGTCCCGCAAGGGCCGTAGAATCCGGTGTCCGACGGCTCCCCGGCACGCGCCGTGGTTGAGCGTATTACTCCCGCTGCTTCAGTGCTGACGGCACCCCAGCCAGACGGCTTATCTAACTCGGTTCTCCCGGCACCGGCACCTACCGAAGCTCTGATGACCTCGGTACCATGGATCCCGGCCCCACGAGGGCCGTCGAATCCGGTGCCTGACAGCTCCCCAGTACGCACTGTGGTTGAGCCTGCTGTTCCCTGCGCGCCGGAGATGTTACCAACGGCGAGGGCTCTCAGTGCCATGACGGAGTCAGTGCTGCCTGACCCGGGCACCGCCGGTACGGGTAATACAGTCTCTTCAAGGGACTGTCCCCTGTCAGTACAGCAGAGCGGCACCGTCTATGATCACGGTCCCGCAGACGCGCCAAGTCCTGTCGGCACACCGGACACCACTGGCAGTCCCGGTACTGTTTTCCTCGGTACGGGTCACACTCACTGCACCGGTCGGTATCCCGTTCGCCGACCCGCTATCGGCACCGTTCCGACATCTGGCACCGGGGCAGGTACCTTGACTCCTGTAGCTCTTCTCCGAGCCTCGAGATCTCGGTCGACCTCCCGACACCGTTCTGGTTGCGGGTCTGGATCTCGTTCCAGGTACCGATACGCCTCCCGATGCCGGTCCCCGGTGCCGAGTTGGGCAAGGTCCGAGTGAGTCAGGGACTCGGCCCGTGCCCTCTTTTAGTACCTCCATGGCCGTCCGGACACGCATCCGTGTCACCCCATATGCGCGGATTTTATGCTCAGGACCACGATCCTGATATCATGGCCAGCGGGCGCCAGCCCCGAAGCGGAAAGAGCCTTGGCGAATGCAAGGTGTACTCTGCAGGGGCCCTGCACCTCTGGGGTGCGAAGCAACAAGCCTTGCTTAGCTGCGATACTTATAGCACCTGGGTGGAGGAGTTTCTCCCTCGAACCTCCCACCTAGAGTTCGCTGCCGTCTTGGAGGACGGGGGAAAGGATTTACCCTTTGTTGGTAAAGGCATCTTCGCGGCAGAGACAGCCCCAGACTGCGAAGCCTGCTGGACAATAGGGTCCTAATGCGTCTCAGCATGTATACGCCTGCGACCAAACGCAGGCCTTTATGGCCCCAGCCGCCATACTCTGTGCCTAGCCAGAGGCAGAACTCTGGAAAACGGCAAGGCCAAGGTGGTCGCAGACAAACGTCAGGCCCCCTAAAAAGCCAAAGTCGAGGTCCCTCGCAATTACCACTGGGACCAAAGACGGACCTTCCAAGGTTCACCGGAGGGCGGTGTACCAGTCGCAGGACGGGATCCTGATCCCGCTTTCTCCTGGCATGGCCCCAGTTACTTTTAGGTCGCTGGGTCCTGCGCACGATGGAGCATAGGTACCACCTTAAAATTGCTCCAGCCCTGTCCCCCTTCAGCGGACAAAAGGGGCTAGCGGTTTTACTCCCGTTATGCCCTAGTCCCCCACTCGACCACAGGTCAGACCTTCCTGGTCCTGCATGGACTCAACCGGTTTGGGATGAGGTTGAAGTTCTGCATGGTATCCCTGGGAACCATTATTCCATCCTTGCCTCCGGGGGGCTACTATGCCGCCCTGGATAGGAAGGACGCGTACTTTTGCAATGCCATCTTCCCTCCGCATGGGAGATGCCTCCGCTTTATAGCCAGCGGTGAATACTCCCGGTTTACGGCCATAGTCGCCGCCTACCGTAGCTATGTCGGATATGCGTTTTTCCGTATTGGGACGATTCGCTTATCCGAGGAGACTCTGACACACAACCCACTCAGCCGTGGGCATCGTCACGGTCTTATTCACAGATCAAGGCCTGATGATTACTATAGAGCAATCCACTCTGGTTCCCACGCAGAGGTTGGGCTTCCTAGGGGCTATCTTGGTCTCCTACCTAGCCGGAGCCTGCTTATCGCAACTGCGGTTTTAGGCGATGGCATCAATCATCTGAGGTCTGAAGGCTTTCCCAACGACCTCAGCTCGTTCTTGTCTCAGTCTCCTGGGTCCATGGTTGCCCGCAAGTTTGTAACCAAACACGCCAAGCTCCGCCTCCGTCCTCTCCAAGTCTGGCCCACCTCGGCGTACCGCTTGGACAGGGAGCCAATGGTCATGGTAGTCACCGTTCCCTCGAACGCCTTAGGCTCCCTAGAGTGGTGGCTAACCCCCTCCTTGGTGTGGACAGGATGCGGTTTCATCCGCCCCAGCCCTCACTGCCCCTGACGGCGGACGCATCATCTCTCTGCTCGAGTGCTCATGGTCACCTCCGAGCTTAAGGCCTTCGGTCTTCTAGAGAGCTGGCATTCCTCATTAATGCCCCAAAAATCAGAGTAGTCCGCCTGGCGTGCCAGGGGTTCCAGCGGCAGCTGCGAGGCCGTTGTATCTCGGTGTTTACAGCCAACACAATGGCCAGGTGCTTCATAAGCATTCAGGGGGGACATAGTCCTCCCCCCTTTTTTGTCGGGAGGCCATCCATTTCCGGGTCTTTTGCATGGCCCGCTCGATGGAGCTGGCGACGTCCTTTCTCCCAGGCGTTCGGAACGTCTTATCTCTTTGACTCAGCAGGTCTTTCCTGTCTTACGAGTCATCACTCTGCCCCATGTGAGGCGTCCCGCTTTCCGGAAGTGGAAATGGTTCCTCACACAGACCTGTTCGCTCACCGCGAGTGCAGGAAATGCCAGGTGTCCTGCTCCTTCCAAGGTCTCTCCTCGGAATCGATCTTGGACGCATTCCTGATACCGTGGAACGGCCAACTGCATTATGCCTTCCCGCTGTTCCCACTGGTTCGTTACGTCCTGCTCAAATTCCGCAGGGGCGGAGCGTGCGTCATCATGATCACTCCAGAGTGGTCCAGGCAGCACTGACATACCACGTTGCTCGGCCTGTCAGCCCAGACCTCATCACTCAGGGCAATGACAGGCTTCGTCACTCGGACCTGCAGCCTCTTCGCCTCACGGTGGCTCCTGCGTACCTGAGTTGGGGTGACAGGCAGCCTTCCACCTGGTCAACGTACCGAGCCAGGTGGAAGCGTTTCCTTTACAGCTGCAGTACGCTCGATCTTGCTCCTGCTGAGGTCTCGATCCCCTCTTTCTGGCCTGCCTCTGGCCTTTAGCGGCAGGATCTGGCGGTATCATCGCTGAGGATACGCTCAGCAGCCGTCCCTACCTTCCAGCAGGCTAAGATGGACGTTCAGTGTCCCACGCTCTATGGGTTCGAGGTCCCTCAAGGGCTTGGAGCGCTTGCACCCTCGGGTGCGCCGCCCAGCCCCGCCCTGGGGCCTCAACCTAGTCTTAGCCAGACGGGTCTCTGAGATCAGAGCTCTTACGAAGGTTCCACAAAGACAAGGTGCAGTTGTGACCGCACCCGGCTTTCCTCCCTAAGGTGTTTTGGCCTTTCATGTTACCACAGCTCAACGCAATGGGCATAACCTTTGCACTCCTTGGACATCTGTGGAGTGCTCGCATTATCTTGTGCTGACAGAATCATTTCCTAAGGTGCCCCAGCTCTGCCCCGGTAGCGGGCCAAAGGGAGGGCTTGCTTGTTTTCCTCTCAGAGGATCTCATCTTGGGTGATGGCGGACATCCCCACTTGTTCTGATTTGGCTCATATTTCACCAAGCCACATCACCGTGCATTCTACCAGGGCTCAGGCTTCATCTGCCGCCTTGCTGGCTCGTGTTTCTACCCACGAGACCTGTCGCGAAGCTCCATTGGTCCTCGGTCCTTACCTTTGCTTCGCAGTATGCCCTGGTTCAGCAGTCAAGGGAGGCTGTAGCCTCTGGCTCGGCAGTTTTATTCTGCCATATTTCACTCCGACCCCACCGCCTTTGTAAGGCTTGGGATTCACCTAACTGGAATGGATATGAGCAATCACTCGAAGAAGAAAAGACGGTTACTCACCTTTGTAACTGTTGTTCTTCGAGATGTGTTGCTCATATCCATTCCGCACCCGCCCTCCTTCCCCACTGTCGGAGTAGCCGGCAAGAAGGAACTGAGGAGCGGGTGGGCCGGCAGGAGTATATATGGAGCGCCATGGTGGCGCCACTCTAGGGGGCGACCTGCCGGCCCACTGAGTGGCTAGGGTAAAAGTTTTCCGACGAATGTGCACGCGCGGCGCGTACACCTAACTGGAATGGATATGAGCAACACATCTCGAAGAACAACAGTTACAAAGGTGAGTAACCGTCTTTTAGAGGAGCATCCAGTCCATAAATGATTTTAAACTTACTTTATTTCCCATTATTTCCATTCCCCCCAAATCTAATCTCATTAGCTCCTTGTCTGCTGTAAGGTTCCAACAGCTACCATGGGACTGTGCTAGAGCGTGGAGCCAGTCTGTAAGGAGCAGGTAGGTGTTGGGTTCCAGTATTCAGCAAGTGGTATCATTTTGAAAAGTTTCTTGATATTGTTTTGTATTCTTTGGGATATAAATATAATAAATCTTTTCCAAAGCATGCTTATTCTTTAGTCCTTCGTAAACTGGCTTCATTCTCCAGTGAAGTTCCTTAGTAGCAGGATTCCATGATGTTTGCTGAGATGTCACAGTGAACTGGAAACCATCAAATCTGAGCTTAATGTGTGTTGGAATTATTATTATTTATGTAGGGGATATTACCATGACACTAATTTAACTGCAGATTCCTTTATTAAATCCAAAGGCTGATCATATTTATACAATTGCTCTAAACATGCCTAAAAAGCCTGAATAATAAGCAATTTACTACATCCAAATAGTAACAAAACATTTATAAGCATTTGATCAAAATATTTACAGATGGGCTAAACCCAGGAGTATTAGACCCAGTTTAGTCAGTCAGGCATTGTCAATGACACTTCAGAAGTTCACACTTTTGTACCCTTTTCATAAACCAGTGATGGCAATGCATGTTACTAACTTAGCTAAAAACCATGTTGGGGCCAGTTTGGGGTCATTGCTGGTTCAATGTGCACAGTTTTTTCTTATTATTAACTATCTATATAATAACTGGGGTTTCTTCTTCCATTTATCTTTAGTTACCTTTCAGGCCTAGCTTTTCCAGTTAAGCCATATTATTTCAAGGCCTTCTCACAACTGCTAGCAAAATCAGCATTGTACACACAAATTATGAAGCATTTTTTCATTTAACTATGCTAATTCAATCCTATTCTAGCCTACAGCGTGGGGGAAGTAAGGCAAGTTAAAAATCATTTATGTACTGATTGCCCCCTCTTACCCATGGTTTTTAGTGCATTTGGTGTCTAAAAGTTAACTTGGTTTATTTTTTAAAACTGTGTGCATGTATATGGGTTTATAAATTACAGTATGTCAATTTGTGTGTGTGTGTAGCTAATGTATTTGCAAGTTACTTTTATATTTCTACATATATTAGTTAATGTAAGACTGGGTCTTTCGATTTGTTAACTTTTCAGCTGGAGTTTTAAAAGTTGCTAAAGTTGATGTGTTTGCTCCCCACATTTCATTGAGGAAAAAGGGTATGTTAGGCCTTGTCTATGTGATAAAGTTGCACCAGTTGAAGTTGAATAGGTATACCTGTTTATGTTAAACTGGTGCAAACCCCTGCATGGACATTCTTATTTTGTTAAAAGGTTGGCTTATTTTGGTTTAGTTAAAACTGATTACTTACTTAATTTAAACTAACTCAAAATAAGCCTGGCTTAAACAGAAATAAATGTGTCTACTTCAAATAAATTGGTTTAAAAATCACATCTTTAGTTAAACTGGCTCAACTTTCTCATGTAAAAACAAGTCCTCAGTTACTTAGTGAGAAAGTCAGTTGAAGTTCAATTTCCATAATTCTGACAAGCATCAGTTGTCAGATAGGTCTGCTGGTTTGTATGTTGTTTTTGTAATGACAGCCAAGGAGTAGCATGGCTGAACACATTAGTTTCACTGATCTTAATTAAATCTCTGCAAATGTTTAGCCTGAATATTGGGTTTGTCACTAATGTTGCCAGCTAGTTCTTCCAGTCCTGTTGTAAAGGTTTGGGGCAAATATGGGTCATTTTCACAATTTTTGGTGAAAATTAAGATAATCTAAGTGGCTTTGCCAGTTTCCCTCAGAAAACCTAATCAAAACCCTCCAATTTAAGTCTGTTTGGATTTTGAGCTGCTGCATTCATTTGATTTCCAAACTTAAAGCAAAACGCAGTATGTCAACCCATACACATTGAAAGCACAGCTCTGACTTTAATGCTCTCAGACTATATTATGACAGTCTTTCCTTACTAAATGCATACACAACTCATTTTTAAAGAAAAGTGCTTCTAGCTATGTGTTTTGTTGTATTTCAGTTCCTTGGGTTTTTGATTTAGGTAAAACGAGCTATTTCACTCTTGTTTATATCTTGTTTTGTTATTCTTGATTCACTATACTGTTAATTTTCCGGTATTTTTAATAGAAAGAGAGACCTGATGGCACGCACTTATAAATATATGAAAATCTCTATGAAGTAACTTGATATAAGTAGTTAATTGTAGGTTTTGTCTCACTTTACAGGACAAATTTAGAGTTGACTGTTGTAAGTTAATGTCCAGTCAATTTATTCTGCTCATGCCCTGAAGAGTAATAGTGTGCTTATGATCAGAATTTCTCAAATGTTGGCAGAAAGAGCTTGACAAGTAAAGAAAAGATATTGTCTGAAATTATAAGAATTTTGGAAAAAATAGCAATATATATTATGAAAGTACCATTTTTAACACAAATTTATCACTTTCCTTTGCAGTACGTGTCCTACCATTAACTGGAATACTGGTTCTCCCATATCTCTCATGCAGTGGTAAAAATATATATATACTTTAGGATCTCCTGCTATTAAAAAAAAAAATTGATGGATAGTAACAGCTTTGCATGTCGTCACTGGTACACAAATTAATATGTAGAACATGTACTAACTCCACAAAAGCTGAAGTACACACACCGCTAATTGCAGGTCTCTTACAATTATTTTAACTTACCACAGAATATTTTTAATTGCTGCATAGATAAATATTTTAAGGCTGGAAAATTTAATTTTAAATTACATATTCTATTAAATGTTTTCTAATTTATCTTGTGTAACTTTATGCTGTCCTGAGTTTTGATAGTTACGGGGCAGATAAAAATATTACTATCAGTACGGGTTGAACCTCTCTAATTCGGCACTCCCTGGTCCGGCAGCATCTGCGATCTGGCATAGGTGCTGACTCCGTGGGTGCTCCAGGGCACCTGTGGGGAAAAATTAGTGGATGTGGAGCGTCCATCAGCGCCAACTTCCCCCCTCTGCTCTCCTGCCCCTAAGCCTTTGGCGCACAAGCAGCCCCACGCTTACTAATTCCTCCTCCTCCCTCCCAGTGCTTCCAGAGTGCCGCGAACAGATACTTCGCAGCATTCAAGCTCTGGGAGTGAGGGGGAGGACCTGGGACCAGCATCGGAGCCCCCGGGGCAGGAACTGGCGGCCAGGATCCTGGGTGGCAGGGGGGATCGCAGGTGGGGGATCACACTGGGTGCAAAGCCTGGGGGTGCTGCAGCACCTCCCACAGCCCTACTTTCCCACACCTGTGGAGACCCGCTGGCACTCTGCATTGACCTGTGATTTGGCATATTCTCTGATTTGGCACCAGTCAGGTCCCAAGAGTGCCATATTAGAGTGGTTCAACCTGTACTGAACCTATCGTTACAGACTTTAGTATCATTCCATCACCTGTTTCAGTAATAAATTATAGATTTCAGTTCATTTTTTCCTCAAAAGTGTTTCCTGAAAATCCAACCATTTTCCTTTCTGTCATTCTGAAACTAGCTATTGCCCTGAATATATTTTAGATGATTTTCCCGAGATTCCGTAGTTTCTTTTCAGGAAAATATCTTGGTAAATGTTACCCACTACTTTCCTAAAAGAAAAGTGTGTTGTTTAGTGATGAGAGCAGGAGAGTGGTTGGGTTTCTTGGCATTGGGAAAGTCACTGAGTATTATTATTATTTATTTGTATTACTGTAACAGCTAGGAGCCCTAGTCATAGATTAGGGCCCCCATTGTGTTAGCTGCTGTACAAACAGAACAAAAAGGCAGTCCCTGCCCCCAAAGAGTTTACAGCTTAAGTATGAGATGAGACCACAAATGACTACACACAGGGAATAAAAAGGAAACAATGAGACAGAACTGGTCAGTATGATAAGCAGTTGTCTCTGCAAACCAACAATGTAACCGTTTTTTAGGCAAAACTTCTCTGTGTCTGTTTATGCCATCTGTGGCAAATTGCCGGCACTATTATGATGCGTCTCGCGCTTTCTCTTCTTTGGGGGGGGGGTTCACGGCGTCATTTCTTGCCCCTGAATTGGAATATTAATGGCCCCACTAGTGTCCTTGAAGGGAGTGGAGAGGGAGGGACCTGGGCCCGCCCTGTACTCCAGGTTCCAGCCCAGGGGCCCTGAGGATAGTGGTGAACCACTTAAACTGGCGGCTCCTTCCCCTGGGCTACTTCCCTCTCCTGCCCTTCAACTTGTGGGGGGGCTTCCTGCCGTCCCTCTGCACAAGTCAGGTGCCCCTTACCTAGGGTCTTGGACTTCTTAGCCCACCGCAACACTCCTCCAAACTTTCCTCTGCTTCTCTTCAAACTGTTCTCTGCTCCAATACCAATCCTTTCTGCTCCAACTCCCACACTGTCTGATTGAAGCAGGGGTTTTTGTCATGTGACTGACTGCAGGTGATCTAATTGGCTTCAGGTGCTCTAGTTAATCTATAGCAAACTTTCTTCCCCTTACAGGGATTAAGGCTCTCTTCTGACACTCTCCTGCTGCCCTCTGGCCATGCTGTATCACACATCTATAAAATGGGTATAATGCTACCTACCTCAGAATGTATGTTGCAAGTCTTAAAATTTGCAAAGTGATTTGAAATCCTTCTACTGAAAGGAGTTGTATTTTAATTATTGCTATTGTACCATTCATAAGTTTCACATGTTAGAATGTGAACCTTTGAAAACTATAGAATTATAAAGTTTTAAACTCTTTCTGTGGTATCTATAGACATGTTAGTAGGGTTGGTAGTAGGAAGGTCCCACCTGCTGACCTGTTTTTTCACAGTTGCTATCTAGTCACCCTACATGTTAGTATCATGAGGTATTAAAAATGTATACACTCTATCTCAGTTTTAGTCACAAGTTTTTTCTATTTAATTTTATCTTTTGGCTGTTGAAATATTTATTCTTAGTCAAGCTCTTGTTTTATGTAAAAGAGAGAGATCATACTCAGTTTACTTCCACTTGAGTTTGAAGCTTTATGTTGCCTTAATTTAAATGAGAGTATACAGTGCCAATTCAGGATATTTTCACCATTTTTGGAATGAAGCTTGGATTGTTTGTACTGTAGTTCAGCTGGAAGGAAACTTCTGATTAGTGACTGATAAAGATGGTATGCGCTTCCATCAGTTGGTCACTAAGGAGTTATGGGGTAAAACTGTAATAACTTCAGTGGTTTGCATTTATCAGATCCATGGGTCAGCACATGTAGCTCCAAAGTGGAGATTTCAAATAACTACCTCTTTTCTTCTGTCCTTGTGTAGAAAACAAGTATGTTGTATTAACTGTGACTTTAGAATAGTGTTAGCAGCAGCACAATGAGTACTGAAGTCCTTTTACGGTTACATTTTGAGCTGCTGTTGGTTTGTAGCACTTCACACAGGGCCGGTGCAACCCATTAGGCGACACAGCAGTCGCCTAGGGCACTAGCATTTGGGGGGGTGGCATTTCAGGTCCTTCGGCGGCGACTGTGGCGGCCGGATCTTTGGCCGCCTCGGTCATCGTTGGCATTTAGGCGGAGGGACCTGGGGCAGGGGGTGTGGGAAGGGCTGACTGCAGCAAGTAAGGGGGGGTGCGGCACACAGGGGAACCAGTCCCCATCCCAGCTTACCTCTGCTCTGCCTCCTCCTCTGAGCACGCCGCCCCGCTCTGCTTCTCTCCCTCCCAGGCTTGTGGCGCCAAACAGCTGATTGGCGCCGCAACCCTGGGAAGTGGGAGAAGTGGAGGGGCAATGGCATGCTCGGGGAGGAGGCGGAGCAGAGGTGAGCTGGGGCAGGGAGCTGCCTGGGGGGTGGGCACCTCAGGCCGGAGGGGGGGTGGGCAGCTGCCACCGGACTCGGGGGATGTGTGTGCAAGGTTGTCATTCCGCCTAGGGCGCGAAACATCCGTGCACCTGCCCTGACTTCACACAATCATTCATAAAAAAAAATAAAATGAAGAGCTTTTGTGTTGCATAAATCTACAGGATCCCCAATCCAGATTTATAGCACCAAAGCTGTCTATATTTTAGCTTTTTTAATAATGAAATTTTAAAAGATACAGAAATTCATAGACTATCAGGGTTGGAAGGGACCTCAGGAGGTCATCTAGTCTAACCCCCTCCTTAAAGCAGGACCAATACCCAGACAGATTTTTGCCCTAGATCCCTAAATGGTCCCCTCAAGGATTGAATGTACAACTCTGGGTTTAGCAGGCCAGTGCTCAGACCACTGAGCTATCTCTTCCTCCCCCCAATAATGTGAAATTATTCACATAGAAACTATATGATAAAATCAGTATAGAAGAAGTGCATTAATTTTCACTAATGTCTGGGAGACTTGCAAATTACTGAATTGGTGAATAAGTTAAACAAAAATAGCAAGGATAATTCATTGCAAAATTTATAGTGATTTGTTCACACATTTGATGTGTAATTTGATTCGTATTATTTTTACATACACGTTTTGCAGTACACTTGTAAAAGTAACATAGTCTTCATAATATTCACTCAGAGCTCTGTATTTTCTGATGGAGGAAACAGCATTGCTTGTGTGCAAATTATGGGGTATATATATTAGCAAACTGCAAACTAGCAACGTTCTACTCTGTGACTTAAACAAGAGACCATATTATTATTTAAATCATAAGTAATATTCATTGGATATGTAGGCAGGTTTTGAATGGAGGAATGATTAAATGTTCTTAGATAGATGATATCTTTAATGTCTAAACCAATAAGTGCTATGTGGGAAGATCCCTGCATCTGAACAGAGTCTCGGACTAGTAGAGCTATCCAGCCAAAGGCCCATGCAGAGCTCATTTCAGGATCATGGCCCAAAAATGTATTATTACTTTATTAGCTGCAATAGTATTTTGAGCCTTCTAAACAAATTCCAGTGTACTACTATATATGTTTATAATGAGGTTTTGTAATGTCTGTTTCTTATCCACTAGGTTTAATACTTTGTCATGCACTATATATTTAATCCACACAAAAACAATGGCAATTAACAATAGAAAAATGAATTTATTTTGGAAACCTGTATCTCAGCATTTAAGGAAAGTTTGCGAAAGGGAAAAAAATTGTAAAAACCTTGTTAGTCACATTAGCTATGATACGAATCTCTGAATCTACAATACTGACAGCATGCTAAAAGATTTAGTTTGTTGTTTCATTGTGGTATGGAGATTTTATAAACAGTAATTCTTAAACCCTAATTGAAGTACTTTATCTTCAATAAATAGTTTATAAAGATTTAAAACATTTTCTGCTGTTTTTAACGATGCCTAAAATTATAAATCCTGTAGTGATTCACCTTATGTGAATGTACATTTTAAAATACATGTATGTTATTTATTGTCAAATTCCATACTGTCCTGTTACAATTAAAATGGCTAAAGGTGATGGGTATGTCATTAATCTCAACAGTGTTTTGGCATGGCTTATTTTTGTTTTCAGTCCTTTGCTCCATTTTACTATATTCTGATTTTTAATTCTTTGGTGATATTTTGATGTTACACATTCTGTATTGGTAAGATGATTTTTTGTTCATTTTACAGGTCCACCTTCAACCCTTCCTCTAAGCACTCAACCCTCCAGTGGCAGCTCCACACTTTCCAAGAAGAGACCACCTCCCCCACCGCCTGGACATAAAAGAACCCTCTCTGACCCACCAAGCCCACTACCTCATGGACCCCAGAATAAGGGCCCAATTCCTTGGGGTGAGTTGTAGAAATGCAAAATAAAACAAAACTTCAGATGGGTGGTGTATGTTACTTGCTTCTCTTAGTCAGTGCTATCTTTCCATTGTTGGTATTGCTGCTATATTTTGTGGAATTTCAGAACAATTCCATCCTCAAATGAATTCCCAGGCTCTCTGTGATGTTGCCTGTACCATTCCAGAGTCTTGCAGGGTTTACATCTTTCTGCCAGTAGAAGGAGGTGAAAAACAGACTAAGTATTTGTATAACAGGATACTTTACTGAGAGAAACTTTATAGAAACATTTATTACAGACCTGTCCAGATAGTTCCTTTCTTTTCATAGTAAAGACTAACTAGCCCAGTCAATCTTCTGCTTCTATTTGTAAATCCTGCCTACTCCTGATAGCTGACACTCTTAGAGGAATTCCTTTGTCATGATAAAGACAAATTTTTCAGAGGGAAAGCTGCCACCTTTCATAAAATGAGTCCCAGCCTACCACATTCTTCTTTAGCCTAAGTCCAGGTCTATAATGCAGACCTATATCGGTATCATTACATTGCTCAAGGGTGTGAAAAATCCACACCTCTGAGCGACATAGTTATACTGACCTAACCCTCATCCCCTCCCTAGTAGACGGCACTATGTATATAGCTACCTCCTCTCATGGAGGTGGATTAACTATGCTGACAAGAGAAGCTCTCCTGTTGGCATAGTAGCATGTTCACTAAAGCACTTCAGAGGTGCACCAGCAGCATGTACAGTTTGTGAAGAGGAGCGCTTAGAAAAAATGAGGGGAGGAATTGGTGTAAAGCAAAATGCTATGGTTCCCCCTTTTCAACCAGATCGGCTAGTCAGAGTTTGACTTTGACTAGTAGAAATTGATAGTCTTCCATTTTCTTTCATGTAATCTTGTTTACTTATGTGAAACGTACAAAGTCTCTGTTTCTCCGAACTCAGGAGGAATCAAGAACAAGAGGAGCAGTTTCTTACGTTACAACCTCTTTTGCTAACAGACCCAAAAGCTCACTCCCTTGCTTTTGCCAGTGTCATGCTCTGTTCGCCGGCTACTGCTGGGCTTTCTTGTTTTTTTTTCCCTCTGCGTCTCTCTCTGTCTAGTCTGTTTTAAGTTTCTCTGTGTTCTGCCTACATACACATAGACCACAAACAATACTCAGCAAAACTCTCTGCCCATACAGTCCAAATTCCTGGGCAGATTCACACCTGCTTTTGTTTGTTTTTGTTTTTATTATAGGTAAACAAGCATGTATGCAACAGACAATAAATCAAACCTCATTTCATATTTTGATCAACCATTTAAAAGAGTCTGTAGACATTACCAACAGATACTAGTGAAAGTGTTTGGCACTGATGATACATTGAGTCAGTGGTTTTAAAAAAAAAAAAATCTGTACCAAGAGAGATGTTTCAGTCCAATGGCCACTGAACAAAAAATGCCTTTTCCAGTCAACACCATTTCATCTTAGATGGGAGGCTTCAGATTAACTTATCCTGACAGTTATATTGATTGAAGGATGTGTTCACACCCACTCTGGAAGAGGTTTGTGATTGATGCGATATCTGTAAGCATAATGCTATGTGCAGTAAACATTTGATACTGCTGCAAGTAAATACAGATTGATGTATTTTTCTGGGGTATTTCCAAGTGACTATCACAGATGTCCCAAATTTTTTTTGTGCCAAATCTAGCTTTTTGGACACAATGCATCTCAGGCTCATGTGATTTTACTCTGCACTGAGTCCAGCTGGCAGGACTTCCCTAAGCCCCCTTAACTTTAGGATTTAGGTTCAAAAAATGTTTAGTGGGTCACTCACACTTTACTCAGATTGCTATGGCTGTCCTATTCTAAAGCTAAAATCTCTGACAAACATAAAAGCCATATAATTAGTCCAGTCAGCAACCTTTGGGCTTACTAGATCCCATCTGATTCCTGTACTGATTTGTCAGTCATCTGTATTTGAGACTCAAGTCAGATTCCAGTATGAGAGATGAAAAAGCCCAATGAAAGTGAAAGTTGCTATCTAAAGAAGAAAATATTCACCTCTTTGTTACATTCATCATACCTCTACTTTCTTAAAAACTTAAGAAGTGAAGAGAGGCTTTGCAGCATGCCCTGAAGCATGTCCTGCGGCTATTTCAGGACAAAGTGGGGAGTGCATTCATAGATTGAAAGGCCATAAGGGGCCATTCTGATCATCTAGTCTGACTGCCTGTATTACACAGGCCATAGAACTTCCCCATAATAATTTCTAAATCATATCTTTTAGAAAAACATCTGATCTTGATTTAAAAATTGTCAGTGATGGAGAATCCATCACAGCCTTTGGTAAATTGTTCCAATTAGTAATTATTCTCACTGTTAAAAATTTACACTTTATTTCCGATCTCAATTTGTTTAACTTCAACTTCCAGCCATTGGATTGTATTATACCTTTCTCTGCTAGATTAAAGTACCCATTTTTAAATATTTGTTCCTCGTGTAGATGCTTATAGACTGTTATCAAGTCACCCCTTAACCTTCTCTTTGTTAAAATAAATAGATTGAGCTATTTCAGTCTATCATTATAATCATTCTTGTGGCTCTTCTCTGAACCCTCCCCAATTTATCAACATCCTTCTTAATTCTGGACTCTAGGACTGGTGTAGTATTCCAGCAGCAATCGCACCAGTGCCCAATATAGAGATAAGATTATCTTTCTACTTGTGCATACGATTCCCCTGTTTATGCATCCCAGGATCACATTAGCTCTTTGGCCACAGCATCACACAGGGAGTTAATGTTCTGCTGATTATCCTTCAAATCTTTTTCAGTCATTGCTTCCAGGAATAGAGTCATTCCCCCATTTTGTAAGTGTGGTCTACAATTCTTTGTTCCTTGATATATACATTCACAGTTAGCCATATTAAAAGGCATATTGTTTGGTTGCACCCCATTTGCCAAGCAATCCAGATTGCTCTGAATCAGTGACCCATCTTCTTCATTATTTACCACTCCTCCAGTTTGTGTGTCATTGCAAACTTTTATCAGTGATGACTTCATGTTTTCTTTCAGGTCAGTGATAAAAATGTTAAATAGAATAGGGCCAAAAAACGATCCTTCTCGGACCCCACAGGAAACATACCTGTTCAATGACAATTCCCTGTTTATATTTTGAGACAATTTTAGCCAATTTTTAATTCGTTCAATGTGTGCCATGTTAATTTTATATCATTCTAGTTTTGTAATCAAAATGTTGTGTGGTACCAAAATTGAACGCCTTAGAGAAGTCTAAATATGTTATGTCAACACTATTATCGTTATTGACCAAATTTGTAATCTCATCAAAAAAAGATATCAAGTTAGTTTAGTTTAACAGGATCTATTTTCCATAAAATCATGTTGATTTGCATTAATTACATTACCATCTTTTTATTCTTTATTAACTGAGTCCTGTATCAGCTGCTCCATTATTTTGCCCAGGATTGATGTCAGGCTGACAGGCCTGGGTCATCTCCTTTACCTTTTTTAAAAATTGGCACATTACCTTTCTTCCAGTCTTGTGGAACTTCCTCAGTGCTCCAAGACATATTGAAAATCAACATAATAGTCCTGTGGGCTCCTCAGCCAGCTCTTTTAACCTCTTAGATGCAAGTTAAATGAACCTGCTGATTTAAAAAACATCTAACTTTAGTAGCTTCTGTTACCCTGAGTTTTCAGACCCAAAGCAGTGGTAATTTAACTGTTTCTGTCCAAGTGATGTCAGGAATAAATCAGTGGGGGCACACCTCCTCCATCTGAGACATGATTGATACAAACCAAAATGCTTTTACCTAAAACTACTTTTTAGTTAGGTCTCAAGCGCACGCACGCACGCACGCACGCACGCACGCACACACACACACACACACACACACACACACACACACACACACACATCTCCTGTTCCAGTAAATTCAGAGTATTCCAAACATTTATAGTTACCCAAAAAGTCTGAAATTGTTTCAAGAAATCAGCAGTCAGGCTTCAGGTGGCCCCCTCCTTCTATCTAGCTGCTGAGGAACTTAGGTGTTAGATCCTTTCCCAAGAAAAAGCTTCCTCTGACTGCTCCAAAGAACACTTTCTGCTAAACTTTTTATAAATTTTCTCCAGACAAAGCACATAAATCATAATAGCCCCTAATAGGATAACAATTTCCATAGCAATGGCCAATAAAAATTCAGTATTCTTCTTATCACCAAAGCATTTCTAGTAATAACAAAACTTACATGTCAGAGGCACCTAAAACCAAGGCTGTCAAAACATTCCTTCTCTTTTCCTGGAAGCTTAACTCTTTGTCCCAGCCTCCCATTCTGATTAGCAAAACTGCAAACATGCAGCTGCATGGCCTTGCCTCTCATGGTCCTAAAACTATTTCTAGCTGTGTGATAATTGGGTTTTAGCTGGCAGTGTTTGAACATACAAAATGGAAAGAATGTCAAATTCAGTGGCTACACTTCTTGCTAACATCCTCCAGAGATACTAATGTGTTATCATCATCATATGATGAGACTGTATCATCAGTTTTCCCCAAATACAGAACACAACTATTTACTGAACACTTCTGCCTCTTCTGCATTATTATTAATAATTCTACCATTTCAGTCTAGTAATGGACCAATACGTTGTTAGGATTCTTTTTGTTCCTAATATCAGGGCTTTGGAGCAGAGCCCAGAGCTGGAGCCCGGAGCAGCTGCGGAGCAGTGGAGCTGCAGGTGTTTGCCTGGAGCTGGAGCAGAGCCGGAGTACAGCTCCAAAGCCCTGCCTAATATATTTTAAAAACACCTTCTTATTGTTAATTCTTCTGGACATACATTTCTCCTTATCTTCATTTGCTTCCCTTATCAATTTTCTGCAGTTCCTAATTTTGATTTATATTCATATCTTCCATTTGTTATGTTTTATTTTTTTTATAGCTGCCTTCACTTCCCCAGTAAACCAAAGTCCGGGACCCTCACAAAGAACACACTTAGAGATTTTGGAGCTAGTGAAAAACAAACTAACAAAAAAACTTTTTTTTTAAACTTTCATTACTAGATGGATAGTTCAGTTAACTAATCAGGTTCCTAATTGAACATTATCAGTCAGGAAGTCAGATCCTCTAACTCCGGTTCTGAGTGAAATTACTTCGTAGAACTCAGAAAATTCTTTCTCCTACAACTACAAGCTGGACAGTTTGTCTTCAAGCAGGCAGGTTTCAGCAAAACACAAAACAAAAAAGGATTTTTTATTCATGATATAAAAACCCTTCATTGTCCAACACTTTCTGAGTTACTGTGTCTTGGGGCCCACCTACTCTGACAGTGGAATTTTTATAAATGCTCAGGATTAGCCTAACTCTGCTCTCTTTTGAAGTTAATGGGAATTTCTTTACCATTGACTTCACTGGAAGCTCAATCAGGCTCTTGCTGAATGGTTTTGAAAATCTCAATGTAATCTTCTTATCGAATGTGGAGCTTGCCAAACCAGTTTGCAGTGCAGAGACTGCATCACCATCAAATCTAGTCAGAGGGTAGAGCACATAGTTTCCTTATTTTGTCAAATCTATTTTTAATAAACTTTCCCTTTATTTTTTTAGTAATTTACATTTAACACAGTTCTGTACTGTATTTGCTTTTTTTTTGTTTTTGGTCTCTGCTGCTGCCTGATGGCGTACTTTCGGTCCCAAATGAGATTGTGGTTGACCGGCCAGTTGGTAACTTTGGTGTTCATAACTCTGTATGAAATTTTATTTTCTTTGTGTAGTAAATTCTGTGCTTTCTTCTTCACTTTGATCATTAGATATAACTTCAGTAAATTCACTTTTTGTGGAATGAATTTAACTGAAGTTTTGGTATCGGAATCAAATGATATGAATGAAACACTTTTAATATCACACTTAAGGATCTGTGGGAATAGGGTTATAGTAGGAGGAGTTGATGATAATAATAGGGTCTCTTATACAGAGAAGATACTGTAATTGCAACTGCTCAAGACTTGGAGATTTTAGTGATTATGAAGCCAAGTTTGATATTGAAGGTTCGGATATTCTGACTTCAGTTTTTTCTTCCTCTGCTTACTGGCAGAATTGAGTAAATGCACTGTTTCTTAGAATAATGTAAACAATTCTTACAAAATCAATATTTGTTTTATGAATAAGGGCTAATTCATGATGGCTTTTACAAAATAATGTGTTACTTCCAAAGCAAGATGCCACTTTTTTTTTTGTTTGTTTTTTCCTTGTAGTGCCTTACAACAAAATTGTTGAGGGACAATGTTATGCAGTATTTTTTTCTTGTTTCAGAGACAAAATAAATGCTCTGAAGTAGTTACTATAGTCTGATTTGCTTTTTCTTGCCAGCAGATAGATACTATCAATGACAGTTTTTCAAACACATGGTATGCAGGGGTCAAAATAGGTTATATTAGTGGTCTCTTCTGGTCTTAAACTTCTGAATCTATGAATGAAAAATACTCATTTAAATATACTTACGTTTATGTGGAAAATACTGGGAAAGCTGCATATTTTTGTTTTATATGATGATATCCGCTACCTGTATGTTTCTGTTCTTTTATTCTCCATTTTTAAAAGTCTAAGTAATTTGTATCCCCTTAGGTAATGATTTGGGTCCACCCTCAACTAAGACTGCAAACAAGTTTGAGGGAATGTCTCAGCAGTCAAGGTAAGATTTTATGTATTTGCATATAGTTAAGTTGTACGTGATGTGGCCAATTTATAAACTATGCAAAATGTCATGTTAATTTTCTCAGTATTCCAACTATACAATGCATTCTTGCTCTCAGGCTCTGCCAAACCTCTTGAATCAGTTTGAAACAGCCACGCAGAACTGAAGCTCTGGATGGTACAGACAAAATTATGGCAGCAGATGCTGCTGCTGCTTTCTCTCATCAAAATACCATTGGAACTAGAGAAAGTTGCACTAGGCTGTGATCCAGGAGTTTTATTCTTGTGTCTTTTGCTGACGATAAATAATTTTGTGTACTTCACCACCCTCATTACTGTGCCAGGTCTTGTGCCCCTACCATACACTAACACGAGATTACATAAGTTCACTCTTGGCATAGCTTGGAACAGAACCTGGTTCCCTAATATCACATATATAAGTCTCATTCATTTAACCACATATTTCTCAATCTGACTGATCTATGCATTTGGATGTACTGTCTGTAATATAAGCTACTCTTGCATATATAATCCACTGGTTTGATGCATTATGCATCGATGCAAAAAATAACTCTCTACTAGCTGGAACATAAAAAGATCCTAGAATCATAGAGGATTAGGGTTGGAAGAGACCTCAAGAGGTCATCTCGTCCAACCCCCTTCTCAAAGTAGGACCAACACCAACTAAATCATCCCAGTCAAGGCTTTGTCAAGCTGGACCTTAAAAACCTCTAAGGATGGAGATTCCACCACCTCCCTAGGTAACCCGTTCTAATGCTTCACCACATTCTAGTGAAATAGTTTTTCCTAATATCCAGCCTAGACCTCCCCCACTGCAACCTGAGACCATTGCTTCTTGTTCTGTCATCTCCCACCACTGAGAACAGCCTAGTTCCATCTTCCTCCGTCTTCTTTGGAACCCTCTTTCAGGTAGTCGAAGGCGGCTGTCGAATCCCCCCTCGCTCTTCTCTTCTGCAGACGAAATAACCCCAATTCCCTCAGCCTCTCCTCGTAAGCCATGTGCACCAGCCCCCTAATCATTTCCGTTGCCCTCCACTGGACTCTCTCCAATTTGTCCACATCCTTTCTGTAGTGGGGAGCCCAAAACTGGACGCAGTACTCCAGATGTGGTCTTACTAGTGCTGAATAGAGGGGAATGATTACTTCCCTTGATCTGCTGGCAATGCTCCTACTAATGCAGCCCAATATGCCGTTAGCCTTCTTGGCAACAGGAGCACGCTGTTGATTCATATCCAGCTTCTCGTTCACTGTTATCTCCAGGTCCTTTTCTGCAGAATGGCTGCTTAGCCAATCAGTCCCCAGCCTGTAGCAGTGCATGGGATTCTTCCATCCGAAGTGCAGGACTCTGCACTTGTCCTTGCTGAACCTCATCAGATTTCTTTTGGCCCAATCCTATAATTTGTCTAGGTTACTCTGGGCCCTATCCCTACCCTCCAGCATATCTTCCTCTCCTCCCAAGCTTAGGGTCATCCACAAACTTGCTGAGGGTGCAATCCATCCCATCATCCAGATCATTGACGAAGATGGTGAACAAAACTGGCCCCAGGACCGATCCCTGGGGCACTCTGCTTGGTATCGGCTCCCAACTAGACATTGAGCCGTTGATCACTACCCGTTGAGCCCAACAATCTAGCCAGCTTTCTACCCACCTTGTAGTCCATTTGTCCAATCAATACTTCTTTAACTTGCTGGAAAGAATACTGTGGGAGACCGCATCAAAAGCTTTGCTAAAATCAAGGTATATCACGTCCATCACTTTCCCCGTATCCACAGAGCCAGTTATCCTATCATAGAAGGCAATCAGGTTGGTCAGGCATGACTTGCCCTTGGTGAATCCATGTTGACTGTTCCTGATCACCTTCCTCTCCTCGAAGTGCTTCAAAATGGATTCCTTGAGGACCTGCTCCATGATTTTTCCAAGGACAGAGATAAGGCTGACCTGTAGTTCCCTGGATTCTCCTTCTTCCCTTTTTTAAAGATAGGTACTAGATTTGCCTTTTTCCAATCATCCGGGACCTCGCCCAGTCACCACGAGTTTTCAAAGATAATGGTCAGTGGCTCTACAATCACATCAGCAAACTCCCTCAGCACCCTTGGATGCATTGCATCCGGCCCCATGAACTTGTGCATGTCCAGCTTTTCTAAATAGTCCTTAACCTATTCTTTCACCATAGAGGGCTGCTCTCTTCCTCCCCATACTGTGCTGCCCAGTGCACCCTTCATCTACTGCCAGCCAATGGAGTTGCTCTTTTAGCAAAAGTGATAGAGGATTGAGTTTTGATTGCGAAGCTCCAAGTTCAAACACAGATGACCACTTGTTTTTTGGAGGTGGTTGTCTGATGATTGTTACAATTGCATGTCATTTTTTTTCATTTTTCTTAAAAAAAAACAAAACTACATCTAAAAATCTTTATTCATGTTACAAAATCAAACACTCACAGGTTAAGAAATGCCAGAATTGAGGCTGCCTGTGCGTCAGAAGATTGATTGAATTCTGCTTATTGAAAAATATTCTGACAAGATTCTTACTCAACTGATCATCTGCCCTCATTGTTTTATATTAATCTTTATTGGGGTGTTACTGAATTTTTGCACCTGGATTTTTCTTTTTAGGTGGTGGTGTTTTTTATAACTCCAGTTGGCTTGCTTTTTTCTGTGTGTTCTTCGCCTCCCAGGCAGTTGGAAATAACTACTGCCTCGGGAATGTTTAGTTAAACTCATGGTGGTGCAGGACAGCCACTTGAGAGTGTGGCTTTTTATTTTTTTCCACTTCGCTACCATTGTCCTAAGTTCCATAACACTTAAGAGCTTGTAGAGTTCCTTGAGTCTCATGTTAAGGAGGTTTGACCCAGAAGTGAGAAGCTTGTCAGAATGATAGCTTCAGAAAAGCAGAATAACAGGTCAGTAATTTTCCCTTTTCTTGGCAGTGTTTGGCTGGTCGCAGGCCAAATAGTAGTTTGGATAGGAATATATTGAGTTAATGAGGCAAATGCTTTTATAAGGTCAATAGCCTGAACTAACATGGTCAGCCATTGTGTTTGGGTCAGCTGGGAATTGGAACCCTTCCAATTTTAACAGTATCTGCTCACTAACATACAGTAGTTAAATCCCCTAATCTGATAATATATTTGTTCAGTGGTTTTTCTCTATTAAAACGTAAGACTCATACTCTCATTTTGTGGAATGTTCCATAAGGTGACCATTCATATTCAAAACTATAATAATCTCTTAAATGCACCTTCATCATCATTTTATAGTGTATATTTTGGACAGTTTTACACCACACGTGGAGATTATGTTCCTGTATCTCTTTGCAACATGGTTTTATCCTTGAATTATGCTCCTGAATAGGTCTAATGCTTATAGCATCTATGCATGATCTTAAAAAAAGGTTCATAGTAGGAACTTATTGGAACACTGTTTTTGTTGTCTTTCTTGTGTTTGTATGTTAGACATGTATGACATGTTAAATGCAAAATACAACTCTTTTTATATGTACTATACCAGTTTAAAACATGTAACCCCTTGCAGTGGAAATTTTATACTTAGGGAAGCATTGATATAATTCTATGATTGTGCAGAAAGTGGTGTACCCTTAGAAAAAAATGAAAATTACAATAATTATTGAATAAACTATAGTGTTTAAACACACGGCAGTCCTTGTGTAAAAAAAAAAACAACAATCCATGAAAAATGATCTCACTTGTTTGAATAATTCAAATATGCTGTGCATTGTCAGTTTACCATGTCAGATGGCACTTTCACATAGGGTGTCAAATAAAGGGGAAGTGTAGAGGAAAGGAGAACGAAGTAATAGTGGAGGAAAAGTAGAGGGACAAGGAAAATAATTTCTTTAAAAATTGCTTAATTCATTTTTCACTTCCCTGAGCAACATTTACTGGAAGATCAAAGCTTTGCTTCATTCACTCATCATTTTAATATGGAATAAAATCAGTCGGACTCATATGGAACTCTACCTTATTGAAATCAATGGACCTATGAAAACTCACACTAGCTGAGGATCTGTCTGATGGAGAGCAGTCTGTCTTCCTATGGCATGTTGTCACATGGTTGTGAAATCTCTTTCATTATCTATGAAGCATGCACAAAATGCAATTTTCAGAGTCTCATAACTTAACCAAATCAAAACCAGTTTTTACCAGAATACTCAAAAACATTTATCAAGAAGAGTTATCTCCCTGCCAAATTTAATCTTTTAATCTCCAAGTTGTTTCTGTGCAAATTGGGTTCAAGAAAAGGTCATAAAGCATTTTTATTGGGGAGTGTTTGTTTTTTCATATTCCTTGTATACAAGTTACTCAAATTTTGTTGTTCAGACTTTCAGAAAGTTTCAGCCTTGGACCAAGACCAGGCTTGAAAAACTTGAGCTTAATTGGTAAAGATTTTGAAAAGTTATCCACAACTGGAAAAACAGATGGAATGTTTTGGCAAACTTATCTATAACAGATAGTGATACTCTAGCTACGGTGTGTGTGTGTTACAATAGTATATACATGGAATGAACTGTGAAGCACCCAAAGCAAGATAGACTATCTTATCATAATTGCATGCTTTTGGACTGTATTACCTATGTACTTAATATGGTTATTTTAATGTGTTAATTTAAATTCTTGACTTGTGCTTTTATTGCTGCTTCTTTAAACAGAATCTGTTAGTTGAATTGCCCTCTCAATTTAAGCAGTTTTCTGAATATACATGTATACATACCTTGTTATCCATGGAACAGATGTCCCATGCAGCATTAACAATGTGTAGGCTTTGCACAGCTTTTTCCTTTATTTGAATAATCCAAGCCTACTGCCAACACTGCTTTGAGTTTCAGGGCTATTTCTTGGACAACACTGTGTGTCCTGGCTATGCATAAACTCTTACTATATATTTTTTTCTGAATAGTGGGTGGGCACTAGAAATGGGACACAGTAAGCTCATTGTTCAGTAAGTTTAAGTACTGATAGTTCATATCTATTGATTAGCACGGGGACTGCAAAGACTGCACTTGGCCCAAGAGTTCTTCCTAAACTACCTCAAAAAGGTAAGAGCTTTTAAAAAGATGTATGCATAGTTGAATATTTGTGTGTGTGTGAAACAAGTGATGATAAATCATAAGGGTCTTCATAAATTTGGTGTTTTCAGCAAAAGACATTTATTTATGGGACAACACATCTGGAAATTCTGGCAAAATCTATAGGGATTTTTCTCTCTAAATCAGCAAGGATTTTGTCAAAAAACTAAACATGTATTTTAGTGCAAAAGCTGAAATCCTGCAGAACCTGGAGGAAAATCAGTAAGAATCTGTGTATTTTTATTGTCCTCTTTCATTACTGATTTATTCCAAGATCATAAGCTCCTTGCAGAAGAACCACATATTCACATGTATTTGTACAGTACTTAGCACAATGGACCAATGACACTGATTGGGGTCTGGTGGTATTACTGCAATATAAATGTTAAATAATACTGATCTAGGGGTAATTGTCTAAGTTATTTGGAAGCGTAAATCGCATTTACAAAAGTTACTTGAAAATCAATGGAACTTAGGTCACTTCTGAAAATGTGCTTCAGGCTCCTGAGTCACTTAGGTTCTTGGGCCAAGAAGAGAGGTTAAAAATCTTCCCTTTTTGTTCTGTCAAGTTCAGGATGGCCCATTTCAAACAGTTAACAAGAAGGTAACTGTTTGAAAGTTTTTTTTTCTCCTGCTGATAATAGTCCACCTTAATCAATTAGTCTCATTAGAGTTGGTATGGCAACACCCTTTTTTTCATGTTCTCTTTTTTTATATATATATCTTCCTACTGTATTTTCCACTGCATGCATCTGATGAAGTGGGCTTTAGCCCACAAAAGCTTATGCTCTAATAAATTCATTAGTCTGTAAGGTGTCACAAGTACTCCTCGTTCTTTTTGCTGATACAGTCTAACACGGCTGCCACTCTGAAACATAGTCTGTAGAGTGGAACATTTTGAGAAACAAACAGAGTAGAAGGTTGGGAGAAAAAGGTGGTCAATGGAAGCCTCTTTTTCTGAGTGATGTGCCAGAATTAATTGAAGAACTGGAGAAAATAGAGAAATATACATATTCCCCCTGCACGCGCGCACACACGTGAGCAAACACACTGAGTGTAAGCATATACAGTATAGCACAATTTTACATATGCCAGTGTGTGTGTGTCAAAAGATATTACAACTGTATTGTTCCAAAGTAGGAGAATCAAAGAATGAATCTGGCCAGTCTAACTTCATTCTGCAAGATAAGAGGAATACAAAGCATTAGTGGCAAAAACTAAATACAAATTTTAAAAATTCAGTTTTTTACAGGTAAGAAAATTAATTCAGTTCAACAGTGTCCTTTTAAGATCTCATTGAGATGACAGGTGTCACTACA
The DNA here is from genome assembly GCF_007399415.2 of Gopherus evgoodei. Taxonomy (NCBI): domain Eukaryota; kingdom Metazoa; phylum Chordata; order Testudines; family Testudinidae; genus Gopherus; species Gopherus evgoodei. The sequence continues at coordinate 279,556,009 of NC_044323.1, read as the reverse complement.
AAAGAAGTCAGTATTCACTTGGTATAAAGTTAGGTTAGAGTTGACTGTCATCATGAGCTGAAATTACTTTTGGGCCATATACAGAACTCTCAAACCATAGCAAGTGTTTGTTCCACCCTTTCTGAGGGGTGTGTTACCTAGCAACAAATCTGATATTCTGTCTTATTTGAAACCCTCATTTTGGAGGGCTGCATTTTTGAAGTGCAGTTAAAATAAATCGTTTGGCCTGATTTTCAGCCTGAATCTAGTTCATTTGTGCCTTATTTGCATATGTGTTATCACATATGTGTAGAAGTATTCTTATGTACATGTATGGCTATATCGTCTCTCACTTGTAGTAATGTGTGCACAGTTCTCATCTAAAAATCAGGATCATCATATATAACGATGTGAATGTGTTTTTGTAGTAGGTTATATTATAAATAGTGTATGTGTGATATTATTTTGTGGTAGGTTTAAATGTGTTGACAGTGTTGCTTGACCTTAAAGCAAATGTTGAACACAGTATAAAATTATCTCTATTTCTGAGTCAAAAAGACGTGGTACTTTCATCAAGGAGCTTACTCTCCTAGTATCAGGCCTCATACCTATATACCTGTTTAATATAGCTAAATACAGTCATGCCAGTCGAGTTTTGCTTGGCACATTTAATTGAAGCGTCTAAGGAAGAAAGAGCAGTGAAACTAAGAAAATGTAAAAATAAATGTTGATTGAAAGGACCTTTGTATTTTCCACCTCTTGTAAATAAACTGCAAGGCAATATCCTTTTTTAAAATTTCAATCCTTTCTTTTAAATCACAAATATAATATTACTTATTAATTTCAACTGTTGAGAAATTGTGTTTTATTTAAAATGTGTGAAAGGTAACTCAGTATATCTGACATCTTCAGTTATTGAAGATAACTGCTAGGTTTTGAGCTTTTTTAGCTTCTTTCATTGTAGATATCTGTACTTGGAGTTAGCCTGAAATAGAAATTCTCTTTCTACATTTTGTATGATGGAAATAAATCTTTCTGGAAGAAAAGAAGTTGTCTTGCATATTTCAGATTCTTCTTAAATGTAATATGGGGAAATGAGATTTTCTGTCTGTCTATGAAATACATGTGAAAATATCCTGGTTTTGCTTTTGTTTTTAGTGGCACTAAGAAAAATAGAAACCAGTCATCATCTTTCAATAGATAGATCTAATCAACACCTGGAAATCTTTCAGAAGTCTTCACAGTCGGTCGATCTGCCACAGAAACCACAACCTGGAGACTTGCCCCCAAAGCCTCAGCCTGTGGAACTCGCCCAGAAACCTCTAGTTGGAGAACTACCCCCAAAACCAGGAGAACTACCTCCAAAACCTCAGCTAGGAGATTTGCCACCAAAACCACAACTTGGAGACTTACCGCCAAAACCACACATGAAGGACCTTCCTCCAAAACCTCAGCTAGGAGAGGTATTGGCTAAAACTCAAGCTGGAGAATCATCACCAAAGCCTCAGCCCTCAGAGGCAAATCAGAAATCTCACTCCATAGATCTTTCTCCAAATGTACACTCTAGAGATACCGTCCAAAAGCAAGTATCTGAAGATTCTAATGATGTGACGCATACCCTGCCAGAGACCCCAGTGCCGCTTCCCAGGAAAATAAATATGGTGGGTAGTTCTAGTTATTCCAGTGTGCTGAAAGCCTCGTGGCAAGCTTTGAAGTTCTCCTAAAGCTAAATTTGCAAAAAGACTGCACTGAGTTATGTGCACAAAACAAGTGACAGCTCTCAAATTTGAGCACAGATGTATGCTTTTGAACGGTTTCAAGAAATAATGCTTCTGATGGTAAAGCCTATTGCATGCCAAAAGGAATACAAAAACATAAAGGTCAGGCCTGGGAGCAAGGCACTCAACTTAAATTCACCACAGTAATTTTGGCAGAGTTAAGGGTCCAAATTATGTTTCTGCAATAAGTGGTGGCTTTCTGTGCATTAAGGAGTTAAAAACATTTTTAAAGCTTTCTGTCTTTAATTCTTTGCTCTCTGTTTCCTACACATAAAATAACTAGGACATATATTTGATTTTGAACATATTTAGAAAAGGGTTTAATAGGTTTTATTTTAAACTTCCTTTTTAATAATTGTTACAAAACTTAAAATGTCAACCACAAAAAATCAACATTGGCAATGTAATAATTCAAATATTTAGCATCTATATGCTTAATAAAGGTGCATAAGTATCACTGTATTTACCGAAGGGCCCATTGAGGCACAAAGGGAAATTTTGACTTGCCAAAGGTCGTGTAATAAGTCAGTGACAAAGCTGGGAACAGAACTGAACCCAGTCTGGAGTTCTCGCCACTACACTTTAATGTAATTCACATCTAACAAACTTAGGTATTGTAGGAACAATTTATCCTAGTCTAATTTACTAAGACACTTATTCAGACTGCACACTAGTTATTGTAGAGTTGCTTTTATTGTTTATCTCACAATCCAAGTAGATAAAGAAAAGATGTTAAACATACTTTTATAAGGTTTTCATCCTGTGAACTACCCAAAAAAATAATAGAGGAAGTGTTTTATCCAGCAAGCTAGGTATGCAAACGGTTGAGGTAGAAGGATACACAGCTTCCTCTCCTTTGCTGAATGAAGGGAAAGAGCTCCTCTCCTGGGCTTAGGAGAACATACTCTTTCTCTTCAGCTCACCATTCCTGCCTGACTGGTGAGACAGGGCCTCACCAGTCAGGGTAATCTGAAGTGAGAGCAACAGAAGTTTTTGTCTTTTGGATTCCCTTGCTTTCCTACCAGTAGGTGGGATAGCAGAAAGGCCAGAAGAGGTCTCCCAGGCAAAAGTTGCCTATTCACTTACTTTAAAGTGGAAGGAGGGGACTCACTACTGCAAGCTCCCTCTTCCCTCTGTGAGGAAAGAGGCAAATAACTCATTAATCTTTTGATTAATATCTTCCAAAATACAGAAAATCACATTAGATATTTCCAAATGTTCTGAGGATGAACTACTGGGCCTTCCATTTATATTTGTTTTTACATCAGTATAGACTCACTGTTCTGGCTTAATCTAAATGATATTTATAGAAATGGGGAGGGAGCACCAGAAATGTGTCTCTGCACTGCTCCAGGTTCTGTGCATGCATGCTCACACTCGTGTGTTTAGCTGGCAGTGGAGCTGCTTAGAGACATGAACTTCAAATACATTTCTCATCTGGTTCCCTAACTGTGTTCTGTCACCACAAGTTGATGGAATGCTGCATCACCACATCATAACAACACCTATGAGGACAGCTACCAATATCTGTGGGACTTTAACCACCTGCTATGCAGGCAAAAGTCTTTGTTTCTTAACAGTCTGAGGGAATCGGGTATTTCAGAAGCATACAGTAGATATGACAAAGTGCCACTAATATTTAAGGAATTAAATGGGATTTGAAGATAAATAAAATTTGATCTCAGTATCATTAAAATTACACCTAGTACTAATAGTCACATTTTTCCTTGGCTATAAACATCGTTGTTTCAAAAGAGAGAAAAGTACCCTATTAGGAGCTGTTCCTTTAGAAGTGTAAATGAGAGCACAAATTGGAGGGGTCATGTCCATTAATTAGCAAAGCAGCAACTATCATTGTGAGTTGTGAGCACAAAAACCTCTTCCTGAATATTTTGATATATGGACATTTTAGGATAGAGTGACAGATTTGGGTGCACAAAGAGAGAAAATTATTATTAATTGCATTTGATGCAAAAATTAGATGCCTTGAAAATACTTGTTTCTTTACACATCACAACCCCAAACTGTGCTCTTAATGTGCATTCCTTTAAAATCCAGCCCATAGTCCTTTCCAGAGATATATATACCACCTCAGGCTGGTATTCACCTTTCTATCATTTTAATGAGTTAAAGTGGGCAGATTATTAAAATGTCACCCATGTATTAATAAGAAAGCACTGACTACCTGGAGCAATGTCAGTCACTTTCTCTCATATCTTTATAACTTGAGACGTGTATGGAAATCTAGCTTTCTATAGAGATTCACTTGAACTAGAAAAATTAATACAATCTAGTTGGTGGAAAAAGTCCATTCCCTTGCATCATTTCATGATTGATTTCATTATTCATGGTGTATAAATATCACTAAGAGCTGTATGCCTACTCTCACCTTGGGTATCTATTAATGGTGACTGTCAACCTCTCCTGTCAACCTCTGTTGCCTAACTGGTTTGAAGTTTATTTAATATGATTTTTAGTACAGTATATTAAGTCCAGTGTTAACTAATGGATCCCTTCCCTTTTATTCAACATTCCTTTATATATTTGCAAACAGGTGCTATCTCCAACTCAATCTTATTTTTTCTGGGTCTCACATTGTCTTATTGACTAAGCTTGCATGGTTTGCTTACTATTCTTCTTAGTTGTTGCTTTCTGAAGCTTTTATCATTATTTGCCTTCCTTTAGTCTTTGAGTGTTGTTTGAAATGTGATGTATAATAACACATCATATACTTCCAAGGTAGTCAAGTCTGGAAACTGTTTACACAGTTCCCAGAAAAACAGGGTGCATCTAGAGAAGGGGCAGTGTTTGGATCTGAATTGGTAGTCTAGGGCAGAATCAGACCTACTGATTGTATTTGGGTTCAGAATAGTTAACACAAGCTATTCTCATGAGAGATCAGCCCAAAATAGTGTCACTTGTCTTAGAGTAGATCTTCATGTGGAATTTCTGCCATTCAGTTAAAATTTAATGAAAATATTGTCTTGCTAGATTTAGTCTGTCTGTTCCAGAACCAAAGAATAGGTTCATTTTGGTTTTGCACTGGACCTGAAACCAAAACTTTAGTAGAGGTATAGATACTGGAGTTTGAATTCTGTAACTTCCTCAGTTCCCCTATCTTTCTGAATGTAATTGGCGACCGGATTTCAATTTGGTTTTGCCCTGTTCTTAATTCTAATATACATTAAAGGGATAGTGTATATAGACTAAAACCATGTCAGAACGGTTGTTAAAACTACTTTCTGGTCTAAGTAAGTATAGGTGGGGCCTAAATCATTTAATTAGGCAGTAGTTAGATGTCAGGATTTCTAACATTATATCTTTGAATACAGACTATATAGTCCAGATATAGTTGTTTAAAAACCTTAATGAAACAAGGCACTTTGGCATGATGGGCTGGGGAGCAGGCAGAGGAGGTGGGGAAGGCAGGGATCCCCCTGCAATCAGAGATACAAACTATGGGTAAATGATTTGTCGAATAAATCATAGCCAAAACCCAAAATTTAAATTCTATATATTTATCCCCCTTCTCAGCTCTTTCAGCTAAAATTGTATTTACTTTTAGGGGAAAAACAAAGTTAGGAGAGTGAAGACCATTTACGACTGTCAAGCAGACAATGATGATGAGCTTACATTTGTTGAAGGAGAAATAATTGTAGTAACTGGTGAAGAGGACCAAGAGTGGTGGGTATGTATCTCTGCTTTTATAAAAATTCTGTATAATTGACACTTTATTGGGCATTACTCTCAGCTGAGTAGCAGCTAGCTTACTCATAGTTTCTATGTGCTACACCTTATTTGACCTGCTTAACGCTCCTGAACACCAGACCAGTCATACTTCATTGAGAAATCCAATTATTTTATGCTTCACAGGGACTTAAATGCAGACTCCCATTCTTAATGGTGTTAGCAACTACTAGGGACAGCAGCAAAAACTGACCCCATTTCATAGGTTTTCAGATGATTGAACTTACTGAGAGACCTTGTATTCTCTTTGATTCTTGTACTCCTGCTATTCCAGTTTTATTTGATTCCTTCCTTTACCCTAGACTAGAGGAAACTAACTGGGCAGTGACAACATACCATGTACTGTACATAATTTGCATTAATATTTTCATCTTTTGTCAAAAAATTATGCAACAACATTTATGTAAATTTGCATCCAGCTTTCAAATTGAAGGAGAGTGGGTGTGTGCAAGCAGGGAATTTACCTGCTTTTGTGGGAAGACAGTCTTCCCTGGATACTGCTAGAACTATCCCTGCCAGCCTCAGAGATACTTTTGAAATACAATATTTCATTGCCTTTGGAATTCAGAAGCTTTCCACCAAATGAGGCAGTCTCAAATTTTCCCTCTTGACCCCTGCATATCATTCCATTTAAACACTGTGTGTACCTTTGTTGATAAATGATAACATGTGGTTCTTGTCTGAATGCACCAGCAGCATTAAGCTAGTTACAATAGTTGCTTGATTGTTGTAATTAATCCCATGCACTGTTGGTTTCCCCTCCAAAATTACATGCAATTGATCAATTTTGTCCTTATTCTGCAGTTTAGCCTTGTTTTACCCTCTGTCTTCCTCCGAGATTTCACTCCCCTGCTTCTGTGTTCCTGGACCTGATCCAATCTTCAATCTATTGCTAACCTCACTGTTTCTCAAACCTAGCCTGAGGCCCAATCCTTCCTTCATCCTCTGCTAGCTTCTTCCCAGGCCCTAGTGAATCCTGCTTCTCCAGGCTACAGCTGTAAGGAAGGGAAATGAGACAAATTTTACCAATAAAAATGCAATTCAAACTGCTGCACTGTCCCAGTGGGTGTTAATGCACCAGTCCAGCTGCAGTGCTGTCCATAATGTCTCACGTCTGGGCCAGACACAGCGTTTCTTCTCACTGATTACCACGCTCAGGATTTCCTGTCAAAATTCAGACTCAGAAGAAAATATTAAAGGACTGGTGCCCAGATGAAAGGTGCTAGAACATTTTGCTTTTTTTAGTTTCTTTTCCTCACAATGAGGAGGAAACAGCAAGGAAGGAAAACAGAGGTTCTCTTACAGTGCTAATGCAGGTAACTGCACTGCTACATATGACTGTTCTCCCAATCTGTGTATAATTACATACAGTCAAAATAAAGATCATTAAACAGCTGTTGAAACAGATCTTGAAAATGAAATTTATCAAACTTGTCCATTATATTGCCTATCTGTCTGGACATGCAGTTATAATTAGGCCAATAGATGTGCCTTATTCATTAGTATTGACAATGAATCACTGATAAATGGATAGATACGTTGTATGTCCTGTGAATGTCAGTAGTAACAATTCCATTCACATTGATAACGTATAAGATCCTCTTGTTTTTCAGTGTCATGGGCCATCCATCTTGCAGATTTCTAATACATTAATCACTTGTGTCTTTGATTCAAAGCCAAACTGACAGTTTAATGGCTCTTTTGTCTTCGTGATTCCAACATCTAGTATTCACTTACAATACATGTGGAAACATTTCTTTTATCTGCTTTAATTTATTTATATTTGTTTATACATTCTTTAAAAAAAAGAAATTACATTTCATATGCATTATTTAAAGGTGAAGACTGACCTTTGGAGTTAAGGTTGCCATTCATTGTCTTTCATCACTGTATGTAGCTTTTGGATTGTAAGAAGCTAAAAACAATGGATGGTGCTAAAATAATGCCTAATTTTCAGAAATGTGTACCTAAGATTTTGTTTGCAAAAGATGCAGCTGCATGCACAATTGCAATTTCCCAGTGTGACACTTGCATCTATGTATGTCAGTGCATCTTTTACAAACAAAAATACCTATTTTTATCAAAAACCATTGAACAGTGTCTTTTTTTTAATTGAGCCCTGTATATTCTGCAGTCCATATGTAGGTATGACAAGATGAACCAAGAAGAAATTGACACATCATAGAAGTTAGATACTGAAAAGACCTATTATGTCATCTGTTCCATCTCCCTAATAATGCAGGACTGTGCCTTAGGCAATTCAAATCTCTAGCAGAGATACTCTACCTAATTTGTGTAATGACATGGGAGCACTAATTTTTTCTGAATTTATTGTGGCTTTTCTGGACCATTTAGTTTGTAAACTTGATAACTCTTGATTATGCCTATCTTCAGAGTGCAGAAATGTCTCGCAGGAACTCAGATATTGTGGCAGTGGTGTTATTACAGCAGCACTCAAAAGCCACAATTAGAATCAGGGTTCTATTCTCTACTGCTCTTCAGAGGACAGGGGTGTGTCCTGCCGGTGTCAGGTACAAAAGGCAGAAAGTACACTGATGATTTATGGAGTTTAAGGTCTGGCAACTACAATTTGAGGCTGGGAAGGTTACACTGAGGTGTGCCCATTACCTGACTCCTTACTCGGTTACCCCTCCACACACACCCAAGTCAATCTAACAGGTCCCCAAAACAGCTGACAAACTCCAGAATTGTGGACCTCATCAGGGCTCCCAAGGCTGTGAATGAATCATCACCTTGTACTGCTGGGAAAGAGAAGACTTTTGCTGGGGCCATGTGCCCCCAAAGTCTTAGCACCATTGGAGAGAGGTGTAGCCTCTGCTTGTCCCCTTGCCCCATCTTTTGATGCTGTTGGCAGTGGTTGCTGAGTCTCTCCTTCACGAAGGATGCTGGGACCATCCTTAAAAGGTCATTCCCCTGGGAAGTTCCATGAAGGACTGTGAATCACCTGGTGCTTCTGGGATTGGGGGATGAGGGCTGTTGGGCCATTTGCTTCAAAGTCTTGGCTTCATAGAGGGTAACACTGGGCTCACCTATTACCCCTCTCCATTTTGGTAGCCTATAGAGCAGTGAGAGGCACATTACTATTCTGGAAACAGTGAACCAAAAGGTAAATCTTTAACCTAGAAAGAAGCAGGACTGACTGTATGATAAATCAAGGCATGCTGTTCTGACACTGTTAACTAGAGGTGGGCAAACTATGTGTAGTGGACAAATTATGCAGCTTTTTCCGGTTTGTGAAATGTCCACACACAAGATAATGACTTATTCATGATTTGAAACTGCTTGGATTCCTCTTTATGTATGTATATTATGCTATGGATCGCTTGCAAACTGTTTCCCGTACAAATTTGGTGTGTGTGGTATGGTTGTTCCCCTCATTTCCAAGTAATTGAGATTTGTTGGATCGATCCTTTTGTAAACATGAGTGACAGACATCATTGATCCTCTAATTTGCTTGCAAAGGGGGGCGAGGCAGGAGTCCTTTATCACTTGCTCCTCTTCCATGTTTGGTATGTAATGCTTTGCTAGGATTTCTTCTACCCACATATATAGAATTATTCCAGGTAACTTCCCATTTTTAGCACCTTGTAGGTTTCTCTTTTGCTCTTCGCATCCACAGTCGGCTTCCTAAGGTAGGATAGTCCCAAGATTCCTCATTCTGGAGTGAGTTTGTAGCATTAATTCAGTTCTCTTACAAGATACAGTATAACTATAGGTTAATCTGACAGCCAAGAGAACCTCTCCTCTTTGTGTTTGTTTCAGTGGAATATGTGACTCTTCCAGATCTCCCATTCCAACCGTGATCCTTTTGTACTAGTTCATTTAACTTGTCCCCCTATTTATCCCAGTTACAACAATGTTTGGTGGCAGTTATTGATCTCTTTACAAATCCAAATATTGTTGTAATCAAGGTAGAGGATTATATTAATCCAAATAAAACAAAATAAAACGCTCTCTATGTTTGACAGTGGGAGATACTGAAGAGTAACATACATCAAAATGTAGCTTCCTTGGCAAGGGGTTAGATGGCATGCTGTGAAATGTCCAAGAACCATCACAAGGCTTGTACTGATATGCAGGAGGAACAGTGTTTTGTTATATGGAGTGAGCGAGAAACCCACAATGTTTTTATCCTTTGTTGCAGATTGGCCATGTGGAAGGACAGCCAGAGAGGAAAGGAGTCTTCCCGGTGTCCTTTGTGCACATTTTGTCAGATTAATCAAATTCAAAACTTGAGCATTGCACATCCTTCATGCAAGACAGGCTTTTTAGCAAAAGCTAACGGCTGCTGCCTCCCTGTAATCCTGTGCACAATTGTATATATAGCTGCTGTTACAAAATAAGAATTCGTTTAAGGTTCACCTCATGAGGTGAATTATATGTATTGTAAATATACTGTGTTATTCTGCCTTTGCCAGTATTATGGTAGCCTTGGAACCTGGCATGCCTTATTGGGTTTGCTGAAGCCATCCTTGGCATCTAGCACTTACATCTCTGTCTATGCTGTTAAAAATGTGTATCAACTGCCAGCTTTCCAAACATAGGTTTCCATCAACCATGTAACTTTGTAGAAATGACTGTTCCTAAGAACTCAGTATTCTCAATTATATAATTAGCAGAGTTAAGATTCTGTTTTCAAAGTGAATGGTTTTGGCCCACTTTAAAACCCATCTACAATTAAGAGTACACAGTTTAAAGCTATGAAGCCCACTTTGGTATTGATTAAAGAAAGTGCTCAGTTAAATTTAAGTTTGAAAGCAAAAGGAATATTCACTGACTTTATAGAAAAGCAGTAGCATTTGATGATGTGCACACAGCATTTCATGCTTATATTATGTGGACTTATGCCAAAATCTGATTGCAGTTTCCCTGTGATATTACCTCACTTTAAGACAGTTACAAATTACTTCCATCTGAAAATTTATTTTGATAAAAATTAGTCATACTGTCTTTCCTTATATGTATGTGAAATTTGCTGAAGGTTTTTCACTGAATTTTCAGTAACCAAGGACTTCTAGAAAATATTACACTGTTTATATTATGCATGCATTTAAAACAGTGGTTCTCAACCTGTTTATCATTGTGGGCCGCATATGTGGCCCAAAATGTGTTATCTAGGCCGCAAGTTGAGAACCACAGCACTCCCCACAGACCCACTGCCACCTGCCCAGAGACCCCTCCACAGAATGTGGCCAGGAGTGGAGTCCTGGGCAGGGGGTCAGGTGGCAGGGACCCCAGACCTTGCTGTGCGGAGCTGGGCAGTGCATGGCCGGGTGGCTGGGCACACAGGCAACAGCTCGGACCCCAAACCCATGGGGTAGCCCCCGGATCCCAGACCCCATGGGGTCAGCCTGTAGCCCTGGAGTTTGTAGGGCTGGGCAGAAGCTCCGGATCCAGGACTCTGCAGGGCCAGCCAGCAGCCCTTGATCCCAGACTGTACGGGACTGGTCAGCAGCCCCGGACCCCTGCCACACAAAACTGGCCAGTGATGTCAACTCCACCCAGGCCAACCAGCCCAAACTCTGCCACACTGGGCGGCCAGGCAGCTGGGAACCCAGACCCAGCCGCACGGCCCAGGGGCCTTTAGCACACAGATGGGCCACCTGCAGGTTGAGAACCACTGATTTAGAATCTTACTTGAAACCTGTCCTTTGTACAGGAATAGTACTGTAGTCACATAGCTAAGTTGGAACAAAAGAACATTTTAATTTGATAACTATTCAGATTGAAATGTGAGCTTGCAACAGTATTTATTTATAGCTAATTGGCTGTCTTTGAAAATCACTTATTTTAAAAAAATGTCTTCAGCTTTGCTGAAGGTTATAATTAACGAGTGTAAAATTTCCTCAGTGTTACTGTCTGGATAAATTTAAACTATTACAGTATAAAAAATTGTTTAGGAAATCGGAGTGAAAGGTTGACCTTTCATGCAGTTTGTCAGGCTATTAATTATAGAAACTAATCACTAGTATCAAGCTGTATATTAACTGTCTTCATTAAACTGTCTTTGTATTTCATAGTCTTAACTCCAAGCACCAGCCAACAAACACATTACCATAAAATTAATTTCTAATAAGTCTTTGGAAGAATGCGCTTGACTTCTGGTAGCGTCAAAGTTGTTATAAAATTGCATTAGTGAAAAACACATTCCTTGCAGTGAATTCACTTAGTCTCCTTTTTTTCTAATCACAACATTTAATGTATTATTAAAAACATTAATTGACTTCATTTTCTATATCATTTTTAATTTTGGAACAGAATAAAATTGTCTGTGATCAGATAACTGTATTGATCAGGTTCTATGATTTTTCATATGTAGGACTGGTATTATATTGCTTAAAATGTTACTTTGGCAACAGTACATATTACTAATATTTTACAGCAGACGGTCTTGCTACATAGGACAATTTTTCATTTCATAAAAGCACAACTCAAAAAAACCTTCTGAAAGTTTTCATTTTTAGTGTAGTTTTACAAGGCTGTAGTCAGTGAATATTTAATTCTATTTATATGGTTATGAGAACTTTAAATATCAAATAAACCTTGCATGAAAAAAATATTCCAAAATATTTATCAACTGTTACTGGAAAGTGGCTTTTAAACTATTGCTTTATCAGTGTCATGACAAAAGTGTATTAAAAAACAAATACACCGGTGAGTGAGCCTGTTCACATCTAATCCACAGTGTTATCAGTATCAGTATTTCAGACTTGTACTGTTTTTTTAATGGAGAGCAGTCAAGACCTGAGTTTATTTAGCATTCCATTTTATCCATTAATACAATGTTTTAAGTTGCATTAAACAAAGAAAAACTATTCACTTTTGTGGTCAAGTGTATTTTTAAGTGATCTAAAAATAATCTTGTAAAAGCTAAACACATAAGGAAAACCTAGACATGTAAAATGATGTAGAAGCAAATGTCTATTCTTTTGTACACTCTCTGCAGTAGTATACATAGGCATTGTTAAAATGAGATTAGTTCCATCAGGAACAAGGGTTCTGTTTGTTCTAGCTTATTGTGGGTCATAGGACATCTAAAATTCATTGTGTGTTATATCAATTGAGTTTAAGTACAATATATTTAAACTCAATGAGCCACTATCTGCAATTTTGTACATGAAATAGTATTTGGAAAGTTTAGATCTTTATAGACAAATAGCTAATAATTAGTTTTTTTTTCCCCTGGGATGAGGATGTTCTGCAAATGATGTCTTATTTTACTGTTGAACAGCAATTGCTATTTATTTTTTTTATTACATAATACATCAACATGTTGTATAGAAATCAGATTTGGTAGTGCCAGTAGTTAAAATTTTGACTTTTCATTTGAATGTTAAGATCAAACATCAGTACACTTGTCTATTCACATGTATTTAAATGTGACAGTTTTTGAGTACTGTATGTGTTAATTTCTACTTTTTTAATATTTAAAATTGCTTTGAAATAAATGTATTCAGTTGATCCCAGACATCTGAACAAGGCCCTTTTGTCAGTTGGAATCTCCTGTAGGAGGAACGTCTACATCTCACGTAGGTGGCTTTTGAGAGAGAACTCATTTTAAGCTATTGAGTAGAGCGCTGAATTATCAATATAAGTATTCATTAAGTTGATAATACATGTGTATGTGTAACCTATTTGTGAAATATGACTGCACTTAGTTTTATCCTAAAACTTTTAGCTACTATGTGCTAGTATCAAAATACACTCATTCTTTCCTGCATGGAATTAAGCTTCTCTGATGGCCCAATCAGCTTCTGCAGAATAAAGTGTTAATATTTTAAAAAATGACTAGCCCTTCTGATTGTAAAGAAAAAAATTCAAAATGTGCCCTAACAGAGTGCTATCTTTCTGTGGCTGCAGATAGACTGAAAGTTCATAGCTCTTTCAGAGATACTGGGTCACATTGATATCTGGAGCCCAGCAGTCATTTAAATTATTTTTAACTATTTCATAGCTGATTATTTTAGCAGGGAAACCCAACTACTATGGAACTTCTGGTGTTGTATCTATTGCCTCTCTATCTTTAGATTCTGTAATGCACTGGGAAAAGCCCCCTGTTAAACAGTACTTCAGTGATATTAGAGAGGTTTGGGCAGGGGGATGGAGCGGTTGCTAGGATTCAAAGGGAAGTAATTGGTTATGAATCCACAGTAAAGGTGACTTGCAAAGGGAAAAAAATCACTTTTCTTCCATCTATACAAAAGAATGGATTTTTTTTTCTGTTTTTTTTCCCAACCTGAGAGATCAGATTCATTAGGTAAATTGGGTTGAGGCTGTATGGTGATTCCTGTGCTCCAATTATCCTAATAGTGGCCAGTAACTCATTACTTCAGAGAAAGATGCAAGAACCTCTGCAGCAAGTAATTATGGGATAACCTGCCCATAGGGAAAAAAATCCCTTCTAACCCTCAATAATGTGAGAGACTACACCTGGCAACATGATTTTTGCAAAATTTTTGTTCAATATTTACTGTAACTCTGGACATTTGTTATCCATATAAACATACACTATCTTTGCACTGATATCTTGGTCTTACTGATATCCCATATAAGACATTTCCTTTTAATAGCCTTGAATTGCTACTTCCCTGACCTGTTCACAGTGAGGTTGACATTCTCTCATCCTTTGAGTTAAAGGAAAGCAGTGTTTGACTCTTTCACGACTTGTGCTAATAGTTTGGGCTCTTGAGTTCATAGGTATTTTAACAAAATTTTAAACAGTCATAATTCCAGTATCCCTCCCATACCTTGGCCAAAACAAAACAGGGTGTGCACAACATGAGGTTTCCAATTCAAGAACAGTTAGTTTTTGACAGATGGTGTAGAGGGTCTTTGAATCCTCCTTCAGCAAAAAAGTACAGGCAGTTTCCTGCTTAGAGCTCAAATGTTTTAAGTAGGCCTGCCCTCTCCTTGCACAAGAAAGTGAATATTTGTTCACTCAAATTCCTCAGGCTGCTGTTCAGATTTGTATGATCTGCTTGCCCTTTCAATACCAGCAAAGAAAATGGAAGCTTTAAGCTGAACAATGATTGGCTGATCAGTAGCAATCAGTGACTAGGTTCGCATGCTGAGCAGTAAGCCTGCTATAAATATAGACTAAATCTAATCCTTAATATTTACTGTATTCACTTAAAGCCTATTGGACAGATTAGCTACTGAAAGATAAAGGGTTAAAAGTTTGCAATTCAATAGTGGAGGCTGCTCAGTAAGAAAATAAATCCTTCAAGCCACTTCCCCCAAAGTAGTCAGTCATATGCTACATTTCAAATGGCCGAGTTAGAACAAGAAGAAAGTATGTCCATGAAGTGCACTTGAGGGAGAGCCCTCAAGTGTTTAAAGACCTGCTGTGCATGTGCACAGTGAGCACTAATCATCCTTCAACTTCAGGAAACATGAATACTGTTAATTAGTGGATAGATATATCTAAGCCCTAACTAAAAATGCACTGACTACTGGACACTAATTTGTGACATGTAAGTCTTCTTAAAATACACCAACATTGTTATACTGCAAAACACTGGAGAGGCCCTGAGACTGCTGGGCCGTACATTCTAACAAGGCTACAGGTTCAGGATAGTGTAGAAGTTGCTAGTATTGCACCACCACAGGCTTAAAGCTTAAGGGTTGACTAGTTCAAGATTTTGTTCCTAGAGTATGTGTGATAAGCACAGTTAGTGGGAACTTATACCAGTGGACTTTGCTGGTGACTTGAAGTTGAGATATTGAAGCTAAACATTAACACTTTGTAAACAGCTGTTAGCATAATTTTACTTCCTTGCACCTGTCACAAACAAGAGATTAAACCAGTTGTGCGCTAGTACTAACCTAATGTACATGATTACAGGACAAATGGCAGCTGGTCTAGGAACTGCAAATTGACCAGAACCACCCCTCTACTTTTTACTCCTATTTCACTTAGGCTCATCAGTAAAGTTTGACTGCAAGCATTTTAAACTTGTCTGCATTTGTAGACAGTTTAGAAGATTCCATTTATCAGATCAGCACCTACAAAGTCTTAACTGTTCTCCTGCCCCATCAGAAAAGCCCCCTTGCAAGACTAGGCCACAATCCCAGATATAGCTTCCTAGCCAAGAGTGGAGGATTAGTCTAGCCACAGGTGCCTATCTTTATCAAGTAAGCTTGTAACAAAGGTGCACAAGTTGAAGACAGTTATCTTAGGTTAACAGCTGTGAAAAATTAACTCTAATCACAGGTAAACTAAAGCTGCTAGACTTGTAACACAAAGATATTTTGCCTATTTATTCCAAGAACACCTAAGCCAGCCGGCCCAAACTTGAAGGTCATGCCTTGCCCCCACCCCAGGGCCAGGGACTAGCTGTGGGTGGATGCAGACAGGGGTTGTGGGGCCAGGAGTAGGGCTGCAGTGGGGGCTGGCAGCCATGTGTGGGTCCACCACCAGCCAGGAAGAGACATGCCAAAACTAGGGTCAGGGCAGTGCTCCTTCCCCTCCCCCTTTGGGGACTGGCCTAGACTGCCATACCACACATGCCCTGCATACTTCTCCTCAGGAGCATGCTTCACACCTTGGGGACCTCTGACCTAAGCCATAGTACACCATTAGTGAGAACTATAGGCTGGACTTTAGTTAAGGAATATCAGTAATTAGAAGGGATACTAAACAAAGTGTTGCTTGTAAAAGGTACAGTAATACCTTGTTAGGCTGCTTCAGTTTCACTGGCATTTGACACTAGAGGAGGGCAGGAGTAAGAGTTTGGTCTCTTCAAGATTAAAATTAAGGAAGACTTTTGAAAGAGAACCCTAAAGGATACTGGAGTGGAGACATTTTTCTAGAAGCTTAAAATAAGGAAAGAGGCACCATGTTGTGTCTCAAGTGATTTCTTTATTAAACTAGATGCAGGCCTCTGAGATGAAGAGGCTTTTAATGTTCAAATAACGTTGCTGGCTCTGAACCAAACCATAAAAAACAAACAATCATCCCAATTTGGAGTTAAGCAAAACAAGAAGTCCATCTCAAATTAACCTTATTACATTAAAGGTATCTTTCAATTAAATTGGCTTTAAGCAAAAACAAAAAAAGGAACCCATTTCACTTAATAAGCAGAGCTTTCTGCGCCTGTTTTCTAGTGACACCCACAGGCTTCTTTTCCACAGATTTGATGACTCCAACTGCAACAGTCTGCTTCAAGTCCCGAGCTGCAAAGCGACCTGAAATGAAGTTAAATATTTTAGTTGCCTTTCAAACCAAGTAAGTGGTACTACTGTTTATATTCATGCAGTCACTTTGTACTTCCTCCAGCCCCCTACTCCCATCTGTCATCTTATGAGGTTTAAGTTCTTTGGGGTAGGGACCATCTTTGGACAGTATTAACCAATGGAGTCCAGTCATGGACTAGGCCCCA
The DNA here is from genome assembly GCF_007399415.2 of Gopherus evgoodei. Lineage (NCBI taxonomy): Eukaryota > Metazoa > Chordata > Testudines > Testudinidae > Gopherus > Gopherus evgoodei. Next base: position 279,539,103 of record NC_044323.1, on the reverse strand, counting down.
AGTGTTACAATTCAAGCAGTTCAGGCTGCTAGGCCACCTTTAGTGCAGTAACAGTCTGTTTATTTAGGTTGCTTAGCTGAAGTCTGCAGTTTACAGTCAGCTTCTACTTCCCTGCTCAGTCCATCAAAATACCATGATAAACAGACAATGGAAATGGAAGCTCCTAGGGTTTAGCTAAGGTGACTCATCACATCCTGTGTATGTGATTAGTAGCAAATAGGTAGAGCGGACTTGACTTCAGACACTTGCCTAAAGGGGGATAGTCAAAAAACCTCTCCACACACAGAGGCTTCTTAGGTACAAGTCTGACAGTAGCAGAGTCTCCAGACTTCAGCACGGAAGGATTGTCCTCCAGCTTCTCCCCAGATCGACGGTCAATCTTCTCAAAGAGCTCAGCAAACTGGCAGGTGACATGAGCAGTGTGACAGTCTACCACTGGGGAGTAGCCAGCCTTGATAAAGCCAGGATGATTCAGGATGATCACCTAGGATCAACAGAGGTGTTTGTTCCATGAACAGAGGATCTGTGCTTTAAGAGTTCCCTAACCCTCTCATTGCTGTTTTAAATGCCCAGACATTTATGGAGAGCAGTGCCCTCAAATTTGGGCACCAGATACTGCTAGAAGCTGCCTAAGCCAACAGACACCAACACTGGGGAGGAGTGTCTGTAGTAATTACTATATTCTGCAGAGTCCAGTCCGACTCCCCTAACCTTCTCCCCACACCATTCCAAACCTGCCAATGGTGCTACCAAAGGTCACACCCCCGCAAGAACTGTGGCCTCCCTGCTGCACACACGAGAGGCCAACACCCTATGAACCATGTAAGCCCCACAGAAGCAAGTCTCTGCACCTGAGCAGTGAAGTGGGCTGCTGCTGTTGGGGGGTCACTCCTGGAGTTGCCAGCTACATGGCCCCGTCTCAAGTTCTTGACTGCAATGTTCTTTATGTTGAAGCCCACATTGTAACCAGGAAAAGCCACCTGCAGTGGCTCATGGTGCATTTCAATGGTTCTGACTTCTGCTGAGAGGTTTGCAGGAGCAAAGGAGATGTTCATGCCTGGCTTGAGGATGCCTGTCTCTATCTTTCCCACTGGTACTGTGCCAATTCCTGGGAGGAGACAAGGGAAGACCAAGTCAGAGCTGACTGTGGAAAGCCCATAACCAACACAGCAAGCAGACCAGTTAGTTTGAAGGAGGGTGGAGTATCCTGCCAAGGATGATGGAGGGAGAGTCCCCTCAGAAGTGTTTCCTTCATGAAGTTGAGCCTTTGCTATTCTGGCCTTGATTAGTGAAGAGACCATCACCCAGTATGCTTTATGTAGGATCTGGGCCCTGCCCCCAGAGGACCAGTCAATCATCTCAGAGACCCCCCTTACAGAACCCAGCTGTAGATCAGCATATCCCAGGTCCCATTCCTGCCTGGACTGACCTCCGATCTTGTAGACATCCTGCAGAGGCACCCTTAGGGGTTTGTTACTGGGCCGCACAGGAGGCAGGAGAGAATCTAGTGCTTCCAGGAGTGTCTGCCCCTTCCCAAAGCCTTCCTTCCGTTTGACCTTCCAGCCTTTGAACCACGGCATCTGCAGGGGGAAGCCAAGGAGATCCAGCATGGGGCTGGGACCCGAGGTCTGGCTGTTAGCCCCAGCAGAACGGCTGTTCCCCCTGGACTCACCCTAAAGGGTGCCCATAGGGCTTGTCCCTTCCCCACATGGCTGCAGCACTCAGCACTTCACCTCACCATCCACAGCTCCAATTGCGTGGCACCTCTGGCCCAGGAAGCAGAGCCCAGCTCCTTCCCTCCTACCCACTGGGCATGGCAGAGGGCCCCGAGCTCTGCTGGAAGGGAGCAGCCCCTGCGCGGAACTGAGCCACATGGCTCCCTCCCACCAGCAGCTGCTGCCCTGAGCTCCCTCCCGCTATGGATCCCCCACCTTGGGGCTGGGCAGGGTGACGTTCTCGCCGGCCCAGCCGGACACCGGCACGCAGGGCACCGCGGCCGGGCTGTAGCCGATCCTGCGCAGGTAGAGGCTGACGCCCCGCACCACCTCCTCGAAGCGCCGCTGGCTGTAGGGCGGCTCGGTCAGGTCCATCTTGTTGACGCAGAGCAGCAGCTGCTTGACGCCCAGGGTATAGGCCAGCAGGGCGTGCTCGCGGGTCTGCCCCTGCCGGGACACGCCGGCCTCAAACTCCCCGGGCGCGGCCGAGACCATCAGCACCGCGGCGTCCGCCTGGGGCAGAGAGGGGCCGTGTGAGGGCGGGGGTCGCTCCGTGCGCCCCGCGGGGCTGCAGCCCGCCCAGCCCCAGCTCAGCCCGGGCCCGGATCGGGGCCGCTCCGTGCGCCTGGCGGGGCTGCAACCCGCCCGGGCCCAGCTGAGCCCGGGCCCGAGGCAGGATCAGGGCCGCTCCGTGCGCCCGGCGGAGCTGCAACCCGCCCAGCCCCTCTAACACCGCCCCCAGCTCAGCCCAGGGCACGATCGGGCCGCTCCATGCGCCCACGGGGCTGCCACCCGCCCACCCCATGTAACACTGCCCCCGGGGCAGGATCGGGGCCGCACCGCGCGCCCGGCGGGGCTGCAACCCGCCCAGCCCCCAGCTCAGCCTGGGGCAGGATCGGGGCCGCTCCGTGCGCCCGGCTGGGCTGCAACCCGCCCAGCCCCAGTTGGGCCCGGATCGGGGCCGCTCCCTGCGCCCAGTGGGGCTGCAACCCGCCCAGCCCGAGCTGGGCCCGGGCCCGGATCGGGGCCGCTCCGTGTGCCCGGTGCGGCTGGAACCCGCCCAGCCCCTCTAACACCGCCCCCAGCTGAGCCCGGGCCCGAGGCAGGATCAGGGCCGCTCCGTGCGCCCGGCGGGGCTGCAACCCGCCCAGCCCCAGCTGGGCCCGGATCGGGGCCGCTCCGTGTGCCCGGTGCGGCTGGAACCCGCCCAGCCCCTCTAACACCGCCCCCAGCTCAGCCCGGGGCAGGCTGGGGCCGCTCCTCCGCCGGGGGCACCTGCCGTACCGCCCCCGGGGCGAGGGAGGGGCCCGGCAGCCGGGCCCCGCTACCTGGGAGGTGCCGGTCAGCATGTTCTTGATGAAGTCGCGGTGGCCCGGCGCGTCGATGATGGTGATGGAGAAGCGGCGCGTGTGGAACTTCCACAGCGAGATGTCGATGGTGATGCCCCGCTCCCGCTCCACCTTCAGCTTGTCCAGCACCCAGGCGAACTTGAAGGAGCCTTTCCCCACCTGCGGGCGAGCAGCGCGGCGCGGCGGTCAGGGCGCGGGGGGACGGACCGCTCAGCCCCCGGGCCTGCAGCCGCGCCGCTGGGGGCTCCGTGCGCCGGGGAAGGGCGACCCCGCAATGGGGCCAGAAGGGGGCAAGTGTACCTGGCTAGCCGCGGCCTCCAGCTTCTCCAGCAGCCGGGGCTCCAGCCCCCCGCACTGGTAGATGAGGTGGCCAGTGGTGGTGGATTTACCCGAGTCCACGTGGCCGATGATCACGATGTTCATGTGGATCTTGCGAACCGGCTCTGGCTCCGGCTCCCCCATTCTCCCGCGATCGTTGGAGGCGCCTCTGCCCCTGGCTCCGCCTTTATAGGGCGCGCTGATGGGCGCGGGTCCGCACCTGCTGGGCCAGGCCGCCCCCCTCAGGGCCGCAGCAGCGTTTCAGGCACCGCTGGGCTCTCAGGCCCCTCTGACGCCCTGTGTTGTGCTGCTGCTGCCTCTGCCCAGAGGGCAGCTTCCCGCCAGGGTGCAAGGCTGCTGTCCCCCTGTTGGGCTAGTGCTCCGGGGCGAGCATGTACCTGGAAAGTTACTTAAAAGAGAAAAGCAGCTCAAACCCTGCCAAGCTGGCCCCAGGTAATAGCTGCCCTTGTCTTTGTTCCCAAAGAGAATAACTGGATCTTCTTCTCACAGGCAACTTCACGGGGGATTTTTCCAGGTTAGCTGAGTCTCCCTCCCCCATGATCACTGGCGGTTCCTGCTGTCCTCTCAGAGATTTTAGGGCCTGAAGGGATGGACCATCATGATTATCCAGTCCATGGGTTGGCAACCTTTCAGAAGTGGGGTGCCCAGTCTTCAGTTATTCACTCTCATTTAAGGTTTTGCGTGCTGGTAATACATTGTAACGTTTTTAGAAGGTCTCTTTCTATAAGTCGATAAGATGTTACTAAACTATGGTTGTATGTAAAGTAAATAAGGTTTTTAACACATTTAAGAAGTTTCATTCAAAACTAAATTGAAGTGCAGAGCCCCCCAGACCGGTGGCCAGGACCCAGGCAGTGTGAGTGCCACTGAAAATCAGCTTGCATGCCGCCTTCGGCACCCGTGCCATAGGATGCCTACCCCTGGTCTAGTCTGACCTCCTGACATCTGTAGATGTCATCATTATAATTAACTAAAAGAAATTGAATCTTCCAAAGCCCACTGATCCAGTCCGTAATTGATTTTCAGTCAGAGGAGGCTAGAATTTCATGGAAAGTCAGACTCTTCCTTGGGTATTTGCTAGAGTACTTTCTTCACTATAACCATATTAAGGCATTGCCCTGTGTTCTTTCTGGTATTAAAGTGACATAATTTCAGCCCAACATTTACATTTTTTAAAAATCATGGAGCCCAGTTCCTGGGATATTTTTACCCTTTTAATAAAGATGGTTTGTCAGTGGATTTCAATAGTCCCCTGCACTGTTTGCCACCAATCATAGGTGCAGTGTGCTAATGCATAGACCTAGAAGATGAACACAACAAAGGTCCTGTTCCTACCCTTCTGTGTCACTGGGCCCTAGAGTGGAGATATGGGTCTGTCAGCATGGAACTGATTGCAGAATTGGGGCCTAAAGAACAACAGACACCCCTATTCTCATTTTCCAAACTGGAGACAATGAAAGTCCAATATGAAATAAAGAGCATACGAGATGGGAAGTAGACTAGATTGGAAACATATTGTAATGTTAAAGCTCTAACATGAGTAAGGGGTTTCTTAAAATGTCATTTTAGCATGACTGTGTCTTTCTTACACATTTTACATACAATCTACTGCTAATATTTATATAGATTGCTGGCTCTTTGGGGCAGGGATCCTATGTTTGTTCTGTGTTGTACAGCACCTAGCACAAGGTGGTCCTGGTCCATGATTAGGGCTCCTGGCTGCTACCGTAATGCGAATGATATCAAAGTAATATAACTGAGTAAACTAAGGAAGCATCAAGTACAGTCCTTTCTCCTTAGACCCTTTAATTATCATAGCCAAGGTACTGATACTGCAAGCTGATCATGTAGCAGGATAGTCCAGTGGTTAGGGCACTGTGCTAGAACTTGGAAGACAGGTTCAGTTCCCTCTAGTGTGACAGTAAACAAGATTTTCAAAGCTATTTATGTCCTTAATTGGCATTGCAATCCATGGGAGTGAGGTTCCTTTGCAAATCTAAGCCTTAGCTTCTCTGCCTCAGGTCACATCTGTAAAATTGGAACAATATTTCTTCCTTACTTCACAGAGGAGTTGTGAGAATAAGTCCATTCATGATTATGAGCTCGGATGCTATGGTGAAAGGGGCCATATAGGAATGATACATGGGCAGTTTGCAAGTGTGGGAAAGTATTTACTATGAACCTTAGCCTCTGATGCTGTGATTGGATCCACATAGGCTGATACTGGCAACTGCAGAACCCCACTGAAGTCAGTGGAGATCTACAAGGGCTGTACCTATTGCAGGATCAGAGCCCATGTAAATTATCCTTATTTAGGCAGCACTGGTAGTAACATTCATAGCTAAGGTTCCTTAACACTTTCCTTTAGAAGACCCTGTTTTCACTTGTACATAGCTTTGCCAAACTTTAACTGTTTGGCTGAAATTTTCCATACCAGATATCTGCCTCAGGTTGAACTGTTTTTGGAAAGTTTCAGCAAAATGGTCGGAGAAGATTAGAGAAAAATGTAGCCTTATCCATGTTAAAAAAAAATTATTGCATAATTTATATAGCACTAGGTGTGTGCAGGGCACTTTACAGACTTATAAGAGGACAGCGCTGTACCTCAAAGACTTTACAATCTAGGTATTACTTATAGCTGCTATTTTTGTTCATATATTGTTAATGCTTCTTAAAAATCTCTTTAAATGACTTGAAACCAACTCACAGTGAACATAGTGTTTCTAACCACACATTCCTGTCTCTGTAAGCCTATTCTGCTCTCACAAGATTGGTTATGTCCTCCTGTATCTTGTCTTATATAAAGTTGCATCAGGGTTTGCTGGATCAAGGCCTAACATTGTAAACTCTTCAGAGCAGGGACTGTCTATTAGCATATGTGTGTGCTCTGCCTAGCACAATAGAGCCCCAATCCTGATCAAGGCCTCTGAGTGTTGTTGTTTTATTACGAAACTGGCATCAGAATAAGATGCTGGGGTCTGACATCACTGTTCTTGGTTGGGGAGTGGCATGGGGTGAGTACCATGAAGTTCTTAACTACCATTAAGAACTTGGTTTTATTTTGTATGCAGAAAAGAATATCCAACATGTCCTGCGAACCTTGAACTTTAAACACAGGAGTGGTCCCACTGAAGTCAATGGAAATACTCATGTACCTACAATTAAGCGCGTGCATAAGTGTTTGCAGAATTGAGAAATATTTTGGTGCCAGGTTGTTTCTTTGCTGTTCCCACAATGCTACGGTTTCATGATCTTTTATCTGCTACAATGAATTAACAAACTAGGGGCCTGATTCTGCCACACATACTCACAAGGAGTCATCTGTGGCTCCCATTTGTATCAGTGGGACTGTTTAAGAAGCAAAGTGCAGCTCCACGAGGAAGGGTGACATGATAGAATTCTCCTGGATTTCTAGAGCTCTGTGTGATCCTGGTTACATCAGCCATTGTGCTGGAGGACACAAGCTGTACAGAGCTACCCTGACTTCTGCTGCCAGAAGAGAGAGGAAAAGCCAGGGGGGCTGGTAATATTTCTTTAATAGAAAAGCTTTCAAGAGGGTATAATAAATGAGAAGAAAAATTAAAACTGCAGGTTGCAGTTGATAGTGTCTCAATTGGTGACTGCCTGTATGCAGGCACTAACCCCTGTGTGTTAATGTGTCTATCACGTGATCCTTCCTTTTCAGTTGTGGTTTCACTTGTAGCATTTACTTATACCAGTCCTGTACTCTGGCTTGGTGCTAAGGCAGTAATACTCAAGCATGCAAAAAAAGACTTGACATTTATAGCTCGAGCCCTGTGAACAGCAAAACCAGCCAATTGAGTCTCTAACGCTGCTCTGTAAAGCCAGCACTAAACCTCTGATTGCCTTCTGCTCTGATCCTGCAAACACTTACACCTGGGACAAATTTAATACAGCTGAGGAATACCATTGAGTTCAATCTCTGACTCAGCTATTGATCCCGATTCAGTAAATACTTAAGTGAATGCTTCTATTTAGGCATGAGTTTATGTACCATTGATTTCAGTGGGATTTAAGCACATTTAAAGTTGAGCACAAACTTAAGTGTTTTGTTTAATAGGGATGAACTTAATCACATGCTTAAGGTTTCTCCTAGATGGGAGCCTATCTCCATAAAATTAGCTGTGCACTTAAGAGTCTGAAAGGTGGGGTTTATTTCAACCCCATTCTGCTCACTGGGTATTAACTCCTGCAAGCATGTAGCCTGACAGGTAATGAGAGAAGCTGGAATCCATGACAGGCAGTGCTACTATTTCATTACATGTATGACTTGGTGGTCCCATAAACATTCACAAGAACCACCTTCAAGGGATGCTTAGAGCCTCATTTTCAGATCTGCTAAACACTCTCATTTGGCTTATTTTTCCTCTCACTGTAATGTAAAACAGGAGCAATACCATTGAAGTTAATGGATTAGGCCAGTGTATGTGAGAAGAGAATCAGGCTCCTTGGCTTCAGGTGGAGCTGTGGGTGCTCAGCAGCTGTGAAAATCAGACCCTCAGTGGGTGCATTCAGGTGAGTGGGAAAAAAATTTCAGAGTCTAGTTGCAGTGTGGGTTATTCTTCCGTCTGAGAAACAATGAATGGGACTTTACTATCACCCATGTGAGTGTACTTGTAGTATCACTACAAGTGAAATAAATCCAGCATTAAACAAATGCTTTCTATTGCACTTCTCGCCTGAAGATCTGGTAGTGCTTTACCAATGCTAAACTTCACCGCACCATCCTGCAAGGTGCTCAGTGCTAGTCAACTCCCAGTGGGAGTTAGGGGGCTTTGTACTTCCAGGAGTTGCTCAGCAGCTGCAGGATCAAATCCTTAGCGTGATAGGTCACCACCGTGAGCGCTCCCTGCTTTCTGAGCTGTGTGTGAGGGGGGAATTTCTGCTTCCATGCTGCACATGCACCGACCAGCTCATGTACATCCTTGCAGGGTTTGTAAAGAATCTGCCTTTTCTGACAGGCAGGGCAGTTGAGCTTTTCAAAGGTAAACAGGGTTTCCTCTTCCTCCCCCGTGTGTCTCTTCCTTTTATAGTTATTTTTCATGCTGCCGCTGCCTCTTTGCAAACCTGTGGCAGTGACGTTGAAACTGACCAACCCGGAAGCCTGGGCTGTAGCCTGTTACTGGTGCAGAAAGCAGCGGTTCCTTTGGCATTTGGCGGCAGCTGCTGCCTCTTCCAGCGGCTCCTTCGCTTCTTGCTCCGCTCCCGGCACAAGGTACCGTGACCTTATTTTATTCAGTGCGATCCGCTTGATTTCCTCGTGCGGCTCTATGCCCAGCGCGGGGAGGGAAGCAGGGAGCTGCTCGGTGGGGGGAAGGATTATTTATAGGGCTGGCATTTTGCAGGGATGTGATGGTGCTTCATCTGTCAGAGTAAGGTGCAAGGAGAAAGCAAATATCCCCCCACCCCCTGGATGTGCGTTTATAGATGGGTGCCTGTGTGTCCTCCATACCCGTTACCGAGACGCTCCCCACACGATGCATATGCATGAAAAGCTTCACCTCTAGCAAGAAATAGCAATGGGAGAAGCCGAGCCAAGCACGTTATTTTGCTCCTGGGTGGATGCGGTGAAAGAAGCAGGGGCGAGAACGTCCCTCCCCCACGCTCCGTTCCACATGGCTCTGCAATGCACAGATGGGCTGTCCATGGGGGGCCAGACGTGTAGTGGCTTGGGATCAACCCCAGCCCGAGACGCGATCCATCTGACATGGGCGGGCGCTATGTCAGCTGAGGGCCAAGAGTAGGACTCCTCCGTAGGTGTGTGAAGATGGCCTGGGGATGAGTGTGGGACTCACCCACCTAAGGGCTATTTCCAGTGCTAGGGCTATTGTGGTGGGCAAAATCATTGGTTTGTTTAATCGAGGTGTCGTTTGGGGCTGGAAAGCAACAGCGACACCCTTGAAGAACTGGGGTGTGGAGTGGGGGGTTAGATCTTTGAACTCTCCTACTTCCTCATAGTGTTAGGCACCCGCCTGTCTTAAAGGGAGACTTCCTCTTTCAGCTTTAAAAAACGTTTATTTCAGGTTTGTGTGTGAGAGAGAAAGAGATGGGGGTGGTTCTGTTTTTAACACTGTCATACAAACCTCTCTGCTAAGTACTCCACATACCATGATATTGAGGGGGGTGGAATACTTTGAACATGGGGCTGCTTCCACCAAAGCCCATCACCTTCAGGAAATGTTGCTTAGCAGGAATGAGACCTTCTGTGCTATCCCTTGCTCCTAGTCCTAGATTGGCTATAATGGAGATAAAAGGACGTTTTCCTTTGATAGCTGGCTTCTGAGTTCCAGCCCCCATGTGGGGGAGCACAGACAACTGGTGATGAGGGAAAGGGATCATAGTAAAGTGGCTTAAGTGCAAAGGATGCAGGCCAGGGTCTATTGTGGTGCTTGTTTTAATTCTCTGGGTTCACACTGGGGGTGGGGTGGGGAGGGAAGGATGAGGTTTTGCAAATGTCAGAATGGTGGAAATTCCACACAGGGAAAACCCAGGACACTTTTATCTCTAGCTGGTAGGTTGATATGGAAAAGTTTTTTTTTATGGCACTGGCATGACTCCCTCCTCCTCTAAAAAGAGACAAACAAGCAGCCCCTGGGCGTGCATGGTGATCTTTCTCTTACACTTGGCACTTGAGTTCCAAATTTCTCTATCTGTTGGAAGAGTACCTATTGGGTTCTGGGAAGTGAGCGGCCAGAAGCCCGCTCACTGCTAAAGGAACTCCCACCCCCAGCCTAAGGGGAGGATCTACAGGACCTCAAAACCCAACTGAGTTCGGGGGACAACTAATAAAGAACAAGGTCAGAGGGTCAAAAGAAGGGAGCCTGATGGGGACACCAAGCAGAGAACCCTGGACAGCGCCCACTGCTCCTCGAAGGCATCAAGGGAGCCAGTGGACGCCGCCTAAAGGAACTCTGCCCGGATATGTGAACGGACAGAGGATCGGAAACAAGCCCCACAGTCACAGGGGTCTCCATTGGCCAACGTCCTCTCCCTGGTTGTGTAGATGACCATTTTAGTCAGGGCTAGGAGGAGGTTGACCAGGAGGTCCCGTGACTTTGTGGGGCCATGGATAGGGAGTGCATAGAGAAGGAAGTGAGGGGAAAAGTGCAGCCAGAAACACAACAGTATATTCGTGAAGAGCTGTTGGAAGAGTAGGGAGGCTCCTGGGTTCAGGACTCTTGGGGATTCCTGGCTTTGCCTCTTATTTCCTGTGCCTGGGCAAGTCACAGTGCTTCCATGTTCCTGGCTGCAACATGGGCTCAGATCTACCCACTGCATTGGGGTGTTCATGCAGCTTTATTAACCCAGTCGTATTCCAGCACCTTTTTTAGCTGAGGATTTCAAAGCCCATTAACTCAGCTAGAGTGGGGGACACTGTGACCTGTTGAAATGTCTATGTGGAAAGCTATATTTTTTTCATTGCAAAAGTCCCAGAGTTTTCTAGGGGCAAAGGCAGATGATGTGCAGGAGGTTGAGTAAAATTGTGGCAAACGATGCATAAAACAAAGTAATCAAACCAGTAGATTTCCTTTTTGTTGGAGCAGTAAGGAAAGGCGCCTCAGTCGGAGCTCTTTGGAAACATGATCTCAGACATTTAGACCGTTTGTTTGAAACTCTCCAAACTGGCAAGTGAAGACTAGGACAAGAATGGCTTGGGAGCTTCTCAGAGGAATTGGCAGAGTCAGGGAAAGAAAGGGGTTTGCTGCATTCAATTCAACTGTTTTTTTTTTTTTATAGAGCTTCTTTACAAAACGCTAAACCCTTGCTGTCTGCACTCAATGGAGATGGCAAAAAAGCAAGTTCATAAATACACAAATAATCAATCAGAAGGTTTGTTTACAATAAAGGGATTTTCTTCTTCCCTCCCTTGAGCTTAAAATAACCATACAAATCAATAGCCCACAATCCTTAGTTTGTTGATCAAGCAATAAAATAAGGTACAAAGAATGGAAAGCTCAGCCATTGGCACTAAAATGGATTTGATGGGAACTGCTCACGGCTCAAATAAGTAAATTACAAAGAAGGGAGTGGCTGGACCCATCCACTTGCAGATCCTTGGGGCCTGATTCTCCTCTTACACTTGTTATACACTAGTGCGTTTCCACTGAAGTCAGTGGAGTTACCCTGACTTACACCAGCTGATGTGGCAGAAGAATCGGACTGTAAAGGGACCTTCAGTGGAAGTAGGACTTAAAGAGGCATAGTCTTCTATGGGGAAGATGTCCTAGTGGTCTAAGCATAGGATTGGGAGGCAGGAACTTGAGTTCGCTTTTAAACCTTGATAATGACTCCCTCTGTGACCTTAATGTCACTTGGCTCGTCTGCCTCAGTTTCCCACTTGTAAAATGGGATTAATTCTGTTTACCTACCGGACAGATGTGGTTGTGGAGCTCTCTAGTTAATGTTTGTAAAGTGAATTGAAGATGAAAAGTACTAAGGTTAGAACTCTGGAATATTAGCATTACATAGCTCTAGTATCTCTTATGCACTATTCATGTTCTTCCCTTGCAAATAAAGATAATCACGGCAAATGTCAGTCCCAGGGAAACACCAGCGAGTGATGATGTTCCTAGTTTCAGTCACTGCGATTTCCAGTAAGTCCCAGTTTGAAGCCCAGCATTATTAATTGATGATTCAAAAGATTGCCATTTGTCAGTTGGTAGGAGTTGCATGCATGAGTGTGTGCATGCTCCTCAGAGGCTGTTTGTGATTCTCCAAGTATCAGACTGCAGTGACTGACATGATGTTGGAGGGCCATTTCATTACTGACTGATCTGGATAAATTTCCTTTGAATAAAAGCAGATTATCCCCTTGTGTTAGAGCAGATGCTGGGTTTGAGACCTTTCAATCTTTGTTGCTGTTAATGCAAATCTTGCACCTGCTATTGGCTAAAACATCTAGAAGTTCAGCCTGAGAGCCAAAAATGTATTGGACTGGCCTGTGAGAAGAAAAGCACTTCTGCTTTTGAGGCTTTGTACTTCCCTGTCTGAGAAGGGATAGCAGCAGGCTGTGAGCTACAAGCATGACTTCTGTATGCAAAAGCCACCTCTCTTTCTAAAGGAAGAAGCTACAAGTGCATTTCAAAAGGAATGGTGGGGAAATAAAGAGGATATTAACAAAATAATTATAGCAAGTTGATTTGCCTGGTTTGTGGTTAGAACTTCATATTCTGATTCCCAGCTTGTCCAATGAATAAATGAGCTGTTATCTATAAATGGATCATTCTTTTAAAGTCCCTTTTAAAAAAGACAAGAGGAATAGGTCTTGTGTTTGCCATGTCATCAGTTGCTTGATAGGAACAGGAAACATCAAGTGGTATCTGCTTTCATCACAGCAGGATCACTAACCCTGTATTTTTTTTGTTCTAAGAGGAAATAAATTCTGAAGGGATCTGAGATTTGATTACCATGTTGGTTTGGACCGGATAGTCCATCTGGTATGCTATTTATGAGTGGCCAGTACCAGTTTTTATAGAGGAAGATGCAAGAAGCCTTTCAAATAGGTAGTTGTGCAGTGGGAACAGTGAAATGTCTATTATGCAGATACTCCAGTTTCAGAGGAGAGAAGTAATCGCAGCTCTGGGGTGTGTTACTCAAACAGGCATGCCAACAAGTTCGCTGGGTCCAGTAGAAACAGGATCAGGCTCACGACCAGCAAGCACCTTTTAAAACATTGCTGACATGGTCTAGAGTATGTTTCTTTAGACAAGATCCTTACATTGCTTGGATTTTCTATAATACAAACAGCACAATTAATAAGGCTTAGACATGGGAAGACCTGAGAAAAAACAATTAGGCCTTACTGCTGTGCCTCTAAATATGAACAGGCCAGATAGAGATGTAAGAGGTTTAGCTAGTGCGGCTGATTAGAAGTTTAATGCAATTTGCAATGTGTAGAAAGGCCATAGTCACTCTAATGAACTGTTATTTCTTAGTGAAAGTTACTGTAGGATAAGTGGCAGATACCAAGTTATTTGAGGCCCAAACAAGGTATTTCTTGTGTTTTTTGTTTTTGGAAAGTATAAGGGAGAATTTCTTGCTAAAGTGCATGGAACTCTGTTAGAGTCAGATCCACAGCTGGATAAGTCAGCCTAGCTCCAGTGAAATTCTAAATGGAAATTCTCTCTTTTCATGATTGGGAGACTCTAAGGACACTGAAGTCGGGGGAGGGGAGAGGAGAGGTCTCAGTACCTTGCAGCAGCATGGCCTAGCACTGCAGCAGGTATGTAACAAAATGCATCTCTTCTCTCACTTCACCAGAGTGGCAGGGAGAGTTCATTCTGTTTGTCCACAGATATCACTAAACATCTGATTAGATACTATAGGTTGGATTATCAGTTGCTGTAAACTGGCCTAGCTCCAGTGGTCAAGATCGGCCCCCTTTCCACATGAGTAACACATCACTGGAGCTGTGATAGCTTCACTGGAGCTAGGCCAACCAGCTGACGATCTTTCCCACCATGCCTGTGTCTCAACCCTGACCTAGAAGGTGCAAAGCTTTAGAGGTGCAAAGCTAATTCAGGCTCTGTGCCGTATCTGTCTCATCATCTAATGTGTAGGTTTCCTATGACACTCATCACTACATTGTCTAAGCACAGTCCTTTGCTGAGGAAGTGCCAATGTGGTGGTGGCTTCTGTAACAGAGACATACAGTTCCACTAGGAACTGAACTGAGATGACCAACTCATAGATGCCGCATTCTTTAACTCCATAGGGGCACAATTCTGGGCCTTAGGACTGCTTCAGAATGCTGGAAAACTTATACTAACAATACCTATGTATTAGAAATTGCCGGAGCAGGAATTTGGATTCAGCAATATGAGCCTTTGTCTCCCAGTGGAAAAAGAGTGTCCTTGCCTTAGTGTCTTCTGTGCAAAGTGAAATCTGAAAACTATCCTGGTAGTACAAACCTATCTTAAACCCCTCTCCTCTGAGATCCTTTATGTGGCGTGGCATAAGCTAATTTTGCCTTAGCCTTAGAGCTTGCGGCACCAATCTTTGTGGTACATACTCTTGTACTCACCCTTTATTTAAATCTGAAAGTTCTCACCCTTCTAGGATCTTTCCGCCCAAGAGATACTGAAGGATCCTTGTAGGATCGGCCATGTGTTTAATACACCACTGTGGCTCCTGTTCCCACTGGCTCCCTTGGTTTGATGAAGTTTGTATTGAATTGTGCTGCATTTCTAACAAAAACAAAATGTATCAACGCATCTTACTTGCAAAAGTACTGCAACAAATCTCTCCTTCTTGTCTATCTACATTGTATTTATTACCATAGTACCTAATGTGCAAGCTCTCCTTTATTTTTCAAAGTTTGCTGTCTAGACAAGGGAGGATATAAAATCTACTAGCTAGGGTAGAAAACTGAGAATCAGGACTCCTGGGTTCTCTTCCCGGCTCTTATTGAGAGAGTCTCAGTAAGAGTGAAGCTCAGCCAGACTTGGAAGAACTCAGAATCCACCTGGCTCTCACACTATTAGACAGCATCCATCTGTATTTAAGAAATAATATAGATGCTAGAGGTATAATGGAAACCTAATCTGCAACCTAATTTGTTGTAATTCCACAAAGAACCTGTCAGCAATAATCACTGTAACCCTGGAAGCTAAGATGCACTCGATGCCTCTAAAATACTTACGTCAGTTATAGTAACCGCCAAGGGGACTGTGGGAAAAGTTGGAATCACTCACAGCAAAAAGTGGGGACCAATATACAAACAATTCTCAGTCCATTGTAATCAGAATACATAAAAACTACTTGCAAGACTTTTAAAATTTTATCAGCATTAGTAGGTCTAAAAATTAACCCCTCTTGCCAATGGTCCCATTAGAAAGGACTTGCTTTTCAGCCTCAATTCTGTGTAATTCAAACCAGTCATGCTAAATAAAGCCAGACACGATTTTCTGAGTGCAGTTAATGGATAGTAATTCATGCACTGTTTGTGGCAGTAGCAAAGGCGTGTTTAAAAAGGAACACCATTAACTTCTTAACCACACTGGTCAGCAGTTACTAATATTAGTCAACCCATTTGACCTTAGTGGGACAACTGTGGGAGAAACTGACCACTTTCAATCTGAGTTTCTGAGCTACGCGTTGTCTAAATGGGACCATGTCAGTCAACTTATGTCCCATCAATCTTGACTGTGGGCCTTTAAGACAAAAAACCATTGATTTCGTCAACCTATAGTGGTGATTTTCAACGGGTGGTCCACAGACCTTTGGGGTCCACAGACTCTATGATTTCTAAAGGGGTCTGCACCTTCACATTTTTTAGGGGTCCGCAAATGAAAAACGGTTGAAAACCACTGACCTCCAGTAAGCCTTACTGCTGCACGGCCCAGGAGCTGTGAACCCAGAAGGGGAAGGAAGTTTTTAGTGACTGAAATACAGAGAATAATAAAGTCAGATGAACTGGAAGTCATGTCCTAAATTCGTAACATTGCCATGTCTGATGGTAAGACATCTCAACTGAGGAACTACTGACTTATCAAAAATTGACAGCAGAGTTGGACTTCCTGTTTCACTGCTCTGGAAATACAGTACACTTCCTCTTTGCACTAGTTATTTTAAACTGCTTTATTTGAAGGTACTAAATTATAACTTCTGGGAACATGCAGATTATTAAAGCACTGCTGAGCAATTGCTTCCACAGTTAGATGCTTGGTAGTAGGTTGCCTAGGACATTAAAGGACTTCTGTTGTCAAGGGAGTAACCTGAAATCCAGTGAGATCTGTATCTTTGCAAAAAGTTTCAGAAGGCCTGGCAGTGTCTAGATGTTCCTTTTTAAATCTTTCCTCAAATCTATGCTTCTTAGAGGTCTCTGGATTTTTACCCCCTCCCACTGACACACACGCAGAGATGGCTCTCCTATATATCTGTCCTTCAATCTCCATGGCCTTGCATCGCTATCACATCCTTCCAGCTGGAGAGTGGTGGACATTTTCTCTAGAGTCTCAGGGCTGTTCCTTAACTCCAACAGAATAACTGGAGGCCATTGCCAGACCTCAAAGCTCTATTACTAACTCCACAGGATACTTGTATTAAGAGAGCTCTGGGGACAAAGATTCCTAGAATCGTGTCCTCTAACATGGCACAGAGAAGCCCAAGAGCAGGACTCTAAGAACTAATAACCTAAAAGTCAACCAAAAAACAAACTTGGTAATATTAGTTTCATTCAGCCATGCCATCACAGATCCTCCACCTCTGGGAGTTTTCCTTATATCCCCCACCTGCCTACAGAAGTTACAGGTCATTTGGAAATCAAGTTAAACAATATCTTAAAGCCCTTTTGAAAAGTTTGCACAGAGGGCTGGCTTTTCTGTCATGATGTTCACATTGATGCCCTTTCTCATAGTGAGAGAGAGAAGACTCTCTAGTTCAGGTGTAGACAGTCTATCACAAACACCCAACTTACTGTTATTGCAACAGTAAACTATTTAGGCAATGTAAAATACTTTTGGGCCTATTCTGGTCTCCACTCCAGTTCCAGTAATGCCATTTCAATGACATATAGAAGCCAGTCACTGTAACCAAGGGGGAGAATTTCTGTGGTGCAAGCATATGCAGCCCTAGATTGACCTCCTGACATCCTTTGGCATAAGGGTCATGATGGAAGTTTGACTGCTGCAGAAAAACTGGCCTGCTCCATAAGCAGCCATAAACTAGAGCAGCTTCGCAGGTGGCTCTAACTTATGCTGGGGGCTGCACTGACCTCCAGCCAGCCCAGAATTCATGTTGTGCAAAGGTGGCTTTAAAGTCATCTTTTGGCCTTCCTCCCCCTAGGCTGTGCCTTCTGCCCTGTGCCTCAGGGAGGTGCAGCACCAAATTCATCCCTCCCTTTGCAGCCAACAGGTGGAGGAGCTCTTCTTCTGTGCACTCCTCATAACGTAGATTTTAACCCCTACTGTAATTCCATGGGAGACAATAGAGTTATGAGAGGGATGAATTTGTAATTTATAGCACACAAGTCCAGGTCAGGGCTGAAACACAATGGTAGGGAGCATGCTGTGTCCTTTGCCAGCATATACAGGAATAGGGGTGTTAGTTTTCAGAGCTGTGGGTCTGGAACTTTTCACCAGCATGACGTTAAAAAGTAAATCACAGGACCAAGCTTGTTTCCTCAAACCCTTTGCCACTAACAAAACTGAATGAGACCAGAAGCTGCTGTTTTGTGTTTGCAGATGACTCCTGAGGCAGCTTGCTCCCTCTAAAGGTCTGGCCGTGTCCCCAAAATGTGATCTATTGTCCATTAGTGGGTTCATCTGGCACTCTGTTTTTGTTGCGGCCTCAAGAAATGTTTACAGTAAGGAGCAACGTTCTCTCTTTAATATGCTCCATATATCACACATATCCACAGGCAATTGCCAAAGACAATTTATCAAATTAGAACATTAGTAGGATTCCCTATGAATGAACAAGCTATTCAATATCTATTTAAGGATTGGAACCAAGTATCTTTGCTGTGGTTGCTGGCTTGAAATTAATTTCTGTTAGAAGTGGGTTTCAAACACTATGAAAACCTCTGGCTGAAGAAGGGAAGGAGACCCACCCTGAGATTTTAGGGGGAGGGGTTAGTTCAGGTCCAACTCGTTTTTCTGTTTATGTAATTAGTGTTTGCCAGATAAGTTTGTGTGTATAAAATATAAATCTTAGTGCATCTAAAATATATGTATTGCTGTGGCTCTTAGGAGCCCCAGTCATGGACCACGTCCCTATCGTGCTAGGTGCTGTACAAATAACAAAAAGATGGGTCTTACATCTAATCTACTTGGTGTGCTGTATTACCAGACCTAGCCACCCACACTTGTTTGTGCTCTTCGTTTATATTCAGATTGAAAATGCTTTTTGTCGTTGACTGCTAGTATGTGTGTCTTACTACTGAATTCTTCTGATCTCTAGTGCAAACAATACAACATCAAAACTATTTCTCTCCATAGTCTCTCATGGTAGCTCAGCCGCTTCTAGGGGACAAGGGAGAACTGAGATGCCTGAAAGGGAAGAATTTGCTCAAGTGAACACGTTGAATATAATGGGCTTGATTCTGCAGATCCATCATGTATAATGGACCTGATTCTGCAATCCTTCGATATCCTTGGACCTCAATGGGCATTTTGAATGCACAAGGAATGTAGGATTCAGCCCAGTGTTCCCTACTTTGTCCAGAGCTGCTGGAGAGAGTGCGCTGTTAAAGGCAGCAAAGAGGAACTTTAGTTTGCTCCATGGATTTTTGTATAGCATGTTGCCTAGTGGTTGTGGATTTTGTGGCGTTTCTAGGTTCTCATTTTCTTAGGGATTCACTGCCTCTGAATCATTTACATAGTGCACAGGCTTTTCGGTCTTCCCCTTCCACTTATCTCTAGCAGGCATGATCCTATGTGCACAATGCAAGGAAAGTACCATTCTCAGTCAATGTCTGTGTTAATGCAACTTCCTCTTATGGTTCTAAGCAATGCAAATCCTTCTTATGTATTCCCGTGGGGGAAGGGAAGAGCCGCCTTTGCAACATTAATGACAGAGAGGAACTTGAAGTGGCTTTGGCTGTAGCAGCTGCATGTCATTACACTCCACCTGATGTACTAAAATTCAGCACGTGTCATTTTCTGAGCTCTTGGGACAGAGCACTGGCACCAGCAGCAGAGGACATTCAGGCAGCATCTTCTCAGAAACAGCAGGTCAGAAGCCTATGCTTCAGTGGGCTGGGCTGATCCATTTCCTGTGAGTCTCTGCAGTCCCCATGCGTTAACTGACAGTGGGAGCTCTTTTTTAATGGTAGTATAATAGGCAATATATAGTAAGGCTTGCTCTGTTGCCATATCCCTGCCTCCTGGCAGCTCTGCAGTCACACACTGGAGAAGCTTTGTGGAGCAGAAAATGGTGTAGCCAGCATCTCTTTCTGCTGGGAAGACAAGCTGTGGAGGGAAAGATGTATACAATGGCTTTCTGAATAGCTCACATAGCGCTAAATCGCGGCCTGTCCTGCACACTAGGACAGGGAGCATAAGATACTGCTTTACTTCCTTGTGCCATTGAGCTAGGGGGAGCAGGCTCTTCTAAACCTCTATGTTCCCCCTTGCACAGAGTCAGGGGTGGGAGGGGCCTTGACTCCCCCCCCATTGTGCTAGGCACTGGGACAGGGGTTTGGGGGGGATGAACATACATTGTGACAGGTATGGTCCTGTCACAGTTGACTTCATCCCTAAAGCTGCGGTGAGACCAGGAGGGAAGATTGTGATTTACCCTGGTTTACCCTGGCATGCAGCTCACCCGGGTAAGCACCCTGGCGCACCGGTTTGTTTACCTGCTGCGTCTTCAGGTTCGGCCGATCATGGCTGCCACTGGCCGCAGTTCACCACTCCAGGCCAATGGGGGTGGCGGGAAGCATCACAGGCCAAGGGACATGCTGGCCGCTGCTTCCCGCCACCCCCATTGGCCTGGAGCGGCAAACCACGGCTAGTGGCAGCCGCGATTCGCTGAACCTGCGGACGTGGCAGGAAAATTGGCCCGCCAGGGTGCTTACCCTGGCAAGCTGCGTGCCAAAGGTTGCCAACCCCTGGGCCAGCCTCAGGAAGGGAGTTGCTTCTCACAAGGAGGAGAAATGAGCAGTGTTAAAGTGGGATCTTTTTCACTAACTTCCAATCTTCTAGAGATACTTGAATGACTTTCTGCTCAGAAAGGCTTGCATGATAGTTCAAAAAGCAGCGTTTGATATAGGTGCTGGGAACTAGGAGTGCTGCTTCACCCCCTTACTTGAAGTGATTTCCATTATAGACAGGGTTTACAGTTTGGTTCAATGGCTCTCCACACCCCCACTATACAAATTGTTCCAGCACCCCTGGCCTATTGAATTTTTTAAAGGGAGTAGCAACATTTGTGGCTGGATATTTTTCTGATATTCTTGAAAAGGCCATTTCACTTCTCACTACAAGTACGGTGCAAATTATTAAAGAGCAAGAATTCCTATCTCCAACTCCCACAAAACATTATGACTCATTTGCAGCACTGAACCCAATTCTTGTAACAAATTTCTAAGGTTTATGTTTTTACACTGGTGGAATTAAATGTAAAGTGTTGAATCACTATCTGAAAGTAAATCTGAAGAGAATTCAAATGATAAACAATCATAGTATTAAGAACCCTTCCCATATCTATATTGTATAAGTGTACCTAAGCCCATTGTACTCAGAACTGACCCACTCAGTAAGTCGAAACATGCAAGGACTTACCACACTCAACTCACCTTTTATTCAATGGGAGTTGAGAGAAGCTTGGCACTTCATGGGCTTGCTCCTTAATAGAATATACAGTAAAACTGGGCCACATTGTCACTGCCATGTGCTGTGAAGGAGCAGTTAACTGAAATGCAGGTATGAAAATGCACCTGAATTCAGGGCTGGGAGCAGCTGATTCCATGAATCTGCATCCCCTACCTAGTATTGGAGGAATCTGATATCCAGAAATAAAAGGGCTTGGTGCTAGATTGAGCCCATCAAGCTATCCTATCTGGTGCTGCAGGCCATGTGCCCCAGCTTTCTTCCTCAGTGGTCTTTTGTCACCTCTAACAAATACCCATGGAGGCACTCAATATATGTTTCTTCTGGTCTCCTCTAGCAGACCTGGAATGTGGTTAGATTCATGCAGCATGTAGCATTTTGGGGACTTAGGATTTGCAAAACTGTGTGTAAGAATAACACATGATCTTGTTTTGCAGACCACATCCCCTTTCCTCTTCCTTCTCCAAGACTTACTGAGACCCAGTAGGCAGGAGCTTGGATGCCATTTGTGGATGCTAAGTTTGGAGATAAGTTCTTTGTTTTAATCCTTCTTCATTACCTTCCTTAGGAGAACATGGGCAACCTGACAGATTGCCTAATAATGTAGTTATTTTATTTAAGTGCTGGCAAGAAATCTAAAGTCAGACTGGCAGCCCTGGAAACAGAAGTGCTCTGGCAACATCTCAGCCACTGCAAGGTACCTCACTACACCCTATCAGTGTATCTCTACCCTAGACCACCTATGTGGTTCATTCAGTCTCTGTCTGTCATGTTTTATTCCTTTCTGCTGAGACTCCCAATGAGGATATTGGTGGCTTTGTGACATGGACCCCTGTCCATAAGGAATTCCACTCTCGTGCCACATAGACCACCAAAAACTATTAGATGCCTAATGGCTTCCAATCACTATTGGACTGGATATGAACTGATGACCTAGAGGAGAATAGCAAGGAGGCATCTGCTCCTCAGACATGAATTTGTCTCATTTCCTAA
The DNA here is from genome assembly GCF_007399415.2 of Gopherus evgoodei. Lineage (NCBI taxonomy): Eukaryota > Metazoa > Chordata > Testudines > Testudinidae > Gopherus > Gopherus evgoodei. Next base: position 279,517,413 of record NC_044323.1, on the reverse strand, counting down.
ACCACTGATGACTTGCACTTTCATGATGCTTTCATTCCCTTAGGAAATCCCTTGTGTTGATATCAAATAGATGGTTATTTTTGGATTCTGTCCCAAAGAATAGTGTTGTGCTCTAATTTACTGTACTCTGATCCCCACATATCAATGAATACGTCATCAGACAGTAGTAAAGATCCAAAAAGCTTTATTGAAGGGGAAACAGATTATTAATAATAGAGTAGTTCTGTGTATTGTTCTGGAGGCAAGTAAAAGCTAATAGAGCATTTTTGTTTTTAAAGGTAAAAATGTAAAATATTTAACTCTGGATTGATGGCAACATTCAGTGGCTACACTTGTCAATTAATGCATAGCAATAGTTAACTTTGCTTCAAAGTGAGAGATGCAGTTCCCAAGCTGTGTAGTAAACATCTTTAAATAGAACAAAAATCTTTGAGTTGCTCAGGGCCTATATTAATTTTTCTCCTTTTGTACTGGGAAAGGAACATTATACACACAACTGTAATTCTGAATCCATTTATTTTAAAGCTCCTTGTGTGCCTCTTTTTTTTTTTTCATTAGTCTTTAGAAATCAATCTCTGGAAGGGTTGATTGGTCATTAATTCCCCTAACAGAATTTGACAAGTGCTATTTCAGATTATTCACTAATATTTGCAGTAAAGTCTCCAGCTGAAGTCAGTTACAAATTCTTAGGATTAAGATATGTGATCATGCAATTAAAGATTATATGATAATGCATGTACACAGAGTCAACACTGTTGCAGAGGGGAAGTTGCCAGATTCTATTATACCTCATGCTTTGTCAGAAAAATATTCACCAACGGTTGGACTGCATACATTTTATTACGAGTGATAAAAGAACCAGAAAGGATGCAACATAATTTTTCATCTCTTACATGGAGGTTATAGACCGATCAGAAAAATCTTCTCTTCTATTAAATATACTTTTAAGCTTTCAAAAATGGAATATTAGTGTCTATTTTAGTCACTTTTTTTACTGTAAACTTTAAAGGGCTGAATTTGATGCCAGATTTAAGTTTAGTATGCAGTAAGGATTTCAAAGATGTTATGCTCAAGTTCTGAAAGAAAGGGAAGATGGAGAAGTCTGACATCTCTTCACACCACCTTTCTGCTATTCTCCCCAATTGAGCAAAGCACTTTTGTAATGTCAAGCCTGTGCTCAAGTCCTTAGCTGAATCAGGGCCTGACTCTGTGATCTGTCTGTCCTCCAGACATCTGGCAATGATCGCATGACACAAAAAGGACCTGGTGCCATATTCCGTATACAGGTGAAACTCTTTTTGCCATCGGTGGGAGTTTTGCCTGTGATAGGAGTACAGGATTAGGCTATGTCTGTGCTTCTAGCTTGCTGGGTACCTTGGGACAGAGAGTGAATAATACATACTTTTTTATGTTTAAATCCAAATATATTATGTGGTGGTGGTTTGGGATTCCTTAATCTGCAGGTAAAATGATACAATGATCTTGTGTTGAGATGATAGTATGGTCTAATAGAAAATTGGGGGTTATTTTAAAAATCCCCTACCCCAATTAATGGTATTCTTCAGATGGTGACCCTTAAGAGCACATTGATGTAAATTGCATTGAATATAGTGTGTATTTTAAAAATAGACACATAGCTGGTGACACTAATAGGTTTTTTCCCCACCATATAGAAACTGTGCGTTCAACCCTGCTCAGATTATAAATGAACATGTATTTGGACGTCACAAAAAAACAGGTTTTGGTGAATCAATCCATCACTTTTACTTCTCTGAGCAGGACAGAGCATATGTTAACACTGCAAAAACTGTTCTTGACATGGGTTAGCCAACCTGCAGTGCGTTACTTGGGTTAAAGTAGCAGTGAAGACACAGCAATTCAGCTTTGAATTTGGTTTAGCAGCTCGAGTTAAAGTCTCCAGGAAATCTTAAAGCTGAACTCAAGCTGCTAAAGAGAGTTAAAAGCTGAGCTGCCCTGGCTTCACTGCTCTTTTAACTCGAAATAGCTAAAATAGGTTAGATAATCCAGTTAAGAGCACGTTTTTTGGGGTGGCAGTGTGTGTGCATGTTGTGGGGGGAGGAGGGGCAGTGTAGATGGATCCAAAGACTGGAATGGGGGAGTTTTCAAATTGGTGTCGAGGCACAGAAGCAGAATAGTGGCAGAAACAAGTCTCAGTGTTGTGAAGTGCTGAGCAGGGCCAGCTTTAGGAGGTGTGGGGCCCAATTCGAACAGTTTCAATGGGGCCCCAGCAGGGATGACTTAAAAAAAAAAAACCCACGTAAAAAAACATGTGAGGCTTGTACTCACCAGGCGGTGCTCCAAATCTTTGGCAGCACTTGGGCGGCGGGTCCTTCACTCACTGCAGGTCTTCAGCGGCACTGGAGGACCCGCCGCCAAACTGCCGCTGAAGACCCGGAATGCTGCCAGGTGAGTAAAAAAAGGTGCCTCTAGCCAGGGAAGGGATTCTCACTGGGAGTGGGGCCCTCTTAGGCACCGGGCCCTATTCGGGGAAATTGGTGGAATAGGCCTAAAGCCGGCCCTGGTGCTTAGCACCCTCAGATCCCACTGAAGTTAATAGGAGTTGAGGGCACACAACAGCTGGAAGAATCAGGCCCTTACATAATCCACTCAGTGGTTCTCAACCTATTTACCAATGTTTGTATTTACCAATACTACCTGTGTGGCCCTGAGGATGTCACATGGGCCACAGCTGTGTGCTGACTGGGCCGCAGGTTGAGAACTGCTGTTTTATGCCCATGTTACACCTGGCTTTGCTTATTATTGTTTTGGTTATATTTGTGCTTATATGCTGACTTTTAGACTCAGCACTAGAAAATATTTCTCCCCAGCCATTCAGCAGAGGTCCTTTAACTAAGTCACCTAGCTAGTCTACCATTGAAAAACAATAGTTTTGAATGCTCATGTGATCTAAAGAAGATGTTACAGGTGAAACTGTAGAGGGGAGAACAGCTGAGCAGAATTAAAGTGATCCTCTGACTAGTCCCTGGAGGACAACTAAATGCAGTCAAAACAATTATACATAAAATGATGTTCTAATAATTCTGTTAATGGAAGAAGTCAGCACCTAATTAAAAAAGCAACAACATTCAGCAAAGGACATAATCAAATTAAAAACTGATCTTACGTTCCTGAGGTCAACACAACTCCCACTGAAATCAGTGGAGTTTGCCTGCATCAGGGAGTGCAGGATTGGGTTTATAGAAATAGTTGTCTCTTTCTGGCGGAGGGTAATTAGTCCTGTCTTTTTAAAATGTTGTCTCTTCCTTGCCTGTAACAGTGAATATATTCATTAGTTGGAATAGACTTAGACTATTGTAAGGGGGAGGTAGCAGATGGCTAGACATGAAAACTCACTACAGTCACACTATCTAGCTTTGGGTGAGGTCCTCGCTGTTGACCAAAGTTTACAGCTGAACTGACCAATGCAGAAGGGAGGGTCAAGTAAGATGCCTGAGGTCATGGAGGCCCTGATTCAGCAGTCCATTCCTATTCAACATAACACTGAAACGTGCCTAAATCTAGTAACTTGAATGTGAGTTAAGCACCTGCTTGAGTGCTTTGCTGAATAGGATATATGCTTAAAGCATATGCTTACATAGTTTGGGGCTGTTGAAGTGAAAGGACTTTTGTGGGCTTGACTTGAGTAGGCTTTGGATCACACCCTTGCTCATTGTGGCCAAAATGAATCACTGAGCCTGTGTTTGAATGTAGTCAAAGGTCCTGTAGTTCTGAATTCTTTCTAACCACTGCTTCCTGAGTTGGACAACACTGAATTGTCTAGAGCATTGTTTAAACTGGTTTCTCTTTCACTCTTCCACTTCGCCTTTGCTACCAATAGCTTTCAGAACACAGTGGCATATCTGATGAGGAATTATCCTCCAGTGTAATAATAATCTGTCCCCCCCGTACCGCATTGTACTCAGCTCCATAAGCTAATCAAAGACTCAGCATAGTGTACAGGATGTTGCTCTATTTTATAATGGGGACAAAGTGCAATTAAATTAAAAGCTGCAGTTTCTCTTCTGACTTTCCTTTATCATTATTTTACAGTCCTGTCTGTAGTGCAGTTTCAACACCTGCCAATTTTTGTCTACTACTCTCCCCCATTACATACGAGCAGGCAGAAATGCAGAAGGCAGGCAGTGATGATATTGCAACAAAGAAGCTGTACTGTTGTAATATCAGCGTTCTCTCTGATCATGGGCCAACATCGTACCCACGGGTATCTCTTGACTTTCAAGAACTGTCTGCTAGCTGTGGATGTACTGTATTTTTTGTCCTAGGGCCTTGGCCACACCAGACTTCGGAACTGCCCTAATCTTTTATACAATCACTTGTACCAAATGAAATGACTGATGCAATCAGCATAGTCTGGTGGTTAGAGTATGAGAGTGGCAGTCAGGTGATCTGGGGTCTTTTCCCAATTTAGCCCTTGATTTGCTGGAGTAAATTGCTTAATTTCCCTGTGCCTCAATTTCTGCATCTGTCTTATGGAGATAACAGCCACTTTTTAAAAACAGTGTTTTGCTATCCTGAGGTGAGTGGCTACACACAGTGTCAAGTACTGATACTTTATTGGGGAAAACCCTACAGGCATTCTTGTAAGCATAGGACAATCTGACCTTGGCATTTTGTTTTGTCTCTATGTGTTGAAATTTACATAGTTGAGTCATGTTTGTTACAAGTGTTTATATTTCTGAAGAGACAAGGTTGGCGAGGTAATATCTGTTATACTGCAGGATTTGTACTTGCCGAAATTAAATGTGTAAAGCCTTAAAGGACAGTACAGTCCGAAGGCAACTACTTCAGTAGTCTCTCATGTGTTAGACACGGTGACTGGAGCAGAGAAATCTGAAAGTGGGAAAACATAACCTTAGTTTTATCTGTAGCAGAAAGGTGATATGAACTGCTCCCATATAACAAAGGATTGATGCAAAAGCAACTGCTGTCTTTTTCATTCTTAAGATTTTACAGTAAAAAAAATTCTCTTAATGAAAAAAACCTCTGGATATGGGGAAAAGCCTGCTTTCCACATTGAGACATGCAATGGAAAACTTAATGGGCCCCCTGGATAAACACTACTAGACAATGCACCAGATTGTGATTGCTGTGTACAAATGACAAAAGAGAACTTCCTTTTTTTTTTTAATTATTATTATTTCTGACTTTCTTCCTTAGGCTGCCATTAAAATTAAAAGTAATAGAAGGATTGTAACTGTTCATGGTGCCTTACTCCCTTGGGCTTGGGACTTATTTTAAAAATGTATACAAGTTAATTATTAGTTTTGGGGAACATTTTAGAGCAGATTAGTACAACCACAGACTCCTACATTGGAGTTGTGCTGTACAATAAAAACAAACTTGGAGATGTTCAGGTGTATGAAGCAGCTGACAGCAACAATTGCCACCTACAATTTATGTGATACTAACTGGCAAGCATGGTCCCGTCTTGGTCTCTGTTACTATTAGTCTAATAAGAAGCCGTTCAGAGGTATTTATACTAGAGGGGAACACTTGGAGTTAAGCTCTGAGGCAAAATAAATGGTATTCAAAGCTTTTTTTGTATGCGTTAGGGATTACTTTTTGAAAGTTTCTACTAATGTTGAGTAATTCAGTTGAGTACCCAGCTTGGGACACATGATTATTACAGCTTCTGAGAACAGCAAACTCCAGTGGAAGTACTATAATAAACCTTTCTATTGTTTCATTAGGGCTCTTCTGTCAGCTCTGCTTACAATGTCCTCAATAGCCCAAGTCCCCAACCCTCAGGCAAGGTTATGTGCTTGTATATGTGTTTAATGGGACAAACTATCTGCACTATGAGGATATGACAGGACCATTCAACCATGATATTGCATGCAACCCAAATGGAAAGCATGATTCAGTCTCTCCTTGAAATTGATGGCTTGGACATCAGTGGGAGTAGGACTGGCTCCTAAATATGAGGTTTTTAAAGGTTCTACAAGCTGTAGGATGAGACTGATCCATGAAAATCTGAGACTGACTTGCGCATTTAAGGATGGATGGTACCCATACCCCCTATCAGCCACCACTTTTATCAGCTGGTTTAGAGAGAAAATGTCATAGGAGGGCAGCAGAGAACGTTATGGGTTAAAGTCTTAGGTTCATCCAAACTGCATGGAGTTCAAATCAAATCCCTTGCACTTCCCTGATCTTGGTGCTATTCAGTGAATATCTTCCTTCTTGTGCTGTTTTTAGAACAGCCTGCCCTTGGCTCATACATAGGCTTTTAGTAGCCACAAGGACCAAAAACAAAGCTCAGGACCAGGATAGCCCAGGAGGCATGCTCAATTCTCCTTTTATCTAATTATGCCTATTGCGGCAGGCGGTTGGATTTTGTGGCATGGAAGCCCCCATGTTGGCTGTATGTCACTGGAGAATCACCCTTGCACTGGAGCAATCCTCCCTAGGCTGTTTGGACAGGTTTTGTGGTTGAAGTATGCCAAGCAGTGCACCATAAAGCGGCCACTCTGAGCCCAAAGATCCACTATAAATATATATTAAAGGTTTTAGTTTGCCCAACACTGAGTCCACGTATCCATGCACAGCACTAAGGGTGGGATCCATGAAGGGACTTAGGCATTGCAATGCTGACCATCATGGTGCTAACTTTTAGGGCCTCAGAAAGTCACAGGAACAATATTGCGATCCACAAAGCTTGAGTTCAGCACCTAAACTCTCTGTACTCTGAATGAGGACAGATGGGTGCCTTAGACTGCAATCCACAAAGCCAACATGCTAGTTGGGGACCTGCCTAACGTAGCCAATGGGAGATGTGTGTGCTAAGCCGTGCCCCTCTCAGATAGGCATTTACATCTGGGCTGCAGGGAGGCACCTAGCTCTGCTAGTGCTCCATGAACTGGGGGAAGATAGGTGCTTGTTTATCTGAGGTGCATGAGGGGCCTGAAACAAAACAGCTGGGGAGGGGCAAGGAGCTCCTCCTTTAGAACCTTTGACCTAGGAGGGTGCTCACACCCAAGATGTTGGAGACCCCCAGTTCAAGTCCCCTGCTTCTTCCAAGGAGGAAGAATTTGAATAGGGATCTGCCACCTCTCAGGTGATTACCTCTCCACTAGGCTATAGAATAGTCTCTCTCAATTTCTCCTCTTCAAGTTGTTCTGCTTTAATTAAACAATGACATATTTAAATGGGTCAGAGAAAGAGCCTGGAGACAGGGGGGCAGTCTTGCTGCATTTGTGTGAACTTGCCTGAGGGGCCCAATCCAGTAGGCATGCTCAGAGGCTGCCTATTAGATCAGGCCCCCGCATGTGACCTGAGCAGCCAAATCTTACCTGGTTTGTGAATCGCTTAGGTGGGAAATAGGTGCTCGGACACCTAACATGAGGCAGCAGTGAGCCTGCTCAGGCAGAACAGAGGCATCTAGAGTGAGGCTGCAGTGTAGGTACCCAGAGGCCAAAATAAACTTAGGTGCAGACTGAGGGTAGAGGCCTTCAAGTTTAGGTGACAGCCAAGCAGGAGTTTTGTGGCTTGCAGTGGTGCCTAAAAATGGGACTTAGGTGCCTAAGTACCTTTGTGGATCCCCCCGCCCTTAGTTCCTAACAATCTGTGAAGAAGCTTTGTATAGTCTATCAGAGTATGGATAGCAGCATGAGTGGACATATGCACTAGTCCTGCCAAAAGCAATGGTAATAATAAAGTGAGTACATGTCTATGATCTGAATCTCTGAGTTTTCTGTTCCTCACTCTCTTTACTAAAGTGGGGTTGAGGGGAACTCCATATTCATTACTATTCACAGTTCTAGCAATAAACATGAGTTCCTCTCTTTTGAAGAGGAACTAGCTGAACCAGTTAAGCTTCCTGGTGGCTACACTCCTCCTAGCTTTCAGTTTGGTTACTCCAAAACGGGTGGGCAAACTTTTTGGCCCGAGGGCCACATCTGAGTATGGAAATTGTATGGCAGGCCATGAATGCTCACAAAATTTGGGGATTGGGTTGCAGGAGAGGGTCAGGGGTGCAGGCTCCGTTCAGCGTTTACCTCAAGCAGCTTCCGGAAGCAGCAGCATTTCCCCCTTCTGGCTCCTATGCAGAGGCGCAGACCGGAGGCTCTGCACACTGCCCCATCCGCAGGTACTGCCCCCACTGCTCCCATTGGGAGCTGTGGGGGCAGTGTGCAGAGACCTCTGGCTGCCCCTACGCGTAGGAGGCGGAGAGGGGATATGTTGCTGCTTCCAGGAGCTGTGCAGAGACCTGGCATGCACAGAGTGGGGCAAGCCCTCAACCCTGCTCCCTGGCTGGAGCTCGGCAAGCCCCAGCCCCCGCTCTTCAGCTGGAACTCAAGGGCAGGATTAAAATGTCTGAAGGGCTCCCAGGCCATAGTTTGCCCACCTCTGCTCTAAAACAAATCACCTCTGCCCATAGTGTTTCTTTTCATCTTAATGTTGTGTTTATGAATACCCAAACCACTAAAACCTTAAAGCCAGCCACCTGCTTTCTCATTGCACTACACTTCTGTTCTTTTGCCCACCTGTCCTGATTTTTCATACAGTTCCTGAATCGCAGCACAGAAGCTAGCAGCCTTGAAATTATCATTGTTGAGACTCTTGACATTAAAGGCAGCTTGCCTATTCTATTGTGTGGCCACACACTGGAGAGCTAGTAATGCAGCAATGCCAAATTTAAATAATAAAAGAGTGTTTGGCTTCAGAAGATGCAGCCACTCTAAAGACCAGTTAAGGCCTCTTGGGAAACATTTTGAAAAAATGTTTTACTTGGACATCAGGGAAAAAAAAAAGATCTCTTCCCCTTTTGTGTGTGAATTCTTACTGAAGGCTGCTGCCCAGAAAACAGGATCTCTGTTTCGCTCATTTGCTCCTGCAGCTTAGCCAACATATAAAGTCTCTTAATCCACAGTTGTGACAACCTAACAATTTCCACAGTAACTGTGTCAAAAAAGGATGTTCATGACTCCAAACAAGGAACAATCAGAAAAGAGCAAGTGAACTCCTAGGAGACAAAGAACTGGTTTTCACGCAAATAGTATTAAAGGAGTGTTTGTGTGGCTATGAAGGTTTTTAAAAAGGCATTTAAGTTTTTAAAACAATTATAAAAAATCAAATAGTGCGTTTTTAAAAAGTCTACTCACGATGTGCTTTGTAATTAATTGCAAGTAGACAGGTTGGTCACTGTGGCAGCAATTCTGCAACAGTATGATGCCCTCCCTCCCCCCCCAACATGGGGCCCTGCCTGCACTGTGCTCATGGCAGAATTTAGGTCTTTTGTTCAGAGCTTGCAATCTGATTTATTTCGGAAGAAATCTGTGTGATGCACAACCTCATTTTAATGAAGAATTTCCGGCCAGGACCCCAGACAGCATGGAGAATGGCATTTTGAAGAGCAACATGGTGTCCTCCACACAGCATGACCCATGTTAGGTCATGCTGCATGAATGATACCATTTTGCTCTACAAAAGGGTGTCCTCCACACCCTGTGACCTTGAACACATGGTGTGTACGAGGTCACACGGGGTATAGCTTGCATGCACCATATATATGAAGACATGCTGTGCGGAGCTAAATGGCATCCTCTGCCCACTAGAGATTACCACAACCCACATCTGCTGACGGTGCAACTCCCAGTTTGGGAACTGCTGACCTAGGGCCATCAAAGGCAAAAGCTCTGCCTTTGGCTGACCTAGGCAGTGCCCAGGTGCCCCATAAAGGTAGGGTGACCAGAGAGCAAGTGTGAAAAATTGGGATGGGGGTGGGAGGGGTAAGAGGAGCCTATATAAAAAAGCCCCAAATATCAGGACCGTTCCTATAAAATCATAACATCTAGTCACCCTCCATCAATCAGCAAGGTTTATACAAGGTGCTGCCCAAGCAGGCACTAAACAGCACTACAGTAACATCTGTCAGGGCGCTTGGTGCTGGGCTGCTCCCCCCAGGGTCCTGCGGGAACGGGGAAGGTGGGCACTCTGCTGCCAAAGACTCCTTGCCCCTTTGAGCAAGTGTGGGACAAAGCTGGGGGCCTGCAGGCCCCATGAGAAACTCGCTGGGCGTGGTGGAAATCCTGCTACTTTCCTCAGCTGGAAGCAGGCGTTGGGATGGTTGAGCTGGGGTGATGGAGAAACCCCTCCTGGAAGAGGACCAGACCCCGTCCCCAGGACCTTCCACAGCCCCAAGCTGCCCCGCGGGCCTTCATGCCGGTAGTTTAGGGCGTGAGCCCAAGGCTAACAGGAGGCAGCCTGTGGGTTTCCTCTGCAGCCGAAAATGGTGGCGCTGTGCCTTTAAGAGGGAGAACTGGTCGCCGTACCCGCCCGCCTCACTTTCCAAACCAGTTCAGAGATCGAGATACGCAGAGTTTAGGCAGGTGCATGCGCATGCGCATGCGAAACGTGTAGGTCACCGGCGCGCAGGCGCAATCACCTGCTTGCTGCCCCCGGTACATCCGGGTCATTCGCACGCCTGCACGGTCTCCCTGGTGGTGGCAGCCTGTTCCCTGCGGCGGCCCGGTGCTGCCAAGAGCGGTCCGTCCCCTCCGCGGGGGCTTCGGCCGCAGCGCTGCCTCGAGCCGAGCGGGGAAAGGCGGCTCCGGGTCCTACCCACGCCCGCGCTGGGGCGGCTCGGTGAGTGTCAGGGGCGGGCGAGGCGGGGCGCAGCAGCCGGGGGCGGAGCGGGCGGCTCGGCTCGGCTCCCCCATCCCCTCCCGTCCTCAGTGACCCCGGCACCCGCCCCTCCCCCTCCAAGCGCCGCCACTCCTCCCGGGACCTGCGTCCTCCCCCCGCCTCCTTCCGCTCCGCGATGATCAACCCCCCCCAGCCTGTCTCCACTGACCCCTTTCGGTGCCCGTACCCATCATCTCTCTGACCTCCCCGCACTGACCCTCTCTGCTCCCCGCACGTCACCTCTCTGACCTCCCCTCACCTCACCCCCGCCCCCCACTGACCCTCTCCGCTCCCCGTACCCGTCACCTCTCTGACCTCCCCTCACCTCACCCCCGCCCCCCACTGACCCTCTCCGCTCCCCGTACCCGTCACCTCTCTGACCTCCCCTCACCTCACCCCCCGCCCCCCACTGACCCTCTCCGCTCCCCGTACCCGTCACCTCTCTGACCTCCCCGCGCTGACCCTCTCTGCTCTCCGTACCGTCACCTCTCTGACCTCCCCTCACCCCCCGCTCCCCACTGACCCTCTCCGCTCCCCGTACCCGTCACCTTTCTGACCTCCCCGCACTGACCCTCTCTGCTCCCCGTACCCGTCACCTCTGACCTCCTCCCACTGACCCTCTCTGCTCCCCGTACCCGTCACCTCTGACCTCCCCGCACTGACCCTCTCTGCTCCCCATACCGTCACCTCTCTGACCTCCCCTCAACCCCACCCCTACTGACCCTCTCTGCTCCTCATACCCGCTTCCCTCACTGACCTACTGTGACCCCGCTTCCTCATCTCAGCCCCACCGACCCCCTCTGCTCCTCCTACCTGTAACTTCTCTGACCTGCCCTCACCTCAGCCCCACCCCACTGACCCTCTCTGCTCCCCATACCTCCTTCCCTCACTGACCTCCCCTGATCCTGCTCCCTCGCCTCGCCTCAGCCCTGCTCCCACCCCCACTGACCCCCTCTGCTGCCCTGTACCTGTTACCTCTCTGATCTTCCCCAGCCCTGCTCACTCACCTCAGTCCTGCTCGTCCCCCACAGACCTTCTCTGCCCTGACCCCGCTCCCTCACCCCCTCTGCTCCCCATACCCACTTCTCTCACAGAGCTCCCCTGACTCTGCTCCCTCATCTCAGTCCCCCCACCAACCCCCTCTGCTCCCTGAACCCACCTCGCTCACTATCCTCCCCGATCTCAGCTCTACTCCCTTCCCCCCTTCACTGGCTCCTTGCCTCAGCCGCCCCACCCCCTCCACTTGGCCTCAGCCCTGCCTATTTCTGTTGATGTCCTGCTCCCTGAGCCCAAGCTGGCTCTTCCCTGCCATACATACACACACTGATTTTCCCCTCCATCTTCTTAATGGCCCCATCCTTTCATTCCTTTTCAATGCCCTCCTGCTGTTTCCCAGGTCATCTCCCTGCTGACCAGGATCCCCCACTCTCCTTATTCTCGCTAACCATGCATGCACTTTCTATCACCCCCCACTCAAACACACCTGCCTTTCATCCTAAATCAATTGTGCTCCTTCTTATTCCTTAAATGCTCCACTGACTCTATTTATTGCCTCACTCTGCTGGCTCCACTAACAATTATTCTAAGTTGGTTACCCTCCACTTTTTCCTTCTGCCTCTCCACACTGACCCTAGTTCCCCTCCCTCAGCTTCTTTTTTCCTCTTTCCAGCCAACTCTCATCAGTTACATCTTCCCTGACTGTCTTCTTGGCCAGTTCTTCCATCACATGCTACTCTTTAATCCCATGTTCAAACCTCCTAGTCATCTATCTTCTCTCTCTGCCGATCTTCTACCTATTGCCCAGGGCCTGATTCCTAGCATCTGCTGCCTTGCTCTCAGTCAAACACTGGTGACCAAATCCCATCACTTCTCACTGTACTCCAGTTCTTTCATCCCTTCCTGTTATGCTTTCTCTTTACTGAGTAGTCTATCAAAGTTTTTAATCCTTCCATTCATTTCCTCCCTTCCCCACACATTGATCCAACTCTCCCCTTGAACTTGGCTTCTTTCTTTTCCTTCCTATCATTCTTCTCACACCCTCAGCCATATCTTCATCACTTTCTCACTCTACTGGCTTCCAGGCTCATCACTGTCTTCATCATCATATATAGTCCACCTGGATTCTCTCTCCTCCACTGCCTGCTTTATTTCCATATATGCCCTGGAGGCACTTAATTGTGACACTTAGAGGAGGCAATAGGGGTGTGTAATTGTTCATCCCTTCTATTTTTTTTTTAAATCAGTATTTTGACTGCAAGAAACTGCAGTAGTCACATGCTGATCTATGATTACTTTGCCTCTGGAATGCAGTGGTTCTCCGCATTCCCCCTCCCGCAAGGTCTCCGTGGGTACTGGGCACCCCTCCCCTGAGAGGGCTGTATGCATGGGACATGAATCAATGAAGAGGGGCTCAGCAAAAAAAGAATGTGGAAACCTCTGCATTAGTTTGTATAAATTGTCATGTATAAAACATCTTCCAGGATGAGTGTACCCTGGATCTATCCATTCCCAGAGGATTTAATCATCTTTCCCTTCCAAATATCAGACATTGGCAAATTTCCCCACTCATATAAGTGGACACATCTCCACTGATGTTAATAGAGTTGTATCTACTTGTGCCAGGAGTTAGTGACCTAACCTCATTTTCTATTTAATTTAAATGGCCTTCTCTTGAACCCATTTGCATTTGGGGCACTGTAATCATGCCACAGAATCCAAGATACATAGATCATGTCAGAATTTGTAGTAGTTGAAGAATAGTAGAAGTGTTTGCTGTTGACCTCTTTCTGCAGGCTAAACTTGTTGAAGGTACATCTAGCTTCTCTAAAAAGCTAAGACTAAAATATGCAATGGTTTATCTAGAATACGTAACTCGTGAATTTATGGTAGTATTGGTAATATCTTGAAGTTTAGACAGCATAATAAAATGTTATCTATAGTAGTAGGTGATTGATGGGGCTATAATTCCATGTAGGGTTCAGGTGAATTCCTAAACCATGAAAGGAAAATAATAATTTATTAAAAAAAATTTTTTTTGAATGGAACTGATGATAAAATGCAGTTCACAGGTCACTAATTTCCTCTTGCTTGATTTAAGAATGTGGGAGAAATGTAATTCAGAGCCTCGGTTTGTCACTTTGCAGTTGAATCACTGCTCATGAAAATACTAAGTGACTTTTTTGACATCTAAAATATTTGTATGTAGACTGCTGCTGTGAAGATTCTTGGTATTTTTCTTCCTTTGCATTTTCTATGCAACTTCATCAGCATCCTAGACCTTGATGGCAGTTTGACATATGTCAGTTTTTTTGCTGTAATGATGAAGTCTCATTGTTCATTTACACCATTTTTAGTGCCTCTGATGGAATGTGCTATATAAGTGCAAAGTATTGTTGTTCTCAGGTGTGCAATGATCCTCCCCCTATTACACAGGAAAATAATTTTGTGACTTCAGTCATGGTATATTCTCACCTAGATTACATTTAACTCCATACTCTCTCCTATTATAAATTAAACCTGCTGACTCCTTACGCATCACTGTCTCTTTACACAGTACTGGAAAATTGTTGAATTGTTCATGCTCTTACTACTTCAGAGCACTTTAGAAACACTAGTGAACTAAGACTTTTTACGTACCAGTATTTGGGACAGCACTATCCCCATTTTATGAATTGGGGAAGAAAGATTAAATAGTTATCTACAGTCACATAGTAAATTATTGGCAGGGCTAGAACTTGAATCAAAATATCCTCCTGGTTGTGTGCTCTTCCTGGTAAATTGCTCTTTACTGAAGTGCACAGATTTAAGAGGTTTTTCAGTGTTCCCCTTTCTTTAGTATCTTTACCAGGAATGATTCCAGAGCGCTTTACAGATACTGTTACTTCATCACTAAAATACATCCACTTTTGGGATGGCATACAATACTATTCCATACCAATAACGTGTTTAATAGGAAAGTGAAAAACTTTTTATCTAAGTCAGACTATAAGATGGTGGTGTAAGTAAGCAGAAAGCTGTTAGTAAGGTGGTATTCTTATCATTAAATGCATTTGTATTAAAAAGTGCTCAGAAGCTCTAATTGGATCAAGAACCCATTGTACTTGGGGCTGTGCACTTGTAAGAAATGGTCTCTGTCCCAAAAGCTTTCCTGCTCTAAAATTTTCTGTGTTGTCTTTAACTATAGTGGACCATTGTGTGACTATGCCATCCAAATAAATCATAGTAAAGCAAGTTAAAAATACTGTAGGGAAAATATGTAGATAGTTTTGATACAACAGCAAATACCCTGAACAAAGTTCCTAGTCCTCACTCACAGGGCATACTGGGTATTGGTATTGTAAAGATACAGAGAAGCAGGGAATATTCCTATTGAGCACTAATGAATTATTGAGCAATACAGTGATAGAAATTGACTCTGCCATTTAGGAGATAGTGTTTAGAGGGACACTAGTGGTGGTTCTAGTTACTTGGAGGACAATAAACATGAATTATTTTAATTATTTATTGGCGGTCTTTATCTAGCAAATACTTCTCTTGGGCAAATGAAGTATTCTCCATCACAGCTGAAAAACTTGCTATAATCTTCACCTACACCTTCACTACTTTTTGCTTGCACTATTGCTCCTTCTGCTTTGGGCTCAGCAAAGGTTTCCAGTCTCCAGCATATGCAGAAATTTTCTCTTCACTTTCTCATGCATTCTAAGTAGCATGACCAAATCAATCCTAGCATTAGCTTCATGAAATTCAATTTAATTTCAGGGCCCATTTTAAACTTCCCCTATTATACTCTCTCACACTCAAGAACTGAGACTGGTAGCCAAATACAAGTTTTTGGCAGTATTTTGTTTGTGTCCATAGAGTGTGTGTGTGTGTGTATTTCTTATTTTAAGACCCTACATAAAAAAGAAACTGCCAGATGACACTTTGTCACTGTTGAGCGTACAAAACATATGGAACATCACCCGTGCCCACCTCCCTCCCCAAACTGAGACAGGAAGTATATTCTTGTACTCTGAGTATGCTCACTCAGCAAGTTCTTATGTATTCACCCATGACAAATAATTTTCAAATACTGGACAATGAAAGACATTAACAGATTATAAACCAAACATACACCAAATGCAATACAAGAGCTACACCAAGAAGTCAAGGATTGCTGCAGATGCAATGGACACAGAAGCCATTAGTCAGAAGCTAGAACTGTGAGTGGATCCTTTAGATCCCACTAAGCACTCGGAGACAAGAGTAAACATTGTTTTTAGAGTGGCACCACCATCAGTTGGGTGAAGCACAGTTGACACATAACAAATGCAAGAATTTGAACATAGCTAGCCCACCTGGTTCTGTAATACAATACCAAGGATGATAGATACACTGGCAGTGATAAAAAAAAGCACGTAATGGTTGGTCCAACACAGGTATTTGACACCAGCCTTATCTGTTCAAGACTGATAGGCATACAGGCAAATTCGCAAAAGGGTCACATCAAGGATATCTTGTCACATGAGCTGGCTTCTTGTACCAATGTCCATGTTCATTGACTGTGGTTACGTGAGGATTGCTAAGGCCAAGTCTAAGCTAAAGAAGTAGCTGCAGATGGAGGTGTCAACTAGACGTACTTCAAAAGATGTCATGGGCACAGTCACTGAAGTTCCACAATTCTTTGGGTATTATACTGGCCAGCAAGTGATATCATCAAGGACTTTGACAAGGTTCAGAGTCTACGTTGAACGCAAGCTAGCAGCAGGTGATATAGACTGTCTTCTACAGGTACAAAGGTGTCAGCGCAAAGACTGTTACAAGATCTAGCAGAACTACAGAAGCAAGCAGAATGCGTCAGTTGAGTACAAGTACACAGCTGCCTCTGCAGAATGCTACACTTGCTCCTCCAGACATTTTAAAGTTAATCAAGTGCTCCTGTGAGAGCAGTGCACCTTTTTAAATGTATGAGAGGTGGCAGTAACAATGCCAAACTGCCATGTGCTATGTTCTGTGCATGCCAAGGAAGTATGGTATATTGCAATATCTGGCAAAATCAGTTCTAGCATTTACAGATGAAAATGGGGGTGCATGTAGTGACCTGTATTACACATAATAGGATACTAAACTGTGGTTTGATTGAGGGAGACTACTAGAAGTCATTTATAATTATTCCAAAATGAAGTATTTAGTTAAAATTATAATTATAATTCTGTTTGAAAAAAATGTATTTAGTTTGGGTATTTTTCACATTAGAGAAAACTTCTGCTTCGATTTTGTATGCCCCTAGATAATGCAAACTGTTACTGATTGTTTGCGCTCCCAGTGTGGCAAGTGTTTCAAAATGCTCAGCAGTGATAGTGTCATCAGGCAGATTCTTAAAATGTATAGTCTTGAGAGATGGACTCCAGAGAAAACTTGTACAGACCCCAAAGCAAGGTTGAGTGACTTCCGGATTTATTTCTGGAGCTTCTGCCATCTGGAGCAGCCACCTGCATATCTATCTGTCTGTCTCAACTCAATCTAATTTCAAGTCTCATTTGAATAACATAAAGATACTCTTCCTTATGCAACTTTATTTTGTATCGTGCTTGTCATATAGATTGCAACCCAAGTAGATTACAGACTTAAGTATTACTTAGTCCTTTCATGCTCTATCAACTTGAATATAGTCAATTTTAACATTGCTCAACTAATGTTTAT
This sequence comes from Gopherus evgoodei, assembly GCF_007399415.2. Taxonomy (NCBI): domain Eukaryota; kingdom Metazoa; phylum Chordata; order Testudines; family Testudinidae; genus Gopherus; species Gopherus evgoodei. The sequence continues at coordinate 279,500,064 of NC_044323.1, read as the reverse complement.
AGGTATTACACCTTCCCTTCTGTGAGACAATTTTTATGGCTTGTCACATTTTCCTGTATTTAATAATCTATTTCTTTCCCCTGTTACATGAAAGACCCATGTTGACTCCTTTTCCCATTTGCTTGAGGTCGAAGGTGCCCACAATTTTTTTGCCAGTTCTTCCAGTCCATGGCACAGGTTCCTAGGTCTTTTTATATTTTTTTTCCTACAAACTTCTCTTGACACAGTCTTTCCATTGAATCTTTGGTCTTTCATGTCCCTTTTTGCTGTCCTGTCCTCCTTCCCTGTCTTATCACATGTTCACACCACCTCAGCATGTGCTCTCCAGCCTGTCACTGAGAGTCCCAAGTTCATCTTCCTCTTAATTTCTTCTATGTGCACTGTCTGCCATCCATTTGCCTGCCATTTGTCTCAGGATATTATTTTCTACTACCTGTATCTTCTTTTCTTCCATCTTTGTAAGTCCCACTGTTTCCAAACCATAGAAACCCAGAAAAATGTTTTATCCTAAATTCCTCAGCATTTCCTCAACATGGGAGATCCTGTAAATGAATTCCATTGGCATACCTTAAGTGACTCCGAAAGTCAGCTGTGAGACTCCTGCAGTTCCGTATAGAGCTGTCTGCCAGTTGTCAGAGTCCTCTTTTTGCTGATATACTTGAGGATTGAGTTGCATGAACTGTCAACGTGAAGGATTTTTTCTGATATGTGCTACACAGAAATAAATGAGCGATTCCTGAAAGCTGCAGTAGAGCAGCAGCTGACTCGATGAAAGGGCTTGGGGTTTTTTGTGTGAAGTAGGTTGATTAAGCAAAGATGTGATTTTGAACATTAAGAAAAATGACAAAGTGGATTTGCAGTCATGCCTAGCATCCTTCAGGTCTCTTGGTTCTTCCTCTGCCCACATTTACAGTAGGTCCCTGGCTTACAGAATCTTTTCAGGAAAGAGGGGCTGTAGGCTTTCTTACTATTGGTCAAGGGAGGCATTCCCTGTCTCTTAACCTGTGCTGAGATACAAACCTAATGTTGTTATTTCTGGAACTATTGACAGTGATTTCTGCATCAAATACCATTAGTTCTAATTGTCTATCCACAGACCTGTGTAGGTTTATAGTGGGAAGATTGTTTTTGTGACTTTTAAAGGCTAAAATGCATTTTTAAATAAACTTATTTTTAAGAAATTAGCTTCCACTTTCATGTCCATTAGGGGATATTTCCCACTCCCTACACTGAATTGACTTTTCAAACCCTGGTCTAGAGTTTGGAGTTTTATTCTAGAGTCTTTATACCTCCTTGCATGTATAACAAATTGGCCTTTTTTTGTGTCTAAGGGAGCAACAATAGGCTAAAATTCCATCTACTTTAATTTGTTGCATTTTAACTCAATGTCTCTCTAAATGTAGGTAACTGAGGTTAATTGGAAGGCACCATAAGCACATGTAGTACTTATCCATTTATCTTAGCCTTGTATTACGATGAGGTGTGAATAGCTATGGAAATGTACGCACAATTGGCCATTGAAGGATTACCAAAATCAGAGTTTAAAATAAAATAAAATTTAATCTGTCACTTTACTGTATTCATTCAAAATATAGCAAGCCTTGGAAATGCTACGGCAGCATATATGGCGTTATAAAATGTGCATTAAACTTGTATAGCACTTTAGAACCTTGTGAGATATATTCTCCACCTGGAAGAAATAAAATGTTACAGTTAAAGGTTTACCTAACTATCATCTGTTAGTAATTGTTGCCTATCATTATGACTTAAGTTACACAGTATGTAGCTGAATCGTAAGTTAGAGTTTGACACACAAGTTTTTTAAAAGAAAAACATTCTTGTTTCAAATTTACATAGTAAACCAAGGTTGCTGTGTATTTGACAAAAGCATTTCCTATGTTTAAATATACAGTATGTCTGAGTCTTTACTTACTTTGCTAAAATCAATATGGAGAGCCTGTTGTGTGGTATTTGTGTGATTCTACCTTTTAAAAATGATCAGTATTTTTACATCACTGTTGAATAAATGGTTGAATGAATTGCTTTGTGTTCTGTTAGCAGTGGTGCAATAAAGGTAAATTAATGTGGGCCAGTAGAAGTCTCCTGGCTGAGTGTCAGTGAAAGTTTTTTGCAGTATCTTTTATAGTCTAGAAAATAAATGATGGTTTTATTGGGAGCTTTATTTTTTTTTAAGGTTTTAATTTTTTTGACAATAATGACATTAGTCCTAAGCAATTAAGTTGTCAGTTGTTTAATCATAGTGGCTTTTTGATAAATGTGGATCATAAAAGTATACTGTTTTGGGATTTATTATAGGAAGGTCTGGTAGTACCATCAGTTATTAATGTTGCCTAACAGTTCCCATAATAAGACCTTGTTTTCAATTGCTTAAAACTTTGCCAAACCCTGTTTGAGCTGAAATTTTTCATGCCTGGTGTCTGTGTCAGGCTGAATTTTCAGGAAAAATTCATCCAAAACACTTAGGCTGTTTCTGAGAATGAGATAAATAAATAAATAAATAAATAAAATGTGGTGATTTTTTTTCCTCTGAAATGCTCTGTGTTCCCATGTTTTGCATCTGGGACTTGAAATCTACAGAGCTTTATTGACAGAAGTGACTTTCGTCGACAAAACAGTGGAAGTGGACGCACTGAAATGCTCTGCCTGCCGATGTAACTTCCCTGGTATGATAACATAATAAAACTACCCCAATAAGAGGCATAGGGCTTATAACAGTGTAGTTAGGATGCCCCAATGTCTTTGTAGAAACTGTGTTCCTTACATTGGCTGTGGTTCTTGTTAATTTCACAGAGAAGCCATGAAATTGACAAGAAAGCCTGGCAGCTAGAACCCAGCTGCCCCGCTCCACTGGTGAACAAGGAGACTGGACCCTGCTCCTGGCTGGAAGTCAGGTCCAGAAGCCTGGGGCGGCTTCCTCCATGCTGCTAGCAGGGACCGAGGAGGTGCGGGGAGGGGAGCCTGTGGGGCAGCTGGGCTCCTGGCAGGTAGCTGCCAGCAGAACTGAGAGAGTGAACTCTCAGCTCCCCACACTGCCCCTCTTAGGTCGGTGGAAGCAGTTCTAGTGAGGACGCGCACCACCGACCCGAAGAGGGCAGTGTGGACATCAGCCACTGCAGTAGTTAATGTGGTGTCTGTAAGTCGACTTAACATAGGTTGACTTATCTTTTTAGTGTAGACATAGCTTTAGAAGAGGGTTTGGGGTGCTTTTTATCAGGAATGTGCTTTTAGCCCTTTACATGAAAATCCACCCTTACTTGGTCAGGTTATAAGCCTTTGACAAATTATAGTTCATATATAGAATATCAGGGTTGGAAGGGACCTCAGGAAGTCATCTAGTCCAACCCGCTGCTCAAAGCAGGACCAATCCCCAGACAGATTTTTGCCCCAGACCCCTAAATGGCCCCCTCAAGGATTGAACTCTCAACCCTGGGTTTATCAGGCCAATGCTCAAACCACTGAGCCATCCCTCTTCCCATAGAGACTTCTTAAATTTTTAGCTGTTAAAATCTCCAAAAATTTAATACTCACTGGTGATCCTCAAGCCTCAACCAGCTCCTACACATGACCAGACTGCACATCATCCCCACTGAGCATGCTTTCTCCAGCCCAGGACTACAGGCGTGAAACTGGACTTTTGTAATGGCTGCTCACAGCTGCTTCAGGCTGAGATGGTCCTGTTGGTATCCAGGAAGTGGGCTAAGGGACCTCCCTTCAGCCTAAGGGGAGGATCTGCAGGTCCGTGATACCAAATAATTGCTGGGGACAACTAATGAGATTACAGGAACGGACGTGAAGTCAAAGGGCTAAATGAAGGGAACCAGACAGGGACACCATGCAGAGAATCCCAGGCAGCGCCCACTGCTCCTCAAAGGTGTCAAGGAAGCCAGCAGACGCCGCCCAGAGGAATTCTACCCAGATGCGTGAACAGATGGAGGAGCGTAAATAGGCCACACGGTCCCAGGAAACTCCGTTGGTTAACCTTTTCTCCCTGGTTTTGAAGATGGCCATTTTGGCGAGGGCTAGGAGGAGGTTGACAGGGAGGTCACGCGACTTCGTGGGGCCACGGATGGAGAGTGCATAGATGAACAGGTGAGGGGGGAAAGTGCAACCAAAAATGTAATAATATATCCAAGAGGAGCTGGAATAGTGGCTGCAACCTGGTGCACTCCAGGTATGGGTGGTGTTTGGCACTGGAACTAAGAACAGAGACCCTATCTCTTCAGTGCTCTATGTTCTGAATGTCTTCTCACCTCTCGCCGCCTTAAGCATCCAGGCAGTGTGAAATGTGAAGGGGAAATAAGCCATACCAGAAGGAAAAGGAGTAGATTGATTGGGCCAAGGTTTGGTGGGGATGCGGATAGGACTGGGTGGGGAGGTGAGGTGGGGATTGGGAAGCAGGGTTAGGGGTAGGCTGGAACTGGTTACGCAAGGTGATTGGCACCGGGGAAGAGATGGGGCGCCAGTTGGTTGGATAGGGGGCAAACTGCAATTGAATAGGGGGCCTGGGGCGATTGGGATTGGGTGGGCAAGGAGAATGTGACTAGGATGAGAAGCTTGAGTAGCACAGACTGGAAAGGCAAGAAGAATGGAACAGGTTGGAGAAGACTCATCAGAAAAGGTCAGGCTTGCAGGGGAACAGGCAGAGTCTATGCCCATTAGAGAACACTCCTGTCTAGATCTTGGAATTGAGCCCAAAATTCCTGAGTCCGCAGGGGATGATCACCTGCTACTGCTATCAGTTATTCTAGTAGTTCAAGTGGCAGAGGTCTGTGTGATGAATCCAAAGGTTCCAACCCTGCTGATGAGCCATATGAGTGTCAGTAGGATGTGATGTGATGGAATTTCTGTTTTGTTCCCCTCCATCTCCCACCCCCCAGGTATTTTTAAACTAGGAAATTGCAATCTTAATATTATTTCAGCTTGGCTTTTTTGTATGTAAATCAAGCTCAGTGAGCCTCTGCTTGGCTCTCTCCTACATTCTTCATTTCTGGGTCCTCTTGTTTTTGTATAAGTAACTCCAGTGTCTTCTGTTGCTGTCCTATTGTTCCTTACTCAGAATCATTTGGGTGAAATTGATGTGACTATTAACAATTTCACTTCTGGTCACAGGATTCTGAACAATACATGAAACTGACCTGGATCTGTTGCATTCTGCTGCAGAGCTATGAGCAGTGACAGGGAAGGCTTATGTTCCGTTCATTTTTGGAAGGTTATCTTTGTAACCTTACAGGCTAAAACAAATTGGTTGTATAAAAGATTAAATGCTGCAGAAACTGGCTTACACCCTCACAGTTTCCAGTGAAAGCTTCCTAAACACTGCTAGTGAATGGTTTTAAAAGCAATTTAAAGATAACACTATCCTATTGGAGAAATAGGATGGTAATAGTAAATTGTGGTTTTGCCCTGAAGAATTTACCTCTGTGCTGGGTCTCTTAGCACAGCTGGTTACTGATATCTGACACTGGATATGTGGCAGACGAAGTTAAGTATCATATATTTTTTTTTCAAATTAAGGTGCGTCCTATAAAAAGCAGTATGGTTAGAAAAATATAAACAATTCAGTATGAGAGCCACAAGTTCTAGTTTCCGGTCTTAACGTTCTAGGGTTTTTATGGGTTATGTGCTGTGTCAGTTCTTCATATCTTTATCTCAGTGGGTGGATTTATGTGGTTTTTAAATCTCTTTAGTGCAAGTGAGGGATTGTAATGACATGTTTATAGAGGAACATAAAAAGCAACATGTTGAAACATAGATAGTTCTGGGTGAGTCAGGCATGAAATGACATTGTTCACTCTTGATGCTACCATACTCATGATTTTAAAAAGCAAATCAAAACAAACTAATCTCGTTTCCACATAATCATAGGAGAATGAAAGTATGAAATAAAGCTGCAGGGTATGGCATTCTTCTTGTCAATCTAATAACATAAAGTTGCTCTTCTATGTATAGAACTCCCACAAGAAAGAATGTACATGTGTCAATTGAGGACAGAAAGAACTAAATAAAATAATTACTACTTCTCAGACAATAATTTGAGCTCCTATGTAAAGCATGTGGATAAAATGTTAAATTTCCTGGATGTTTGTTAAAACCATTGGTAACCAATGCACCCCATTTCTTCCCTTCTCTACAAATTTGTATGACTTAATGGTACTCCAGAAAAAGGGGGTTGCTGAAAAGGTAAGATTTTTGCTCTCGTCATGTAGTTGTGATACCTCTGTGAGGGCAGTAGTCCTGGCACTCTGGAAGAGGCATGTGTGTAAAATACTCTTTACATTGCTGAAACTATGACACTTACACTAAGTTTGCATTTGGTTCATTTTTATCACCTTAAATTTCATGTTTGCTGCTTTTGCAGTATTGACAAAATGGTTTGCATATTGTTTTCCATTTTGTTCTGTTTATATATGTGTAAATTCTCAAAAAGGGGAACTAAAAAAGCCTCCTGTGTAACTTAAAACAATTTAGTTTCAACAATCCTGAAAGGGCTTATAGTTTTAACTTAGAACATGTTAAGTGTTCAATATTAAAATTCTTTAATTTGCAAAAGCACTTTTCTTAGTTTGATCCAAAGCTTCCTTCAAATGGGAAGCACTAGCTTTAATGATCAGAGGAACCGTTTGTTTCCAGATTCCAAAATCAAGCTTTCCTAAAAATAAAGCATTTACTTTAGTCCTGTTAGATAGCTTAGTGACTGAATATAGCTCACTTTGCAGTTTTAATAACGTCGCTTTTATCAATGAACACACAATTATGGCTTAGCAATTCAATGTATTGTAAGACAATGATGGCCTTAAATACCACCATCAAAAATTGAATTAAATTATCCTTGACACTGTTATTGACAAAACACTATATAGAGCAGTGGTCCCCAACCTTTTCGTCTAGTGGGCGCCGGACGAAGGACCGTGGCGGTGGTCGAGCATCTGCCAAAATGCCGCCGAATTTCTGTGGCATTTCGGTGGCGACGCCTCTCGATGATGTTGCTTGTCGGTGGCAAGCAACGTCATTGAGAGGCGTCGCCGCCGAAATGCCGCAGAAATTCTGCGGCATTTCGGCGGGTACTCGACCAGTGGCCAGGACATGCTGCACTGTGTTGGGGACCCTTGATATAGAGGAAAGGTGATTAGATTTTTCTCATCACTAAATGTAGCAGAGGTAAGCAATTATATTAACTGAATGTTGGGCTTATTGTTTAATTCCTTTCTATTAAACATAGCTGACTTTGCAACTTTCTTGTTCCTCATGGTGTTTCACATATTTCTTAACCTTTTTAGTCTTACTCAGTTTTCTAAAGTGTTAGAAATGTTTTTATTTTCAGTTAAGAGCTTTCTTCTTCTCTAGCTGAGAAATCTGCTTTCCCTCCCTTTCTCCAGTAATTCATAAGCACTGATTATCTTTTTTCCTTGCACTCTCTTTGACTTCAGAGGGGCATCTAGTGAAAGTGGCTTTTTTTTTTTTAAAAGTCATCTAGTCATTTCCTATCATGTTTTTCCTCCTTAAAATTTTCGCTAATTCCCACTTCACTAATTACCAATGTTACCTACACAAAATTCTCTTACACACATTCTAGGGCATCCACCTTTGCTCTTCTGTGGGCTCAAGGTATAAGGCACCAAACTTTACCCTAAATTTGTTACCCGCACACTCTAGGATTCCCAGTCTCTACCTAGTTCCTAGGCTCAAGGCACACACTCTAGGACACCCCAGATCTACCTGCTTCCTAGAGTTTGTTGTAACCTGGTTGATTTAGGCACCCCATCCATTCCCAGTTCCTAGGGCTCTGGAGGACAGGCACCATATTCCTAGGGCTCAGGGCCACCCATATTCAATTCCTAGGGCTCGGGGCTTAATCTTTTGCTTGTTTTTCAGGTCTTTTACCAGTGAAAGAGCCTTATGCAGTAATATCCTTAACCTCTATTTATCAACGATCACCAAAACAGGATGCACACACTAAGCATACAATGCTCTCCACTCCCAATAAGGCAGGTGAACTTTTCTTGATAGCCTGTTAGGATTAGGTCATCAGGGGACTCCAGCTTCTGCAGGGTGTGATTGGCAGGGTGTCGAGATCTGATAGCTCTGATCTTGGGGCTGTGTCCTTAAGTTGGTTCCAAAAACCTTCCTTTTGGACCCTAGTTTATAGAGTGAAACTTGAGTTTTGCTTAGCTGTATTTAACCAATCATTTAACTAAAATATTACTGAACTATTTTTCAACCAATCCTAACACATTGTAAAACAGTTATTTAACCAGTTGTACTCAACCACCATAGTTGATTTCCACCTAGCAAAATTAGTTATGCGACAGAAACATCAAAGAACCAGACAGAGACCATACAGATAAACTCGGGGTAGGCAACCTATCGCACATATGCCAAAGGCAGCATGCGAGCAGATTTTCAGTTCCACTCACACTGCCCACGTCCTGGCAACCGGTCTGGGGGTCTCTGCATTTTAATTTAATTTTAAATGAAGCTTCATAAACATTTTAAAAACCTTATTTACTTAACATACAATAGCTTAGATCGACTTATAGAAAGACACCTCCCGAGAATGTTAAAATATATTGCTGGCATGCAAAACCTTATATAAGAATGAATAACTGAAGACTGGGCACAACACTTCTGAAAGGTTGCCGACCCCTGAGATAAACAATAGAGAAGTAGGGACCATAAAGGCAAAACAATAGAAGTATAGATTTTACTGTCACAACTTTAACCATCTAAAGATATGTTTGTTTATGTGGCCGTGGTGAGTACTGTTAGGCAGGATCACCTTCTTAATAGCCCAATATTACATTGTTTTAATGTAATTTAGATGGAATGTGAGGATGCGACTTTCTGCTTCGTGGCTCATGACTGCTGCCCTCCTAATGTGGCTGCAGAAAAAAGCCTCAGACCTTACAGTATGGGTACAGGAAAAGGCCTCATCCTTACACCAAGACTATGATCTCTCTATCAGCATATGGGTTTTCATTTCAGAAGTCTGTCAACGTGAAGCTGTATTCCACCAATGACAATATAATCTACCTTCACTATTGATCTACCATCACAGACCCGGTAACCACGCCAAACACAGCAAGAAATCTGTTGTCTACAGACAGGCCCAGAGATACCACAGAATATGCTCAGAGGAGAAAGTCCAGGATATACACCTTAATGTACTTAAAACCACCTTCACCAAAAAGGAAGCTCCACCAGAGATGTAGATTGCATCGTGGAACGAGCTACCCAAATACCCAAGAGAACTTGCTTCAATATAGGGGGCGGGAACCCTCTGTCCACACAACCCCTAGTTGTCACCTATCACTCCACAATGGAATCATATAGGCTATCATTAAACAGTTACAACTCATTCTCAGTGGGAACCCCATCCTCAAAGAAATCTTTCCTGAACCCCTTCTTCTGGCCTTCAAACAACCCCTACAGTGTTGCCACACTCGTCAGGTAAAGCAAGCTCCCTGTAGACAAGGACCCACCAACTCAATGAAGCATTAGACTGTGCCATAACAAAGAATGCAAAACCTTCAGACATATCTCCACTGCTACAATGATCAATACCCCCACAATACACCTTTCAAGATCCATGGATCTTACACATACCTTGTGCAACATGTGGTGTACAACTATGTGGGTAAAACCAGATATTCACAACACTCTTGGATGAACTGCCACAGAAAAATAAGACACAAACACCATATCATCCATGAGTGAACACTTTTGACAAAATAGTTACTCCATATCTGACCTCTCAGTCCTTGTCCTCATAGGAAACCTGCACAACAGCTTCAAAAGATGAGCCTGAGAGCTTAAATTCATAACTTTGTTAAACACTAAAACTCATGGACTCAGCAGAGACATTGGAATTTACGTATGCAGTAGTGTTGTAGCTGTCTTGGTCCCAAGGTATTAGAGAAAACGTGATATCTTGTATTTGTCCAACTTCTGTGAGTGAGAGAGACAAGCTTTCGAGTTACACAAAGCTCCTCTTTAGGGCTGGGAAATGTATTGTCACAGCTAAATAAAGATTGAACAGGGCATAAGTAGTCCACTGGGGGAGAGACAGGGAGCCTTGTCCTTCATGGGATTTATGTTTTATTACAACAATCTGTGACTCACTAACCTCTCTTTTTTGTCCTAGGTCTGCAGTGGTGTTTAGGGGCCTCTTTACCTTGAATAATCCCTTAGAATATGTGTTAACTACTTATGCTAAACAATCTTTTCTACCTTGTATTTAGCTGTGATACTCTGGGTATGTCTACATTGTGATTACCCATGTCTGGCCTGTGCCAGCTGACTCAAGCTTATGAGGGTACGGCTGTGAGGCTGTTTAATTGCAGTGTAGACTTCCGGGCTTGGGAGGGACCCTAGGCTTTAGAACCCTGCAAGGTGGGAGGGCTCCAGAGTTCAGGCTGCAGCCCAAGCCTGGAAGTCTACACCTCAATTAAACAGCCTGAGTTGTGTAAGCCCGACTCAGTCGGCATAGGCCAGCTGTGGGTTTTTGTTTGCAATGTAGACATATTGTCTGAGTTCCGTTCCCAGCCTAGAAGATTCGCTCTGAGTAGCTCAAAAGCTTCTCTTTTTCACTAGCAGAAGTTGGTCCAATAAAAGAGATTACTTTAACCACCTTGTCTCTTTAATATAATAGAAAACACTTGGAACGTAGCGTTTATGTTCCAATTTTATCTTGGGTCAGAGAATTCTAATCTGGCCTGTTGCTCTTTGTATTTCTGACATTGCATTTGACTTGCATTTAGGACAGTTTTTTGTTTTTAAGTTTTGTTCATTGAGTAGGAAGCTGCCTTTTTGCACATCTTTCTTTTCCTCTTCCGTTGTCACTGACCTCTCTTTTTTTCTGTCTCTGCCTTCTCAAACATAGTGTTTATCACTAGTAGGAGTTCTAACCTTGAATGTTAACAGATTTGGATAATGGATGGTGGTGATGCTTCTCTGGTTTAATGACATCGGTGCTTCTAGCCATCCCTTCACTGTCAGGGCAGATCTGCCCATGGTAGAATCCATCTATCTGACATATACTCCTTGCTGCACAAGATTTCATTCCTTTTTCTTCTTTCCAAACCGATAGAAGGTTGCTCCTGTGACAGCAGGCTCTATTTTTTCCATGGCAGGGCTGGAATCTCATGGTTACTAGGAACTCCAATCAACCAGAGGTCACTGAGCAGAAAAGTTACTGGCAAACTGTTCAGTTCTAAATTGTTAGAATATTTTGTTAAATGAAAAACAAACCATGTAGGACACTTTACGGTGTATCACTTTAGCAAATAGCCTTTGCTGAAAGGTGCAACTATGGCTCATCGAAAGAATGCTATAAAGAGCTTTTTTTCGTCCAGGGGTCAAGTCTCATCAGCCCTACAGCAGCACAGGGAGCCCTCTTCAGCTCTGCTGCTACAGGGTACCGCAGCAACCTCCTCTGCAGCTGAGGATTCATCCTCTTCCTCCTCCTTGCAATCCAGAGGTATTTTCTCTATTATTTGCATTCTCCAAATCCCTTCTTTGTCCCCCAGCATCAGGTACATGCTGCAGAGGGCATGTCTCTCATTCTGTGGGACAAGGAAGGGATTCGAATAACGCAGAGGTTCAAATTATAGGGTTTTTGGAGTATACCGTATGTGCCTTCTAAGGGGGAAAATTGCAGCCTTTGTCAATCTAAAATCATCCTTTGATTCTCTTGATAGGGACCGTATGTTGGGCAAATTGGAGATGGCAGGAATAGATCCCTGGTTACTTTGTACGTAAAGAGCTTTTCACAGACAAACAGTGGCCGAGATCAGGATAGTCCTGAATAGGGAACTGACTGATTCTATCCCAGTGACAAAGGGGGTTCAATAGAGCTGTCTTCTAGCTCTTTTTCTTTAACTTTTTTTTTATTATGTTTTAGCATTAAAAGGGGATCGGTATTTTCCCATAAAATCATGAATCATCCTGTGTCTGTCTGGTTATATGCAGATGATATGGTTCTGCTTTCACAAACACCTTTTGAGATCGAAGCATTTATTAAACACACTTGGTTTAGACTGTCAACTGGAGGGCCTTTCAGTAAATTATTCCACAGCTAAAGTAATTGTTTTTAGTCTGACACAAGTTGCATAAATGGAGGATTGATGGGCAATATAGCGAACAAGTTAGCTCTTTCTCCTACCTGGGGAAAATGGTTTTTGGGGTAAGCATATTCAGGTAACACAAGAGAAGGCTTCACATTCACTGCAAACAGTGTTATGTTTTACTGGATTGATGGGGGCAACTTAATTGCAGTAGCTCTTAAGAGTGTTTGAGGCTAAAGTATGGATTCAAATTTGTATGGAGCAGAAATACAGGGATGGATTCAAATTTGTATGGAGCAGAAATACAGGGATGGAATGATACCATGGGACTGGAAGTGATTCAAAACAAATATCTTCAGAAGATCCTTGGTCTCCCAAATAATATTTCAGATGCTCTTCATAGGTCTGAGACTGGTAGGAATTCTGTTGTGTCCAAAATGCAACACTGATATTAATTTTTGGCTTTGTATTCATTGTATGCACCCACAGTGTTTGCCAAGGCTATGCTTAGGCAAACAGCTTAGCAGGACTTCGTCACATACATTGCCTTTGTCAGAGTATAGTAAAAATTCTTTGTGTACTCCTAGGCCTTTCAGAATTGGAAAGTATTAGATTTAAACTTAAAAAATGTGAAATCCCTAATGAAGTCAAGAATAGAAGATACTAATAAGCAACTGGGATATTGCAATTGTGTCTAGTTCAAATGTCACCTTGGTTCCACCTGTTAAAAAGACTGACGGGTATGCCAGATATTTAGATAGTTTGTGTAATAACATGCTTAGTAGGACCGTTACAGCTCTCCATTTTCAATCCATGCAGACAACTTACTTACAAGGTTGATATACTAGTGTAATGAAATGCAACTGCCTCTATCCATGTGGTTTAGGGCAGGTGGAAGATCTGTTCTGTTAGTTATTACATTGTAATTTGTATTACCATCTGAGGTCAAAATAGCTTTCTGTGGGTTTTGTCCTGGATACCTTTTTCTATGATCTCTCAGATATATAAATCCATAGTATGCTCACATCTTGAATATTGTGTGCAGATGTAGTCTCCCCATCTCAAAAAAGAGACATTTAGGGATCTGGGGCAACAAAAAACACACACTAAACTGTCAGTGACAGTACTTGATCCTGCTCGTGACAGCAGGGGACTGGACTCAACCTTTCAAGGTCCCTTTCAGTTCTATGAGAGAGGTATATCTTCAGATATTATTATGGGGTATGGAACAGCTTCCTTATGAGGAGTGCTGCAGGAAGCAGCACGGGCCAAGGGATGTGCTGGCTGCCACTTCCCGCTGCCCCCATGAGCCTGGAGCGGCAAACCGCAGCCAGCGGGAGCCATGATCAGCCAAACCTGCTGATGCAGCAGGTAAACAAACTAGCCTGGCATGCCAGGGTGCTTAGCCTGGCGAGCCACGTGCCAGAGGTTTCCGACCCCTGGTCTAGAAACGAGCTCTGTTTTGTTGAGTTCAGCTCACAAAGTACTGTTGTGATCTCTGTGAAGGACAGTAATTATTTTGTGTAACCCATAAAAAATAATTCTCTGATTGTTGTATAGTGTTTTTTTTTTTTTTAAAGCAACATCTACACTATAAACTTTGGTCAATGCAAGTTATGTCTGTGTACAGCTGCCAAAGTTCATCACCTGTATGCTGGCATAATTAGCTGCTGGCATTGGTGCTGCATGTACTTACCAGGAGTGCTTATGTTGATGCAAACTACAGTGCACCAGTGGGTAGGTATCCCAGTGTGCCATGTGCCATTGTCGGCACTATTCCTTTTTGCAATGTGTTTTGAGATATAAATGATTCACCTGGGGATCTCTGGGAACTAGGGGTAAAGATCTCAGTATGCAACTTTCTCCATCCCATAAAGCCATACATATCCTCTATTTTAGATACCTTTTCTAAAAATCTCACAAACCCATGCATTGCTTTTCGCTGTCTGCCTGCAGACCTATGCGCTGTTATCATGAACTTTCTAAACATAGGACATGCAATTCTCCTGCGTTTGCAGACCCACCAGAAGTATTGCCACAACGGGAGACATGAAGATTTCTTTGAGGACAGTTTGCTAAGGTAGTGGCTCTCAACTTTTCCAGACTACTGTACCCTTTCAGGAGTCTGATTTGTCTTGCATAATCCCAAGTTTCACCTATGTGGCAGAAAGCTCCATTTCATCTCAACTACTTGCTTACACAATCAGACGTAAAAATACTAAAGTGTCACAGTATGCTATTACTGAAAAAATTGCTTACTTTCTCATTTTTACATATAATTATAAAATCGGTTGGAATATAAATATTTGTATTTACTTTTCAGTGTATAAGATATAGAACAGTATAAACAAATCATTGTGTGAAATTTTAGTTTTGTAATGACTTCACTAGTGTTTTTTAAGTAGCCTGTTGTAAAACTAGGCAAATATCTAGACGAGTTGATGTACCCCTTGGAAGACCTGTGTGTACCTCAGGGGCACGTCTGCCCCTGGTTGAGAACACTGTGCTAAGGGATATAGCGAAAAACAATTCAAGGTTGTTAGTGGTGTTCATGGAGCAGCTGCAGACAGTGGAGTGCCACTTTTGGGCCTGAGAAGTGAGCACTAACTAGTGGAATCGTATTGTAATGTAGGTTTGGAATGATGAGCAGTGGCTGAAGAACTTTCGAATGTGAAAAGCCACATTCCTCGTAGTGCTGTGTGATCTCTAGAACACCAGAATGTCTCATTACAGACTACTTGTTTTCTTGTAATATAGTTTGTGTTAGCTTTCTAAAAAGGAAACAGATTTAAGGATATGACTCTTTCTTGTAGAAGGAAGGAAATGTGAAACTGAACTTCTGGCAAACTTGCAGAGTGCTTTCAACAATGGCACTATTACTGAATAGAACTAATACCACTGTAACTAATTTCTCCAAGTAAAAGTTAAATTATATTTGTGTATGGATTTCCTTAGTTTTATGGATTTGTCATCTGTAAGGTCACTGATGGCAGCACTAGAAATCTAAAGATGAACTCCTCCAATTGCAGTAGTTTAAATGGAGCGTGAGACTGCAAAAGTACACAACTTCCACTTTAAAGAATGTGAGGAACAGATCCACAAACAGACGCAATCCATGGCATATGCCACAACATACGACATCTTTCCCAGCAGTTGTGGTTTGAGACTGGTTAGAATAGTGAATTCTCATCAGCTTAAATTTTTGCTAACACCATCTGGAAAGGAATGTGGAGGCATTGGGCAAGGGGAATGTTGTTAGTAAGTTCCTTAATAAACTCAATTTCACCTCTGTACCAATATTTATCATTCTCCCATTTAAGTATAGGGACAAATTATTTCCTTCTATCCTCTGAAGCAAAATGAAACTGAAGTCCCATACTTCCTGTGTGCAGATTACGAAACTTGAACTGCGAGCAACAAAATAGCGGAACCGTTCTCTCTGTTGGTAGAATGCTATTCTGCCAACAGCTAGCTGGCTAGCTAAAGAATAATAGGTACAGTGGCTAAGCAACTTTCTTAAATCCTTGCTTGCTTGTTAATCTGTTGTACAAATAGCATTAGTGTTGGATTAGCCTCCTTTCATCCCAAAGAGAAATTGACCAGCTTTTCAATGTGTCAGCACAAGACTTTTTCTAGACTGTGCCATCTGGCGATATTCCAAACTACTGGATGTTGTTTCAATCAGTAGTTTACTATTTGAAGTTCTTATCTCTTTTTGTAATCTTTCTCAGTCAAAATTCTACTGTGAAAGTGCTCTCTATTCAGATGTGAATGAGTCAAGGCTGACACCATGTGCAGGATATGAGATTCTTATATACCGTGTGTATTTGCCAGAATTGACTGAGCTGCTGTTTTTGCTTTTGAAATACACAAAGCTCTGCACTTTACTGCCTGCAGGGTTTGAGTTATTTGTAACTGTTCCTCATACCATATTTAGGTATGTAAATAATTGTCCAATAATTTTATACTGAATTTGGCAGGAGTAAAACTCAACATTCAGAAAATAGATTAGATCAATATACTACTCTCTTTGCATGCATCTTCTTTTCCTTCCTTTTTTGGGGGCGGGGGGGGTCTTTTTTGATCAGTAGCCAATATTTACATGTAAAAAGAAAAGAGAAAAAAATCTAGATGTACCAAGAATAAGGCCCTTAACTGAAATTAAAAACACATGTTCATATACAAATCTCACAGGTTCAACAGGACTCTTTCTGAAGTGCTGCAGTTCTTACTCCATGTTGGCTTTGTTCTTATCTCTAAGTGAGACGTGCACTCACTCTTGGAATCCGTTCTGCTCAGTGCTACAGATCAATTTGTTCAAGTTTGGAGTGAGTTTTTTTAGAAAACTTGATCTTGCTTAATGTGTCAGGCAAAACAGTGGTTGGAGGCAGTAGGCTCCTGAGCTTGCATGCTATTGACAAGATAACTGAAGCATACTAGATGTAAAGTTGAATTGTTCTCTTTTCCTGTAGGAACACTTTGGAAGAAGTTCATTTTCCCTCTAATCAGTTCTGTGGCAGTTGCTATTTTGTCACCAAGGATGCCAAATGATTGATTGTCATTTGAGTGGGTGCTGTTTGATTTTGAAGGATGATTTTGTATAAATGATAGTGTGGTGCTCCATGTTGGTTTAATTGCTTTCCATATCAGATCTACTAAACATGATTTGTTTTGCTGCCAGTCCTGCAAACCCATATAGGGATCTACAAGCCAAGTTGAGTTTCTCTTGCCCCACATCAGCAATAAAAATTCTGCAACCAAATCTAACACTTCTGTTGACGTGTTCCTTATTATGTTTGGCTCTATAAGGCCAACAGGGTTAAAAAAACAGTAACATCTTATTTTAATGATTAGTCAGAAAATAACTCTGAATACATGGAATACAACTGCACTAAAAATACGAGACAAAGCTGTTAATTTAAATCCTGAATAGCTCTATTACATGGAAGAAAAGTGAACATTAACTTCCCATTCCCTTAAATGAAACAACAAACCAATTCACAACAGTGGTGCCATGTCACATATTTGTTGGGAGAGAGTGGGAAATTCCAGTCCCTGCTCATTTCCCTCCCGCTGTACCTCCTGCAGGGAAACTGGCTCTTCCTGGGCTCAGGGAGTCTCCCATCTCTCTTATCCTTGTAGTGTGTGAGCCAGCACTGTCAGGAGTCACGTTGTCAGCAGACTCCCTTGCACACTACTGTACAGGAACAGATTCACCATGCGCCAGGTTGCAACACCATTTGGCCTGATCACTCTATCTGGACAGATGGGCTAGGTCAAATTTCAGTGGTGTTATAACCACAAAGCTGGAGCAATGCTCTGGACTGCTCCGGCAGTAGTCGGGTTGATTTAGCATGGGACTGTTGTTTAAAAGTGGTCAGGCTGTGCCATGCAACCCGCCCCACCCCAGGGCTCTGGGATCTATGGAACTTTGAGCAAGTGCAAAACCTTAGGGGATGGAGGAGGGGGGGGCATATGTCCTCCCCAGCCCTCCTAATTGGCATCACTGCCACATCAGCAAATTTGATGTGGTGTTACTTATGGTCACACTTAA
Organism: Gopherus evgoodei; assembly: GCF_007399415.2. Taxonomy (NCBI): domain Eukaryota; kingdom Metazoa; phylum Chordata; order Testudines; family Testudinidae; genus Gopherus; species Gopherus evgoodei. The sequence goes on along the minus strand of NC_044323.1, from coordinate 279,482,427 downwards.
GGTCCAAATCAAGATTGGAACTTCAGTATACTAGTCACTGTACAATGAATTGCCTGCTCACTTTCAAACAAATGATTCTAAAGATGGCAGCACTCCATTCAACTGTATGAGTACTTTTTAGTACCACCATTTTATTTGCTGCTCTTTACATGAATGATATAAAGCATGGCTATTGACACTGTCTGTTGCATGAAGTTTAAGTTGAAATCCTGACCACTTACAGTTAGAAATACCACTTTCTGTAGCCAGAGATGGGCTACACTTGATTTGTTTGAAGTGATTCCGATTTGTTACATTTTTCAAGTAGTGTGAAAACTTAAACCTTATGTTTATGTAACTCTCAAAATGTCAGTCTATTCATCTTGATCTTCCTCGTTCCAAAGTTACTAGTCATATTTATGCTTCATAAAAGAGAGACCAAATACAGTTGTTTTCTCCAGCAGCAAATATTACTTGGAATGTTTGTTTTTAGCTCTCCACGAGGTTTAATTTTTTAAGTTTTGAGTTGGCATTTGTTGGTTCTGAGTCTGACTTACACAAACTCCAATCTTGTAAGTTTTGCTTTCGATAAGCAGTCCTTCAGTAATGGAGGGGCAACTTGTGAAATATCATCATTGGGTTAACTTCTTAATCTTTCGTGTCAGTCCTTGCCCTTTCCATCAAATATTGCTTATGCCCTGTTGGATTATTAACAAAGTAGTGTTCAATTTGATGTTTATAGTAGAGGCCCTCGACTTTTTTCTTTTTGAGCCCCCCCCCGCTATAAAAACTCCCTGGCCCACCTGTGACACAACTACTGTTTTTCTGCATATAAAAGCCATGGCCAGCATTAGGAGGTAGCAAGCCGGGCAGTTCCCTAGAGCCTCACACAACAGGGGGCCCCACAAAGCTAAGTTGCTCAGGCTTCAGCTTCGGTCCCAGATGGAGGGGCTACAGGTGGCGGGGCTTCGTCTTTCTGCCCTGAACCCCAGTGAGTCTAATACTTTCCCTGCTTGGCAGACCCCCTGAAACTAGCTTGTGCCCCCCCCCCGGGGGCCTGGACCCCCAATTGAGAACTGTTAATTTATAGAACCCATTTAATTAGTTCAGTCTTATTCTGTTACTTTAAAGTAATCAAGATACAGTGTTTAAAAACACAGTATTTTATTGAAGTAGTCTTTCTTATACTTTCCCTCGAATGATAGTTTTGACTGTGCTACTTTGTCATTCTGCCCCAAGTTTGTTACTGTAATATTTAAAAGTGGCCATAGAAATTGTTGCTATCTTCATTCTATGCTGTTTTGCTAACTAGTAAGAGCTTCTAAAGTTAACCTGACTCATGCATCTTGGCTCAAGCAGTTATGTCAATTTATGCATTGTTTGAGATTTGTACCAGTTTCAACATGAAGTGTTTTGGGTAGGAAAGTCAGTGTAATTCTGACTTCTTTCGGGAGTTTGGCCTGCGAGAGGGGCTGTTTTGCATCTTAATGGTGTGGTAGGTATGTATTTCCTTTAGATAACATGTTAAGTTACATTTGTTCTGACCCGTTGAGTTGTCTCACTGAAGCTCAAGCTGTATGCACTGGCCTGCTGCCTTTAGTCTCTGCAGACCGTGCTCTGTTTAATGAGGTAGTCAATAGGAAAATGGATAGTTTGCCTCTGCAGTGGTTCCCTGTTCATATGAAAATAAAGCTACTTGCTATTTCTCTTCAGATTACAGATTATTGACACAACGTGTAGTGCGTAATCTTAATTGAAACATTAAAGTGATTTGGTAGAGGTAACATTGTTAATATGATAGCTTGATTTCTTTTTTTAAAATTCAGTCTTGGTGCATACTCAGCTCTTCCTATATATATATATACAGAGATAGTACAACATGAAATAATTGCTCTCCTAAACTGTACCACAGAATATTGTGATAGTTACCATTGAGTGACTGGTATATTTTGTGTTCAGTGCTGCATGTGACTGAAAAATTTTACACATTGTTCTAGCACATTCTTTTAGCACATTCAGTTGTGCACTGACAAAACCTCTTTTTTTTCTTATGTGGGTTAATCTTAATTCATTAATCATCTCTTTAGTAGAGCTGACACCAAATGATATATTCAAACGATTGTAAGAAAAGAGAATATTTTCTCTCCTCCATTGTAAATTGGGTCTGCTTCTTGGGTTGTAAGTTATTTTAAATGTTTTATAACAAAATAATTTTCTTTAAATTTAGTATTAGATTGACCATCTTGGTTTAATAACCGGTGGACTGCAAATTTAGAGTTCTTCTGATAAGAACAGAAGATAAGAACGACCATACTGGGGTCAGACCAATGGTCCATCTAGCCTAGTATCCTGTCTTCTGACATGATCAGTGCCAGATGCTCCAGAGGGAACAAATGGGAGCACAGCAATTTTGAGCAATCCATCCTCTATCATTATTTTTATTATTGTCTTGATTTTTCACACTTGCTATCTGTCATCCAGTTCCACCTTCTGGCAGTTGGAGGATTGGGAACACCTGGAGGGATTAGGTTACATCCCTGACAGTATTGGCTAATAGTCATCGATGGACTTATCTTTTGTGAATTATTTAATTCTCTTTTTAATCAGGTTATACTTTTGGCCCTCACAATATCCCCTGGCAACAGTTTGATTGGGCTGTTGTGTGCAGAAGTACTTCCTTGTTTCCTTTAAATCTGTTGTCAATTTCATTGGGTGACTCCTTGTTCTTGTGTTATGTGAAGGGTGAATAACGCTTCACTATTCACTTTCTCCACACTACTCATGAATGTGTAGGCTTCTATCATAGCCCCTCTTAATTGTGTCTTTTCTAAGATGAACTGTACCAGTCTTTTTAATCTCTCCCTGTATTGAATGTGTTCCGTACTCTAATTTTTGTTGCCCTTCATAACCCTAATCATTTTGTTGATCATGTAACAAAAGACTACATACGAAATCACGTGCCCAGGTTGAAGAATGAAGGGTGCAGTACAGTTTTGACTGGCATTTTCTAACTTTTGAGTGCTTTTCAAATTTAAGACTCATAACATTTTTTTGTATGTAATAAAGCAAATAAACTAAAGGATTTTTCTCTATTCTTTTACAGTTACATTCAAGTAACACAAGTGTTCATCATATTTCATTTCTTCCATAAATTTGTGGTAAAGGCTGGTTTGTTTGTTGGGAATTGTTCATGCAGCATTCAGAGATGTTAGAATAATAGCTTTAATTTCTGAATTTCCTAGGTTTTGCAGTTTGAACCTGAACCCTTAATATTATGTTAAATCATATTTATATGTTAGCTTTAAAAATGGCTTTTAGCTTGCAATTTCATAAGTATATGAGAATTTCATGAGTATTTAAAAAAAAGCCAAAAAAACAAAACAAACCTCCCTGAGGAAACCCTTCTAAAACAGGTGTTGATGGAAGCCAGACTGACATTAGTAGAAATGTGTAAGTTTAAGGCTTGTCCCTAGATCTCGGGGATTTTTTAATTTTTCATATTACCTCTCACTAGTAGGTTGTGTGATAAATCTGAAGCTCTGTCACAGTTCCCTCCTCCTTGCTGGATGGAAAGAGAACTGCAGTGGTTGCTTTTCTAATCCCAGATCCTCATAGGTTGTGGATGGGCGTATGTCTCTGCTATTTCACCCCATCTTCTTTAGGTCCCTCCCCAGTGAAAAGCTCCAGTTCATGCTTCAGATGAAGTTTTCATTTTGCTGGAACTTGGAGAAAGCTATGAGCAGTTGCAGATATACTGTTAATGTCCATCTACTGGACAATAGAAGTTGTCACAAATCAATTTATACTCCATGTGTGGAAGGTTACCTTTGCAACTGAAAGGGCTAGAAACTTACTTGTCTTAAAAAAAAAAAAAAATCAATTGAAATTGATAGAATTGGGCCCATGGACCTCCACATGCCAGGGAAGTCTTTTCAGTTGCCACAAGTGAATGTTTTTCATTCCTTGTTTCACAGGCCTTCCATAGCTGTGTTACAGCTTTTTTTCTAGATTAGAGCTAAAACATGAACATACCATTGTGCCAAGGTTTGTTGGAGTCCTGAGTTTCTTCTATAGATGCTTGGACTTTTAAGTAGTCTAGTTGACTTAGGCACCCGTACACTACTGTAGTTTGGAAATTTGTTTGACTTCCTGGAAGATCGCGTTCCTAAGACTATCTTGATAGAAATAGATTGAGAATTACTAATAGAATCTGTTGCTGTAACATAGTGGTGTTGCAAAATTTAGAGCCAAATGTTTTAAGAAGCTATTGGGGTGAAAGTTTAATAGGGGGTGTGAAGATAGACTTCTGTAGAGTGGTTTTACATGCTTCAATCTGGATTTAGATAAATTTACTTTTTCAGGTGACTTTTAAAAGATGCATTCCTATGAGGAAGAACTTCAACAAAAGACAGCATTTTAAAGAAATGCTTTGATCCTGTCTCAAACAGTTGCGTTTAATGTGAGTGGCAATACTTGCATGAATGGGGACCCTACTGCCTGACTTTTTAAGTGTGTTGCATTTCTAGATAGTGCTTTAGGATATCAAAATAGTGAAATTCTTTCTTCATGTTTAGGAATCTTTTCAGCTGAATGCTCACTCTTTAGTTAATCAAAGCTTATTCTTTCATATATGGTAAGGCAGCCTTTCCATGTTAAGATGGTGTGCTAACTTTCAAGGTCTGTCCAGAAATGACATGTCTAGGTTTTCCTCCTTATACCTCTCTGCTTGAAGGGTGTAATATTTGATGGGTAGGTTCTCCTCAGATTACTCTTCTTTGTGGGTATCTCTGGTGTATTAAAACCAAACTAAGATTTTAAAGAATGGCCCAAGACTGAAAGTAGATTGCTTGTTCATCAATCTGGAACACTGATTAGATTATAGATTACCTTTCCCTTTTACTCAAAGATAATTGCAGGCGAACTTTTAGCCTACTATAGTTTCCTTCATCTAGCTCAGTTTAACAAATTAATAAATATTTTGTTCTAACACTGATATTTCTAGAAGCAAAGATCCTAGCTGCCAGTGCACAAAACAAAAAGCCAAGCGTTATGGGCCCCATCCTGTATCCCTTATCTTCTTGAAAGACCATAAACAGCCACTTCCTCCTTCAGATTTTATGGTGTTCAGGACTTAGATTTTTTTCAAACAGACTACTAGCTATAGGTTAATATTAAAGACTGAGAAGAGGGCTGGAAAGCTTGCTGTTGGGAAACTGGGGCTGTGTCCTGGTGAAGTCAAGCCACATACGGTGCTGCTATTCCTTCAAGGGATCTGCTAATTTTTTTTTTTTCAGCCTAGTTACTCCTCCTGTGAATAGTTCCAGTGCTGCCTGCTGCTCTCTTTCCTAGCTTTCCCAAGCACTAGTGGTAATAACTGACATTCTTACTATAGTAAAAGCTGTGTTATCTAGCACTTTACTAACCGGAAAGCTCTATAGACCGGCATTTCTGATCTTCATTGAATGTCCGGTTTATCGTCCGACAAGCTCCTTACCTGGCTCTGTGTGGCTCCCTGGAAGTGGCGATATGTCCCTGTTGCTCCTAGGTGGAGTATCAGCCACGAGGGGTTCGGAGTGCAGGAGGGGGTATGGGGCATGGGCTCTGGGAAGGAGTTTTAGTGCAGGAGGGGGTGCTGGATGTCAGATCTGGGCGGCACTCACCTTGGGCGGCTCTCCGCAAGTGGCGACATGTTTCTGCTTCTCCTAGGCAGTGGTGCGGTTAGGCGGTTCTGTGCACTGCCCCCACCCCACCCTGAGCGCTGGCTCCGCAGCTCCCATTGGCAGGGAACCGCAGCCAATGTGAACTGCGGGGTGGCACCTGTGGGTGGAGGCACAGTAGGCAGCTTTATGTGCTGCCTCCACCTGCAGGTACCGCCCTTGCAGCTCCCATTGGCTTTGGTTCCCGGCCAATGGGAGCTGTGAAGCCAGCGCTCAGGGCGGGGGCAGCACACAGAGCTGCCTAGCTGCACCACTGCCTAGGAGCAGCGGGGACATGTTGCCACTTGTGGGGAGCCATCCAGTTCCGGTGCCCCAATCCGCAGCCCTGAGCCCCCTGCCACATACAAACTCGCTCCCTCTTAGATAACTGGAATCTTTTACTTACTGGCATCCCACCATTCCTCCAACATGCCATAAAACAAAGCTTTTTACTTTTGCCCACTGCTTTTTGAATGACAGGAGTGAAACTGACCAGATCTTGTTATTTAACTCTGTTGGTTAGCAAAGCTATGAGCAGCAGTTTTTAAATCACTGGATCAATTTGCCTTCAGACCCCAGGAAACTAGCAATGTATTGATGCACATTAGGAAAGTTATCTTCTTAATCATAAAAGTTAGAATCTCCCTACTTGCCAGGAACATTAGTCTTCAGTACAGAACATTGAACATATACTTCTCTAAACTACTACTGTTCAGGAATAAAGTTAAGGCCCTGTGAGACTGTGGTCGCAAGAAAATAAATAAATTTTGCAACAAGCCGTGAGGGGTAGATGATATAATTCCATGGGTTCTGGAGGAAGTTAAGAATAAAGGGCTTCCTTTCAAATATCTGGGTATTGGCCACTGTGAGCATGTTGGACTTGATCCTGTATGGCAATTCAGGTAAAATTGTAGTCCATTATGTGGAAGCAGTTAAGTGTTCACACATCTGCCACTATATGTAGGTCAGAAGGATAAAAAAGAAAGATGGATTAAAATTATCAAAAAGAAGTTGGAACTGAATTGAGGTAAGGTAATTTTTCCTTTTTTTTATTCCCCCTATAATTCTGAGACTGGATGATAAAAATGGGTGTTGGTTAGTGGTAGCTTGAACCTAGCAATCTTATTAAATGTACTCTCAGGATTTTGTTTTTAATGTCTGTCTTATGGTGCTGAATAGTTATGCCTTTTCTCCCCCCATCTGACTATTGGAAGGAATGGGCGGATGAAGCACCAGCCTACCTTAGTTCTGATACCATTCTGCCAGGGAGAAGTTTTCATGCAAAATTTTAAACTTGGCACCATGCTCAAAATCTAAAATTAGAGACTACATTTAAAACTTATTCCTATAGATCAGTGCTCCTTAAGCAGTAAGGTTTAACCTGAAGGTAAGTGACAAGGGGTTGCCACTAGATTGCACTCCTCCAGTTGAGAAACAAGCTGAATCCAATAAAATTCACACAGGTGGTAGGTTCCGGTGGGAGTGAAGAATGGGAGGAAAGGAGAAGCTTTCTCTTTCCTTCCCTGCTGCTTTGCCAAACCCCAATGTGACACCCTACTTCTTTAAGTAACTTGAAGGGTAACCTTCCTGGGAGCACACCACCACAGGCAATGGAGGAGGGAGAAGCAGACCTTCTCCCAGCACTTCAGACAAGCTATATTTAGTTGCCATGACTCTGACCTTCAATCTCTTCTGGCCACAGACATATGGGATTTTGAATTGTGACAAGGAAATGCAACTCTTTTTTTAGTCTTGGATGGGAAAAGGTTCATAACTACTGCCATAGATAACATAGTGGTTCTGTAAGTAGACATAAGTTGGAGTAATTATTTTAGGAAATCCATGTAAACTAGTACATCAGTGGTCTTTTTTTTTCCACTCTATACAGAAGTACACTTTTTTCCAGAAGTATGTTTGAGTAGTAAAGGTAGTGTCTGAAGCACAAGCACTTGTAATATTCTAGGTGGAGCAGGCAGCTTCAGCAGCTATTGCATGCGTATAAAACTGCCACTTGCATATCAGATCAAGAAATTGCCCAACATTGTAACTGTAGCTGCCTTTGTCATGGTTATTCAGAATCTGCTTCCTGTACCACATGTAGTCCAACTGCTTTCCATGCATTTCTTTGCTAGTTCAAAGCAGATGTGTAAAAGAAACTAATAAAATTAGAGAAATTGAGTTACTAATATGGTGTTTCCTCAGTGTGAATGCTGGTTTTCCCTGAATTGGCTTCCTGTTTTGCTGGGTGTTCTCTCCTAATAATATATCAGGATATGGTATAATCTAGGTAAAAAAATCTGTGTGCTGCTTCAAATACTGTACTGCCATTGCAGCGTCACCTTGGGAACAGCGCATCATCCTTGCAAGACACAAACTGTCAATAACAGAAGAGTAACTCCTCTCTTAATGTTGTAGGTATGTTCCTGAAAAATGCTACTTTAAGTGAAACGATGTTGAGGGAATCCAGTTTCCCCATAAGAATTAATGTAAATAGAGGCGGTTAGGTTCCAGAGAAATTTTTTTCGCCAGACAAGTGTATATATGTGTGTGTGTGTGTGCGCGCGCACACACACACACACACACACACACACACAGTATAAGTTTTAAACAGACAAACAATTTAATACTATACACAGCAATGATGATTATGAAGCTTGGTAGAGGTGGTGGAGTTAGAGAGTGGGATATTTCCCAGGGAATGCCTTACTGCTAAATGATGAACTGAGCCCTCAAGGGTTAACACATTATTAATGTAGCCTCACACTCTACAAGGCAGCAGGAATGGAGGGAGGAGACGCAGCATGGAGAGACAGAGACACACACACACACACACACACACACACACTATGCGAGAGAGAGAGAGATGCTCGTTGCCCCTTTAAGTACACTGACCCCACTGTAAGTACATTGCCTTTTTAAGTAGATCAGCAAGTTGAGACAGCAGCTGCAAGCTCCCTCCATCTTGAGCCCTGTAGTGTCCACCCCCTCACCCCCCGCTCTGTGAAGATGGGCTACAGGGGGAGGGGGACACCCTGAGATTAGCGTGTGGGCACACACACGCACACACCCCTCACAGCAAGCAGGAGGCTCCCGGCAGCAGCTCCAAGGCAGAGGGCTGGAGTAACACATGGCTGTTGTGGGAGGGACAGCTGAACTGTGCCTGGCAATTGATAGCCTGCTGGGAGGCTGCCACATAGGGAACTTAGGGAGCTGATAGTGGGGCTGCCTATCCACCCTGATTCCAAGCCCCCACCAACCAGCTCCAACGAGCTGCTCTTTCTGCAAGCAATGGACAAAGCAGGCGACTGCCAAACAATATTATAAGGGAGCATTGCACAACTTTAAATGAGCATGTTCTCTAATTGATCAGCAATGTAACAACGAAACAATGTTAACCGGAACGACCTTAAGTGAGGAGTTACTGTACCACACCTAGTTAGGATCTGGTGGCTAGAGAACTCTAGCTTACAGAAGGCCCTCTTGACACATCCTTGGTTCCCTACTTTCTGCCTGTGAGAATAGTTGTGGAACTAGACTACTCTTTTACAGTTAGCGTTCAGTTTAAAATTTAGCCACTTTTGTATTAGTTTATTCAGCAAATTAATGATGGCTTTGGGTGGTCAGTCCATAATGTAAGGGTGGGTTTAGTGTGTTTGAGTATCATAGTGTCTGTCCAGTACAGATCAGCATGGTCAGTAGTTGGAAGCACTCCCTGAAGGATTGTTTGGTCTGTGGGCTGTTGCCACACGTGACAGAGTGGAGACTGGAGATCCTGCTAATACATGAGGTCTTGGCTCCATGCCCAGGCTCTAAGGCTGCTGATGAATCTTTTACCTTAGTCCTCCGATCTGAGCCTATCGTGTCAAGTGGGAATTGCTTCTAGAGATGAGTGCTATAGTAAGGGTTCCAGTAGAGTTTGCAAACAAAGGTTTTTATTCCCAATATGTATTTTTTTTCTCCCTACCCACTCCTACCAAAAAAAAAAGAAAGAAAAGAGATCAAAAATGTGATGAAACTTAAGTTTGTCCAACTTTCTAAGTTTCCTATCATGTTTTAGCAAAATATTTTCTTCTATTACTGGCTAGGATTGTTTGGTGCTCTGTCTCAGATGCTTGTATTTGTATAAGAAAAAGGCTTAGGCAGTTTGTTTTCAGCAGTGCAAAAACCGTTTCCACCATTGAGTTCTAACTTTCAGATTGTCTGCAGGTCCAGGTCCAGCAAGAGTCTGATTGTTTTGACTACTCATTAGCAAAGGGTTGGTTTTCTGGTTTATCTGCACCTAGGTGACTAAGAGTAGCATGGGATATGAAGGTAATTTGTGATATATTGGTCTAATAAATCAAGTTTAGAGAAATCTGAGATGGAGTCTATCTTTATAAGTTCTGTTGTTTCTTCAACCGAATTGGTATTTGTAGTCAGATCAATTGAGTGTACTAGCTACAAGCTTGAACCAGTCCTGTTTTTAGTCAACACCATCATTATTTAATAATGTGTAATATAGAGATCCTACCAAGAGTGGGGTCCCATTTTGCTGGATATTGTATGGACACCTAATAAGAGACCATTCCTACTCCAAAGAGATTGTGATCTAAATAAACAAGAAAGGAAATGGCATTGGTCCCGCTAAAGATGAGGAGCTGAGACCCATGAAACTGAAGTGATTTGCCAGAGATCATACAGGAAGGCTGTGGTATTAGTCTCCAGAGTCCCAGTTGAGTGCTTTTACCATAAAACCATCATTTATGTTGCTGGCAATATGGCAGTTGTCCAGTGTCTCTGGTAACAGAGAGGCCTGAGTGAAGACTGTTGTGTAAGGCATTGCAACTGTTGCAGCTTTCCTTTAGAGCTACTGCAATTAATCTCTGTGTCTGGAAGCACTTTTTCAGTCAGCGATTCTCGGCTTTGGAACATGCTCCCTCCAGCACTCTCCAAGATCAAGAATGACTTGGATAAGCTTTTTGAAATTTTTTAGGCTTGATTAAATGTTAGGGATTAGGACTCTAGTTCTCTTATTGGTAGCCTGTCTTTTTCTTTTAATCTTTTGTTGATGTAAGACATCTAAGTGCTTGGTGAAAGGTACAAATACCAATTTCCAAGTGTTTTTACTTACATTACTGTATATCTAAACAAATGAGGTACTGGATAGATGAATAGTCACTGTGTAGGCAAATACTCACTGGAGAAATGAGGACTTCTTTTCTTTATAAAGAGACAAAGTATAAATAATTTCAGAAAGGTATTCTAGTAGCAGAAGAACATTTTCATTAAATTTACTGTGTAAAGTAACCCTTCTGTTCATTGTAACTGGTGACTTATCATTCATCCATTTGACATTTGTGTTACTGCAGTCATGTACACCACGGAAATACCTTGTGAAACCGATATAGTACAGTAGTATCTCACGATGAAATTTGAGTAGTTCTGTACGACTCGAAAGCTTGTCTCTTTCTTCACCAGCAGTTGGTCCAGTAAAAGATATTACCTTGCCCACTTGTCTCTCTAATATCTGGAGACCAACACAGCTACAACGCCACTGAATGTAAACCAACTTGACATTTGCCATGCTCTTAAGCAGACAATATTACCAGAGAGAGTAGAAAATTAAAATGTTCATGACTGGTGTGAGCCCATCATTTGGACTCAGTTCCTCTTGTTGACTTTCAGATGCCAGACTAAGTCCTCTATCTTAAGCTGTAGCACATATAAAATATAAGTTTCTTATTATTTATTTGCCTTTCATTTAAATAAAAGTGCATCTGTTCTATTTTGTTTTTTAAAAAATGATCCAGCTTTGTCAATCTCCTCAGCTTGGCCTGTTCAGTGTTTGTTGTATTAGCCACAAATTGGTAATGTTCCAGTTTATCCAGAGTCATGAGAATATACTTACATTGGTGAGGAGCTGATCCAAGGTCATGTAACTTTATACACATCCACTGTTTTTCTTCTGCCCCTTACCAATAGGCCAAGGCACCTCAAGAGTGCCCCTCATGTAGAAGAAAATCTATTAGGAGTTTTGCTTACGGTATATGTGCTTATAAATCATTCTATATTTTTGCAATGCTTTTGCCATATGACATGTTTATGCTAAATTGCAAAAGTTCATGAATGGCAGTGAAAAGAAAATAGTTCCATAGTAGGCAGTGCTTGTTTTGGCTCATGCTAGCAGTGATCTAGTTAAGGGCTTGTAATGTTAGCTATTCAGGATTGCCCATTTCAGCTGTTGCATAGGAGATCTCAGAACAGTTAATTATCTAAGATTACCTCTTTAATCATTCGTCAGATAAAATTGACTCCAAGGATATTATTTATTCATTTGTGGAATTCCAGTGCTCTAAATCTAGAAACAAACTCTACACTCCAATATTGAGAAGGCTAGAATAAACATGCTCTAGAAATAGAAAGTAACAAGGCATCTTCTGAACTAGCTGCAACAGGGATCAGCAACCTTTGGCACGCAGCCCGTCAGAAATCAACTGGCAGGCCGGGACGGTTTGTTTATCTGCAGTATCTGCAGGTTCAGTTGATCACAGCTCCCACTGGCCGTGGTTCGCTCTTCCAGGCCGCTGGCGGCTGTGGGAAGTGGCGTGGGCCGAGGGATGTGCTCACCGCTGTATCCCGTAGCCCCCATTGGCTGGAACGGCGAACTGTGACTAGTGGGGGCTGCGATTCGCCGAACCTGCGGATGCTGCAGGTAAACAAACCATCCTGGCCCACCAGTGGATATCTCTGATGGGTTGCATGTCAAAGATTGCTGATCTCTGAACTACAACATCCTCCCAAAAATAGAAACAAACATTGGCTTTCACCAGAAAAACCCAAACCCAAACACAGTTTCCTGGCCTAAAGAACCTTTTCCTAATTGAAGAAGTTTTTTTTCTTTTACTCTTTTCAGACTTGTATGTTTCCTAAAAATGCAAAATGTGGGGTCTCCCATTCAGAGGATACTTTTTGTTTTTAATTTCGTTTCTCAAATTCTTCTGTGCTAGAAAAAAGTTCTTGCTTTCTGTATTTGGCCTTCCTAATTGAGGGAGTGTAGGTGCACAGTTTAAGGCGTGTGAACTTTTGGTTTGTTGCTGGGTACTCAGGTAGTTGCTATGGACAACAGCGATTTTCTACCTGTCAGGTGCAGTTCAAAGTGCAACCTAGTCTCTCTGTTGCAGACCTGCTATGTGTAGCTATGCCTTTGGCATCTCAAGATTAGATCATTATAATGTCCTGTAAATGGGGCTACACACTGAGACCAAAAATGAATTGAGCCCAGTGCAGAATTCAGCACATCACTTACTAAGAGGTGCACATTGGAAAACATAATCCCAACTATACGTAGAAAATGATCGGGTCTAAATTAGGTGTTACCACTCAAGAAAGAGATCTTGGAGTAATTGTGGATAGTTCTCTGAAAACATCCACTCAAGGTGCAGCAGCAGTCAAAAAAAGCTAACTGAATGTTGGGAATAATTAAGAAATGGATAATAAGACAGAAAATATCATTGCCTCTATATAAATGGCTGGAACGCCCACCTCTTGAATACTGTGTGCAGATGTCACCCCATCTCAAAAAAGATGCACTGGAATTGGAAAAGTTTCAGAAAAGGGCAACAAAAATAATTAGGGGTATGGAATGGCTTCTATATGAGGAGAGATTAATAAGACTGGGACTTTTCAGCTTGGAAAGAGAAGGACTGAGGAGAATATGTTAGAGGTCTATAAAATCATGACTGCTGTGGAGAAAGTAAATAAGGAAATGTTGTTTACTCCTCATAACACAAGAACTAGAGGTCATGAAATTAATAGGCAGCAGGTTTAAAACAAGTGAAATAATTTTTTCACACAGTGCACAGTCAACCTGTGGAACTCCTTGCCAGAGGATGTTGTGAAGGCCAGGACTATAAAAGGGTTAAAAAAAAAAGAACTAGATCATTTCATGGAGGATAGGTCTATCAATGGCTATTAGCCAGAATGGGCAGGGATGGTGTCTCTAGCCTTGGTTTTCCCTGAAGCTGGGAGTGGGTGACAAGGAATGGATCACTTGATGATTACCTGCTCTGTTCATTTCCTCTGGGGCACCTGGAATTGGCCACTGTTGGAAAACAGGATACTGGGCTGGATGGACCTTTGGTCTGACCCAGTATGGCCATTCTTATGTTTTTCTTGGAGCGTTACTTCCCTCTTAGACACATGGTATCAATTCTCAGTACTGGGGTATGCCTCAGTGTCTGGGTTTTAAGCCTTGTGCCAGCTAAAAGAAATCTATGCCATTGAGTGATCCTCCTTCCACTTGACTGAAGTGTCACTTGAGGGCCACATTCAAGACTGCTGCCAGATTTTCAGGGACTGGAAACCCCAGAAAGAAAAGGACAGAGAAGTGTGTCTGTGCCACATCCTCATAGAGGCACCCTGCATCCACCTTATGAATCTTCCTTCTTAGGGCAGACACCAAGTAGTTTAGCATCAGTGAGGAGTACCTTTCCGGACGTTGCGTCTGAAAGTTGGCACCAGTTGCTTTCTCCAGTGCCTAGAAGGAAGCACAGCATTTTGAAGCATCAGAGAATAACAGTAAAAAGTCAATTTTTAGACACTTTTGAAGATGTTCACTGTGTAAATTATAAAGCAAATACATTTTGATACAATCTAATTCAAAACTTTGTTCCATGCTTCTTTTAATAATTATGAAAATTAGAAAAGGAATTAATTTCCTTTCCTCTGGGATACATTGCACAAATTTTTCCTGGCCTCTTATTTTCTTAATTTTGCTAATGGGAGCAGTTGTTCATGAGTTCATGTGTTGTTTAGGTACCATATTCACACAAATGTTCATAAGTGCTGGAGTAGGAAATGCCGTAATGTGGGTTTTGTTGGTAAATGAACTTTCCAAAGTGCAACCACTTGCTTCAAAAATAATGTAAAAAATGTTTAGATTATCCTGAGGAATCCGACTTCCAAAAGGCATGCAAGTAAATGACTTTTTGTGACATAAATAAGCAGTAGATTCTTGAAGGAAAAGGGCTGTTGCATCTCCTACTCAATGCTTTCTATTAAAAGAGGTGCAGCCAAAGTATGCAACTGAGTGCCAGAAAGATTAAATGATTGTGAAGATTCAGCTGTATGTCAAAAATAATGTGGAGTATATCCGAACACAGTAACTTAAGATACAAAAGTGTCAGGGTATGTGGTTTGTGTATTAAATCCCTTTCTTCCAGTTTCCTCTGAGTAGGAACCGTTCTCATAATGATGAAACATGACTGGTCACGAAGAATGAGAATTAGGAAGACTTACATTACTACACTACATATAACCTATACAAAAATGCAATTGTGATATTTGCTTTGAAAAGATGAAACCGCCTGTAAACATCTACTTTTGTAACCTATGCACATCTTTTTAGTGAAGCTCGGTAAGAAGCAAGAATCTAGAGTACGTGACTAGCTGACTTTTGAATTGTTAAAACGGGATGAACTTGCAGTAACAAAATAATTAGTCCGTGCTTTACTTCTTCAAATTAGTCTAAGAAATTAAAATAAGTAAATATAGTATTGTAGGTGTAGTTTTAATGTATTAAGAAATTGGTAACTGGTTTACCAATTTAAAAAAATTAATTAAACATAATTATTTTTCTGACCTTTTGTGGTATAAGTAATTCATTCTGACCCCCACCAGGTCCATCTTAGCTGCTTCAGAAAAAAGTGTAAAAACACCATATATCAACTAACTGTGTTGCTATACAACTGGGTTTTTTGGGGAGGATGGATAGTGATTTCCTCTGGGCATCAATTTATTATAATGAGCCTATGCCCTGGAATACAGCATTGATAATCTTTGACCTACAGTTAATATGAAGTTGCTGTTTTAATTAGTATAAACGTCTAATCTTTGTGACATTTACAAAACAGTTTCTTGATTTCCTGAATGAATGCTACGTTAACTATATTTTTTTTTAAAAATTCCTTCTGTTCACTTAAATATTGATTTGAAGAGATACTGTCAGGTTAACAGATTTTCCTTAAATATGTTATCAAAAATAGTGTAGACTTTTTTGCAATTAACTCAGCCTGGACAATCAAAACAGTCTATTCAGTATGACTTCTTCCTTTGTTACATTATGTTCCTAATTGCAGCAGAATGTTTAGATTGAAAACTGATTTTTTTTAAATTAAGCTTTATTTTGCATGCTGTCATAAATAGATGGTTAAGGGTTAATGTCTCTTTTACCTGTAAAGGGTTAAGAAGCTCAGTAAACCTGGCTGACACCTGACCAGAGGACCAATAAGGGGACAAGATACTTACAAATCTTGGTGGAGGGAAGTCTTTGTTAGTGCTTTTTGTTTTTGTTTGTTGTTCACTCTTGGGACTAAGAGGGGCCAGATGTACATCCAGGCTCTCCAAATCTTTCTGAATCAGTCTTTCATGTGTCAAAATTGTAAATAATAGCCAGGCAAGGCGGATTAGTCTTATGTTTGTTTTCTCAACTTGTGAATGTTTCTTTTTGCTGGAAGGATTTTTACCTCTGTTTGCTGTAACTTTGAATCTAAGGCTAAAGGGGGTTTCCTCTGGTCTGTATGAATCTGAGTACCCTGTAAAGCATTTTCCATCTTGATTTTACAGAGATAATTTTTTACTTTTTTCTTTCTTTAATTAAAAGCTTTCTGTTTTAAGAATCTGATTGATTCTCCTTGTTTTAAGATCCAGGGGACTGGGTCTGAACTCACCAGGGATTGGTGGGGGGAAAGATGGGGGGATGGTTAATTCCTCCTTGTTTTAAGATCCAAAGGGTTTGGATCTGTGTTCCCCAGGGAAGGTTTTTGGGGAACAGAAAGTGTGCCAGACACTAAATTCTGGCTGGTGGCAGCGTTACCAGATCTAAGCTAGTAATTAAGCTTAGAAGTTTTCATGCGGGTCCCCACTTTTGTACTCTAAAGTTCAAAGTGGGGGAAAGAAACCTTGACACATGCTACCTCCAGTGTCATTTTAAAAATATCTAAATAGCAATACATTAATCTTATCAGAGCCAGGGTAAATGAAGTAATGTTAGAAAAAACTGGCAGTAAGGTAAAAATGAGTTCCTTGTTCCAGTTTAAATTCAAAACAGAAGTGTTCTAGTTTCTAAAGGGATGCATTCAAGCAAAACCTGAAAAATCCATTCTCCGGTAGTCAGTAAGATGCTTTTCCTGGTTAGCATAAAGGGATTTAAGCCATGTGTTTCGGCAGGAATTTAGGTTTTATTAGAAGAAAAATTCTAGCTTTTAAGGCTGTGCAAATAACCGGTCATACATGAGCTAATGGCAAATTGATGCCATGTCATCTTCTGAGTCTGCAGACTGCTACAGTACCTCTGCTGCTCAGAGCTTTGTCAACATGCAACTGTGCGTTATAACAGATAAATTTCAGTGCTGCTATTTAGAACTCTTTAGGCACCAAAATTCCTTAAAGTATCTTAGCTCACTCTGTTAGATAATTAGCAATTTCTTGGGCAGAGACAAACAATGCTTCAGACAACAAAATATTCAGAACAGCAAACTGTGTTTATTTGTCATACAGTGTGTTTGTTTTCATTCTGTGCAGAATGTGCCTTTGCTGATGCAAGTTGTTGAGGCCACCCAAATCTTTAATACTTGATTTTTCTTTGTCTCTCCCTTTCTTGTGCTATTGCCTGCTACATCTCAAATGTGCCTCCTATATATTGGTGAAAATTGGATAACTTTGTCTTATCTGTAATTTGGCTTTTCCATAACGTGCACAATCATAGAATATTAGGGTTGGAAGGGACTTCGGAAGGTCATCTAGTCCAACCCCCTGCTCAAAGCAGGACCAATCCCCAGACAGGTCTTTTTGCCCCAGTTCCCCAAATGGCCCCCTCAAAGACTGAACTCACAACCCTGGGTTTAGTAGGCCAATGCTCAAACCACTGAGCGATCCCTCCCTTCATTAAAAATTAATAAATAAATAAATCCATTCATCTAGAAAATCCCCCCCCCAAATGTCTTTTGATGATCAGAATGTAATCTTCAGGTTGAAAAATTAATGTGAAATTTGGTGCATGAGTTCCTATTTATGAAAGAGAGAACTGGCACAAAAAATTTCAAAATAAAGCTGTTCTTTGGCTGGGAGAGCCCAGTAGTACTATGGACTAGTGCCTGTAACAGAGGGGAATTTTGTACACAATTATTTTATAATTCTGCATATTTTATTTGTCAAAGCAATGCAATATAATCACACCATTTTCAATTATTTTGGTAATTTATTTCAAAATACCTATGAGCAGCTATGTCTGTAACATATAACAAAAAAGATTCAGGAAATGGTTTTTGACAAATAGAATCCTTACTAATATATTAGCACATCTATATGGCTCCACATGCACCCTCTCCCTGCCCACCTTCCCTCAATCCAGGTGTTGAGCAAGCAGGTTCAGCCTGGCATGAATCATAGAAGATGAGCGTTGGAGGAGACCTCAGGAGGTCATCTAGTCCAACCCCAGGACCAACCCCAACTTAATCATCCCAGCCAGGGCTTTGTCAAGCTAGGCCTTAAAAACCTCTAAGGATGGAGATTCCACCACCTCCCTAGGTAACCCATTCCAGTGCTTCATCACCCTCCTAGTGAAATAGTTTTTCCTAATAGCCAACCTAAACCTCTCCCACTGCAACTTGAGACCATTACTCCCTGTTCTGTCATCTGCCACCACTGAGAACAGCCGAGCTCCATCCCCTTTGGAACCTTCTTTTAGGTAGTTGAAGGCTGATATCAAATACCCCTCACTCTTCTCTTTTGCTGACTAAGTTCAGTTCCCTCACTCTCTCCTTGTAAGCCATGTGCCCCAGCCCCCTAATCATTTCCATTTTCCTCCACTGGACTCTCTCCAATTTGTCCACACACTTTCTGTAGTGAGGGGTCCAAAACTGGGTGCAACACTCCAGATTTGGCCTCACCAGTACCAAGGGGATAATCACTTCCCTTGATCTGCTGGCAGTGCTCCTACTAATGCAGCCCAATTTACCTTTAGCCTTCTTGGCAGCAGTGGCACACTGTTGATTCATATCCAGCTTCTCGTTCACTGTAATCCTCAGGTCCTTTTCCGCAGAACTGCCACTTAGCCAGTTGGTTCCCAGCCTGTAGCAGTGCATGGGATTCTTCCGTCCTATGTGCAGGACTTTGCACTTGTCCTTGTTGAATCTCTTCTGATTTCTTTTGGCCCAATCCTCCAATTTGTTTGGACCCTCTCTCTACCCTACAGCATATCTACCTCTCCCCCAGCTTAGTGTCATCCACGAACTTGCTGAGGGTGAAATCCATCCCATCACCCAGATCATTAATGAAGATGTTGAAGAAAACCGGCCCCAGGATAGACCCATGGGGCACTCCGCTTGATACTGGCTGCCAACTAGACATCGAGCCACTGATCACTACTTGTTGAGCCTGACAATCTAACCAGCTTTCTATCCACCTTATAGTCCATTCATCCAATCCATAATTTTTTAACTTGCTGGCAAGAATGCTGTGGGAGGCCGCATCAGAAGCTTTGCTGAAATCAAGATATATCCCATCCACCGCTTTCCCCATATCCACAGAGCCAGTTATCTCATCATACAAGGCAATCAGGTTGATCAGGCATGACTTGTCCTTGGTGAATCCATGTTGACTGTTCCTGATCCCCTTCCTCTCTTCCAAGTGCTTCAAAATGGATTCCTTGAGGACCTGCTCCATGATTTTTCCAGGGACCGAGTAATTCCCCGGATTCTCCTTTTTTAAAGATTTATATTTAGATTTGCCTCTTTCCGGGACCTCCCCGATCGCCACGAGTTTTCAAAGATAATGGCCAGTGCCTCTGCAATCACATTAGCCAACTCCCTCAACACCCTCAGATGCATTAGATCCGGACCCATGAGCTTGAGCATGTCCAGTTTTTCTAAATAGTTTTTAGCTTGTTCTTTCACCAGGGGCGGCTCTAGGTATTTTGCCGCCCCAAGCATGGCAGGCAGGCTGCCTTCCATGGCTTGCCTGCAGGAGGTCCCCAGTCCCGCGGATTCGGCGGCATGCCTGTGGGAGGTCTGCCGAAGCTGCGGGACCAGCGGACCCTCTGCAGGCTGGCTGCTGAAGGCAGCCGGCCTGCCACCCTCACGGCGACCGGCAGAATGCCCCTGAGGCTTGCTGCCCCAGGCACGCGCTTGGCATGCTGGTGCCTGGAGCCTCCCTTGTCTTTCACCACTGATAAATGCAGGAATTGATTTTTCTGTGGGGAAAGAAGAAAATCTGCTGGGGACATTAATTCTGTGCTTGTGCAGTGGCGCAGAATCCTCCAAGAGCATGTAATAAATCTTATTTTACATGTAAAACAAAATGTTTTTATTCTGCTCTGAGTACTTATTGATGCAGGTTGTCCAGGTTTACTAATGTAGACAACTTTTGTCATGTAGCTGATCTCATACAATGCAATATTGAATGTAGTTTTATGCCTACGCAATGAACCAAAAGCATGTTGATGATAACTTGGATTAATGAGTCAAGCTGAACTAGGTCACATAATAGAATATTTGGACTTGTTTAACTTCTGCTTTTTAAAATGCATTTTTCTGATGTTAGCACAAAGAATTCTTCATTGTGGTACATAATTGTCTTTACTACAAGGGCATAAAAGCATAACATTTTATTTCGCTGGCTGAATACAGCAACAAGGGGAGGGGCAGGGAGCCCATGATTTTTTAAAACTCCAGCAAATGGCAGGGTGATTCTGAGGTCAGATGTTGTGCCTGAAACTATGAACTTTCTCTTTTAAATTGTGTTTCTTTAACTATTTCAGTTGCCCTGAGGTGTCTGCTATGCATGACTAAACTAAGTGTCCAGGATATTTTTTTAGACTCTTAAGATCATAAAGGTGAAAAGGCCTTCTAAATCCGGACAAGAATGGGAGATAAATCTGTTGCCAATCCATTCTCCATTAACTAATTGCTATGCCAAAAAGCGTGTGTGTGTGTATTTGTCATTATTCTGAGGGCTTTCAAGAGGCCTGTATAAAGAGAGTCCCTATATTAAACCAAATTAGAAATTTAAGGCCTGTATAATCCAAATATAAACTAGAAACTTCAGCGTTTCAAAGAGGGGAGTATTAGAGTAATTTTGAGTGTGTCTTCATGAGGAAGAAGTCAGTATAAAAATGTATGTGTTAATGTATTTGTCACTCTTACTGCTGTAAAATCAGCCTTATCAGTAAAATAGCACATAGAAAAAAATCTGTTTTATGAAAAGATATACTACGTTGTAAATGAGATTTGATAACCAGGAGTACTACACTTCAGTGTGCGGTGGTGTTTGTTAAACTGTCAGCTGTCTTGTATTCATAGTGACTTCACTGGGTAGTGCTCAGATTTAATGCCACAGGTTGCTTTGTTTCATGCTGCTGGTACTGTAGTGGTTAACCAGCTGCCTCTGGTGACTCATGGAACTAATTAGTAAAAATTCTTTTCTTGAATTTTTTTGATATTCATTTTATTTTGATGAAGGAGAGTTCCCATTATCAAACATCCTGTGCTAAATCATGAGTCAGAGACTTGTGAGTTTACCTGTAGCTACTGCAATAGTCTAGTGTACTGGCAATTGAAATCTCTTGAGCAAGATCATTTACAAGATACAGTTGTTTTCTGACTTACAAATGGAGTAATTATTGTAAAAAGAAGTTGTCAGTTTACTGAAACTGATAGTCATCTCACAGGTGTATAACTGTTAGCTGGTATTTCAAAATCAGTTTTCTGATATCACTTAAATGGTTCTGAGTAGTGTCCAATTTTAATACCAATCCAACTTGAAATAACATAGGACTCCTCAAGTTATGTGTATGTGTAGGATAAGGGTTTCACGATGTTGCTCCACTTCCATGAACAACTTTAAAATACCTGGATTCTTATTTGCATTTCTTCTGAGTCAGAATTCTTCCCTTGCTGTCAGACGTTGCTTAGGGCAGGAACAAGGTTCTTCCATCCTTCACTATCCCTCTTTGCGTGTCATCTGTGTTTTATTTTTAAGATGGAATAATTGTGTTGGTTCCTTGACATGAAAATAGTTGATGACCTGTAATTAATTTAATTTTGTTACTGTACATTAAAGTTTATAAAAATTATTTGTGGTATTTTTATTGAATTAGACCATGTGCCATTTCTTTTTAATTTTGTTTCTCTGTTCAGGTTCTGAAGACAAGCTGCTACATCAGCTCCATAAGGAATTGGAATTTTCCATTAAGACAACAAGAAGATCTCATCAACTGGTAAATAATTATTCAGGTGTCCTTGCTTGTACACTGTTAATTATCTTTCTTTTAGTGAAAGAATAGCATTTTACACTTCATTGAATCCAAATTAAATTTAAAGATCACTGTGTTATCCACTGACACTCAACCCTTTATATTGGGAAATATTAGGCGGTGGTGAGTTTTTTAAGTAATAGTAACTATTCCTTTATTGTTTTTAAAGTCTGCCTGATGAGATGAATTTTTACATTCCCTAGACCCCTGACATCTCACATCTTTCTGAACATCTATTATACAAAACGCATTGCACAGAGATTGCGTCGTTGAAGTAGTAACATAAAACTAATGCTGGAATATCAAATCTGTAAGGCATTTTCAGAGGTGGAGAATAAAATAGCTATATTTAAGAAGATAAACAGTTCAGGTTTTTTTAGGTATTCTGTTGTTCTGAAATATGGCCTCAAACCTCACGTCTAATGGTATGTGGCAAAATATTACCCTTCCTGTAGTGTTAGGTATAAATCACAAACCAAAAACTACATTTAAAAAAGTTATTCAGTCAAACACTCACAAGTTAGAAAAAAGGATGCACAGGCAAATGTATTTCCTATCTGTTTGTGTCTCCACCCTGTGTACTGAATGAGACATTGTGGCAAAAATAGTATGTGATCATGTAATTAAAGAGTATATGATAATGCATAGGCACCAGGGGGCAGAATTATGATTGCACAAGCAACTGTTAAACTGACATTTCCTAACTTTTCAGTGTCTTGTCTTTCCAACCTAAATAACGTTTTTTAGATGTAGTGTTTTATATGCAAATTCCTGAGGCTTTTTAAAGAAAAAAATATAAAAACAAATTATCTTTATATATACAATTGTAACAACCCCTCACTGTGATCCAGCACTGGAGTTTGAATCCTGAACCTTCAGCATGTCAGTACAGATTGCTACTGCTTGAGCTACGGGGCAAAGTAAACTAGCTAATTGTGGGAGTCTTTTAATCCAGAGAGAGAGTGGACAACTGGGCCTAGGATTAGGGTGGAGGAGAAACAGAGAGAAAGGGGCCTGGCCTAGCATAGAGGAACACTTTTATAAGAATTAGAGGTCGACCACCAACTAGATGGTGGGACATCATATGTAGGAAGGTGACCAGTCTGGATTTATTGGAGGAGCAAGCCATGGACAGGAATGAATGGTGACACTGTACTGCAAAGATCTCCAGGATGAAAGAGAGAGCAAAACAGCTTATTTTCCCCTGAACTCATTCTGACAGACGGATGCACCATTTTAGCTGAAACTTAAATAAATCAGCCTGAGGCAGACACTTGGCATGGAAAATTTCAGCTCAAAGATTTTGTTTGGTAAAATTATAAGCAACTGGAAAGAATTTTATAATGGCAAGTGGTTGGGTAACTTTTACTATACATGGGACGGAGAGGAAGAATGGTGATTGTTTAAATACTTTGCCATACTTAGTAGTTTGCTAAATTTGTAAGAAGAAAGTTTCACCAAGGGTCTGGAAAAACACAGTAGTCAACGTAGTTTGAAATGGAGACACCAAATTTTATGAATTTGGTGTTGTATAGTATAGTATCTCCTATATACAAGGTTTAACATAATGCTTGATTTATAATCTTATAGTTCAGCAATTTAAGGTAACTGAAAGCTTGAACAGCTTTGGATATAGGCACCTGGCTTCCTGAGCTGGTGGCTATTGACACTGACATTAAGTCATGCAGGTAGGGGATTGTTCCCTGCTAGTTTTGAAAAACACCATGGGACCCTTAACTTCTATCTGGGCAAGCAGAAGGGACTTCTCATCTGTACTATGGCACGCTTGATGATATACCCAAATATTGCATTCACAACATTGGTTTTGAACCACAGTCCTATTATAGGTCAAGAACTAGAGTCAAGTTAACCATGCTATCTTTTTACTAAAAATACTGTATGTGCTTATGTCACTGCATGACTGAGAAGCCTGCCCTGTTCTTGTGCACGCAAACAAAGTTAGAGAGCTAATAGCAATAATTAATAGGAAATACAAGGGGAAGAAATCCATTGGAGTAAAGTATCTGGTTCCAGGTAGGCTATTTCCTTTGTTTAAAGCAGGGGTTCCCAAATTTGTTTCGCGGCTTGTTTAAGGTAAGCCTCTGATGGGTTGTGGGACACTTTGTTTACCTGAGCGTCTGCAGGTACGGCTGCTCACAGCTCCCAGTGGCCACGATTCACCATTCCCAGCCAATGGGAACCACAGGAAGCGGTGGCCCAGCCCGTGCTGCTTCCCGCAGCTCCCATTGGCCAGGAACGGCGAGCCTTGGCCACTGGGAGCTGTGAGTGTCCGTACCTGCGGACGCTCAGGTAAACAAAGTGTCTTATGGCCCGCCAGGGACTTACCCTGGACAAGTCGTGAAGCAAGTGTGGGAACCACTGGTTTAAAGGAACTCTCTTTCTAAAAAGAAGCTTTTATTGAGTATGGAGTCTGTCAAAACCCCACCTTTCCTTAAAAAAGGATAACATATCTTGCATTTTGAAGGCCATGGAAAATAAATATTGTCCTCTAGAACAAAAAGATAATCTTAAGATCAGCGGTTCCCAAACTTTAACAACCTGTGAACCTTTCACTAAAATGTCTTGTCTCGCGAACCCCCTCCTAAAAATGAATATTTCCAGGGATTTTCTCCTTTACTTGAGTATAAATTATAAAAGCAGTGATCTTGGAAATATAAAATTTGTTTGTATGACATGCTTTATTACACACTAGTTAATTATTTATCGTTATAGTATTTTTATTACTTATGAAAACGGCAACACTCTTCCAACACTTCTTTCGTAGCTTGTATCACTTCGAATAAGCCTGTTATTAGAGAAGGCTCCTATGTTTCATTAAGACGTATCCGATGTGAAACAGCATGAACATATTTAAGAAACCACCTCAGAGTTCCTCCTACATAAGCATTCAAGTCTTGAACAGTCGAGGCAAACAGTGCATGTTACAACAAAGCTTAAACTTGTTCTTCATAATAATTTAAAAAACAGTACTAGCTGCCTATTTAATTTAAAAAACAGCAAAAAATATCCACCTCCCTTTCCACTTTTTATAATGAGTCCTGAAGCTTAAATCTCCTCAGTGTGATAGATATGCTTGCTTTGATCTGCTTGGCTCTTGGAAGTCCAGGGACTCTGGACTGCTGGCCCCATGCTGCCTGGAGTCCCTAGGGACAGCTCTGTCCGCCATTAGGGATTTTTTCCCCCAAGAACTCCTGTAACATTTTGCAAACCCCCAGAGGTTCACAAACCTGAGTTTGGGAACCACTGCTTAAGATTAAGTTTCTGCAGAATTATACATGAATCTTAAATATATTTGTTCCTTGTTTACTTGATGTAGTAGCTAATACTTATGTAGAATATAAAAGGTTGAATTTTATGGACATTTTTAGTTGAGGGAAAAGATGCTCCATTCCTCTTTGAATACTTGCGATCTCTGTAATTGTCTCCTACTTCAGAGGGCATAAATCCAGGAATGGTCATTCTTTCTTGTAATCATTTTATAAATAGCTTTATTTCATCACCTGCAACCCTGTGACTCACTCACATTTTAGAAGTTGTTAAAGATTTGGTTTTATGTAGCCAGTTTACTAGAAATAGTTGAAGTTTCCTGTATTTGTATTGATGAGTATATATGCTGATCTATTATGGTGCATTATACAAACTGCTCTAAATGTGTTATGCAACTTGTGTCCTAGCATTGGTGGTTTAATAATCAAGGATCAACACGTTTACATCTTGTGTGCTGACTTTTTAAACAAACTTTTTTAAAGTGTACCATTGTCCTTTGAAATTTTTAAATTGTGAGCAAAATGTCCCTTTTTCCAAAACAATTGCAGTATTCAGAGCAAACCCCTTCTTATTTACTTGTGAAAAATTGGTGTAGGTCACTTTCTAACTTGTATTCAGTCTAGCACAAGCCTTTATTTCCTCCCTTTCTTTCCTCCTTCCCCTTTCTCCCCAAAACAATTAAAACAAGGAAAAAAAAGTAGCAAAATAGCTCATTCAGAACTGATGTTGAGTATTGTCCAATACTCACAATCTTGCATATGATAATGAGTTTCCATATACACCTCTACCCCAATATAATGTGACCCGGTATAACATGAATTCAGATATAATGTGATAAAGCACTGCTCCAGGGAGCGGTGCTGCGCACTCCGTTGGATCAAAGCAAGTTCTATATAACGCGGTTTCACCTAAAACGCAGCAAGATTTTTTGGCTCCCGAGGACAGCATTATGTAGGGGTAGAGGTGTAGTTACAGTGATAACTTTGTGAGACAATTCTCTGGCTTAATTGGTGGGGAAGTGAAAGAAGAATCCATTTGTGTTGCCAGAAGTATAACATGAGGCTCTCTTTTATTGTTACAGCATAACATTAAATGTTTCCTTTTAGTAAATCAGAAAATAGATTCTAAATAAGAGATGAACAATATTTAAAAATTGTTTATTAGAGCATGTATTTTATCATCGAGGAAGTCTGAATTGCACAGATCCCTCAATTTTTGTGCAAGATGGAAAATGTAGTAAGCTGTTCTAAATATAGAATTTCAAATTCTGTTACAAAGTACCAAACACAATAATTTTTCACTGAAAGTCATGCCAGCAAGCTACAGAATTATAGTATCACATAGTAGAAATATATGGAAAATCCCACGTTATATTTATTTCCCAGGGTAGTGAAACCACTTGTACTTTGACGCTAATATAAGACACAAGTTAGAAATAATCCTTTCTGATAGTATTTTAGGACACCAATACAAATTTTAGGACACTAATACAATGAAGCATAAAAAATACTTTTATATAGACAGCTTGTGGAGTTGATTTGTTTGCATGGATCTTGTAGTATTGGTTGAATTTAAATCAAAATGCTTCATAGCAGCTGGATGATAGGAAGCAATTTTCTTGTACATTTTAAAGGCATGGATTATTTTAGAAAAGATTTACCATAAAACACTTGCCTACTCATTTGCGTTGTAATAATTTTGAACGTCTTTCCAGCACACACACATTTTATAGCAATGCTGATATCTCAGCTGAGCACCAGGAAAACTGCAAAAGATTTAGGCATATTTATGTGCTGTTCTTATTTTCTATAATAAAATGTAGCACTTCTGTAAATCCAGTTAATATTGTAAACTACGTAATATATTTATCTGATGTTTATCTAATATGTCAAACAACAATGGTATATTTGTTGGCACTGAATTTACAATCAGTCTCCTTAGTCACAACTTGTACTGGTTTAATGGTGTGGCTTGTGCTATTGATACTGTCATAGTGGGTATATTTGAAACCTTGAATGAAAGTAGTGCCTCTAATCCCTCACTTTTAATAGCCCTGAACACCAGATGTAGTCAACACACTGCTGCATCAATGCACCCCAGTCGTCACCTGCAGCAGCCCTGCTGTTGCATTCTCTAGCATTTTTACTTGATGTATAAATGTGCTAAATTAATATCATCGATTTGAGTCTGAGACTTTGGTTTAATAGCTAAAGTGGTGAAATCTGTGTTCTGTTCCTGGCACTGCCATTGACCTACTGTATACCTTCGAAAATCCTCCATTTTTGGTTCAGTTTTCCCATTTGTCAAATGTGTGCAATAATACTTACCTAGTCCTTAGGGTAGTGAAGCAAATATTCATCCCCTTAATATTATATGTGAAGTCACTGGATCTGACTGCGTAATAAGAGGAGCAGAATTTATCCAAAGATTTGACAAGCGTTCAGAGGTCGTTGGATGGAAGATGAATTTTGGATATTTACACAAATAAGTGACTTAACTTTCAATTGTGACTGCTCTTAGAGGTGAACATGGCTCATATTCCATACTAATTCACTGCGTAGTTTAGCCTCACAGTCCTGCTGCAGTTCTGTTGTTATTTCCACTTTGTAAATTTTTTGTCTATCTCAGTGTTAAAAATTAATTTTGGGCAGACTTTGTCTTCTGGTTTCTTAGTGTGGGAGCACATTTTTAGCAGTCTTTAAACTAGAAGGAATTATGTTTGAATAGTTTCAGAGTAGCAGCCGTGTTAGTCTGTATCTGCAGAAAAAATAGGAGTACTTGTGGCACCTTAGAGACTAACACATTTATTTGAGTGTAAGCTTTTGTGGGCTACAGCCCACTTCATTGGATGCATGCAGTGGAAAATACAGTAGGAAGAACAATGGTGCGGGGGGGGGGGGGGGTAAAACTATTTCCCCATGTTTATTCCCCCCCCCGTCCCCCCACACACACACTGTTCCTCACACCTTCTTGTCAACTGCTGCAAATGGACCATTTTGATTACCACTACAAAAAGTTTTTTTCTCTCCTGCTGGTAATAGCTCACCTTAACTAATCACTCTCGTTAGAGTGTGTATGGTAACATCCATTGTTTCATGTTCTCTGTGTGTGTATGTGTGTGTTTATATATATGTACAATCTTCCTACTGTATTTTTTACTGC
Source organism: Gopherus evgoodei (assembly GCF_007399415.2). Lineage (NCBI taxonomy): Eukaryota > Metazoa > Chordata > Testudines > Testudinidae > Gopherus > Gopherus evgoodei. The sequence continues at coordinate 279,454,014 of NC_044323.1, read as the reverse complement.
ATGCATTCGATGAAGTGGACTGTAGCACATGAAAGCTTATGCTCAAATAAATGTGTTAGTCTCTAAGGTGCCACAAGTACTCTTGTTCTTTTTGTTTGAATAGTGTTATACGAAATGTTTGAAAATTCAAACCTTTGCTTAGAGTTGTAATATTCAAATATAAGTAGGGACATCTCTTTGAAATTTAAACCTTGAAAATTAAACAGTTCCTACTTAGAATGAGTTAGAAAAAAAAAAAAACAAGTAAAATCTTCATATGCTGTTAGTTCCCAGGCAATGCAGCTACTTTCCATGTGTTCAATAGCAAGTTATGTGAGACATAAGCATGATGTCCTGTTGATGCACTCCTGCAGTTGAGCTTAACCACATGCTCAGTAGTATGCTATGATGTCAGATGTTTTCTTGGTGGTTAGTTTGTCTGGTGTGGTGTGCTTAAAGCAGAGTTTGCCAAACTGTGGCTCATGACCCTGTGATTGCAGGTGGACAGAAAAATATCTCCCTGGCTTTCAATTCTTGAGTCCTAGCTCCACCTTGCTATTTCCTTCAGTGGTTTTGCTCCTGTCTTTATGGCCAGGTGAAAGCCCTTCAGCTTGGACTGTTGGCTGGCTCATCTAGCTTTCCTATCCCATCCATCACCATCATCCCCTCCCTGCCCCTTTTCATATCTGTCTGCCTTATGGAATAGAGAGCAGCTAGGTTGGGCAGAGAAGAGGCTGAGCTGGCAGTGAGGAGATTCAGCCACCTGGATTATCCCCCGAACCTGATTCTTGCTCATCCCCCTCCCCATAATGAGTCAGGTCATAGAAGGCGCTGGGGAGAAGCAGTGCTTGAAGCAAGGAGAAACAGTGAGACTCTTGAGATTTTTGCCCTAACTTTTCATTCAGACTGCTCCACTATTGATAAATGTTTAAACATTGGATCATTTTAAACAGCAGATGTTCAAATTAGACTCAACTGAACTATTTTTAGTTTTTTTAGTTAGTTTTTTTTTGTAGTTTATTCTCCTTTAAATTCCAAATAATAAGTGCTCCTTTTTGTTCTAAATTGTTGCAATACATTTGAAAAAACACCACACCCATGCAGTGTCTAAAAGTAAGTTTTTTCTTTAAAAACAAAGTAGCATTTGTATTGCTACAGGAGATATCCTAGTGATCTAAGCTTCAGATTCGGAATAACTAGACTCCTTGGAAGCACATAATTATATTTCAGTGCAGCGATTTTAAACTATTCATCTTTTCACAGTAGACTGAGTACCATGCAATTTACCATTTTGAGCATATTTGGGATGGAAATAAAATAGAGCTCCTGTTTGTGCGTTCAGGGTTTCATGACACTGCTCATAAGAGTAAATCATTGTCTTGTGTCCTTGGCCATAATTTTCCTACTTCACTATTGTGCAGTGTCATGTTTATGGTTGCCAACATATGTCCCATACTTAACACAGTGAAGTGCAGTGATGTCTGGGTTTTTTTGGTAGCACTTTGAGGAACCTTAAGAATGAATAATACTCAGTTTCTGTTTTTCTAATAAAGGTGTGCTTTTGGGAATAGTACATAGGAGTAGAATTAAATAAGGTATTTAACTACAAGTCATAATTTGGGTTATACCTTAAGCAGCTATTTTCATATTTGGAATTGACTCCATTTAGTTTAACTGTATAAATTTGGATATGTTCATCTAGAACTGGGCATAATTAGCACTTGGTATTTTTCTGAATACCAGTAAAAATAAAAAAATTCTGATATCGAAGTATGATTTGTCAGGCTTATTTTGGTAGCAATCAGAGACTTCTAGCTTCCCCACAGTGTGCGTTTAACTTTCTTTCTTGGGTGGCAGGACTTTGCTATGAGTACTTTTATTCTACATTCTGATTGGCCTCTGGCATTGTCCTTCCCCTCCACTCTTTATGCACCTCCAGTTTGACTCACTTTCTCCCCCATATCAGAATATTTCTGGTCTTCCACAGATGGCTTTTAACTTTTTAGTTATATTAAAAGCCACTTGAGGCTTCGCAATAAAACATACTGCCTGAATAGTCCATGCTGTAAGATAGACTTGATGGAAATTCTTTTTCAGACTTTTATAACAGCTAAGCATTTCAAAAGATTAAATTCTAATTCAATGCACTCTTTTTGCTGTTCTTCAATGCTACAAACAGTCAGGTCTAAAAGTAATAAAAAGAAAAAACTGGAAATGCTTTGATTTTGGCATTGTTTTCTGTAGGTGGATTTAACGTCTCATAGAGTCAGAGAGTTTATGCCAGAAGAGACCACTACATCAGCTTGTCTATCACATGCCACCAGTACCACCCACTACCTGAATATTAAACCCAACAACCAAACTTAGGCCAAAATATTACATTGCACAGGAGACTAGACAGTTATGTGCCCAGGCAGAGAATAGGAGGGACTGACGTACACCAGTGTCCAAGGCCCCTGCAATGGAAGGGAAATGGGTGAGATATACCCAGATAATCCTGGGTATAGCTCATTTAATCTCAACTCTTTTCTCTTTGTGCTATGTGTTTTGTTAGTGGAGGCAAGGTTAAACAAGTGCACCTTGCATTTGGATCAGGAAGTGGTAATGCTTATGGGTCTCAGATCCTGTGGGACTTGCTTCCACAATGTTGGCTTGGCTCCCAAGAATGCTGTGTGTCCTGTGGGGCAGTGGGCAGTTCCAATGTGCCTGATGAGCCAAGTTGTTGACCAGGGTCCTCTCTCTGTACCTTTTAGGCAATTATTTTTTAGATCGTCCTATCCCAGATCATAAAGTACTTTTTTTTTTCCTCCTTCCCTCTCCATCTAAGAGTAATGACTAAAGGCTTGTCTACACACAAATTTTGTACCGATTTAACTGTATCTGTTTGGAAACTGATTACAGTTAAAATTTATGCCACCCTTATTGTGGATACATGTGTAAGGTGCTTATTAAGTCAGATATAGTTAAACTGGTACAAAAACTGTGTAGAAAAGCCTTAAGGTGCCGCCTCCTTGGCCTTCTCTCTCTGTCTTGTGCTCTCTCATCCTACTATGCCACAAAGCCCATGCTGCTTTGTTCACATTTTAAATACCCTGCTGGAAATAACCCTGAGGGCTATAGAGTAAAATCTAGTTATCCCGATCTTTGTATTAAACAATGAGATTGTAAGCTCTTTGAGACAGGGACTCTTTTCATTGTGTGTGTTCAGTTCCTTGTCTTGTGGGGCTCTAATTACTCATTGGGGCCTCTAGAAGTGAAGAGTTCTTTAAAAATTGGAACTGGTATGAAGCCTCTTAACCCTTCTCTGTCATTCATATTTTGTAGTTTCCCATCATTCAAGTACTAATACTGTTTATTAAGGGATTAATTGACTCATTAAAATTGAGAATACCATCTCTTTTGCATGTTCCTGGGAAATAAATAAATGTTTGTACAGATCAGCCACAGAACTACTGAATCACTTAGTTGGGATGCAGGATCACGTCATAAATGGAATTTAGCAGCAGAACATCAAAGGAAGCTCCTGTGTTAGAAAAAAACGCTAATCCAGGTAGTCACAAGGGAATTATTGCAGTTGATATCTATTTTACATGTATCATTTACATTATCCATGTATAGTACTCTTATTCTGGGAGTAAGTACACAGGTAATGCTTATCTGAGGAAGAGAAATATTAATGGGAACTCTTCTAAATCCTTTTGTTTAATTACAACAATAGTTAGTGCTAAATCACTCCATGTACAGGCTCCTTTGACAGTTCAGAAGCAATATTGAAAGGTGAGGCCTTATATTAAAAGGCACCCCCATATATATGTACATTTATAGTTAAGATTTTTGATTGCATGTAAAATTTTTCTCTGAATAGTATAGCAATATGACTTAAAATATCCCATGATAAAGAGATTTGTTCTGAAATTAGGCCACCATTTGTTGATCTTTAAGCAAGGTTCCAGGTAGGGATGTAAAAGTGTAACTGGTTAACCGATAAGCTTAATGCTTATTGGTTTCTGCTAATGATTAAACTCTGCCTGGGGTCCTGGCTGCCAGCACTTCCCGGCACCCCAGAGGCTGGCCTTCCCCCCACCTGGCACCCTGCTAGCTGGCTCTGCACCCTGGTGGTGGCTGTGCAGCTGGGGTCCCAGCTGCCACTGCACGTGGGACTCTGCTGGCACGCCTGGCTGCCGGGCACACCAGGAGGGATCCCCAGGCACAGGGCTAGCAGTGGAGCTCCATGTAAAACATGGGGGTGCTGCAGCACCCTACCCCCCTAGTTCCCCAGTTAAACATTTAACCAACAGAATTTTAATCGGTTACACAGTTATTGCTTTTACACGTTATTTACATCCCTAGTTCCAGGTGTGCTTTCTACTAGTATGTGTGGTGTACATGCTGCTGGAAATAGTATATCATAATGCAAACAATTTACCTTGCCATCAGATGCATAGAAGATTTATCTTTGTCCTTCTGCAGACTTTCTTCCCTCTTGTAGTAAAACAGTCATTTTAACCTGAGACTTCCTGTAGTACTGTGTTCCAGAATCTCTCTCTTCCCTAGGGGTCTTGGTCACTTTTTTCTGGTGAACTTCTAATTACTCCATTCTTAGCATTTTTATAGCTTTTTGTGTTTTTAAGAAGTAATTTTGATACTGTTGCTCCTTTTGACTGAGTAGCTAATCAAAGTTCAGAGATTTGGAGGTGTTCCAGGTGGTGGTAGAAATTGATGGAGTCTGGAGTTTCCTTGATGCAATCTTATTTATTTACAAGGAATGTACAAAGTCCTGTGTCTCTGAACACAAAAGGAACCAAAATCAAAAGGGGCAGTTTCTTAGCTTCCAGCCCTCCAAGCTTCCTTAGTCAAGACTAGACCCAAAAGCATGCTCCCTAGCTTTACTCCTACATACACTTAATCAAAACAATACTCAGCCCAAAAGCTCCTGGGTGGATTCATGCACACTTTTTGTCGAGGTGGGGGGGGGTGTCATGTTTACAGTTATGTTACATTTGAACCCACCATTCAGTTATCAAGAAGGTTTCACCCAGTTCATAAAAATGTTGTACTTTTCTGTAATGCAACAAATGTTTGAGTCTCCTTCAAATTTTATAGCAAATCTGGTAGCTTTTTTGGCTTCAGAGTAAGTATGGCAATTTTCAAGCCGAAGTTACTGGGCGGTGAGTAGCTAAAAGGACCCTGTAACAGAGATTAGTTAATAAGCCCTGTTGCTTTTTCATAATAAGCTCTATGCAGGTTTATGGTTCCTTTATCCTCTAGGGGCCGGACTTCAAAGATGTGACATACAGAGTTCTGCTCCTAGACTCATAGTTTATGCAGATACATAGGATAATTGTGTGTGGTGCTAATAACTGTGTGTGCTAATAACCATAGTTATTCAGCTATTGAACTCTTCATATCAAATCTTACTTTTTTTAATATGCCAAAGGGTTTATATAGGTAAATGTATTAACTTTCTAATCTCAAAACTAGGGGACGTGGACTAAAATTAAAGGAAGCTCTTTTTCTGCAAATCCACTAACACAGTGCTCCTCTACCTTTTTCCATATTGGGATCCCATTTTCTGTATAGGAACTACTCTGAGTCCCCCTTATTCCTCTAGACTAGACTGCTCCCATTTACCGATGTGGAAAGGTTAGGGTGGCCATATTGCTCAAGTTGAGAAAACACACATCACATCTTTGGAGAGAAGCATTTAAGCTGATCAATGACGTGTTCATCAAGGAAAGTCTTTGCATGATATCTGAGTTTAAACAAGGGATTATTTTTTTTTCCATTTCAAAGCCAGCAAGCTTTGATGTAGTAGAGAGGTTGCTGAATTCACACAAAATAGTGAAGAGGCATGTCTTGATGCTTTTACTTCAATTTACAACTTTAGTAGCGTATCAGGTATCTCTTTCAATTTCAGTAGAATCTTCTTTACATCTGAAGCTTCCTGCTGAATTGAACATGTCCTATTGGCTTACAGTACAGTAAACTGGATTCCAGTCAGGTAGCTGTTTTCCTGGCATAGCTTGGACATTATCAAATAGTAGAGCACTGATGCCAGTCCAACCCAACTGCAAGGACTGATTGTTGGTAAACTGTAAATATTTTCTTTTTCTCATGTAGCACATCTTATCAGTGGACATTAAAATGAGAAGTCCTAATGTATGGATACTTCCCATTCAGGCTGAGCTAATGTTTGGCTAATGTTAAAAGTTGGGCAAAAGACACGTCTGTAGTTTCATCTATATTGAAAATTACTGGTTCTCCTGTACTCTCCATGTACTTCATCCATGTCATAAATTCATTAACTAAATGTGTCATCAGATACAGAAATGGCTTTGACTTGATTGGCAGGAGCAGTTCCCAGTATAACTTTAATGACCTTTCAAACACAAGGCACAATCAGTATTTTCCTCAGCTGAGGTCTGTCATCTTTTACTATTTGCAGTGATACCATGTCTGATGCTCAGAGAGTTCTTATGTTTACAGATTTGCCATTTATAGTAAGTCTCCTGATTTTTGTGAACCCACAGGCTGTTTGAGGAATTCCATAGTTTTATTTTGTTAAAGGAGGATGGTGTACCCCAAATGGTTCACTGCTTCCTCCTCCTAATAGCTATATGCGCTCCCTAGAATCCTTTGTCAACTGTTGTTGCAACTCCATTGAAGTGCTGTAGAAGCTGTCTAGCATTCTAGTTCATGCTTTGGTCTGAATGGGAAGTCAGGCTGCAAGAAACACATCAATAAGAAGGAAGAATGATAGGAAAGGGAAGGTCATCATAATTTCCCTGCTGTGTGTTGGGCATTTGACTGGTCCAAAAATAATCGGTCAATTGACTGGTCAAATATGGTCAAATATTTTAAACCATTAATTTATTATAACAGTAACAAAAAAGAGTAGGAATTTAGGGTCTCTAGTTGGCTTGGCCGTAGAAACTTATGCCTAATTACAAAATGTTAGGTTAGCAGTTAAATGTGAATGCTATTCAAGACCGAAGAGTTACAAAAGAAAAATGAAATTAAACAGAGATAAAAAACGTAGGAACTATAAAAGAAACCAGGCATTTTTAAATGTACATATTATACTAGGTAAGTGGTGGGCCAGTTCTTCCAGCATCTTGTTTTTCATTATCAACTCTTTATCTGATTCAACTGCTATGTCTATATCAATGTCAACGTCATCAGTATCTCCTTGTTCTTCATCAGATGAATACTGAGTTAAATCTTCGTAGATTGTGATACATGCTCACCAGTTTCCCAGCAGTTTCCCAGCAGTGGAGGTCTTCAATCTATTTGGGTTTTTGAATGGATGGTTCCCAAACCAACCAGTTTCGTTCTGCACATGCAGTTGAACACTGAAGTGTTAAAAAGAATTTCTGCCACTGTAGTTAAAGAGCAAGGAGGACACAACCCTTTCCAGCGTGATGTAGGAGCAAACTGTTTTGATTCAACTGCTGGGATTGCATTTCAAATTGTTTTAATGACTTTTTGCGTTATAATTTGCTACTTCGATCAGAATTGCTTGTTTGTATTTCCTTTAAATTGGCAAAAGCCACCACGAGGTCACAGTGTGAATTAAATACATCATCAGAAAGGTCTTGACCCTGAAAATGTGCTCCAGAAGGTAGGCAACATTGTGTGTTGGAGTGATCACTTGATTTTTCTGTGATATTATTCTGTTGTCATTTTTTCTTTAGCTTTTGTAAGTGGACTGTATTCAGTATTCTCACAAATACGTTTCTTGACATTCAAGAACTCCTCCTTGGCATCAGACAGTGTATAATTATCATTATCCATATTCTGAATGGACTGAGCTTATGGGTTCAAGCAGTGAAGTGAATTTTGAGTTTTGCATCCAAGAGATACTGTCGTCAAGAATGTAAGTGTGGATACTCGTGGGCGTAACCCAGCCAATCGATGATGAAAAATGGCTTCTCGTATGTTTTGTTTTTGAGAATCTTGACAATGCTTTTCACTTTTGACACATGAAGAGAAAGTTGTCAGATCTTTAACATCACTAGTGAAAAGCTGCGTTATCTGGGCAGCACATCCATAACACACAAGGTCTGGAGACTGATTTATTAACAGAGCCAGGCAGCTTTCATGTTAGCTGCATTGTCAGTCACAACTGAAATTACCTTCAATGGACCAGTTCTCTGATTACATTTTTTAATTGGCCAGAAATATATTGAGCCATGTGGTGAAACTCAGTTGTGCATTGATTGTGGAATTACCCCCATGAAGTTGCTTACATTCTCATTGTGAATGTTGCACCATCCATCAGACACTAAAGACGCATGAGGAGCTTGTGCAGTAAGAACACCAACTCTTTTTCACATTGTCCATTTTGGGATTCAGAAGACTTCCTGCAACCATTTCCTACTTGACACTTTGTAAATTGGATACGACTTATGAAAAAATTCTAGCATATAAGGATTTTCAGCCATATGACATTATGTATTGCTAGCATGAATAGCTCTAACAAACATACAGTCAGGTTTGTTTTTCTGGTCATTGGACATTCTGTTAAAAAATGCCAATTTGATGAACATCTGAAGACTTTTCTGGATTAGGAGTGTTTGATGCTATAGCAGATGAAATAGTAAAATTTGTATTAAAAAATGAAAAACTGCAATTAGCTTTACTTTAATTGTCTCTCATATTACTGTCTTCATCAAATACTACATGCATTCAGATGCTGCTGCCAGAAGTGAAGTGGGAAATGTACAGAAGAAGAAAAATTTTGTTGCAGACGTATGACTGGACACACACATCACAAAAATTCAACAAGTGTTTCTCCATTCTGTCTTCACGTGTCTCATACTTAGGAGAATAGAATGTGCACTTAGCTTTAACAGTTTTTCCATGTCTAGTAAAAAAACAAACACAAAAAAACAACAATGTACAAATTATTTAGGCTTTCTTGGATTCTGTATAATTCATTCACTGTTGTTAATGTCTCACCACTTCTGGAATGCTCTCTAGATTATGAAGTATCTCTTCTATTTCAGTCAACCAGTAGCCATTCAGTTCTGTTTCTAACTGGTGCTATCACGGAAGACTCCAACCAATCGGTGTTTTAGGACATGCTGCCCCTTCTTTCCAGGACTCCTATAGACTTCTAGATAACATGGAGAGAGGGAAGCAGACAGCCCTGTAGCAAACCAATGGACTCATAAGCAAGAGGAAGAGGAACAGAATAGAAAGGGAGGTTCCTCTACCAAGATGTGATGTCATACTCCTCTCATTAGCATAGAACTTTTCATATTATCAGTAATGGTTGGCTGAGGATATGTGTCATGACTGGGACAAGGGTGGTCAGATCTGGTGGTTGGGACAAGAGTTGGGATGCAGGTTGAGTTGGGTACTGGTAGATCAGAGTCTGAGACAGGCCAGAGAGTGAACTGAGAATCAGGTGTCTGGAGGCATGCAGGGTCAGGTTACCAGGAGATTGGGATCAGGCGCCGGGTTACAGACAGCAATTGAAGAGCAAAGATGAGGACAAACCAGGGCCAGAAACTGGAGACTAGGGTCAATCACAACCAAGAATCTGGAGCAGAGACAGGCAGGCAGTCTGTGTTGTTGCTCAGGCATCTACCCTTCATAGCTTCCTTGTTTAAGTACTGGTATTGGCCACTCAGAGGCCATGAGAGGCCACCACTCAGGTCCTGCTGGCCTGTACCTCCTGCCAAGCTCAGCCTCACAGGGTCCTCCCATAGAAGCTCAGCTTGAGCCTCCTATGGTGATGCGGAGGCATCAGCAGCTGAGAAACCCTCGGTCCAGCCCTGCAGGTTCTAAGGATAAGTGGGCGAGAGGGAGGTTATAAATGGGATATTCATTGAGGGAGGGAGTGGTAGGTTTTTTTTACATGAGCATTTAATGTGGGCTGTCCGCTTTGAAAGTGCGGGGAAGATGCTGGGGCAATTAAAAGCTGTGATACTTTTGTTTAAGGAAGAGGCTTAATGTCTGAACATTTTTCTCCTCTTTGTGTTGGAAGAGAGGGTTAATGACTTTGAACTCTCCTCTCCTCCCACTCCCTTCTGAGTTAGTTTCTTTGGGGCAGGAAGCATGTCTTTTTTAAATTGTTTACTGTGCTTTGAAAACTGCCAAGTACATGAATGATATAAAAATACATAATACATAATGTGTGTGTTCTAGAAGATTTAATGACACATCTAGAAGATGCTCAGCTTACAGTTGGTTCACCTTTTTCCCAACAGGTGGCATTAGCATATAGTAAAGGGTATTGATCGAGATATTTAAGTAGGCTTGGTAACAGATGGCACCATGGTACAATCAAAAAAGATAGGCCACTGCCTACATCTGGACATTCTTACAGTAGTATTTGACAGGTGGTCAAATAGGGCGCTAGTTACTGGGCAGATGACATTATTTGACCTGTCAGCTGACCGGCTTGCCAAGCCTAGCCTTGATGCCAGGCTCCATGGAATAGGGTAGGGCACATGCACAATAGTCCAATGTATTTAACCCTTGAGCAGAAAACTGGAGAGCAAGAAGCAGCTGCAGGCAGGTCCCAGCAGAGCAGGGAGACTAAACAGAATGTTAGGTGCTTGGCTGCTTCAAACTGGGAAATGCTATGGCAAAAGTTCTGATTTTATGTGATACTGGAAAAATGCCAAATCCCATTGTTGTAGATTTGTGTAGTCCACAGGGCTCTGGCTGAAACAATTCAGGCAGTTCACATGTCTTGGGTATTATTTCAGGTTGTCCATAGAGTCAGACAGGCATCACTGCTTTGGTTTATGCTCATTCATGGTTCGAGGTTATGTCTGTGACTATGAAGACCATAAACATTTTTTTTAAAGAAAGCATAAAAAAGAGAGGAAAGGTAGGGTTGTCATGAGCTCTCAAAACCACTGTGTGACCTCCAGACTGAGAATCAGTGGAAGAAGCAGCTAATTTTGGTATTATTTGTAAGAAAGAGGGCAGCAGCCAGTCAGTAGAGGAGAAAGTAGGTGCTACTCACTCACAAAGAGTCCCCAGTCAGGAATCGGGGCTCTAATGTACTAAACACTGCCTATGTGTACACATGTGCACGCGCACAAAAGTAGTCTGAGATCATTAGTATCTGATATGGGTACTGCCGGGCCGGGGGCTAACTGGGGTTCCTCTTTCTCCCTCCAACCCTGTCTCTCCTGGTGCTACAGTACCTGCTGAGTGTTCTTGTTTGGTACTGTTATCAGTAGAAAATATTGCAGATTCTAGCTTGGAATCTGCGCTGGATTCAGTGGATTTCCCTGCTTTCTTTTGAGGCATGCTGTTAACATATTTTAGTAGTGTTTCTTTTTTATATTAACCCTAAAATGTTCGATAGTTGATGAAAATAACATATAGCACAGACTAGAGCTGTTCAGGAGCCGTATAGCCTTCCTCACTGCACAGATGTAACCCTTTGATGTATTTATCACGGGTGCAGACTCCTAAAAGAAGCATGTTCTGAGCACTGGAGCCAGACCTTCTGATCTTCTATTTTCAGAAGAGTCTCATGATACTTAGTGTCTTTTAAAGCTTCTCAGTCTCCTACAGTATTTGAAAACTTTTGCCTTTATTTGTATTGAGAGCCTAGATGTAATGATGGCATATATGTACTAATGACTAAATTAAAGCTAGCAAACTCCTCTAAAAACAAATTTTGAATCCAAGTTGCAAAATAATCAGAACTGCTTGGTCTATTCTGATATCTGTCAGTGAAACGAACTAGCATATGGTACTGAGCCCTTGGTTAAAAAACCCCCACACTTGTAAAAGGTCTCAGTACTGTTCACCGCTGGTGTTCTATATGTTCAGCAGTTTCAAAAGAGAACAGTACGGTGGATCAAACAGATATATATTCTTTTTATAAAGCTAGGTACTGTGTATTAAACGTCTTAAACGTAGGCTTTTATAACCATTTAATATTTATTAAAATGCTTTATAAAATCTAGATACAGAAAATGTTATTTCATAATGTATGTTTGTTTGTTTTTTTTACAGACGGGGGCCAAAAACAGAGAGCAGCACTGGCTGTAGGTAAGAATTATAACTTATCTATCACTGTGTAAGTCCATTGGTGGGGAGAGAATTGGCCAAGGGAACTAAAACTATAAGCTTTTAAAAGATAGCAAATGGAAGAAAATTGTTAAGCTAGCATTAATCGTATCTTGAAGGAAAAGCTCCAGCTGGCTACTTTAATTTTAGAAATGTACAAAGCTCATTGGGAATTGCTTAGATTTTCAACTAGAAAGGAATGCCTGAAGCTTATTCATGGTTGTTTGCAGTGCCATCTATTGCAACCATGTTGGTCGCAGGGCAGATGAAAGAATATCTTTTATTGGGCCAATTTCTGATGGTGGAAGATACAAGCTTTTGAGCTTCTTATCTTCCACCATCAGAAGCTGGTCCAATAAAAGATATTACCACACCTACCTTTTTTCTCTCACTTCTTTATTCATTGTCTTACTTTTAACCTTCAGAAGGTAGGACAGAGAGTGTATAAATATGCTTGATCTACTAATTTTTTTCATTGAGATTCACTTTATACAGTATCTTGCCAGGGAGAAAACAGATAAAGGAGTCTTTTGCTTCTGCGTTGCTCCTTCAACATCATAACAGTCTTCAACTTAATTAACTGTGAAGGAATAAGAAGATAACTTGAAGAAAGCTCATCGAAATGGCTTTCATTTAAAGAAACATGGGCTCTGAGCATGTAAATCATTGATAGCCTTTAAAAATGATAATGACCTTCAAGGGCAGTGTTTCTTAAACTCTTTGGAAGACCTACACAAAGAGAAAACTAATTGCTTCAGATCTTTGCTACACACTAAAGATGCTTAATGTGGCTACAGTTGCATCTGCTTTAGGATCTTTCCTAAACCAGATGGTTTACCTTCAAAACAAGCAACATCTTCTACCACCTTTTTTAAGATTCTGTGAAATGAGAAAGGGGTGTGCAGTATAAATACCCTATCTTTTAGCTTTTTGTCTTGCAGTCATATAAGGTAGCACATAGAGCATCATTGTATCGTACCTCCATGTTTATATGGTGTTGTGCCAACAGTGCTGGCTGTCTCTTAGCTAGAGATGCTGAAGAAGATACCACTGGCACCACACAGAAGAAAAATGAACCTTACATCTTAGTTTTGATGCATCATCAAGAAAGCGTTTGAATCAAGGGGAAAAATTACCTGCATCTGTCCTGTCTGATTAGCGTTGGGAGTAGCATCAAGAAGTCTCTTCATTGGCAATGAAGCTAACCCTCTTATTTAAGGAATAAGAATATAGGGGGATAGGAACATATTTTATGAGATTGTTCTATATAGAGAAGTGTGGCACTGAGGAATGTAGGTCATTTTCCCAATGTCACATGGGAAGTCTGTGGCAAAGCTGGGAATTGCCTCAATTGCCTGGGTCCTGGTCCAGTGCCTGAAGCATAAATCCATCTTTCCTTTCCATTCTTCAGCTTCGGTTAAGAGTTGTTACTAGTAACATTGTAAAAACAGAGTCACTAGTGAACTAATTGATTGGTACGCAGTGTAATATAGTAATGGTGAGGAATTTAACTGATTTTTAGTTAATTGCTTATTTCAAATGTTAAGTGTTCATCTCAGTTCCTGGGAGACTTCAGTTCAGTAATATGTGACCATGCAAGTAACGGAGTGTTCTCACCTCATATTTGGTAACTCCTCGATGCCTAGCTTCCAGCTCTTCTTTTTTTTTCGGTTGTTGACTTTTATAGTCTCTTCTCCCTTTGATGGAAAAGAGCTTTTTATGTATATACATCAAAAGGTGGTTAAACCTTTTTGTGTCTGCATACTTGTCTCATGTTTTTTTACAAGAAAGTGTGATATATCACGGATCCCTCTAAATCTAATTTTAAGTACTTTGTAGTAAGATTCCTGGCAGTTCTGATATTGGCTGTCTCCTCATTAAAAATCAGATATCCAAAGCAGGGAATATTTTCATAGTCTACAAGATCACAAGTAAGTGGAATTTAGGATTATGAGGAAATAGTAATGTATGTAGGTCAAGAGAACTTGTTCAATATTTGCTTTAGAATGTATACAGGGAGACATGAAGTCTTTTACAGAGGAAGAGTGTAAACTGCCCCCGTGGTAGTGACTTGGCACCGTTCAAGAACCAGACTCCTAGTAAGTGAGCTGCCATACCAAATAAAGAACAAAACCTCTCACAATATAATGTTCCAGGCCAATTCCTATAGTATTAGCCAATAACTATGTTCTTGTCAACTGAAGATAAGCAAGTGAAAGTGCCTATACTTGTTCTCGGCGATTATGATAGTGGGGAAAAACATGGCCTATGCAAGATCTAAATGTGAACATAAATTGGCTTCCTGAGAGTCGAAAGTATAAATATGAAAGTCCAAGTGTTAAAAATCTTTAGTGTTTTCATTTAATTCTACTCTTTTTCAAAGCTTTCATATATTTTAATCAATAAAACACTGGTTTCTTTTGAAGATATAGTCTTTCTTTTAGAGCTGCAACCCAAATTTAAAAAGTGAAGCACTGTTGGGCCAACATTGTAAAGGATGGCTGTTATCCTTCTAGCTTTGGCCCTATTTTATGGATGCAAAAAGTATGATCCTCAAAATCCTCATACTGAGTCCCCCAGAGATTTGTGGCAGCTATTTTAGTATTTGAAAATCTCCAATTTTGACTTTGGGAATGGAAGCAATATCATTCCAGGAGCCAAACGTAACCTGCTGCCTCTATCAACAGTTAACACAGCTGGAATCTATCATGATGTATTGACTCAGTCTCATCCAAATTCTGCCAAACAAATAGGACTGCACTTAGTAAGTATGCTGGAAATGGAGACCCCATACAGGTTAATCTGATGGACTTCCAATACCAAAATTGAACCACGCCTTTTCAGGTTCTTGGCTCTGAAGGCTACAGGATCTGAAGTGCTCTCTTGTCCTTGGAGCTGGCCTGTGTATTTCCTAGTTAACTCTCATAGGCTGATAGTTAAATGTATAGAAACACAACTTTATATCTTTCAAATACTGAGTGTATCTTCTTTATTGGCTGATATGCAAAACAAAATTTAGGACTAGGAGCTAGAATATGGAAATGAGGTATTTACATAATTAAATAGGTGGTTATCGATAATTATCACAGTCATGACTATTTTGATCTGTGATGGTTGATGGTTGGTTAAAGTGAACTAAAGGTTTTCATTTATTTTGAAGAATCTTCTCCTGTTTTTGCTTTAGTTTTATCTAATACTTTTTCTCTAGCTACAGTGCATAGAAACAACACATGGTTTGCAGATTGCAGGATTAGTGAGGCATTGTGGACAGAAACCTTCATGTACTTTCCACTGTTCCAATAACAATTTTTTTAACTGAGGCAATATGAATGTTTAGGTCACAATCTAGCGTCAGGATAGCTGGGCACTTAGATTGGCATTTGGGTGGGGAAATAAAGTTATTAAATGACTCCTCTCCTCTAGATAAGTGAAATTCACACTAAAAAATGCAATAAATCAATAAATAATAGATCTGAGTGAAAATATTTGAAATTTTTTCTGAATGATGTCTTGAGGAAAAAAGACTTAAGTTTGAAACTTTAAATGGATAAACCTATGATGTGAAAGTGTTAGATTTTTTTTAAAGGAGTGCTTAGTGCTCGATAAAGGTGCTAGACTGACAGCCCTGAAATAGAAAATCCTGTATTATTGCTGTAAAACACAATAAATATTCATAGCACTTTACAAAGAGAGTAAGACAATCCTTGCACTGAGAATTACAAGATTTAGCCACAGAAAAGGTAAGCACTCCCACCTCATCCTTTTTGAGAAGGTGTCACTTCTAAAAGTGAAGAAGGTATTCTTAATCACTTAATGTATGGCCTTTTGGCTAACACTATGTAGTATGAGCTCTATAACATTGGACACCCATCCCTTAGAAAATATACTAAACCCATCAATTTATTTCAAATAATCTACTGAACAGGCGTGAGGTAATGATTTCTCTCATTGGGTATTAACCTGATCTGGATCAAGGGTGAAGGTCTGTATCCCAGTCTAAATCACTGAGCTTTCCAAAGGACAATGTGAAATTTTTAATATGTCTTGCAGCTTTATTTATGTGAATTTCTTGATACCTATCCCATGGCTGTGTAAAATTTCTTCATTCTATTAGTGTTTTAAGTGTCTTTGAAAGGAAACAAATGTATTAATGTCACAAGGTGGTACCAGTGATTTGAGGATCTTGGCTGGCACAGTGTACTGTGCAGAAGAAGAGGAACTGCATGCCTAGGGATATGCAGAGAAAAATCTACTATGATAATTGTTTCTCTGATGTTGTGATGAGTATTTCCTCTGGTCTGCAAGGTCAAGTTGTAAATGAATGACCTCTCCAGGTGGAGATGTAGTACTACAAGATAATTTTTATTTGAAAGATTGAACCTGAAGGCACATACTGCTTGCACTTGAATGCAAATGTGCTGTAACTAAGACTGGTGGTATAATATTACTACTGTTTACACCGAGCATTGAACTCAACTTTGAAAAATTGTTTCCTCTTTTCCATTTATTCATTCTAAGAATTATTTAGATCTGTTATCTTTCAGTACAAACTGTTTAACTTAATAAGGACTGGCAAATAACTTTTTCATCTTAAAAAAAGTACAATTTAGAAATATTTTACGTAATCATGATGCAAATATAAAACTAAGTGCAAAATGTGTGCTTGGAACACCTAACCAACGGAGATCTGGAGGAAAGTTAGAGAGTACATCCTTTAGCTCGTGTCCTTATGAAAAGGAAAAGTATATTGTTAATAGTCAAGTCTGTCTTAACCCTGGATTTACATACTCCAAGATGAACTGCACCCAGTTTTTGGCTGTGGGCAAGTCAGTTTGTAAAGTGTAGTAATTATTCCAGAATAAAAGTGACTTCTATTCCTCAGTAGTGTCTACATGGTGAACTTTTCTTATTTTGCAGTATCTGTGCTAGCTAGTTTCCCTGTGTACATGAGGCCTTACAGTGGGCTCCCACTTCTCCAATTCTTGAAGAAAGTTCCACAGAATCTTTAGTGTCTGCACAGAATAAACCAGATTCAACTCAAGGTCTCATCAGTGATTCATACTCAAGAAATAACATGATATTCTATTTTTCTTTCAAAATGAAGAAGGAATCAGTCCTGCCAAAACTTTGAAACTATGATTTCAGGGAATCTAGGGGTTGCTTTGCTCACTAAGCCATTTTCTCTGGCAAAGATCCTGGGAAGAAAGGCCCATGATTTGAACTCCTACATTCTGCCACAGGAGAGACTATTGATACTACTATAAAAATATCACTCCCATCAAAATAGTTCCTTAAATAAAAACAAATGTTTTACTTTCCTCTAAAATTAGAAGGAAACTTACTCACAACTCAGATCTTGGTAAAGCACGGCTCCGCTGTGAGTCCTATAATCTCATGTCAACCTGCTTGTGAGGAACTCTCCAAGTAGATAACAATTTGAACAGAACATAAGAATGGCCGTACTTGGTCAGACCAAAGGTCCATCTAGCCCAGTATCCTGTCTTCTAACAGTGACCAATGCCAGGTGCCCCAGAGGGAATGAAAAGAATAGGTAATCATCAAGTTAACCATCCCCTGTCACCTATTCTCAGCTTCTGGCAAATAGAGGCTAGGGATGCCATTGATGGACCTGTCCTCCATGAATTTACCTAGTTCTTTTGTGAGCCCTATTCCATTACTGATCTAATTTCAGATAATGCAATATTTTTCTTGTCAAAGAACAATGCATAAACTGTTCTAACTGCAGAATTGAAGGGACACTTATGGAAAAACATTGTAGTTTAGTAGAATATTGTTCCAAGATAAAACTGGTCTGTGTGAAAACTATGATGTTCTTGTAGTGGCTCTTTTAAGAGCTACCACTAGATGTCAGTCATGGAAAAGAATACCAAAACTTAAATTCGATGGTGAGAATGTTAAGCAGTAGAATATGCTCTAGTAATTTGTGTATTAAATAGCTAAAGCATAAATAGATTTCTGAGTTGCTCATATGAAATTCATGGTAGTTTCTATTCTTTAATCTGAATCATGCATTGAAATAAGTAAATGTCCATGTTTCTAAATTTGCATCTTTTCCATGTTAAAAAATAAAAATTCCACAAGAGCTGTTCTGTCATTGGATTTTAAACCTGCATCTCTGTTGTTGAGTTGTTATGCAGTCTAAATTAATAGTATCTATAAACATTAGTAGGGCTCTGTTTTTTTCCACTCAATCTACAAGTTGAGCATTCTCAATGAGCAGTTGAGCAGATTGTTTATAAGCTTGTAGAAGTGTCTGAATAGCTGCTAGATGTTCAACTAAAAATCTGTTGGAATAATCCTTTCCAAGCTGGACGTTAAAGTTTGTTTGTACAATGCAGTCCCTGAGTTATAACGTTAGATCCTTAGTTCCCTTAGGTGAACCTCCTTAGGTAACATCTGTAATACTAGTATTGAGCGTGTTTGAGTAGATGGAGATGGTTACATTTTTTAGTATTTCTGTTCCTTCATATGGCTCCTTTGGAGGGGGAAAAAATAACTATGGAAATGGGACAGTAATGTGGACTGCATTTAGAGCCAAGTAAAATATTAAGATCTTTCTGGACCCTTTCTGTGAAAGGATTAACTCTCTAGTATCATTGCTTACAAACCTCTCTGCATTCCTGGAGCCTGCCATCAGCCTTGAAAGCTGAATGTAGCTAGCTCCTCTGAATTCCACAATATCGATGGTGAAGCTTCAGAGTATAACCTCAACTTCCCATTTCCTCTTCCCTCCTAATCACAAACTGTATATTTCATGAGGAAAGAGAGCAAATAATTCAAACCAATTGGGAAGCTACTTTCTGAGGTCATGCTCAGGCCATTAGCTGACTAATCTAATTCTGGGACATTATATATTCAGAAAATAACTGTTATTCATTAAGCAGTGAAGAGCTGGCTATCTATTTGTGATACATTTTAATAAAAACATGTTCAGTGTGCCTTAAAAGACAGAGTTGCCAAACTGATTTCCAGCTGGACTCTTGTCTGTCAATCTCTGCCTTTTTATTGTAATATGGGTGGTCTGTCAGGTATGTGATGTTGTGGAATGTGTCTGTCTTTCCAACTGATAGACTGCTGTTTTTTCCAGAGGCCAAACAAACAGCATGATGAAGGGATTCTTTCTCAGTTACAAATGCTTGCCTGACTTAATGTCCATAGGATCCAGTTCCCAACAAAGAAAATAAATTTTTAATGTTTTTAATGGTATGTATTCTTGCATGTCTAAGGGTTGGGAGAGGAATCTCAACTAGAATACAGTTGACCTTAAATATATTGAACATTACTATTGATTTTAAACATCATAGCTGTCAGTGTTAATGTGCATTTAAATGCAAATAATAAACCATCACAGGAATATTGTAGAGGAAAAACAGAAAATACTAAAAAGATGAGTTGATTTATTCTTTAAACAAACCGCCTCATTGATTACAAATATATCTTCCTGTATTTGTACATTATCTGAGTTAAAAGCATGGCAGTTTTGTACCTCACATCTTTTACATTTGGCACAATTCTTCATTCTCCTGTTTTCTTACATAAATACTAAAAAGGGGTTTATCATTCACTGAGCATATATTTTGTTGTTCACCAGTTGGGAGCAACGTACTTTAATGTACAGTTCCCCTCAGGGAATCGGTCTGTAGTGCTTGGGAATTTGGTTACATCGTGTACTTGTATTAAATTTCTTCTGGATTCAGTAAAAAACTGAAATCTGTCAGGGGTGTTTTCAGCATGAAGGGCATGCGTGCGAGTGTTGTTTTGAAAATATGCCTTTGCTTTCCGCTTGTCTGATCTTGACACTGCACTCAGCATCATACAGCCCCGTAAGGCTGTAATTGGCCAAATCATTGTAATCAAATGTGACATTCCATATGTCTTATTTTCTGAAAGTAGGTCAAGTTTGAAACCATTCTCTTAGCTAGCCCTTCTGTTTCCCACAACCTGTTCCACATGGCCTGAGCATTGGCAAAAATACCTTGAGTGCCAGGAGGGATTATGGGCAGCTTCACAGGGATAAGTCAGAGTTTTGTGGACTGAGTGATTAGTAGTAGCATTTATTTTCTCTCTAGCTTTATCTTGCTAGCTTTGTGGTAACAGAAAAAAGTACAGGAGAATCTCAGAGTTACAAATACCTCAGGAATGGAGGTTGTTTGTAACTGAAATATTCATAACTCTGAACAAAACATTATGGTTGTTCTTTCCAAAGTTTACAACTGAACATTGTCTTAATACAGCTTTGAAACTTTACTATGCAGAAGAAAAATGCTGCTTTTGACCATCTTAATTTAAATGAAACAAGCACAGAAACAGTTTCCTTACCGTGTCAAATCTTTTTTAAACTTTCCCTTTATATTTTTAGTAGTTTACATTTATCACAGTACTGTACTTCATTCCCTCCCCCCCAGCCTCTTTTTGTGTGTATCTTGTCTCTGCTGATGGTGTACTTCCAGTTCCAAATGAGGTGTGTGGTTGACTGGTCAGTTCATAACTCTGCTGTTCTTTACTCTGAGTTTCTACAGTAATGCTGAGGAGTTCTTAAAAAAAATAAGAACTTCAGTTTTCACTAATATTGAGTTAAGTTTGTAAATAAGTAAAAGTAACTGGAAGTAGACAGCTAGAGGTGTGAGGCAAGAGAGAAGTTGTCATCTTGGTTGCTGTCTGACTCCTTACTGGAACAGTATAGGGCTCAGAGGGAAGCTGGAGGTGAACACCCCAGTGATTCAGGGGATTGGGCATGATCATGAATGGGAAATGAATGCAACAGTGCTTTACAACATATTCAGTTGATGGGGAACCCCAACAACAGACCTGCTTGCTACTTACCAGAACAAGAAATGTCCCTGCTACTGCTCCAGAGCTAGACTGGGGAAACAGTTCCTAAGAGATACTTTCCTCCTTCAGTGGGGCAGAGAGCTGCTATATGCTTTTCCTCCATTCCCTCTGATATCAAAGGTCCTATTAATAATTCAGGAAAAGTCAAGAGTTATACTGATATGCACCCACATTGCCGAGATAAATGTGGTACCCATGCATGACATAGCTAGCAATGTGTCCTCCAATTCTTCTTCAACCCATTCCTCACCTACTCTCCGTAAATGATAGACAGATCCATCATCCCAACTTACAGATCCTCCGGCTTCAGGCTTGGCTCCTTGTGGTTCCCACACAGAGAGAGCTGCTGCTCCAAGGAGGTGAGGGAAGTGTTACTACGCTGCAGAAAATCTGGGACTCATCGCACTTGTCTGCAAAAGTGGAAACAATTCCAAATTTGGTGGAGTTCCAAACAAGTTTCTCTGACATCTTCCTCCTTTCCCTTGATCCTAAATTATATACTAGATGTTAAAAGGGCTGGTCTCTCTCTTAGCTCACTCCAAGTGCATTTTGGGACATAACGGCCTTCTACCAGCAGGTGGATGGATATTTGGTATTCACCCATCCAACAACATGAAGATTGCTCAGGAGCATAGGAAAACTATTCCCGTACATCAAACACCCAACTCCAACATGGGACCTCAGTCTAGTTCTAAAGACCCTAACTAGACCACCCTTTGAACACCTGCGATCAGAGGTGTGGGGGAGCAGATATACCTACAGTGTAGCAGCCATAGGGACACACATCTCGAAGAACCATCGTTACTGCAAAAGGTGAGTAATTTCTTCTTATCCTATTCACTTCCACACACATCTCCCTTCCTTCAAAAGCCTATTACAAAAAGTGCCCTTGTTACTTCATCTAGGAGCCATAGAAGAGATTCCACAGAAATATGGAAAAGTTTTTACTCCATAAGTACTTTCCTCCAAAGTACAAACAGGGAGTCTTTTGTCCTGTCTTAGACTTTGAAGAGACTGAACAACTGTACATACCACCTCGGATTCAAGATGGTAGCAGTTGCCTCAATCTTTCTATTCCTGTCAGGTTCAAGACTAATTTGTGGCTCTCGAAGGATGCTTGCTACCATGTAGCCATCCATCCAGCCCACCATGGGTGGTATTGTGAAGTCAAATCATTACCAGTACAAGGCACTGCCATTTGGATTCTCCACAGCACAGAGTGTCTTCATGAAATGCCTTGCTGTGGTAGCAGTCTGCATTTGCCCATACTTGGATGACTGACAGATGACAGGTACATCATAGTGGGAGGCAGTAACAAACCTGTAATGTGCTGTACCCCTTTTCACCCAGCTGGGCTTTCTAGAGAATTGAAAATAATCATTTACCCCAGTACATATGATAGAGTTCATAGGATCCTTGTTTGACTCCAGGTCTGAGAGAGAATACCTGCCCAAGGACAGATTCCAGTCACTACAAGCTTTCACTCATGCTCTGGTTATCATGACCAGCTATGACAATATGAATATATCTTGCAGTGCTAGGCCACATGCTGGCATTCATGTACATGATTTGATGCCACCTGCCAGACTTTCAGCACTGACTCAGACCAGTCTGTTATCTGGGGAAACGTCAGACAGACTAGAGGGGCTTAATACCACAACATATTATTGCAGAGCTGGCTTAGAACCCAAGGGACAGGCTGGAGAGCTCATTTGGAGCACATACAGATTCAAGGAACTTGTTCCCCAAACCACTTGATTAGTTCAGAGCCATCAGACTAGGCTATATGACATCCTTCCATGTCCTCAAAAACTTGGTGTTGCAGATCTTCGCACACAGTATGATAGTTATGCTATACATTCACAGTCCCGAAACTGAGACCTAAGCTTGTTGGAAGTGGTACACTATGACTGTCCCCTTTAAGGAGTAGTGGAACCCAGGGCCAGCTAATCTCCGTTTCCATAATATATAGCCCCTTTATAGAAACAGAGGTCTGCTTCAAGGGAGCAGCAGACTAGCTGGAGAGTGGGGAGGTGTTAATCATGTAGCTACTTCCTTTAATATACAACCCAGCTGTTAGGTGACTCCCAGGAGGAGAAAGAAGGCAGACAGCGTGGAGAGGACAATTGCAGTGGAGCACTGAGTCAGGAGAGAGGCTCCCTGGGACGGAACCCTGCTAGAATCACAATACAGCCCAAGTTGGAGGGCCGTGGGTCTTCTGAATCCGGGGAAGGAGTTGAGATCAGCACATGAGACTAAGAAAGACTTCTCAGAGTTTCCAGGGACTGCAGTGGGACTGGCAGAGCTCTCTGGCTAAGAGGGAACTGGAGGGGACTTGGGAATAAGAGCAGCGTGGAGCTCAAGTTGCCTGGTGCCCAAATAAGGATCAGAGACCCATTTTCAATAGAAGACACCTTGCCAGATGGCATCTCAGCTGAGGAAAAGAAAGAGTTGGTTGAACTGTCATATGATGATGGACCCAAGCTCAAATTCAACAAAGTGCAGCTCAGCCACTTTTGCTTAGAACGAGAGGAGTTAGCCTGATAAGGACAGAGCTCTGAAACTTTTGATGCCTTTCAGCACTACATAGCTCTGGAAGACTGGCTTTTCTGCAATTGCTATTTTAAAAAAAGTACAGTTCAGTGATGACAGATGGTATCTCTTATGGATAGGCCTGGCAGAATTCAATTTTAATTTTTTTAAAATGTTGATGGGTAATATGGTTTTATTTTTAAGCTCTTTTCAATTTTTATCAGTTAAAATGTTCTGAGTTGTTCAAAATTATGGGTTCAAAACCTTTTTTTCCTTTTCCTTTTTATCAATTTTATATTTTCAAATTTGTGGGAGATTATGGGTGAGTCAGACGATTGATTAATGAAGACTGATGTTGAGATTCAAAAAGTGAAATCTTTGCAACCTTTAAAACACAAGTTGTCAGCATCGCATGTCTATATACCTTTAAATCAAACTAAATTCTCAAGTAGTGTTTTTTCTAACTTCACCTATCTGTAAATTTCAGTTATCATCGATGGAATTTTTTTTGTTGGTTTGTGAATGTATGGTGAAATCAATATTTACTGACATTTACTGATAATCTAATCTTTCCAAATATACATCCTGTTTCAGAGTGACCAGTACTGGCTTGGCTAAAGTTTGATTACAGATATTATGAACAGTTAGAACTTCAGGAATTTGAAACCTTCTTGGCCTGCTGTTCCTTCGTCCTGGAAGTATCGACAAGAGTCTGGTCCAAAAGGCTTCAACCTCGATTGACCCATTTGGAAGTCTCACATGAGCATCAGACTCTGCCTTTGTACCAGTCAGAGTGAAAGCCTTGGCACTGTCTTGATAATCAGTGTGTCTGCAATCAGTATTTGAACTGAGCATGTAATTACAGCATTTTTGGGCACTTAAATTGGGTGCAGCCTTTTCTTTTGAAAGCTGAATACAGTATATTTTTTTCACTTTGTTGTATGATGGTAAGGCTTTCTTTTTTTTCTTCAGAATACATAGCTATTTGGGTCTTTGTCTAAATTATTTATATTAGGGCTGTTGGTACTCCTGTAAATTCCAAGCTCCTATCTTTGTTCATATGACAGGCACACAGTTATTAAAAATCAAATTAGCCTTTCCTGTGTATTGAAGTATATTAGTTTTCCCCCCTTTTTTATACTATATTATCAGTGCATTGAAAATTAGATGATCAGGAAATATTCTGAACATTAGCTCGGTGGCTTAAGTTTTTGAGAATTCGAAGAGTGGAGTTGTGGTCGTAATCCACTCTTATGAAACTCCAGAAAGCATTACTTTCTTTCAAGAGGCCAGACTTCATATACTGTGAAAACTTTTGGAAGCCTTGAGTACTTTACATTTTGTTCTGAAACTAGCTAGCAAAACCAAATATTTTCTAATTTGACTTTGTCTTGTTTGCTTCTTCCTAACCATTTTTCATTTAGTTGATACTATTTAGTGTCTAAATAACGAACATTTGTTCCCAAGCCTATCTGTCTTCTAATTTTAGACTGAAATTGAAAATATATATAGTTTTAGGCCTTTCATAAGGAATCATGGTTGTCTGAGAAAACGCTATATAAAGATTTTTTTCTGCTGATAGTTAAAATATATCTTGTAAACACTCTATTTGCTCATGAATTCATTGTCTGAGAAGTCTGCTCACCTTTAAATTCTAACTGGCACAAAGTGACAAGTCCAGGCATCATTGTATTTGTGCAGCACATTACTTCTGGCTATATTTGCTCAGAATAGAAATTGAGAAAGACAAATGAATTTCTTATGTGTGCTTCTCTTTTGTGAGAAAAGTGCACTAAGCAGTTTACCTTTAGGTAATCGCATTTCTGTTTATAAATCCAGCATGTATTCTGTGGTATTTCACCATAGGGCTTCAATGAAGCATGGAACAGTTTTATTTGTTAACCTTATTACTAGAAAAGAAACTTGGAATAGTAGATTCCTGCAGGAAATGAAAATCTATTGTATGAAGACATTTGTGACTGAGGAGTTGTTAGGCACAAAACTGTATTTCCCCTCTAGCTTATTTTAGGGGGAGAAAGGGATTTTATTGAATAGTCCACAATTTTTAAAACTGCTCTCAGATGATGGCTATAGATTTTTCCTAGAATATTTTATCTTCTTCTCAACCCAGCAGTGCACTCTCACAGACCCACTTAATCTGACCATGTGGTTGCAACAATGGCAGAAAATTCCTGCGTCTGTAACTAATGTCTGGCCCAAAACAAAAGTCAGAAAACAAAAATATATATAATTTTAGAATGGAAAATATTGGAGGGAACTTTTGGGCAGCTCAAGGATGTGCATAAGGATATTTATTATGTATAGTGAAACCTAAATATTTGTTTCTCTTTGAGCAGGTAACAAAAGTGTCCTAAGTTATGCAGCAACATAAGCATTTGAGAGGAGAGATAATTGTTTAACTAAGGCACTAGATTGGGATTCAGAAGATGATCTGAATTTTACTTCTGGCTCCGCTACAAACTTTCTGTATGACAATCGGAAGTTACACTTTGTCTTAATTCCCCATCTGAAACTCTAAGGATGAATTCATTTTATTTCTGGTGCTCATCGCTGTAGTATTTGAGCACTTCTCAAACAATGAATATGTACTCAGAATACACTTGTGAGGTAAGCGTTAGTTATCCCCATTTTACTTCCCTGCCTCACAAGTGGGTTTTGAGGAAAAAGTCAAAAATTTGTGACAGGCTCAGATGTTCTGGCAAGGAGCATTGTGAAAGTTTGTGTATTTTTAGGAAAAATTCAATCTGTCTGAACAACTCCTCAAAACATGAGTCTAACTACATTGCTGAAATAGCAAGGTCAAGCTTTTCCTAAACAAGTGCTTAAAGTTAGGCTTCTGAGTCCATATTTAGGCAGCTAAATAAGTGACTGACTTTCAGAAGTGTCAGTAAGTGCTTGTGTTTACTTTTGTAGCTATCAAGTTTGTGTTTCTTTGAAATGTAGCAAATTCTAATGAGATATTAACCAGTAGGAAACCATTTGTAGTGATATTTATAGAGACCTCTGTGACCTTTCAGTAAGCTGGGAAATAAATTAATCTATAGTAACAAGCTTTTGAGAGCCAAAAATACCAAAAATTACCTTGGGTTGGGGGTATTTTAACCTACTAAAATACATAATTCATTATTGTCTTAACTTCAGACCCTGTTCTTGGTGGGCTGGGGAAGTGCTGGGAGACCGGGTTAGTTGTAGGTTCTCCTGCAAAATAGTTTTTTAGGCTGTAGGGCTGGGTTTCGAGTATATTTAGCTGCTGTTTTATCTTAGTCTTTATTTCTCAATTTTATATTTGTTGGTAAGCATTGCAAACCTTTTATGCAGTAGCCAGACAAACAGAGGAGCATACAGCTTGTCAGGAGAGTGTAGACTCTGAAGTTTTGTTTTGTTTTTAAATGTTAGGGAGGTCCATCATGGTCAGTTGGCTTACATTTTAGGGTGCCTTGATAAGAAAAAGGGCTAGAGGCTTACCTTTTAAATTGTTTTAAAATTTGCTGGAACCGTATGGACCATTCTTATGTGCTTAATTCTCCAATGAGTAATTTCACAAATGTATTTCCCAGCCTCCTTAGACTCATATACTTTAAAGCCAGAAGGGACCATCATGATCATCTACTCTGACCTCCTGCATACGGCAGGCCATGGAACCTCATCCATCCACTCCTGTACTAGACTCGTAACCTCTGGCTGAGTTACTAAAGTCCTCAAATCATGCTTTAAAGACTTCAAGTTACCACCATTTACGCTAGTTTAAACTTGCAAGTGACCTGTGTCCCATGCTGTAGAGGAAGGCAAAAAAAAACCCCAGGGTTTCTGCCAATCTAACTATGGGGAAAATTCCTTCCCGACCCCAGATATGGCAGTTAGTTGGACCCTGAATATTTTGGCAAGACCCAACAAGAAAACACCTGGGAAAGAATCCTCTGTAGCCAGGGTTCTCAACCTTTTTCTCTCTGAGGCCCCCCTCAACATGCTATAAAAATGCCAGGGTCAAGCGGGGGTTTCTTGGGGCAGGGGCCATGGGCATATAGGGGTAGTTTGACTTCTATTTTGGGGGAGCAGGGGCCAGCAGGGCTTGAGCCACCTGCACATGGTGGGGTCCAGGGAGGGAGTGCCACCTCCACCCCCTGGGTGGGGAGGGCACATAAGCAAAAATGATAACTCAAAGGTGGGGGGCTTAACTCAAAAAGAAGTTTGAAAACAGCTTAGAGTGCAGGGAGGAGGTAGCTAGGGGCTTTGTGCAGAGAGGGAGTGGCTGTGTGTGCAAGGAGGGCAGTACTAGGGGCTGTGTGTGGGTAGGGGGCAGCTCAGGGTGTAGAGAGGATGTAGCTCAGGGTATAGGGAGAGGGGTATTAGGGGCTGTGCACTGGGAGGACTCGTGTGGTCCTTGTTCCCTGAGGGGTCTGCTGGGTCTCCCCACCCAGGCGGGCTCTTACTGGCTGCCTCTGTGGGAGCAAAGAGGGCTGGAAGCTGGGGGGCACCAGCAGGAGAGGAGGGAACACTGCCGCTACCTCCTCCATGGCACCAGCCAGAGCAGCAGCTGCCCTGTGCTGCCCAGCTCCGGCTTCCTGCCTCTGACCTGGCCAGGGGGTGAGAAGAGGAGCTTGTGGTGGGGAGGTGTGGAGCTGCCACCTGGAATACTGTGCTCTTGTGCTGCAGTTTTTGAGGGGGCAATGCCCTCCATGTCCCCAACTCTGCCCATGGGCTCAGGGCTTCAGCCGCACAGGGAGCACCAGGGCTCAACTCCAGGATTCAGCCCCCTGGGGAAGGCACCCAGAGTTTGGGACTTCAGCCTCCGGGGGGGGGCACCAGGGATTGGGGCCTCAGCCCCCGGGGAGGGAACCCGGGGTCGGGGCTTCAGCCCCGAGCCACCCAGCTTCAGCCCCATGGGGGGTGCAGAGGATTGGGGCTTCAGCCCCCTGGAGGGCACAGGGAATTGAGGCTTTAGCCCCGTGGCAGGCACTGCGGATTGGGGCTTTAGCCGCAGGGCCCCGTGGACTCCCCGGTTGAGAACCGCTGCTTTGTAGTACTCAGAGGTCTTTCCATATAGTATCCCATCGCTAGCCATTGGGATATTTGCTACTAGCAATCACAGATTATCCACATGCCATTGTAGGCAGTCTAATCATAACATCCCCTGTATAAACTGATCAAGCTCAGTCTTGAAGCCAGCTGGGTTTTTTGTCCCCTATTGCTCCCCTTATTGGTCTTGGGTACTATATCTTGCAGAGATCTTAAAAATAAACTTCATTTGGAGTTTTTAAGATAAGCTGTATTTTGATATGAAGTATATGGCACAAAGGATAAGTAGAATTTTCAAAAGATTATTATTAGCTATTCGACTTCTCAGGTTCCATATTGCAAAGTCTTTCAAAATCTGAGATGCATGTGACCTATTTTTGAGGACTTTAGAGAGCAGCTAAAATTGGGCAGCATGTATAAATCTTAGTTATGGGGAGAGATTTTTCTCATTACTGTCCAACAATTTCATAATTGCCTGCCTTTTGTCTGACTTTATTGTAAACGGCTTCTGAGCTGCTTTGTTACCTCTAAATAAACAAAACACTGTAAATAGAGCTTGTAGAAAACACCTATGTCCGTCCGCTTGTTTTGGATCAATTTCCCCGCACTGCTTCTCACATCATATGATGCATTATAGGCTACTATCTAATCGGATGGATAGGAGTAGTGGGCCTGTTTCCAGTGTCTTTAGTTGACTTCTTTCCAAATTACACAAATTCCTTATCCTGATTCCAAGCACTATGAGATCCAACGGCTTGCTTATCTTACTGGCCGCTGCTTCAGTCGTGTACTCCACAAGTCACTAATAATTCAGAGTGAATGGTCTTATGCTCTCCTTCTCCAAATAAACATTGCTGCCATGGTTAAAGAAATCAAAGCACCTTAATAAAAACACTGGAGTTGTGTGATTTTTATACAAGTGCATTCACTGAATTGCAGATCAATAAACTTCCTTCTTGGCTCCTTCCATTTGAACCCATAAGTCAAACTATTGATCTGGCCTTAGTTTAACATTTTTATTTTTTAAGTGCTTGAAATCCACATCTCACATTTTTTAGTTTAGTGAAGCTTCTGAAATGGGATAGTTCTAGTAGTAAGTATTTGCATTTGGGCCTTGTAGCAGCAGCATTGTTAAAGCACCCCATTGAGTTTAGGTTGGCTCATGCTCATTGCTGTTCTCCAGATCTTGCCAAAGCATGTTTGCAGGCTGGTGGTGGTGAACTATATGTTGGTCTTAGAACTACTGATGTGCACTGAAAATGCCGCCCTTTCAAGATGTGCCATTCTGGCATTCCTACTTAAGCATTTAATTATTTCTAAAATTTGCTGGTAATGTTTGAGATTTCATCATGTGGATTTATGTCTCAACTAGATGAATCTAATGAACCACAATTAATCTTTCTTTCACTCTGTTTTAGCTAATATGCAGCAGAAAAGCATAAGAAGAATCTTTCAGATCTGATTAGCTCATATTTTGGGGGAATAAAGTTTAACTTATTTGGCTTATCAATTTAACTTCAGTTTGGGGGAGAGGGGGAATTGTCCTTTGCTACAGACTACTCCTACCAGATTTCTAGCCAGAATTGCGTTTCTTCTGGATTTTAGGAGGAGGAAGAAAATTGTATTTATAATGGACACCATGATTCCACCTAGTCTGTGATATAGTTGTGACCACCCCATGGGACACTGCAAATCACACACTACTCAGCATTAGGCAACAACAATGCTAGAATTAGTCCTTGCTCTTCTATAGTTGGATACAAATGTTTGTCATCATTTGGATACAGATAATGGCAGAATTTAGGGTTTTTTTGTATAATTGCCACCTTGTTTTTCATTAACCACTTCTTTCTGAGACTGGACAGGTGAAATGGCACTTGCAGAAAGTGCGTGTTATCCCTGTCCAAGCCACAAGTTGGTGTATCAGCACATGTGTGAAACCACAAAGGATCCAGACATCAATGGACCCCATTCCTCTGCTTAAAAAAAGGAAACTATTACTGGAACTAAACAATGTTGCCATTTTTATTTTTAGGTTTGCTGGCATGGGTAATCTCATTAAAGTGCTAACCAGGGACATAGACCACAATGCAGCACATTTTTTCTTGGATTTTGAAAGTAAGTCGTTCAGCCCTTCACAGCTGGTGCGTTTAAAATGGTAACAGTAGGATTGCGTGTGCTCTCCACCACAGTGAAGGCAAAGGGAACATCAGTTGCAAAAGCACAATCTGAGAAAGGGTTGCATGTTTTGTTTTGTTTTTTCAGTAGAGCCAAGCCACCATCATGCTACTGTGTAATTCTTGATTTTCATGTGCTTAATTTTGCATTTGTGCATTTTGGGTCTCTCTGGTCAGTGATGTCCTTTCATCTGCCTGCAAATCAACTAGCCATACAATGAAAAATTATCAGTGTGCCTTAGTGAAATGTACAGACTTGTATGAAGGAACAGTAAAATCCCTGTCTGATTCCAACTTGTTCATTCATAGCAGGGCTAGTATTGCTTTTACCCAGGATTTAAAGTCATGAATGGAAGTGAATTTGGGAGTCGCACCTGTTAATTTTCAGATGCATTGCCTAAAGATCACAGGATCTCTAGGATTACATATGGTACTGTGTTGTTTTTTGTACACATTAAACTGAAATGAAAAAAGTGTCCGGATGCAGCTTTCTGTGATGTTTCTCCTTTGACAAAATTGTAAAGGGAAAAAAATAAAGCTCTCCACCCCTCCACACCATCAAATACAGTCTGAGTCAACATTAACATAGTAGCCGTGCTGCATATAGGATACTTATCTTTGAAGGCACAGACTCTTGCTCAGGACACTGGCTCAGTGAGATGGAATTTATTCACTTATAAGGCCTTCAGTTGGAGCTCTTCTTCTTTCTCACAGGAGAGACTATGAAGATGTGGGTGACACATGTCTGTCACTTTTTACAGGAAATCCACATCCTTGGAGGTGGGGATCACACTCCACCAGCATGCACCATAGCAGGAGCCTGAAGGATGATT